>NC_086292.1:10111083-10766090 GCF_963924245.1 Chroicocephalus ridibundus
TCCTCCCGCACAGCACTGGGGCTTGTCTCCAGCTCTCTGCATCCAAAACACAGAGCTGAGAGCTGGCAACTGTGCAAGGAACAGAAGTGGCACCGCTATTGAGCTTGGGATCCATGCTGGGATCAGACTGCCTTGGTGACATTTCTCTTTGCTATTCCTCTGCAGTAATGGAAAATAGCATATTGAAAAAGTCAACCTTCAGCAACTCAAGTCTCCAGGGAAGAGCACAGCTGCCATTATTTACAGAAAATGAAAAATCAAATAGTTAATGTTGTGAAGACAAAACTGCATGAATGGAGGATTGCTTAGTACCAATTATCTGTAAAGAATAGCGCACATGGAAGATAATGAAAGCAGTTAAAAATCATCAATATACTCTGATAAAAAGAAAAAATAGCTAATCATAATACAATACATTCCTTGAGGACCTTGAAACGATTGTTACTTTCTTACAATTCTTAACACAAGGCCAGACCCATGAGGGTCAGAGCTACAAGACATAGCACGGGAATAATATGTTTGTAAAAGGGAATTTGCCTCGTGTCACCATAGCTCTATGGGAGGATGTCCACCTGGCTTCTCCGAAATCAACGGCATACAAAAATAGTAGTTACTGATGGAAAGATGACAGAACATCATACAGCAAAGAAATAAAGTCCAGTCAGCTTTGGAGGCCCGTCCAAAACCCGCTACCTTGTTCATAATGAAGCCTGACAAAATCTTTTAAGAGAAGCCAGACACCAAGCAATCCAGGAGGCAAACATCCCTGCAAGTGTTTGAGAGCTCTGCAATGGCAGCAAAGCAAGCCCCAGAGCACTGACGTGCCTGGTTATAAAGCAGCATGAAAGCTGCACAGGGATTGTGTGCAAGCAGTCCCCGAGCCTCCTGCCCCTTCCAGCTGCGTGGGTACAACTGCCCTCTCCAGTCACCCCTAGTCACAGGTTCCCTCGGGCTCCTGTGAGTCCATATGCTTGACTCCCTCTTCACAAGCTTCACATAGACAGGACATAGCAGAAGGACCTATCCGTGCTTGCCCACTGCTTACTCTGTGTGCCTTGGATGCAGCACTATCTGGACCATTTTCTAAATGTCTTCCCTTAATCCTCAGCATCATTTTCTCTAAAAACAGCGCTACGCGTAACACAGGAAGCCAACACTGCTTACATAGGATATTTTTAGAAATAGGAATAGAGCAAATCTGTTGAGTTCCAAATCTTCTATTTTAAAGAAATATATGTATAACGAAAAATGACCCTGTGATTGCATCTGTACAGCTGACTGCTCATGGGAGCTCTGTATGTTCCCACTGTAGCCTACACAAGTAGAAAGAAACATCCCCATATATGTCTTGACTTCAGTAACATTCTGCCTCCATCTTTCCTTCTGCAGGATCAGAATGAGACACAAAGCTGCAATAATTTTAAAACCACGCACTGGAAAAATAAAAGGTTGTTTTCAGAATTAACATGCACACAAAATCTCTGATGTACTCAAAGTGCTTCCTCTAAACAACTACAAAATAATATTGTTTCATAAATTAAAAAGTGATCGAACCAAGGAAGTTACATGAACAAAAATGCAGCAGCTTCACACTGCAAACACAAGATAAATGAACCAAAGCAATCTGGAGGAAGTTATGACTTTGGGTCACTTTGTGTTGGTGTGAACCAGGGAGGTTCTGTTGGTATAATCCCAAGGTGTTAGAGGTAAATTCCTTCCAAACTCACATAATCTCACCCTTCTCTTTCTCCTGGGTATCACCATAAATATTGTGCAGTATTGTATAGTATGAAAAAAGCATCATTTTAGGTTCTCCCATTCACACATGAAGATCGAGAAAGAGGAAGCTTCCTGACCTGTATTCCTGCTATTTATCATTCCACATTCTAAAATCCCCTGGATGTCATTCCACACGTTCTCTAAAATTCCTATGGATTTCATTGTAGTGAAACATTTTCACACCATATCTACACAGTGTTAAAAAAACCCATTTATTATTTTGATAACAGTAATGCTAACTGCAGAAAGTAACATGTCTGTGCAACTGCACGTTGTTTTGGCACAACAGGGCAAATGTGTTCCCTGCTCTTTTTTCCAACACATTATTGTTTCTAGATAGACCACTCCAGACTGCCTACATGACTCACAAGTGTTGCAGTGGGCTATAAAAAGTACCTGTACTTTGTACTGTGAATACGGTACTTCACCTCTTTAGCACATACTAGTTGTAAGCATATTAATAACATTAATTATACTATAATACAAATTTTAAGAATATAACAATAGGACTCAAAACACCTGGATTTAGTTTAGCAGGGTTTACTCCAGCTTCACAGGAGCAGGAATGTTCTGTATTCAGGAGAATTAAAGCTTCAATTTAAAAATACATGTTTAGCTTTAGGCACCAAATGGAATATACGCTAGTGGAGGGGGTAGGGGAGGGAAGAACACTGAAAAACTGCCCAGTTTATTCCTATACATACTCTCCAGGCAAGCTGTACGTTTCCACTAAGCTGTTTACAGTCTCACAGTTAACTGAGGTAACTAGTTACCCTCAATGACAATTGCTTCTCACTAGTCACTGTAGTTAGTTGGCGGCCTGAAGACAATTCAATGGAAATGTTTAATGAAAAATACCTGGTGAAAGGACTGCCCACATACAGCATGGATCTCAGAAGTGATCCTGGGCATATGTGGCCCTGGGACACATGAACGTGAAGAGTTCTCCTGAAGAATCGGTTCACAAATGACATTCGAGCCTCTATAACAGACTCATGAATAATTCTTCTGACTCCCATTTGTTTATGGCATGGCCCAGTGACATTTCAGTGAAAAGACTCATTGATTTCAGGGGGCTTTGGGAGGAAGTCTTAGGGCTTTACACTGTTGGGTGCTCAGTAGTTTGAACTTAAACTGGCAGCAGGTACCTTTCAGGATTCATTTCAATCTAGAAGTTTCATCGCATTGGGTCTCTGAAATATTTCCATTGCATATATTGAGTTTCCTGAGCAACTGCTTACCATCAGCTGCTTCGTCTCCTCCAAAGTTCTGTCTGTAGAACAGCATTAACTCTATGTTGTAGCACTTATAGATGGTCACGAGCAAAATAAGCAGAAGAAGGATGGCTCCCAGTCCTCCAGCAAGCTCTATTTTGTAGATCAAATCTAAAATTAGCAAGGAAAGACAAAAAGGTTATGATCTTTCCGAGCTTTATTTGCTCTTATCCACTGTACAATTCCACATAAAATTGTGCAGCTTCCAATTATACTGTAACATTAAGGATGACTAAGGTTTTCTTCATTTCCTATTACTTAACTTTACCCATTTACTCCATCTACTGCCCATCTGAAATAACCATCCAGAATGCATTTGAGGCTATAATCATAATTCTTCTACAAGGGAATTACGTAGTGATTTTACACTGAGGGTTAATCAACTTTTAATAAGCTTGTGGAGTTTGAAACTTCTGTATTGGCAGAGTGCATCAAATGCTGTATGCAGCATGTCAGACTAGATATACTAGACATATTGTACCCCATTTGGGAGGCTCTAGTCCACCCTAAATTACTAAACTTAGTCTTTACATTTGTGAAGCCAGTGGATGAGCTGATGTGAGCTGCTACGCCAGGACTTCAGCTGTATTACTGGAGAATGAATTGAGCATCCAGAATAACCAAGACAATGTGCGAAGCCCAGAGCACACATCAGGATGCTAAGAGCCACTTTGAGTCACGACAGCTACTAACGGAGTTCTCACTTGTTTGTTTAGTACACATTGTACTTTAATGGGAACCAGTGGTAGTTTCATTTTCGTACGGGGATGTTTTTGTTAGGAAACATCACAAGCAGTCTGCCTCAAAGAACTTCACAAATTCATACAAATGCAATTATCCATCTTTTAGAGCTGGGGAAACAGAGGCACAGAAAATTGAAGCAACATGCTTCCGGTCATTCAGCGAGCCAACGCCAGAATGGGATAAAAATCCTTGAATACCAGGCCAGTGCTCTACCTGATGTAAGCCACTAACTTTAACAGTATTGCTCTTTAGCCTGAGACGCCCTCTGCACACAATACTGCTTATAACCCCACTTGGCATATTACTTAGCCATAAAAGACAAAAGACGTCAATTTGACAATAGCTACCTCTAACAGCATATATTAGCTTAGATAAGACACCATGAAGATTCTTGCTGCTGCGATAAATACAACGTGAAGATGTAAAAACTGTAATGCTGGCAAGACAAAGTTTTTGTGATCTTTACGCTTCTAAAACTTAGGGCAGGAAAAACTACTGGTATGTCATTTGTGTCATTTTCAAGATAAAAAGCAAATTAGTTGTGTATCTTTTGGGGGTATTCTTGCTTCGCCATGCCTTGTATTTCAATAATTACCATCAGATGTCAAGCTATTCCCAGTTTACAGTATCGCTGATGTCTGTCCGGTAAGAAGTCATGGACTAATAGATGGAAAAAGTCTATTATAATAGCTATTTAATCTCTTTGAGAACACAGGGAATTCATGGGACTTTTATTACACTGCATGATAAAGTTAGCATGTGCTCTGGGGATAAATCTTGTCAAATGGAGAACAGAGTTGGCTAAAATCACTTTTCAGGGAAATAACTATGTTTTTGTTGTACAGAATCTTTTTTGCTAGGAAAATGAGATGATGGCAAAGCTGACAGCTTGGAAGGAGAGAAAATGCTGAGCCTCGATCACCTGCAGCCCACGCATGAGCACAGACTTGTGTCCACTTGCTGGGGGAATGGCAGGGTATCGACCAAACCCACAAAATCCAGCTCAAAGGCAGAATCAATCTGCTTTTGCACGTCCTGTATTTGTCCTACTGCCCCATAAATTCTCCTAGAGTCCAGACATAAGGAGGCAGAAAGCCAAGGCTTTTGGGCTCCGTATTTCCATTCCAAGGTGAAGGCAATGGAAAAAAACCCAGAATGTTCAGTTTTCTTGCCCACTCCAGCTCTTTGTCTCTGCCTCTGATTAATGCCTTACTGCTCAAGTGGTCCTCCTTGAGGTCAATAGGGAAGGCAGCACAGCCAACATTAGGAAAGGAGTTGAATCTGAGTGTTGTCCTATAATAGCACCTGAAAATTAGTAAAAAAATAACATTCCAATAAAAGAAAAGCAAACCTAGGATTGTCCAGAACTTATTTTTGAACTACTTGAAAGCAAATAACAATGTGGTCTTAAATTAAGTCAGTAAAAAAGAATGCAATAGCAGACAGCAGTATTCAGGTTGCAGGAGCATGCCTGATTCTGTATTTGCATTGGTAGCTTTGAGTGTTTGAAACTGGATTTGGTTCTTTTTCAGTCAAAAAATAAATCCTATAATGCCTGCTCCGGGGCTGGTGCTGTACAGACAGCACTCCTGTATTCTCCAAAAGCATTTGCGAGGACTGTACCACTAATATAGCAGAAGACTTTAACATATTTTACCTTAAATATTTGAATAGTTTCTTTTTCTTTCTTAAAGTGAAGTACGTGCTTAAAAGTAACCACCTGATGTCAAAACAAGAACTAACTCTAGAAACTCTTATACTACCGTTATAACTCAGATTTGCAGTTCAATCCTGTTTTTTTTATCCAAGCCTTCCTAGTTTAGCAGGACTCATGACTTAAGTTTGCTTGTGTGGACCTGATGTGCTGCAGTCACACCTTTGAACAGGGGGCAGACACAACCTATGGCACTGTGACAACCCGGAGACAAAACGGAGCTACAAGCACCTCTTGCTGAACAGGGATAACCCAGCCCTTGGCAGACAAGACTTTGGAGCGAGGAGGGTTTCTCTGGCTGAGAGATCTGTGCTTCCTCTTTGCCTTTCCAAAGTGCACCAGCAGCTGGAAAGCTGCAGCACATTACAATAGGAATCCATGATCCCTTCTTTGACACGCACAAAGGATGCTGGCCAACAGCTTCCTACCAGTCATACCCTAAATCTTGCCACAGGTCAGTAAATACGGTAGTATTTCCTGGGTCACAAATACTCTACAGTCAAATCCAAGCTGGAGAAAGCTAGGATGAGACGTAATTATATCAAGTTGCAGAAAGGAAAAGTTTGGTCAACTATTTGTAAGAACTTAATAAATAACGAACAGGACAATGGGACAGGCAGTCAAAGGACACAGTGAAAATACTGTGGTTGTTTTAAATGACACTTTAATAGCTTGAAAATCAACTACTGAGAATGCCTGAGGGGAATATAAGCTTTCTACAGCCACAGTGCAGAGAGAATGATATAGTAGCTGTGAAGTGATCCTTTCCACCTCCAAATTCTGTATTCAGCAGTGCTTCTTCCATAATTTCAGCAGAGCTCTGAAATATCTGCATTTTCTTGTTATAAATAAACCTAGCTTGTTATTCTGATACATGCAACACAGCTGAACATTTAACAGTGTCAAGATAGATATACTATCAGTTGTATATTTATGAGGTTCAGTGGATGGAAAGGTAGAACGCTTTTTGCACTAAAGAGGCTAATCCTTCATCATGATGACCAGATTCCTTAATTAAAGTTGTGACATCCTGTCAGTTTAGATGCTGAATATACGTTCATGTGTGTTCCACACCACAACTGCAGGCCCTTATTTCTCAGGGCGGTTTGCACCTTCTGTATTGTGTTTTATCTTTATCACTTAGCATAAAATATAACCTATGTTATGCTTTTCTTTCTGGGAGGACATAAAGCTCTCACACATAGAGGAAACTGTAAGTAGGACTTGATTCAACTGATTTTGACAGGATTGCCTACTGTACTTTCACACATATAACCTGTGGGTCACATAAAAGAATAGCAAAAAAAGCTATTGACCCAATTGACCCATTGACCCAAAAGCTTCCTCTCCCTAGCAGCCCCTTTTTGCCCAATACCACCTCTCCCTCATCTTTCATTTTATACAGATCATAGCCATGAAACGCAGCACTTCGCATTCAGCGTGCCTTTAGGTGGACTGATGACTGTGGATGTTTGCCAGAATCCAGAGAGGCCCCATCTAGAGAGGCCTTGGCTGCTCTTCTGTTCTTTCACCCGGCTCTTAGTTCATTTGTCCCATCCTGATGTTTACCCTAGGCTCAGAGCTCAATCTGCAGCACACTCAGGTACTAAGAGTATATTTAAACCTTCTCCAAATGGTGATGCTTTTGTGGGATTTTGCTCCAAGTGTGACGATGGAAAGCACTGGCTTTTTTAACTGACATGAACACTGCAATTCACAATCTGCTGAGATGCACGTCCTTGCCTTAGGGGTCTGAAAGCATACGAAGGACTGGAACAGCATTTGCAGGTGTGCCTCGTGAAAACATTTTTTCTTCTCCTCTTTTGGTAAATCAATTTACAGCTAAGAATACTGGCAGAGATCTGGACAATGTATTAACTCTTTAGTCAATCTCCTGTGCTGATGGCTCTGTGGTTTCACATTACATCTTTATCCCAAGCGCGTAACCTTCCTTTGTTTCCCCAACAGTTACTGTCTTACAGCTTTTGTACTACCTACACTGTATCTTAGAGAGATCACCATCAAATTTAAATCTCACCCTATTTAAGAATAGGAGATGTGATTGAACAAACAACATAAGAACTGTAATGAGATACTGTTACACTCCTTATGATAATGATTTCTACAAACAGCAGGGCATAGTAGCACCTTTTAATTTGGAACATTCAAACCCAAATGGTTTCCTTTCTGCTACAGATAACTTGTCAGTGGTAGTATTTCCAATTCCAGCACCAAACAAAGCAACCACGATAAAGTAATTCTCCATTGATTTGTAGCTCCCATTGCAATGTCTTCATTCCTGATGCAATTAGAAATCAAAATTCACCGCAACTGCTTAAAGCCTTCCATTTAAACAGCAAAGCCAGGAAGTGGAGAAATACGAGAACACCTGACCTCACTGCTGAGGTACCAATTCTAAGAAATGCACATTTTAACTCCATCACGCAATTACCTCTGGTCTAGTCAGTCAACTCTGGATCAAATTCATAGGTTGTTTAGACCAAAATACTTCCACTGATTATACTGGTGCTTTACAGGTGACTGTATTCCAAGCAAGTGCAACACCTGCAAGGCTGACTCACCAAAGAACAATTAATGAATTTTTTTCACAAATTGTAAACTGAACCTGTAACAAAAACATACTTAATCTCCAAGTAGGACTCCAGCCTGGCTCAGAGGGGTCAGCAGGACCTTTGCTACTGCCTGATCTGTTGCTACTGAGGCAGGCAAGACTACAGATAATTAAATAAAAATAATTACCTTTCTTGCGCAGAAGAACACTGGCGTGTTTCCGTCCATTTCTGTTTTCCACATGACACGTATAGTTAGCCAGGTCTGCCTCCTCTACAGCATCAAAGATCAATGTCAATTCAACTTCTTTTTCTCCAAGATGTTCTCTGAGGAGTCTGAAAGGAAGGATACAGTCTTTGCTCAACTGAATTAATATGGGTGGAAGATTCCCAAATGAACCATGATTTCTCAGCACAAGATACACAGTGTTCCTGTCCTCCTTCACTCATGGACAAGGACTTAGAAGGAGTCTTGAGTTGCCTGAAAGAGACATCACAGAGGCATCTTCCACGACAACCAAAAGCCTTTTTCTCCATCCATGTCTGTAGCAAGGATCTGAATCAAGTGCAGGAAGAGTTGCTACAAGCACAAGGGTTCCATGTGGCTTGTTCACCTCAGCTCCAGAATTAAATGCTAAAAACACGTTTCTTTTAAAAGTAGCAATAAATACTCACTTTCCAGAGAAGTACTAAGCCGTTGTTGAGCAAATTATAAGGCAATATTTTAAAGGTTGGGCATTGGAATACATTTTAATGCAGTTCTGGAAAACCAATGAAAGAAGCTGTGCTACTTTGTGGAATTTTCCTCTGTTTTTGGGGGCTAGATCCTTACTTTCAAAGGGAACAGTGTCAAGAACAAGAGCTCTCTGCTCCTTTTAGAAGATTGAGGAGAGATGCAAAACCCCCATAAAGGGAATATAAAGTTCGAGCAGACTTTCAGGCCAGAGGTACGGTCTTTTCATGTCGTTGTTCTAATGCCAACGTTAAAAAGAATGCAAAGTAAATGCACGTGTTTTCTGATGTTGACATTAAGCCTAAAAAAGCAATGCCCTATTCTCTCAAAAGGCTTCTTATCAGTTGCTCAAGAAAAAGTTACTGGTCCTTTGAACAAGGAAATGTAAGGCCAAGTAAAATCTACCAGATTCATTTGATTCTGTTTGTGTACAGCAGCACAATGTGTAAAGGGGTAAACATAAAAGGTGGAATGGCTCTCGCAGTTGCCTGTGAACTCATCATTGCATGTAGTACTTCAGTGAGTCTTTTCTCCAAAAAGATAGTGTACAGCACTAAGAGGTAAAGGCATACATAAAAACCAGGTTTACCAAAAAATAAATATTTTCTCCAGAGAACGAAGGGAGGCGATTGGGCACAAAGTAATTAACCAGAGCACTGTTTGCACTGGATAGAAACTGCTTCTGGAGAGCTGAAAATTTTTCAATAACAACCAACCCCAAACTTCTCTATTATAAACCAATGTTATTTTGGGGTTTCCAATGTGCGCGCACATTTTCTTATGTACATAATTTCATGTAACAGATGTGGAACTCAAAATTTGAAAAAATCAGAAGTGAAATATGAGGGCATTGCACCAGACAACCAAAAATGCAAGCCTGACTACCATAAAGCACATATTTACAGTAAGATTTCATACCGCACTTTAGAGGCTTGTGTGATCTGACAGAACTCAGAAGATGTACCAGAACATCCACAACAATTCAGTCTCTCTCACCATGGCCGTGTAACTTGCAAAAAAGCAAGCAGAAAAACACTAGTTTCAGAACAGACATGCGCGTTGCATTTGGAAACCTGGATCACATCTTTTTTGCAAATTCACTCTCATTTATTGGATATTTTTGCATTTTTTGTTATTCTGGCCCTGAGTCCAAATGCTGAAATTAAAGCAAGAAAGGCTGAATTTGCATCATATCTGGCCAGAAAAGAAACCTCCCAAGAGAGCCTGTTCTGTTTGCAGACTCCAATCAGTCTAAATCATTGGGGGTCAGATAAATCAATTCTCTTTTACGTATTAGTATTCCATATGTATATATAGTGAAATATTTTCAACTCAGGAAAGTCCTCTCTGTTAGTAAACAATATGCTCCACAAATTTTGGCCGACAAATCATGCTCTAAGGAACAAATGAAATCATTAACAGGGACGATATCGGGGACACTAATGTGGAGCACTCTGTGAATGTTCAGATTGTCTTGTGTTTACTATAATCAGCATATTTCACGCAGAAGAAAATGAAGACAGATTACAATTAAGATAAAATAAACCATTATTCTGAGTCTATTTAAAATAAAATGATCAACGCTTAACCTAAATTTAAATAAAAAGGAGCTTTCATAAAAAAGAATACGTATTTGGACTGAGAAATTTTTTTCATGCTTATTTTCATGCTAATTGCAATCTTTAGGAAGAGAATTCTTTAGACTGGGATCTATCATGAAAATGCTGACAGACACTTAAACATTATGCTGGTAGAAAAGTGTAGAAAGCTCTTAGTGGTGTTAAACCTTTCATTCCTGCATTTTTTTTCTTTTTACCAGTACTCTACAGCTAATGATTCGCTATTGCCACAGAAATACACAGTAGGTCACCTACATTTTTTTTTTCAATATTTGTGCAGCCTTTAATTGATTGCATTTTGTAGTTGGTTCAGAGAACATTGAGCACAATATCTTTGAGTTAGAAAAGGAATACAGTATCAACAAGTAGGACCTTAAATATGCAACAGTATTTGCTGCATTCCCAGAAGATGAAGTCCCTATCTGAGTTGGGGGAACTTTGCCAGCAATACCGCCAACACATGCTAGCTCCCACAGGTTGAGAAAATAATAGCTCTTTTTTCTGGTCTGATGAACAAACTGTAAGAGTAATCACATCATTTAATACATAAGTAAATTGATGGTGCTTGATGACTCACAAAAACCAGGATGGAGGGAGACAGAAGAGGTGGGCAAACTAAAAATATACCCAGTGCTTTCTTTTTGTTCAAGTTTGCTTTCTTTTTGTTCAAGCTGAAGCATTTTATTTGATCTGAAACAAAACAGTTTGTCTACTGATCACTTTTCAGTTAAGAAAATATGAATTAAAACCAAAAGTGTAATTTTAGAAACCAAATGTTTTCTTTGAAAAATATCCAATGTTTCAGATTTTTCAGACCTTTTGTCATATTTTTCCAACGCATTTATGCGGTGGAAAGTTAAAATACCTTTGAAACCACATTTTCCTAAAATTTTCAGGCTTTGTATGATCACAGATGTAAAGGCTGTAAGAAAGCTTCACCTGGGTCTCTGTGCAAGACCAAGACATTAATTCCAAGCCTTTACTAACCTGCAGGAGAGTTGGAACTTATCAAAAAGGAAACTTTTGTTCTTTATATAGTTAAGGATCTGGGCAGTGAACAGGGATATGAACTCTAGTCCCTTCTTTCTAGTCCTTAACAACAGTCCGTAGATGAAAGGACATATCTGTGTGTATGTATGTACCTCTCCAAAGAAAAGCAGTTCAACTAACAACATGGCACAGCGATCTTCCCTCTCACTTTCCTGCATCGTGTTTCTCATTCTCTGCCCAGAAATTGCCTACTTGAATAGTATAAGCTTTTCAGGGGAGAGCTGTCGTTTCCATACTTCTCTGCAAAGCACCCAGCACATTAGCCAGGCAGGGATGGTAATTCTGCCTCCCTCCCTCAGCATCCCCTCCTACAACATCCTCATCTTGTCTGAGCGTTTTGCAACCATCAGATGACTTCTTTGGGTAAAAAGGCAGAATGTTAAATTAATCAGGAGAAAGAAATAAAGCTGCAGTTCAAAATGTCTCCGTTCACTTCTTTTCATGCCTTTAGAAAGAGTTAAACTATTTACACTTCAAAAATGCAGGAAAGATACAAAAAGCTGAGCATTATGAGGCACCTCACCTGCAAACTGTTCTGAAGTGTTGCCCGAAGAAGAAAAAGAAGCAACTCATAGGTGGCTGGGTGAGTAAGATTTATGCCTGAAAATACTTCTTTGCCGTGGCAGAGAGATGGTGCTGAAATTTGCTGTGGGCTCCTTTGATAATTAGGTACAACCGACAAGTCTGCAGGCAGGCTTAAAGACTCTCACCCCTTCTTTAAGAGCCCCGGTTCAATTTACATGACATTTTTATTACCGCTGTGAAAAACCCACCTGGCAAGCAAAGTCTCTTTCTGCTTTTCCCCCTGTGGATGTCTAACATTTGGGGATCTTAATTCAAGGGAAGACAAGGAGGCGGGATAGAGAGGGGGTCATTACCTCTGAGTCCTTCAATGCTGATTAGTAACTTTTATTATGACGCCCTGTAACAAGGTCTAATAAATAACGAGAAGCCCAGAGCTACACATATATTACTCATGGTAAAGTCTGCCTACCAAAAAAACAGTTCCACGGGTTTGATTTTAACAGTCATGTGCATCCCTATTTCAGTGCTTTCATAAAAGCACACTAATTGACTGGTTACTATGCCAGAGGATGCAAACTAGGGATGGACATTTGGTACTCCCACACTGCATCGATCTGCAAACCTGAACTCTCATCATATACAGAAAATCCAGCGACACAACGGACAGGTACAGTCCAGGGTAAGGTAAACACCAAAAATTCAGGCTACTACTAAATTTGTGAACTAATTTAAGATAGGGGATGCAGAGTTAAAATGTTAGATGTTTGCCAAAGGAACAACCCATGGAGCTGTAATAATTCCCGAGTAGTTGTAGTTTGTCAACGTTAACAGGAACATGCTGATAATACCATATAGAAGCAAACTGATGGAAAAAGCATCTAACCAGCAAATTCATTGTGGCTCATCAAATTTGAATCATACATGACATTTTTTGAAATACATCATAAATACAACTGGGTGGAAGATGTGGGCTGGCTCAGGGCACTGCCAGAACGGTTAGTGCTGCTTAGTTTCCCTGAAGCAGCACACCTGTAATGGGACACATAAACAAGAGCTGTTACTGTGAAAAAATCATTTGCAAAAAGTTACTACTGCAGTTGCCACAGCTACTTCTAAATGAAAAAAAGGGATGGACTGTGGCATTGCTGGTAATGATGCAGTAGGTTTTGGTAAATGCTACGTTTTTAATGCTG
This sequence comes from Chroicocephalus ridibundus, assembly GCF_963924245.1. Taxonomy (NCBI): domain Eukaryota; kingdom Metazoa; phylum Chordata; class Aves; order Charadriiformes; family Laridae; genus Chroicocephalus; species Chroicocephalus ridibundus. Next base: position 10,124,285 of record NC_086292.1, read on the forward strand.
GCTGTGATGCATGGGAGATTAGGTATGTGATAAGTAGATTTGTTTGAGAGAAGATTCACTGAATTGTGACGGGTGTGTAAACTGAGTCAAAGCATTTTAATGGAGTGAGAAAAGGGAGTTGTCACAAAATTAATTTGAAACATGAATGTGTAATGAGATGGCAAAATGAAGGACAAATACAGCTTTTTCAAACTCAATTTCACTAACACACATAAAGGAAAAGTTCTGAACTGTGCTAGAGCTGGAGAGCTCTATAAATACAAACCCCAAACTGTCCTTCTGATGCAGAGGAAGAACATGACCAAAATCACTCTGTTCATATATATACACAAGAGAGGACACAATGCCGTTAAATGCTGATTACTTGCAATGGCAGAAGTTTCCAATAATTGTATTTTGTGGTCAGAAGCCCAAAAGAGGATTGTACACTTAAAGTCATTCTGGCAACATGTGATAAATTCCATCTGTATGCAATTAAGGCGCAATGTTAGGTCAGTTATTTTAGTGTATCTTAATAACTAGTGGTTAAATTGCTGAACTTCAAATTATTGATCAAGTAATATAACAAACTAATATTCCTCTCTGCCTGCTCTCCAAAATCACTTTTACAAAAACCAAACAACTCAGAAATGAGACCAAAAAATGTGCAATGGAAGGTGCAAAGACCCTGTTTTTCTTTATATCATTGTGCCTATAGGAGCTGGGACCACCTTGTCCATAGAATAACCATAGCTTAGTCTGTGCTCAAAGTGCCATTAATCAGGTAATCATTAAACAAGGAAGACAAGATGCTGTTAGGTGCAAATTCCATGAAAGTTGATGGGGATACAAGTGTTTGTTTTCTTTACAACTGGTACAGCAAATGATAACCAGCACGTGGAACAAGCCAAGCGCAAGCTGGATATCGGACATCCTCATGCAGTGACTTCCTTCACTCCCGTAAGTGTTAAGCATGGATGAACAAATCCTTTGAAAGCCCTGGTTAAGGCATACTGAGAGCTGTACCACAGGCAGACGACACATTCAGTAGAAGAAAAAAAGTATGGTGACTTTGACAGGAGACCATTCATCTTTAAGATTAACACTGATGCTGAAATTAATGTCATCTTGCCAAGGACTCCAACAAGGGGCAGCTGCAGTGGACAGCATCATTTCCATGCAGGGCTAAAATCAACCCTCAGAACACTCAGACGCTTCAGCTACCGTCAGGGGAATTTGATAACAGATTTCCAGGCACACAGATAGCTACTATGTCTTTAGAGTTTATTTGCTAGACAGGAGAAGGAGCAACTCACACTGCTCTGGTTCCAAGTCATTCATCACTCTTTAGACAGAAAACTATTTCCACTTCCAATTAAAAACCTGTTTAAAAAACACCAAACAGGCTTTTAGATTATACCATGTTTTTAACAGTAAATACTCCAAAAAGTACCTGACTTCGCCTTCTCTAATGTGACCTTCTAATTCTTCTATGAATTTTTCTCCTTTCATCCAGTAGATCATAGGGCCCGATTCTCCACTGAATCCAAAGAAAGCTTTGCAGGCCACAGTCAGGGGGTTTCCTGATGACAAGAAGAAAAGAGAGGGTTAGACACTTCGTCAAGGCTACTAGTGAAAGAATGATTATGAGAAATCTCAACTCCTCAGATAAACCTCCCCATTTAAAATTGGAGGGGAAGAAAAAGAAGGAATAACTATAAACCAAAGGAAAAAGGGTGATGTTGATTTGCATCTACAGGAGATTGCTGTGAAATTAAACTCTGAGGTTATCTATCATTTCATCCCAGAAAGACACTACGCGAACAGTGAGAAGGTATGGAAACGGTAGCAACATAAGGTAATGTCAAAAGGAAGGTTGTTAAAAAGAAAGAGATGACTTCTTTGTCAGACTCCTGGGATCTCTACCAGGACTGAGGAGCGTGCCCTAAGAGGCAGGTAAATCACTGAACTTGCTTACTGCTGCCTATCCACCCGTAAAAAAGACACAGTAATAATTTCTTCCTCACTTAGATAGAAATCAAATGTTAATGAAGTCTTGCTAAGCTGTTCAGAGAGCTTTTAAAGATCCCCAAGTAATACATGATGCCAGTGAGCACCACCAACACTCATGTAACTGTCAACAGGTTTTTGGCAAAGGACCAAACTTCAAAGCATTACTCAAGCAATAGAGTAAAGAACTCTCCCTTTCAGCTCTGCAAAAAGACTTCCAAAGAAAGAAAATAAAACTTGGAAACTAATCAGATTTCTTTTCTCTCCAAGAATTCAGCATTTAGATGGGTTTTTGTCTGGCTACAGCTTTAGCTGTACTAGCTAGTCCAGGACTGTGCTTACACTGCCAGGACAGATGGTTGTCTGCCTGCAAAAGACAAAAAAAAAAAAGAACAAAAAAACCCCAAACAAGCCAGGAAATTGAGGAGGACTATGCCCATTCCCTTAATATGTGAGTACAACTGCTGCACCCACTTCTCTTTGCCTTTTTTACCCAGCATCCACGTTACAAAGCAGCTGTAGAGTCACCAACTTAGATGGGAAGACAGACCTTATTTAATGTCAATGGAGACTTCTGCTGAATCTTCCAGAACTTTTATCAAGCATGGAAAGTCCAGATAATGCATTTTACTATATTTGGAATAAATGTTTTATTTTGCCAGCCATTCTCAGTGCCAGCAGGAAACTCTTTTGACACTGAAATAGAACAGGCCTACACTTTTAAAAAAGGGCTAGTCATTTGGAGCACATCCCTTGGTTGAGCATGGGCTAATGGTTTTGCGTGATTGACTTACTGGGCCTTAATCAGCTCCCTCTTGTCTGCTCAGCAGTGATAACTCGCTGTGTGCATACTCAGAGCATATCAGAGCTGTGTGCTAAAGCATCTTTGCCTAAACCCCCACAGAGCTGTCCTAAGTCAACTACTTGCACTTGTCTATCCCTTTTTTCAGTGCCCAATTTAAGGCATGTCAAAAGAGTCTGATTAGTCAGGAAACGCAGCATTCCCAGACACTGAAAATCAGCCGCCATTAAATTGTTTCCAAGTCAAGATCCAAAATTACAAGTCCTTTTGAAACACTAGGATACAGCACGAAACGGTTTAAAGACTGCACTTCAGTCTCTGTTTCTCAAATAGCAAAAGACAAAAATGGAAAATGTTTATCCTGAAAACGTTTTACAGAATCTTTCATTATCTCCATATTCACTATGAACTCTGCTACCACAGCTGGCCACTGAACACATGCTGTTGCTAACGGATTATATACAACCAGCTCGAACGTCCAAAATATAAGAAGGGGTGGATATTCACCGTTATCTGTACATCCCACAACACTGACGACCGTCATGAGAAAGTTCCAAACTTCATTAACTAATGCAGAGTCAGAAACATTTCTAGGCAGACATTTAATACCACTATATGACAATATCGGAGAAGTTTGTTTCCTTCTGCTTCTGACCCATTCCCTCCGCCCTGCGAGGTGCTGCATGCCCTCCACGGGTGGAAGGGAGACTTGGAGCCTCTGGCTACATCCATCTCACATTTTCCTAACACACTGAATGCCAGGTGTGACGTCTTTTGTGCCTCTTGCCTCCGAGTCATGATACGCATCTCTTTAAATAGCACTTAGTTATTTCCTAGCATGTGGCTGCTCAGTCCGTGTTTGATTTTAATGGAAAAAGACAATTGTAGCAATGTGAAAAAGAAAAGGGCTAGACGTGGCCTATCAGCATCGACAGTATATGCCCTTTTCCTGGCACACCATGCTGGGCATTAAGTGTTACCGGCAAAATATATTACAGGGTGTGCTTTTCCTCAAACCAGCAGATTTTTACTTAAAAAACAAACCCTAAAGAAATGAAAATATTCCAAGGTGAGTCTAAGATTTCTATACATGCAGAGTAAATATCCTGAGGTGATACGTCTGGTCTGAAGAAATAAGGAGTTTTCTATACAAATAGGAAAACCGAAAAAAACCTAGCTGTTGGTACACAGCTTCTGTAATAAATAAACCCAACATAAAGCATCAGTAGCTTTTGCTGTGAAAGCCTGCATGCTCTGAACACGCCTGGGCAGATCTATTTGCCACCAGGGAAAACCAGCAGAATAAACTAATACCGTCAACGGCAAACTTTAGAGTCAATTAGTATTTTTAGCTCAAAGTCTGCGACTGGCCACACCTGAAAAAAACCATAGTCCATCTCATCTGCAAACCAGTCGCTGATCGGAGGGAGGTATAAGCAACTGTTTCTCATGGGACAACTAATTTTTATCTCAGTAGCAGAATGAAGCACGCCTGGGTTGAGCTGATCTGTCCTGAGGTGGAAACAGCTTGGGGTTTGATGACACTTCAAGGTCTCATCCAAACCCAAACCCTCACACATTGTTCGTCTACTTCTCAAGCTGGTCTTGGTCTTCTGTAGCTCTCTGAAGCAGCTTCTGTTTTATAACCCTCACCACTCCTTTGTGACTCTGGAAGCAGGACAAAGTCAGAAAAGGTAACATTGGTTCTTCCTTGCAGAAACACTTTACCTGCTCAAATAAGCCTCCACAAGGAAAGGAAGGGAGGTTTCCCCTCTCCTGCTACGTTAAGACACAGCTGGCCACAGCAGCAACCTGTTAATACTATTTTTCACGGAACTCCAACCAATTCCTATCCAGAAAAGAACGTGGCATGTCTCACTGCATTTCTCCCCAAGTACTGAGATCCTAAAACTGCAGCAGAATTCCCTCGTTCCTAAATGTACCCTCAAATATGGGGAGAAACAGGCACTGAGCGTGGAAAGAGCCCTTTGCAGATCCTGATTTTGGGGCTGGCTTCGAGTCATGTGGTATCACCCTGAGTCACAGAGTTCCACGCAGAAGGAACTACCAGGCAGTTTATAACTCCAACAACTCATCTTGTGTAAGGCCCAAACTTTTGCATAGCTTTACTTCTATTCCACACAACATGAAGTATTTCCACTACTAACTGTTCTTATTTAGAAAATTTCCCCTTGCATCATTTAATTAATAACATCAAAGTTCCTAGAATGAATGGTATCTATTTAAATCAGACAGACATTTAAGTTGCGATTTTAATTGATAAAATAATTTGCTGAGAAACGGAGAAAACAATGAGTGAGATTTCTAATAAATCAACACTTGAGAGAATGTTTTAAGAAACAAAGGTAGAAAGTAGAAAAGGCTGCTTGTAGACATTGCTGAGTCTACTGCTTTGCTTGGGTCACCTTGTTACAGTAAAGCCTCAGGTTCCCGCAGAAGTCTTTGCTTTAGCTTTTTTCCCTACTCTGTCAATCAGGCAGGTTTGTTGCAAACTCCCAGCTGATAAGACACAACCGCTGGCAACAGGAATGACTTTTATTGCTAAATCTTATTGTACATTTTTCACCTGACCGTTTTCACAATAAATCTGCGTGAACTCTACCATACATTTTAGCAAATTTTTTTTCTGAAAGTGAGAATTCCACAGAAATGCAATTATTCAAGCAAAATAGCTGCCTGATGGTGGTAGGAGTACTGGCTAAGGATGGAAAAAGAGTCTGCAAAACAGTTTAGGCAGGCATGATTCTGAATGTGCTTACTGTGGGTCCGACATGCTTGGAAAGAGAATGACAAATCCTGCAGCACAGTCTCTCTGAATGAGGCATGCTCCAAGCATGAAGTAAATGAAGCTTAAAATACCTAAATGTCATTCAGTCTTTTAAAAACCAGCATGGAAGACAAAAGCTGTTCACAGGTCCTAAGATCTGGCTTATGCTAAGACATTTTTTCAGCAATTTTTTTGAAAATATGGATTTTTCACTCGTTTTACACAACTAGTGTATTTCGTGGTTTATTTGCCAGCATCCATTCAAGGATTTAATACAGAGTTCATATTCTCTGATGTCCACATTCTGCTGGTGCTCTGTTCTTCCAGCAAATCAAGCTTTCACTACCGGAGAAAATCATCCCAGAGAACCCCATCAAACAGCCAAAGTCATCTATGAATCCTTGGGTGTTTGCTTTTTTTTCCCTATGCCTTGAAACATTAGTGTTTTTTCCAATTCTTTCACATTTTTGTGCCAGATACACCACCTCTGTCAACAAGCCTGAACCGAACCAGATGATCCTCGCAAGCTGGTAAGCAGAACTGCCTGAAAGTGTGAAAGGAAAACTTTTAGCAAGCAACATCAAAAGTTAGTCCTGGACACTTTGCTAGCTGGATTTACATCTTTAGCTCCACCTGAGTGTTAATACCATTGCTTTTATCTCTTTCTGGGCTGGATGCTGTATACACATAGAAGGAGAAACAAGTGCGCTGCTGCCACCAAAACTCATTCCAGCACTCCAAGTCTCTCTTATCGATGCATATGCATCATGTAGCTCCTCTCTGATAATGGTGCCTGTGTCTCTTTCCCTATAAGACTGACAGAGAAGTGTTTGCAAAGGAGCAGCGTCCCACTCTTGACACATGCAGATGTTATGCAGCCACTTCACAGACTTTGTTTCCTCAGTTTGCTGAGACAGAGGACAAGAAAGGCAAGTTACTTATCACATCTCGGTAAGTGTATTCCACAGGCTGTCTGCAGGATCAAATCTGACTTTCCAGGCTGCAAAGTTTGCAAGGCAAATCACCATGTCACTGATAAGAACATTATTGTTCTAATGTGCTTTATAAGTGCTAGAAACTGGCCAAAGAGCAGCAGAATGATTTAAATTTCCCTGGCAAGGCAAGTATACAACTGTGAAGTAGAAAACACATTTCCTTTTCCTTCAGAAGGACATCCTGGATAAGAAGATATGGGAGACAGAGCTTAGGCCTGCAATTTATCCACGAAACAAATGCCAGGGGCAACACAGACCTTGACTTATAAAAAACAATCTCTGTGTGTGGTAGCTTCTATCTAGTTTGCAGAGAATGTCACTTTTTTCTAAGTCCCTTGCAAGGACATCCTCTTGGCTGTTCTCCTATGCTCAGCAATTAGCAGGCAGAACCCAGAAGCACCCTGAGGTGGTGCAGCCCAAGCCAAATCTTGAGCCCTAACCCTCTGCCTGGGGTTCATCCACAATGGGATGACCTCCTAAAGAAGTCAGGAGGCATTTGGCAGAGGCAGCTGAGGATATATTTGGGTTTTGCTCATGTCACCCAGCACAGCTGATCACCTGTGTTTCCCAGTCCCCTCTCAGCACAGATCAAAGGCTTCACCGCTTCACAACATCAGGATCTTCAGCATCTGTTCCTATAATCTGCTAAGGCAGCATTGAAATTCTTCACAGATTATTAGCAAGTTTGCTGATGATACCAAACTGGGAAGTGCTGTTGACTCTCCTGAGGGATAAGAGGCCTTGCAGAGGGATCTAGATAGACTGGAGCACTAGACTATGATTAACAGTATGAAATTTAACAAGTCAAAATGCCAGATTCTGCACCTTGGACAGAGTAATGTCGAGCACAAGTATAAAATGGGAGAGGAGTGGCTGGAGAGCAGCCCTGCAGAAAGGGATCTGGGGGTGCTGGCCAACAGCAGGCCAAACACGAGCCAGCAGTGTGCCCTGGCAGCCAAGAAGCCAAACCGCGTCCTGGCGGGGATCGAACCCACCATCGCCAGTCAGTCAAGAGAGGGGATTATTCCGCTGTTTTCAGCATTGGTGCGGCCTCACTCGGAGTGTGCGGTTCTGGGACCCACAATTTAAAAAGGACGTGAAGTTCCTTGAATGCACCAGAGGAGAGCAACAAGGCTGGAAAGAATGTCCTATGAGGAGTAACTAAGGACTTTGGGCTTGTCTAGTTGCAAAAAAGGAGGCTGAGGGGTGACCTTATCGTTCTCTACAGCTTCCTGAGGAGGGGATGTGGAGAAGGAGGTGCTGAGCTCTTCTCCCTGGGATCCAGTGACAGGATGTTGTGTATGGTTCAAAGGTGTGCCAGAGGAGGGTTAGACTGGACATTAGGAAGCACTTCTTTACCGAGAGGGTGATCAAACACTGGAAAAGGCTTCCTAGAGAGGTGGTCGATGCTTCAAGTCTGTCAGTGTTTAAGACAATGCCTTTAACAATACCCTTTAATTTTTGGTCAGCCCTGAATTGGTCAAGCAGTTGGACTAGATGATCATTGTGGGTCCCTTCCAACCGAAATATTCCATTCCATTCCGTTCCACTCCATTCCATTCTATTCCTCCACTACTGGATTTAGACAAAGCTACAACACCCCACAAAAACCTCAGGTACATTATCACCTCCCTCCTTTATTCTTCCCTGGCAATTTCCCAGTGTTACTTGATCAAAGGTTCCGTGATTTGTTTACCACAACAAGTCAGTGCTAATTACTCTACCTGGGCTGCTTCATCCTCCTCTCCTAACTCAGCTGTTCTACAGAACACAAGCCTAACTGTGTGATAAACCATGTTACCCTTATTTAGGTAAAAGTCTTATGGAGTTTAGTGACTAGTTTTAGCATTAATGGATCCAGTGAAAATAAAGCATACTCAAAACACATTATTTTCTCTGACAAAAAAAAAAATAAAAATTACAGAAAATCCTATAATGTTTCAGAACTCTATTCCAGCAGCCAGGAGATTCATGACTGGATATGATCCTTCCAAACATTTGCATAATTAAAGATCAGCCAGCAATTAGTGAACTGAAAGCATTTTAAATAAAATTAAGAAACCTGCTTTGGGTAGTGATGATAATTGCTTTAATAAGATAAATTTATAGTGAAATCAAACCTAACTAGCCTCCAGACGTTTCTAATCAGTTTAAGAGCATTTAAAAACACCCACATAGATACAGATATATATATTTTACTAGATTGTTTTATTCTTCATGTTTCTACAAAGAAACAGATTAAAGAAAGTGCTCTTCCCCTAAGTAAGGCCCCATGTTATGAACAGTGTATCCTAGCCACCAAAATCATTGTAGCTGTATTGATACATAGGAAAAATAAATGGTGGTGGCACGTGACATACATTAAGTCGGCTCTTCACTCATGTAAGAACTTTTTGACTAAGGCAAGTCTTTGTCAATAAGAGCGAGCCCAGTAAAAACTTTGACAAGAAAAATGCAAAAGATCTTTAGGTCTTACTTTGTCTTCTGCAGCTAATGATCTTAATCCTAACTTACTTTCTTGCTCTGCTCTTATTTCTTATGCCCTGAGACATCACAAAACACTCGGCCATGAGGTATTTGTGCTTTTCTGTCTCACTCAAATGAGCAAATGGCATACGTATAAAGTAGCATCAAAATAACACTAACAGCAAGCAGCAAAACCCCACACATGAAACAAAGCAACTAAGCCTCTAGACAGTTTGTTGCCAAGAACACAAGTCAATGCATTTGCTGTCATTCCATAGCCCCAACCATTTAAACAACACAATCATGACCCACTGCAAGCGCTGCTTGTAGGCTTGGCTATTGACCATGGCTCTCACAAAAAGAGAAAAACAAAAGTAAAATACATACAAGGCTGAAATGTTGCTGATAAAAATTTATTGGATGTTCCAAAAATCAATCAATCAAGGCAAAATCTCCTAGAGCAAATTTCTTCCAAAAACACACACAGAAAAACAACACACCCATCCCCCTGCCAATGTAAACCTCACCTAAATCCTGTAAAATCCTTTATCCCATTTTCAGAACTGCCTTGGGGTCAGAATTTGAAGTCTTAGTCATTGAGAGCTCAGGTGTAACTGAAAGTCAAGGATTTTAGCTTTTCAGTTATTCACCAAAAATGAAGACAGATGCTTAGTGGGATTTCCAGAAGCAGCCTGACAGCTGCCTTGTGCTGACTTTAATTTGTGCTCAATGCTGGAGTCCTTCTGAAGATCTCATTTCTGTGCATTTTGAGGCAGAGAAATATTATTTAAGAGAAAATGTCCTGTAGGTACTTAAAAATGTCCCCTTGGTGGTAGGATTCCAAGGGCTGGGGCAGCCCAACGGCAACAGAGCAGTGACATCCAGACTAAGGTGAACTAAGCAGGGAGTGAAATGGAACAAATCATCTCACTACGGCCAGGGCATGGCCCCATGTTTCACAGCAATCATTTCTCTCTATTCTGATATCGCTTTTTAACATGACCAAAATAGGTGGCAACACACAGGTGCGTTGCTTTGAGAGAAAAGCAGGAAGGGAAAAATTATTCAGAGGGGCACTTGCTTCCTTAGAGGACTGTCCCATGGTGGAAAGGGCAAACAGCCAACTGTTTGTTTGAGTACAAAGAGATGGACCAGAAAGAGATGCTCCTCGAGTGTGGCAAGCAGGTCGAGGGAGGTCATCCCCCACCTCTACTCTGCCTTGGTGAGGCCGCACCTGGAGTACTGTGTCCAGTTCTGGGCTCCCCGGTTCAAGAAGGACAGGGAACTGCTGGAGAGGGTGCAGCAGAGAGCTACCAAGATGATTAGGGGGCTGGAACACCTCTCTTATGAAGAAAGGCTGAAGGATTTGGCTCTCTTCAGTCTGGAAGAAAGACAACTGAGGGGGGACCTTATCAACACTTATAAACACTTAAAGGGTGGGTGTCAGGAGGATGGGGCCAGGATCTTTTCAGTGGTGCCCAGGGACAGGACAAGAGGTAATGGGCACAAACTTGAGCATAGGAAGTTCCACCTAAACACGAGGAGGAACTTCTTTACTTTGAGGGTGGCAGAGCACTGGAACAGGCTGCCCAGAGAGGTGGTGGAGTCTCCGTCTCTGGAGACATTCAAAACCCACCTGGACATGTTCCTGTGCAACCTGCTCTAGGTGACCCTGCTCTGGCAGGGGGGTTGGACTAGATGATCTCCAGAGGTCCCTTCCAACCCTACCATTCTGTGATTCTGTGATTCCTGCCCCCCCCCAGCCATCTGCTGGCTCAAGGGGAAGGTAGGGTCCCTATCACACACATCACTGATTCTTGCCAGCTTCAGGACTTTCCAACCCTCCAACTCGTCCCTTCATAAAATTTTCTAAGGACACTCAAGCCTTACATTTCAGTTTTCTGAGCAAGCACATCTTGATCTTTTCTCTCAGGGGAGAGAGAGGATGAGATCCAGCATCTCATTCTACAGAGTAATCTGGCTTCATGGGAAGTCAGCGTATGGAGGGACCAACCTAACCAAGACCTGCTACCATCAATATGGCCAAATTCTGAACCTCACTCACATGAGTATGTAATGGGTATTGAGTCGTACATCTTAGTGAGTTCCCATTTAGTATGCAGAGGGTACAATCAAGGTTGCTAAGGAAACCAGCGGCAGGCTGCAACAGACTGAAGAAATTACTCTAAACTTTTTCCAACTTCTGTGTTGATTTTTAAACAAATGATAGAACTTCTTAAGACAATGACTATAGAATGGATAATTTTTCTTCACTTAGAAAGGACAAAGCAAATGTGAACTTAAGCTTCCTGCTATGGATGTCTATATACAAGGTGCCCTATAAACAAGGTGAGACTCTGAAATAAATGTATGCTTGAATCTAAGAGGTATTTTCATCCTCAGTTTGTGACTGTTCACTGAACTTCTGCTTAGAATCCGGCTAACCCAGCTCAAGCTAAGGCCTGATGTATGCTGGGAACAGCGCCATTAGGTCAAAGCAAGAGCACCAACTAGGGCAGGACAGGTGGCCAGGCAGAGCTAAAGGGCTATTATGCACCATTATCACCTGCAAATTGCTGTCTCCAGCAGCCAGCATCTTTTCTCTGGCAGTTTCCTCAGAATCCACTAACTTAGGGAAATGATATAGACCGAACCTCCAAGCTAGAGGGTATAAAACATCAATTTACCCAAAAGGCTTTTGAAGCAGATCCAACAACAGCTGGACTGCTGAGGCTTTCATGCTTCCCACGTGTTGTGGGGACTCCCACAACTTGATGGAGGAGGAAGGATGAGCACTCTTACCGTCAGCTAGGTAACTAATTCTTTTCTTTTGCTCATAGGTGCACAATATTAAGAGTTATGGGTTATGCGTTCTGAAACGTTGTGATTTGAATGGTGAATAACTGAATTCATGTGATAGATTAGTCTGGGCAAAAGGGGACTGAGCCCCTGTTTGTCATGTTTGTTTATTGTATTTCTTAATTAGCTCATGAAATAAAGTTTAAATCACAGAGTACATTGTTCTGTAAACCTGAAAGATCCAAATGGCCCGGGATATCAGTTTTGTACAAAGATGTTAATGAAAAACCTAATTCTCCCTTAAAAGCTTGCTAGTATCTTCACAGTGCCCTGCAGCAGGCATATAGGGCCAGAAATGTTAGTGTGGCTAACAAGGTCCAGAATATTACCTTGATGCACATATTTTCATGTTAGCTAAGATCTTCCCTCTCTCTGCTGCCATGCTCCTGACACAGTGCAGGAGAATGGGACGGGAGGGCTGAGAAAAGGGGCCAGACCCAAGAGGCAGTAACTGCTGTAACCTTTGTATTTCTCCAGCTTTCCCAGCCCTCCTAAAAGAAATCAAATGCAGTGCTGGGGTCCTGATCAGGGGGATGAAGAGACAGATGTCAATCACCTGTGATAATGAATGTAACCACAACTGTCACCTCGCTTGGCCTCAGTTATGCAGGTGGCCTCTCATCCACAGGGGACAGGACTTGCCTTGGCTTGTGATAAGATGACGCAAATTCCCCTGCACAAAGGGGCCAACAGGGACACAGCTATCAAGATCAGCTTGTACTCAAATGAGAATCTACAACTGACTGATGTGCTTAAAACTCAGCAAATACTCAAACATTTTGCTGAATAGGGAGAGGGTTCCCTATTGATCAAATTTAAGCACGTATTTAAATGCTATGCTGAGTAAAGGCAACAGTGAGTGTTAAATAAAGACTGTATCTGTGAAAAAATTTCAAAAAGAAAAACCACAGCCACAGAACAACATCTTCTCCAAGTAATTATTTACTTAAATTTAGAGATAACATTCAGGGAGAGTAGGAAAGTAAAACACAGTTTAATAAATACAACCTGTATTTTGCTTATTGAGTGAATCAATATTATTCATCAGTTGTCCAATAAAGAATTTACAGGGAAGTTTAATCTCTTCTAATTTGTCAAAATTAAAGGAAACATTTTTATTTGCCCTTCTTATTGTTAAAATAAAAAGTCATGATAAAAAAAAGCAAGTAACATTAAGGTGGACAGCATTTAAAAAAAGGTCAATCACATAGAAAACTCACTGTTTCACATTACTTTTTGTTTGTTTCCCCCTCCCCCCCTCAAAACTTTGAGTTAAGAATCTTTTAACCAAGATACAAGACCTAAAGCAAGAACTTGTATCTTGGGTGCAAGCGAGCGCTTAAGGATGTCAGGGTCATAAGAAATTTTATAAGTTCAGACAACTTCTCAGGGTTACAACTACTCCTTCCTAAAGAGATGTGGTGGCATCCCCTTGTGCTCAGTAATTCGAGACATAATCTGTCAATTCAGGTAACTGCCATGTTGAAAATTACCTTGGTTTTTTTTTCTCTGACAGATGTCATTTACAGAAGTCAATAGACTAATTGCCCTAAACCTATTAGCAGTGAGGACTCAGATTTACCCTAAGCCTCTTGCCTTGCATTCAGTTGATAGCATTCACATTAACCACACATTAAATGTAATTTTAGTTGCACAGGAGTCTAATAATCTCAATTTTCCCTATGTGAATGCCAAACCATGAAGTCTGTAACTCAGAACTCCTAATTTCTGCCCCATCACTTTTTTTCCCCTGGATATTTACATACAGTGAAGGCACAACCCATGGTTTCACCTTCCCCAAATTCACTTAATTCACCTTCATTCTCAACACTGCTGATTGACGATGATTAAAACCACTCCAAAAATCAAAAAACACTTTGCTGGCCCAAGCAGAAACTCCTGCAAAGGCGAACTACCCTGTTCAAACTCATGGTGATGAGACATCACATGCTTGCAGAAAAGAGTGTGAATTTCAAAACTTAGCAGGGAAATCATTGCAAAACTCCACTGGGTAAACAGGGAAGGAAAGATGTCTCTGCAAGGACTAACATTGGCCTTCTCCAGATCACAGCAGAGCACCCTTGAAGGAGTGTAACATTGCCTTTGGCTCACAGCATCAGAGGAGCAGGGGTCAGCTTTTGTGGACTCCTCTTCCAGGTATGAAAGGGGGCAACTGTTACCAGAGTAAGCTATAGATACAGACCTCTCTGAATGGTACCAGCTCTACCCTACTTGCCACCAGCAGGGGATGCAGCAAAGCCCACACCTGGTATGCCTGTGGGACTACACTGTGAGAGAGGGGAGCACAGATTCACCATAAGGTGGTCCCATTGCCCTGGGGATTTCCCAGGCCACCACGTATCCTGGCCATGGATTCCCTATGGCTAAGGCAAATGGCCATACTGTGAGAGGTAAGTGGACTCAGAGCAAGAGATCCTCAGGCCTCAGACTGATATGGAAAGCAAATGAAAGGATAAGAAACCAGATCTTAAAATGAAAGGGAAGAATGAATATTTCTGCCAGGCACAAGTTGGTAATCAGTCAACCACTTCCTTAGCAATGAACTGGGCCTTGAAATTCATCTGCAGGTTAAAACATTGTGCTCCAAAAATTTGGGCACAGATTCCACACAGCTGTAACCTTTTTGAAAAAATAAAACACCGAAACCATAATAAATAAATAAATAAAAGACCTTCAACTCCACCCCACCCCCACCTCTCGGGGAGAGGGATGTCATGTCTTCTTGAGACTTACAAGAAGATGTTATGAATTTGAATCTGAAATATATTGAGAAGAGGGAAGCTATATTGCCTTGCTGCAGAGAACTTAGCATGAACTCCTTACATTTGGGAGAGCCACGTTATGAGCTAATTCAGAGCAACCTCCTGCGAATTCAGTGGACCTACATGGTTGATCTTAACAAAAATATATATATTTGCTATTCTACAATAAAGAGGAATCAGGAAATAGAAGCCCTTCCTCTACCATGTGAGCAGGGCTGTCAGTCCTGTTACGCACAGCAGGCAAAGCACGAGTGAGCTGCTGCCTGGCCCAGGTATGAGCTCAAGCCTGCCCTTTGCTGCAGCACGCTGTGAGCAGCCATGCAAGAGCACTCAGCACACAAAGCTGGCTCCCACAGAGAGCAACTTTGATTTCATTCAGTCCTGGAGCCTCAGAATATCCCCCCTCATGTCTTGCCCACAGTAGCGTTTGGATATAAGGCAGTATCTTAGGAGCTCAGGGCAGGATCTTATAAAAAAACCTCCTGAGAGAAAAGCTTTGCTCTTCTTTATTGCTTATCTCTTTTCTTAGCTGGGCTAGTGACGAGAAAGAAATTAAGCCGCTCCCTGCAAGATGTAATGTGAAACCACAGCCACATCAGTGTCAAGATTGTTATTTGAGCTTTTTTCTAGTACGAGAAACCTTTATGTGGCCTTCACCTCTGAATTAACCAGAGAAGGTTACAGACTTATTATTCCCTCCCTTGGGAAAGCTCCTGCCACCATCCAAAATGAAGCAAGGACCCAGGTAATTGTGATCATCTGGAATTGTGATGGTCTAATCACACACAGATGCGCAGGAGCAAGACGAAAGGACTGGCCTTTAGAGATGTGCATCTGCTACCTCACAGAGCACTAAATAAAGCTGTGCCTGCAGGTGATAACAGGCTGAGGCAAACGCCTGCCCCCCAAGCCTTGTGAATGTTTCTTTTAAGGATATTTAAAGGGATGCTGCATATGTTCTCAAAAGCTCATGTAGCAATATAAAATGGAGACAAATACAACAGAAAAAACCTGCTGTAGTCCAGAATAGATTTCCAAATTTAGGAAAGCCACTATTGCTTCACGCCCAGGGTGATGTGAACACGGCAGCGCTTCGCTGTTATTTCCTACTCCAGCACCCAAATGAATGCTGGCAGAGGGCACCCAGCACTGGGTGATACCCGTGAAGAGTTGTTAGCTGCCCTGAGGGAACTGCTGCACTTTGAAGTCAGAGAGGTTTTTCTCATGACTCTGCTGAGTATTAGAGACAGAAAAGGCCAGGTAAAATTTTTCCTCTGTTTGGATAATTATCTTCTGTGCTACCTTGTGGAGAACTGATATGTCTGAACTAATTTCTTTCATTTCTCTGTCAAAACCAAAATTATTTCCTCAGTGGATTCATTCTTCCTTGGGCTAGTGTTAGAAAAAGACACCAACTCAGGCCAATTTGTCAAGAATCGTCTTGAATGAACTCTCCTCCCCTCCACCCTCAGCTCCAGAGTCAGCCTTCCTAAAGTCTGAATCTCCACCACAACACCTGTGCTGACTCAGTGACGGATAGAAACCTTCTTTTCCTGGGTATGGTTTGTGTACTCTGGGATTTCACTGGAGGCCTCTAGTATTTTGCCTTATATGCTACTGCTGCTGCATTTCAGCCTAGTGTTTCTCAGCACCATTTCGCTCTGATGAGTTGTGCTGATAATGGGCAAGATGCACTTCTTAGCTCTGCCTGGTGGCCTCGTCTCTGACAGAAAGCCTGCCTGGAGGGAGACAGGACTGGATGTAGCATCTGAAAAATCCTTCCCATGTTGTAAAACTCAAACTGTGGGCAGGGCTGCAGGGGATTTTGGGCACTGAGAAAAGAGGCTGAATCTTCAGAGGTAGAGGAAGGATGCTGTCAGCTCTGGTCATGGGGACCAGGGGGTCCCTTGGGAAGGCTAGGGCAGATTTAGGCTCTGTGCTACCCATACCTGTGTCATTTCTCATTTCGTACCAAGGATAACCTCACAGCCTGGAGCAGAGAGTGAGCACAGACCCCTGCAGCCCATTGTACTTTGTGCCTCACAGTGTGCTGAAAACTAGGATCCCTTGGGTAGTTATCAGCCAAACAGACCAACTAATACTCACAATTCCCAAATGCCAAACAAATTGGCTACACAGACACTCCCATTCCCCTTCAGTCACCCTAATGAAACCCACTTTAAAAGTCAGCTCCACACAGAAACACAGCTCTATTTGCTAACAAGTCGGGATTTTTTCTTTCTTTTCCAGTGAGTTGCTGAATTTTTCTCATTTTTCCAACAGAGAGAAAAGACATTAAATACTTCTGTACTGATGCCTGCAGCACTAATTTTTCAGCCTTTTCAGATTTACTGACCCCTACAAATTTTGTGTTGGAGCTGCTGACCTTCCCAGAGAGCCCTTGCCCCCACCGACACAAGGGTACAGCCTAACTCCCTTTCAGAGCCCCGAGGAGCCAACTGCCACGCTCCAGAGTTACCAGCCACTGCCCTGTGAAGTCACCTGGCAGCAAAACACATAGTGCTGTGTTCGCTGAGATTACAGAGTGTATGTAGCAGCTTACAGGGGATAGCTGTGGAAGGCAAAGAGCAATCTCCCTTCCAGAATACTGTTCAAAGACTACTTCAAATGGAAGAGTAGTAAAAGGGCATTTCAACGAAAGGAGAAATTAAACCTCAGCATAGGCAAACACTTCCTTTGTGTCTGGCGTAGATAACGTGAGGGGACAGGGAATGAGCCTTTTGAGCAGTGAAAGACCCAACTGGGAGAATACAAGTGACAGGCTGTGGCCTCCCTAAAGATGTGACAGGAGGGCTCCTATGGCAGCCACCTCGGCACTATGCCTGCCAGAGCGGAGGTCCTTGCCTGTGCTATACCAAAGCAGTCTCAAGTTCAGTTCCAGCACTGCAAGGGGTAGTATTAAGGGAGGCCAGGGTTCCCCAGAGAGGCTGGCAGGGGAGGGTTTCTCTTCAGCTGCTGGAGAAAGGTGACAGCAAGGTGTAATTTCATAGGAGAAAAAGAGAAGGAAAATCTGCCCCCCTTGCTAATGGAAATGCAAACACATGACGGGCAGTGCGCTCGCTCTGTGCTGGGCCTGCAAGGGAAGATACAGCCAGGGGAACCCAGATGTCACTGCCTGGCAGGATTAACCATGCAATGGCAGCAGCATGCTTGCCCCCACAGGGCTGGCACCCCTGTCTATGCTGCCCACAAGCTCACAGCAGCCTGGGGTGGTGGATGGTCCTTGGTCCAGGCACCATCTCATGCCTCCTGTCTTCACAGCTAGCACTGTGCAACCCATGGACCCTAGGCTACCTGTGCTGCTGCCGCACTTGGCAGGCACTTGAGCTTTTCTTAGGGGGTTAAAGAAACCTCAGCCCCACCGTGCACAACCACTGCTAAAGTAGGCCTGCCCCCCTGGGAGAAGGGGTCTGCAGGACCCATGGGGTCCCAACCAGCCTCACTCTCTGATACTGCCTGGCCCACTTTTTTGGTTGGCTTTAGATGCAAAGGAGAGGACGTGACAGGCATTTTGCGGCAGCTACTGATTGCTGGCACCCTGCACTTTGCTTTTGTCATGTCGAGTCATCTGTAAGCTGCTCAGAGCCTATGTAATGGTGCTTTTTGCTTGTTCAAATGGAAATGAAGTAAAAGCCGGGGTGACACGCGCTAACTGTGCAGAGAAACAAATGCAGAGCCACAGAGCCACAAAGTAGCACTTCCACCTAATTGTAGGCCATGAGCTTCACCAGTGCCTGGGGAAAGGCTATTTCACAGAATGGAATTTAACTTTGGCCTAAATGAAGACAAGGTTTATGTAACCTCAAACCCAAAAGCCATCAAAGGACTGTGAATGGTCCCACGGAAGGTTGCTGTCCTGCTTTTGTCTGTGTTTTTCCTTCTTCAGTTCCTGGCCATCCTGAAGTGCTTCAGGGGGGTTGTTTACTACGCAGAGTCCACCAACCCTGACGGTCACCTGCCTTTTGCATGAGCCAGCCCTGGTTCAGAGGCTCTGATCATATGCAGTGAAACCTGAGCATCTGGCAGGGTGTAAGCAGGGCTTATCTACTGGGCCAACAGCTTTGCCAATGGCTGCTGGGCTGCAACAAAGCTGCACCCAACTGCAGCAGGCACCGCAGACACCTGATGGTGTGTATTCATCCATACAGGCATGCCCAGCCGCTCTTCCTTGGTCTCTTTCTTCATCTACCCCTGTGTAAAGGGAAGGTGTCTTTGCACAGTTGTTCTAATACGTCCTTCAAACTATAAAATAGGGGCTGGAGTAAGTGAAAGAAACGCCAGAAACACAAGTCAATACAGAGCATGATGTGACCCATTTTAGCTCAATCAAAATTATCTTAACTCTCCCACAGCCCTACAATCTTTTCATTTTCAATATGCTGAATTTCTGGAAAAGTCTAGTTTGCAGTGATAGCAAAATATTTTATTAATAAAACAAAAATATATGTTTACTCCCAAACAGCAAAATACATTGTTTGCACTTTGGGACCACAAATGAACAGAAAGGAAGAGAAGCCTTATGAGGACAGTTGAGGCAACAAAGCTTTTGGTTGCAAACAGACTTTGAATAGGAAGATCTCAAAAGCACGATCACACTTTCAGTGGTTTCGACTCCACATAAAAGCCTGAGTAGTGAGACCTGCTGTGATCACAGGTGACAGATGGAATCGTTGTGAGTCACACTAGTAGTTCACTTCCCATGTGCAGACACACAGATGCAGTCGGCAGTTGATATTGGGTCCCTCCCAAATGAAAATATGCTCAGATGTCTCCATCTTGAAAAAGAGAAGAATAATAATCTCCCAAACACACTCATTTAAAACAGAAATGATTCAATTTTCTTTTGTTTTACACCAGATGTGCTCCAGATATGCCAACCTGGCCTCTAAAGACTTCCCTGCCTACTATGGTTTCCTCTCCTAACTACTCATAAAAGCACACTGAGGAAAAATTTCCTTCCTCCACATCACTAGTCACCAACGTGACCTTGTCATTTCAATTTCTCACACCTCTTCTTTTCCCTTACCCTATGTCTCTGTAAAGTCTCATTTCTACAGCTTATTGCCATTGGCTACCAATGTTGAACAAAGCGTTCCCAATTTCAAATATAATGAAAAGAAAAATCAGCAACACAGAAGAGAAGAAAATTAACTATGGAAACCACTCTCCCAGGGCTGGCCAGATTCCTTAGGTTGAACACCTGAATCTGCTTTACAGAAGCACACAGACTCGCCTGCTGCTGCTGTTCTTCATTTCCTCTGGAGTTTGTTCCACCGAACAATCTGCTCCCAAACAGAGGGGAAGAGCATTGGGATGGGTGACAACCTGAGACCCCCCCAGGTACCCCCCTGAACAGCACAAAAGCACCCCAAGATCTTCCTTGGGTATACACACAGGCACACCACCATACCCCACCCCCCAGCAGCCGAAGATCTGCAATGATTAGGAGACATCAATCATCCCCTCAATTTTTTTCTGTTACTTGCACACAAGGTGCACCTCTTTCCCCTGTTCCTGCTGGAACTCCAGCAAGCTACTTTCATACCAGATTTTCACTTTAAAAAGCAATTTGTCAGTAAAGGTGATGCTTAAAATTTTAAAAGGTAGTGACTAGTGCTGGGATTTGGAATCTCAGTCCTGACCGAACCAGATCAAATCAGGCCACTGCCTTCTTCAATTGAGGGCTGTGAGCCAAAACTCCATTTTGTTCCTATTGCTAGTATTTAACATTCTAAAGTGTTAAAAATGGCATCTCAGGATGTGGGTCTAAAGACACAGCCTGTGTTCAAGGGTACTTATGAAAGCATCAAAGCACACAACACCTGATTCATCCCTACAGCCATCTGGCTATGGGACAGAGAAGGAAGACAAAAGCAGGCAGGCTTTCTTGTGGGACACCGTCTCTACTTTACCCAATGTTTCTACATCTCCTCATTTTTCATCACAGACCTTCCTCCCTCAAACTGTTGACAAAGTTTTGAAAGGGTTCCCCACAGTGTCTTAGCAGGCAAGCATGGATTTGCTTACAAGCCACAGCCTGAGGTATTATCAGATTATTGGAGAGGAGTTCAGGGAGGCGCCCCAAAGCTATGAAAGAACCAGCCTCCAAGGACAGGACATATCCAGGTTTGGAAGCCCATGGTGAATGCTCTTAACCATAAACCAAGAGGTTTTACTTAGGACCAATGATTCCTGTTTAACAAGTCTATCAAGCAAGAAGAAAGGAGGCCAAGGTACTGAGAAAACAGTGACTTCAAGACCTGTGGAAACAGCTCTTTAAGTGACCCACCAGCGTATTTTCACCACTGCTGGTTCATCCTGTCATATTCCTTGATGCCCAAGAAATGATCTGGCATGGAATTGAACAGTCAACTTTATCAGCAGTCCCACAGGCTGCTCCTTACCCCTAATCCATGCAGGAGAGCAAAGGGGAAAGCTGTGAGCTCTGCTTCAAAGAGAGAAGCAATTGCCTAGCAGCATTGGTCCATGGACTGCTTCTAACAGCTGCTTTTAAAGGCAATGAGGACAAAAAAGTTCCAGCACCATTGTGGGAAGTTTTGCAACTATTATCTTTCTAAAGGAGCACTCACCCACTCTGTGAAATGTACTCTCTCCTTAGAGCAAGAGTTCCAGCCTCAGAGGACCTGTCCTTGTACTTCTGTCTTAATCTTGCAGAACAATGCACCATTCCTTACTTCTGGTCCCAAGTAAACTCACGCTTTTATCCCAGAACAGTACAGTTAATAGATTTAGCTAGTAAACCCCTCAACTATTTAAATGATGCCTTGCTGAAAATTATCTTTTTATTAAAAAAAGATAAAAATACACGAGAAAAGTCTCAATCCAGCTGATACTCATAAAGTAGATGCTATTTAATTCAGAAGATTTGAAGATTACCTTCAAAGATTTGCAAGGCTTTCCACACACTCTTGTCCCCAAGTCTACTATAGTAAACTTTGTATAGACCTTTTAAATGCACACCACCACCCCCGCAACCCACAAAAACATGTACATGGGAGCTTGTCAGCATACTGGACAACATGCTTTTGACTCTAGCCTTCCCTCGAAAAAGCTGTAGAACAGGGGCTCGGCACAGCTAAATCTCCTACAATAATGAGAACCCTTTTGATACTGCAGGATGGCCCAAATACACGGTGAGCATCTATCATTAACTATGTATCTTCCAAGCAATTAATAAAGGTGACCCAATGCGTAAATGATTCAGAAAGTGCTTTCCCAAGAATGTGTGTTTGCTAAAATGTGAATGCTAAAACACACAAACGCAGTTTGAAACACTGACCAAGTTAAGCACACATACATGCATTTGATAGAGTCATTGAATACCAGGTTGGAAGGGACCTCAAGGATCATCTCACCCAACCTTTCTTGGCAAAAGCATGGTCTGGATGAGATGGCCCAGGACCCTGCCCAGCGGAACCTTAAAAGTGTCCAGTGATGAGGAATCCACCACTTCCCTGGGGAGATTATTCCAATTTGCCAGATTAGGGTGCTAGATACTATAATACTTTATGACTTTGAAAAAAACACGTAGTGATTTATTTATCTTGTGTTTTGAAAGAAAACACAAATTTAATCTTTATTCATGCAGATACTGGGCTGTTCTGCATACTCCCAATCTCAGCAGTGCTAGAGCACTCACTGATGTTGCTTGTTGCCTTGCTTATTTCCTTAAACAACTTCAGATAGAGCAACCCTATTACTGCTGCACTTTATAGGACACTGACCTGCATTTTCCACACATTGCGGTGTAAAATTGGAATAACAGCGACAGTCTGTGAAATTACACAATGGGTAGAGAACAAGAATTGAGCATACTGATGCTCAGGTTGATTCAAAACAAGAGGTCTTGGAAATCTGCAGGAGTCTACCACATAGTATCCTGCCTCTTTAAGCCAATATGATTCAAGCTGAAAATTGAACCTCTCTCCTGCTATTTAATCTGTGTTGTTTCACTAACGACGAGGAGTTCACTTGTCTAATGAGGTTTGCTCCTCTGTTAGCTGCACTGGGCTTTCTGCAGGCATCATAGATTTTTAAGGCGAGAATGGCTCATCAAGACCATCTCTCCTTATCCCTGCTCATAATGGTGCTCTTACTGATCCTTACACTAAGCCCATTAATTTGTGCTTTGGTGAGGGCACATTTGGAAAGAGGCTGAGTATTTGTGTGTCTGGGAATGGGAAATGCTCTGCCATCTCTGATCCACTGCTCAGAAAAGCTGTGGTGTAAAACCCAAGACACAAAGGGTGCCCCCAGCAGCTATCCCTCCTCCTCCTTTGTGGACTGGTTTGGTAGCCTAGTGCACCCCTTGGCACCATTACAGAAATCAGTACCTGTTTTCAGCCCTCATTTTAGGAAGCTCGCAAGTAATGAATCTGTACCATCCCCTCCACGGCTTGCAGATTTTTTAAGTGCTGGCTATGTATACACCCAATTTTTTAAAGGAGGAAAGAGAACGTCAGATTAATAAGGTTATCAAATGCAAACCTTCTGACTCATTTTATCTGTTCCTGGGGAAAATACTTCTGTGACAAAGTTACATTTTTGAAGTAGTGATTAGGAAGCTATAACCTATCTGCAGTCCATGTATTCGATAGTAAATATACTTTGGAAGAGAGGTAGAGCTACATACTTGGACACCTAATATCACAAAGACCCTGTCCAGTCCCCAGCAGAGACTTGTAAATCTGGCAAATCTCAGCACAGCTGTCAAGCTCTGCTCAAGAGAGAACGTACCAGTGACAGCAAGGCTTCTGTCAGGATCAATCTACTTTGGCAAAATGTGTTTAAGAAGCCTTTCAGAAAATATTGTCCTGTTATAGATAGCTTCGGCTATGCCAGAAAGTCTCTTGCACATACTTTCCCCAAGGCAAGAAGGGTTTATGGCTTCTTTGTCCTCAGTAAGATAAAGATCGTACCCGACATCCTTCTCTCTCTCCTTTAGCACCCCCTCCTTCGGTACACTACCCCTAACCCACCTTAAAAAAAACTTCGGCAGAGTTATCTATCACTTTGAATGTAAGAGCAGCTATTTCATGAAACTTAATAAAAGTAATAGCGATATTCTTCACCCAAACATAAAACACGATAGATATGGATTGGTTGCCATTTTTTATGAATCTGCTTAAGAGCGTTAGTGGATATAAATTATGGTAAAGGGCAAACTGCAAGTTCTACACGACTTGGCTTGTAGTAATGAAAACCAATCCTGTGCACAGCGTGTCACCAGAAGACATACTATTTTTCACAGTTATTTTTAGTATCCATTAACTTCCAGTTGGGGGAATTTTCCATGTGTTTAGCTATTCCTATTTGTTAACAATTCAAGTAGTTATGGTTTTTCAGTCAAAATCGAAGGCCAGTGAACAGTTATAATGATCCTTGTTTTTTTGAAACCTGATTTGTTTTTAAGGAAGGAAGAAGAGTGGAGAAGAAAAGGATCTTACTGCTTTTGCAGTATGTCTGATTTCTGTCATTCTAGCATTTCCCAGAGATAGGTCTTTAAGTCCAAGTCAGTTAGCTTTGTCTTTCTTGATGAATTCATGCCTTCTGTTATGTACAGCAGTAACACTTTTATCATAATGAGGAGTCAGAATGCCAGGCTCTGATTCTCTAACTGGGTGCTCGTGTGGGATGTGCAGGAGCCTAATGCAGCCTCATCTAGGACGTAAAAAATAAAATATCAAGGCAAGCAGAAAAAATATTCTCATTTAGCGAGAACATGGCCTATGTGCAAATCTCCACTGCTTTAAGAGCTCCTCCTCTTTGCATGAGATTGAGGAAAACAATCTAATTTTCAACAGGTTTTGACCCACTTCAATCTCACCTCCCTATCATGAGCACATGGCTGTTACTTAATCACCTCAGGAAGCTAGCAGAGAGTCAATGCATTGCTACCATCTTCTTCGTAGCTGATGCAAAATTTTCACATAGACCTTTCTCAGCAGGTACCTTCCACCTGAGGGCAGGTGGTAGCATCTTCTATATGGGGCATTTCAACCTCCATACTATGGGATTCTTTTTGGACCCAGACCTCCACAGTGCTGACCCCAAGAGGACAAGTGCAAGCAGTATACTGAGGTAAGCTAGGCATGACTAAATCTGTTGGCTTCAGCGAGGTTATTCAAATGACAGAAGGGATTAAAAGGAATAGAAGCAGCCAGTCAATCAGGCAGTGGTAGTGAAGCGCAGGCTGCTGCTACAGTTACTTAGTGACCGTAGGGAGCAGGAGGCTGCTCAGCACACCACTGCCTATCGCTTACCTTAATGCTATCAGCCAAAACCCACACTGGCTTTCAATATTTACTGCAAGAAAGACACAAGGCAGAAGAATTTCAAAGGGGACTGAAAAAAACGAAGTGGAGTCCAAGAGCCAAATCCCCCCCTCAGTGCGCCCCAAAGCTTCCCTCTCAAACCAGAACAACTTTCTGCTACACGAACAGCGTCTTATTGAGTTTATACTATATGTACACTGGAGTAATTTTTCCATTTGCAAATCTTATTGAACTTCTCCAATTAGTTGAAAAACAAAGCATTGTGTCCAAAGCAGAGAACAAGGGGAAGAGGCAGGCTGGGACAGCACTGTGCCTAGATCCTCCCTTAGCGCTCTTGGGTACCTCAGAAATGCACCCCCTCCTTCACCCACCTTTCCAACCCAGCCAGAGCTGGGGACAAGCTCAAGCCGAGGGGCAGAAACAACTTTGCTTCAAATCATATTCTCTGATGAGCAGACGATGACGCTGAAGTTCAGAAGATGGAAAAGTGCCGATGCCCACTCTTGCAATGGTACCGCGGAACGCTGCTGTATAAGGTTCTGCATGGACTGGTGCTCTAATGCTTTGCCGCCTCGCGGCATGGATCTAGAGGAAAATGCTAGGTTTTATACCAATGGTTATAGAGAAAACTGAAGTTCAGTGATCTAATTCAAGTATGATGAAGTGCCCAACGATGCCTGAAGACCATTCTGGCATTTATGTATATTTTAAAACTATCTGATTTTTTTGGGAGCCTGACTTCTGTTTTCTTTTAACCCTTTGGGTTGGCAATAGTAGAAAAGAATAACACATTTCACCTCCCTTCTAAGGAAGTACGATTGGCAGAGAATCAGATCAGATGCTCTCAGCTTGGGGTTGGGCAACGGGTCTAAGAAAGGCATCGTGACTGATCCCTCTCTCTTTGTTGCCAGACTGGATGGCTGAGGATAAGGAAGTCCTAAGGGGATTCATGCAAAGACCATGTTGGTTGGGAAAATTACCACAAGGGACCCACACAGAAGCGTAATGCAATTTACCATCTAAACCAAACCGGAATGTGTGTTTTTTTTGAACATACTTCATTAGAATTCCCACCAAGTTAGTTCTTAAATACAGGTAGTGCATTTTTCACAGGCCCAGCAATAAGTCTACAAGGACCAGATGGATACATGTGAGGGTCAGAGAAGGAAAAGCGGGCCCTTCTTTCTACACTTTCAGAAAATCCCCTGCAGTGCATATAGCTTCTATGAGACATACAGCTTCTTCCAAGAGGTATCACTAAAGCACTATTTAAGAATGTATTGATCAGTGGACATTTACAATGTTGTCAGTCCCAGACAAGATGACCTAAGATCAATTATTATATTGGGTACTGCTTACAAATGTCAGAGGCATTACTCAGGAAACTGATCTTGACTTTATGCAATTTAAAGATCAATAGAAACCAGCAAACAATTAGCAGGCTATTAGTAAGGGTGCACTGACAGTGTTATTGACAGTTGCCTTGGAACTTATGCACTCACAGATACACATCCTGTGTTTACATACGTATCATCTATGGGCTACATGTACCCTTGACAGATGCACAAAGCTCGCACTAACATGCACAGCTGCTCCAGCGTCTCATCCCTTCTGTGATTTGGACCCATCATTACTATTATTACCTCAGTACCATCATAAGCTTGTGTGTGGTCTCCTTGGGATACACAGGGATGCACCAGCAGCACTCAGCAGCTGCCCTTCTTAACAAGTGCTTCAGTTTATTAAGAAAATTGATAAGGTCAATCACTAGGGGACAAAAGTAAAAGAGAAATCTAAATTGCTGTTTTTCTAAAACACAAAATAATATCAAATATGTTTGTGTTCATGTCCTAAACTAATCCTCCTGAAATATAAAGAAGTCTAGCAAAGCACAGCATTTCTCATTCAACTGTTTTTGCGTCTTCAGAACTGACCTTTGCGATCAGAACCCTACCACCACCCATGAAGGAAAATCTTTTTTTTTTCCTCACACAACTTACAATTGTCATTTTAAACCCCTGTTGCCCCCTTGGCAGGAAGGGTTTGAGTAAACACAAAGCTGTCCACCTGTATTTTCTTCCAGTCTGGCTACTTGTTAGATTGTAACTGTTTTCCTAATTCTGAACTGCCAGTACTTCGAAAATTCTGCATTTCAACAGGGTCTTACTCTAAGAATAGAATCCCCAAAAGGACTTAAGAATGTAGAAAATGTAACTTGATTTCCTTTTCTTCTCTTAAAAAAGGAGACTCATTAGCTAGCTTAGCTGCCAGTGTTTTGAAAGCAGGTAACGACCATCCAGTTGCAGGTGAACAGAAACCTGATATGCAAACCTCTCAAGTATGTTCAGAACCCCTCGCTTCTATTTTGATCGTTAAAACTCCACGAGTCCCAAGAGCGAGGAACAAGACGAAAGGTCTCCTATGATTACTTATCGTTGTGTAAGTCACACCTGCTCAGTCACCTCATTCCCTCCCCATCTTCTTCCGTATAAGAGCTTCAGTTTTAGTCTGAATAGCCCAGAGGAGGTTTGCAGAACGGTGAACACCCATGGATCCTAAGGATCGTCAGAAATTCTGCCTAGGGTTTAATTGCAAGTGCTCTGCATTGCTAGCTTGAAAGTGGCTAGAAGTGACAGAGAGAAGAAGGGATTTAGAAAATCTTCTTTATTGCTTTTCAGATCCAAAGCAGAATCACAGACAAGAAACTCCTCCATTACGCCTATTCTCACTTCCACGGTGATGCTTTAGAGATATCAAATAAAGCAAACAGAAATATAGGTGAGAAGCTCTACTTGGAGACAAAAGAAGCCAGGGGAGAAACAGGGGTGCTTTTTTGGACAGAGTCTCTGAAAAACAAATGTCAAATCAAGTGACTGAAGCAAAAATACCACTGTTGCCTTACAGGCTATAGACTCCCCTTTTCTTTCTGGTTTGTCAGAAGAGCATTAATGTTGAAGGATAGAAGACGATCCTCTAATGTACACAACACAAATACACAAAGCCATTTTGGGGTTCTTCAGGTGGAGGAAACCCCCATACTTCTTGGGGTAGAACAGAGAGATGAAGATTCAAAACTCCACAAGGACTTTGACTTTCCCACTTCCAACTTATTTTTGCAAAGCTACAACCACTTATTCTCCTTCCTTGTCATTGACATTGCAACTGTCAAATGAATAAATAGCGATGTTTCAAAGGAACATCACACATTGGGAAGAGGGCATCAAGGAAATTAGAACACTGAGCAGGAGCCCAACTGTCACAGGAGGCATGTCAAGAAATGACTTTGTAACTCTGCCTGTGAATGCAGCTGTGTGGTCAGTAAATACTGGCACAGCCTTTTCATTTTATTCCTACCAGCACAGCTGCAAAAAGAAGAGCTGCTAATTTAACAGATTCCTGCCAAGTACAGTAAGGGGAATAGACCCATTTGTGGTGTCTGAGGACTTGGTTGGATGGCACCATGTTTTAAAGCCCCCAAAGATCTGTCTAATAATGAAGCCTACACACTCAGATGTTGGCATTGGCAAGTTCTTTGATTTAAGTGTACTTGCCCCTTTGCTGAGCTACAGTAAACAAGCTGTGCTTTTGCATTTTTGATGTGTGTGTAAAAGCAACGTCATATGACATCAAAGCAACTCCACAGCATTGCCCACAATCTCTCTTGCAAGAGGAGCAGAAGGCATTATCAGCACCTGGGAATAAGTAAGAAAGAATCCTGCTGATGTGAACTACCCTGTGCTGAAAAAGTTAACTTTCCTAGAGATTAAGCACTCAATGATGTGACTCAGTGATTACATTTCAGCAAGTTGTGTGCGATTTCTTTGTATGCCAAATGTGGACTGGCTGACTGCAGCAAATTTAACTAAACTACTTGGCAGCACCCAGTGCTGAACAACACTTCTCTTTACTCTATGCCTGTGCAAAGGCACAGTCCAGCTCCAATCGTACCTGGCAGGAATTCACAGTCAATGCTATTTTACCTGCTTAGCCAAATCCTCGATTTAACATCTTTGGTGACAATTGTGAGAAAATTTCCTTAACTGTGCAGCTAGTTCTGTTGCAGTCACTGACTCTTGAGATGTTGGTCTTGCCATCAGCTGAGAAAGGGATGCAGGGAGAACCCCTGGGAGGGCCAGGGAGAGGCCTTAGAGGAAGAATTCAAGTACCAGTATATTCAGTTTGTCAATAAGAGGATTCGAAAGTGCCTACATTACAGTGTGCAAGGATTTCACTAGGAAGAAATGCAAGACAGTGGAAGATTTCTTAGTACAGCAGAAAAGGCATTTCAAGAACTGAAAGGGGACGCCAGAAAAGTTTTAATTGCAAATAAAACACCAATTTGAAACAGTGAATCTAAACAGCAAGCAGAAGTGGTGACTCTGGGAAACGGTGAATTCTCCAGCTCTCAACACCCTGAAATCAAGGCAAGCTGTCCTCCTAAACTTTACGATTTTTTAATACGTACTGTGTTCGGTACAACATAGGGAGTGAATTGAAAATTTAATTGCCCATAATGCACATGAGATGAAATCAGGTGAACTAACAATCAGTCCTGTCTCTTGAAGCTCTGTGAGTCTACGGAGTGATGTTGATGGGATTACTTGCATAAAAAATACACAAATAAATGACAATTTGCACAACTGGGTCAATTTCAAGATTTCAAGTGAAAACTTCTTCCAACAGATATCATCTATGTGATAGACTCCATCTAAAGGGTGCAAGATGACCTATATCTTAATTCAAAGGGAAACAGTAAAACCCAGGGGACCTATGAAGACTTTTAGGAAAAAGTTTGTGGGTTCCCCCACAATGATTTTTCAGTTGTTCAGGGTTTTTTGTTCTTTGCAGACTTGAATATTGAAGTGCTGTTGTACAAATCTAATCTCAGCACATTTTTCATCTTCATAATTTCACACATCTAATGAAATCTTCTTTCTCATGACTCTTCACACATTGATTGATTTTTTTTTCCTGTTTTACAGATAGGAAGAAACCCTATTATCTCTTAAATGTAGAGGTCACTAATAGGATTTAGGGAAAGGTCATTTTAGCAATTTATCTGCAGAAGAAAAGTCATTCAAAATACAAAACATGAAATTCCTTAAATTAGTTTTAGGTTAAGAAGAGAAACAAATAAATACAAAAGCAGTCCTCATGCTTGAATGACAACCTGCTTATCTGTAAATTGGCCCTTTTTCAGAGTTCTCTTGGCAGTGTTGGCCTCAGGGAAGGTCTGGAATGATATGGCTGCTTTCTTAGTAAAGCAATGAGATTAATGGGACAGATACTCATTCGCTGTTTATAGACAATTCTCTGGGACTTAATGCTGTCTGAGGGTCTAGCCCAATATAATTGCACAGATCTGGATTTCACACAGATGAACCAATTCTTAAAGGGGAGGGTTGCATTTTAAAAGGCTGTGCAGATATTAAAGCATCATTTTGGCTGGTAATGCTAAAACCGGACATTTTGCCATCCTCCTCCTAGCAGCAGAAGGTAGTGGACATTTTGTGATTAATTTCTAATTCTGCAGTTCATCTGAGTCTGCTGTGCTGCTCTGAGAATGTCAGCCCAACTTACACTGGCAATTATTCTGAACCAAGAGGACATCTTTAACGAGCCAGGACTCTATTGCTGACCTGTTTCCAACTCATTAATGCTTTTAAAGTCTTTGCCATCTTTCACTTCCCCATCAACTTCTTCACAGATGCACTTACTAGTACACATGGCACTTTGCTAACAAATGATATGGTGCATAGCGCTCAGCCTGGAGAGATCTTACTCCAAAATTAAAGCCACACTTTAAAAGTGCATTTGGAGTGACAGTGAACTCCATCAGGTCTCAACTGCTTATTAAATCAGCGGCACCTCAGTCAAAACCTGTGCAGTTGTCCAAGCCTATTACCATTTTTCACTGATGCCATCCTTTTCTAAAGACTTTTGTCTTTGCTCTTGAATAATTAACAGTATCCTTGCAACATAAAACCAGCAATACTGGATCAGCCCAGAAGTTCATCTATCCTCCTATCTGTTCTCTGACAGTGACTGGGATGAATGCCAAAGGAAAACAACGATCCTTCCCCTGAAACACACTTCATCTTTTCAGCAATCAGCATTATAAGGACTTCCTGAGCTTCAGGTTGCATTGCATTTCACAGCTGCTGATGGTCATACCCTACCAGCCTCTGTCCTGACCTGTTTTGACATGCTGAGCCTCTTCATAATAGTGTCTAGGAGCAGAATAATTTTATCATCTGAGATTGTGACCAATCAATTGCACATAAATGCCAATAACAGCATATATTATCACATAACTGAAGACAGCTTTGACAATGACTGTTCTCCCTGCTTATATAATAGCTGCATAATAATTATCAAAATATTTCTGATCTCGTCACACACAAAAGTAGGCTTGTGACAAGACAGAAATAAAATTTTCCTGGTGGTTTAAAATTTATTTACATACTAATCTACCTCGTTATCATCCATTTAACTGTGCTAAAATTTATTGGACCGTAATTATTTGGACAGAGACTAAGAGTTGTGCTTTCTCCAGAGCTTAAATCCAGGTAATCTTTGATGTGTGTTTTGCTGCCTGAAAGAATGCTAAGAGTTTTGGTTCATATTTTTCCATTATTTTGTAAAGTGGATCTCTTAAGCCTTCTGCAGGACAGGCACTCCTGGAGTTGTGGGCTATCACACAGCTAATTGCTCCTGGACTGAGTAGACAGTGATATACCGGTGGCACTGTTACACTGATGGGGCTGCTGAATTCCTGCAGCACTGAGCCGGAGCTGCCAGAGCTCTGGCTCAGTGTGAACCCAGCGGCTAGGGAAAAACTGCTTAGGGCTCCTCCTCTGTAAATATAGCTTTAAAGGTAAGGGTTGTGTCCTGCCTGAACAGACAGTAGTGCTCTAGAAAAATACATCTCTCTTGAAGAATAGTTGGGATGGACACAGTGTCCCTTGCTGGGAGCTCTGCCACACAAAGTACCTCCTTGGAGACTGACCTTGCATTGGGGAAAAATGGAGCATCCCAGGCAGCCTCAAAGGGAAGGAACTGGTTGAGGGCAAAACCCAGGGACAAAGTAGGGATTGGTTATCCTGTGTGGGTCCTGTGGTTCCCCTACTCATGCCATGAATCTAGGACGCCTTCCCTAACCAGCCAAAGATGAGGGGAGTGAGTGCTGCTTCCCCTCGCTCCCCGTCTTGCTTCCTGCATGCCTGCTCGGAGGAGGGCATGTGTGAGTGATGAGGGAATAAGAAGAGAAGCAGTTTTTCCCTACAGCCTGAAAATATTATATGTAATCAGGGTGCTAAAGTTGTCACAAAGCAAATGTGCTGCGCTGGTTAAGATGTAAATTGTCTGCGGAGAGTTACTTACAAATACAATAACAATAACTCACCAAGTAGGAGGGTGCAGTTGAAGGTGGAAACCATGCTAGCACCAAAGCTTGCCTGTCTCTCGGAGCTTTTACTGTCTGGATTTTGATGGGATTCCTACACTGACATGGCTGGTGCACTACAATAGACATGTGCTTTTTAAGAAGATTAATGACATATTTATCCAAGAAGTGTCTAGTAGCCATCAGTGGCCAATCTCTCATTCATCATGCTGTCCCCTGTCATAAGGGGAAGTTCGTCTGCCCCACAATATATTCCAATAACCTAGTAGTACTTTAAGCGTGCACTCTACCTATTGGAAATCATCAGCAAATGACAGGCTTGTTGCCTCTTACCTCCATCAGCAGAGAGCTGCCATTGCTTGCATTCAAGTTAATCTGCATGTCATTTGCAATACTCGGAGCCTAAGCGACTGAGGACAGAGCAGTTCCTGCAGAGAAACACGCTCCTGCTGCTCTCTCTGCAGGCTGACAGCTGCTATGTGTTTAGCTCCGCATTCTTGACACAGGACACACTGCTGTGCTAAAGTGGCATCTGTGGAGAGCCTGTACAGTCCCAGGTGCTGCTCCTCATTTTCTTCCTTGAAATGCAAGCAATTTATGATGTCTACACTACGACCTAAAATTCTTAAATTACGTAGTGTCCCAAAAGGAAGACTTTCACCATCAGATAGCAAGGGCAGCACACAGTTTGTACAAGGTCAGAGTGTTATTCAGTCTAAAAGCCCACTCTGCTGAAGACCTTCCCAGGGCCAAATACAATCAAAAACCAGAAATGCCGTGAAAGTTGTAAATGCTTTCACTGATACCTTCCTTCTCTTCAGGGTTTCACATGATTTCTATTCCATGCGAGAACAGCTTCCCCTGAAGTCCCTGTTCACCAGAGCGCTTAAAAGTATGTAAATTCAAATGCCAACATCAATGGAGTACTTGCATGCTTAAAAGTATGTAAATTCAAATGCCAACATCAATGGAGTACTTGCATGCTTAAAAGTACTCCTAAATAGAGGCCTTGGGCCTCACTGAAAAAACAGGTCCCTCTACATCAAGACTCCTGTGTCAGGGCAGTTGCTTCAACACACATATGGTACAGGAATTCTCACGCAACTGTACTGAACTGAGGTCACCTCATTTCTGGACACAGGCTACACCACAACTATCTGGACTGAGGTAAAAGAAAGTATCAACCGTGGTGCGATTTTGCATGGACACTACTACAACAGGATAGTTCCCAGCTGTAGCAGGGTTGTAGTGTATCATTATTTCTTTTTGTGGTGAGAATGCCCCTCACGAGAGAAAGCAGACCACAGAGCTAAAGAGGTCTATCGCTGATTTAACAGCAGAGGGAACGTGCCACGATCAAAAATCCATCAAACAGTTTCTCCTCCAGAAATAAAAAATAAGAAATTACATCAGTAGGGAACTTTACAGATCTCCTTCATATTACAATAGGATAACAGACAGGTATAAAGTAAAACAGCAGTGAAAAAGAGAGAAAACAGGGTAAGAAAGATGGGAACTCCTCCCTTCCAATCAGAATGTAAATCTTCCCTTGAACTGTAGGTAGAGATGGATGATTTTTCCCCAAGGGAAAAATAAAGCTGAAACTATTCATGAAACCCACCTGAATTTACCAATTAGTCATCACTTGAAATCTAAATAAAGCAAACTTTATTTTCATTGAAATTCTGTGGCTGCTTCACTAACAAGGCCATGCCTGTGCACCCACAGCCTCCTCACTGCCACTTCTGTGACAGTCTCGTCTCCTGTGGCTCTTCCTTCTCTGTGTACAAACATCTCAGTGTCCCAAATAAGATCGGTTATTTAGGCTTTAATGTAGTTGCCTGTGAAACAAAGCTTTCCAAGGGTTTCCTTTCCCCTTCCTTCGCAAACCTAAAAAAATACAGTCAACTGAATTTGAGCTGAAATTAATTCCTTTTATCTTTTGCTTTGAATACTAACCTTGAAAAAAGATAAAAATGGTTTGGTCAATTCTTTGTGGTGCACAGCATCTTTTTATGTATTTGGACAACACCGTTTGTAATTGGATCTTGATTCATTATGGAAGAGCTTCCAGATACTCCCACAACACATACTAAACGCAGTCACAGAAAGGATCACCAAGAAACAAAGGGTGCAAAGTCAAGTGCTTGAAAGCTAGGAATTATTTGCAGCCTTCATCCAGCCTCCCTGTGCAACTGCAGCACCAGACAGACTAACTACATGTACATACCATATTTTTTCACAGAGCCATTGCCTCATGCGTTGCACAGAATGAATGCTGTCCACGTAAAGAGCAGCTATTCGATATTTTGTTTTCTCCCCTTTGTTCATCGCGTGGCCCCATGCTTTATTTACTTCACATCATTCAAACACTACTCTGAAGACAGAATTTTTAATTTCCGCCTCATTTTTTCTATGGAGTTAATCTCTCTAGTTTCTAATGGCTTCACAAACAGTAACAAATCTAATTTTCACAGCAACTCTGAGAAGCAGGGTGTGTGTGCACTGAATTTGGTCCAGATAAAAATACCATGCGTTATGCAGAAGATCATTGCATATTAGATTGAAAACTGCCTTGGGCACTGACTTTTCCTTTTCATGGTAAAGTGCCGTGTGTATCACTAAATCCATACAGAGCAGCTGTAACATTAAAGACATCTTAGTTTTTCTGAACATCATGTCACAAAAACCTGCCTTAATGCCATTTAAAAGATACCTCCTGGAAATAAGAAATTATTTCCTGTTACTTACATGGGTACAGACAAGTCAATGGAGATGGGCTAGGCAGTAACGTGCAGCCAAGAAGGGCCAGGGCCAGATCCAAATTCCACTGAAGTGCAAGGAATGCTTTCTCTCTGGAGGGCTGACTGATCAGGCCTCAAAAGCTAACCATGCGGTTTTTGTTGAAAACAGGCAAACCCCTTTTCAAAAGTGTGTTTTCTGCTACTGGAGTGGTCTAGAGGCTTCTTTATGCAGGGTGGCCTGGTGTTCTCTGTTTTAAAATCTTTTTTGCAAGCCACATAGAAATGATGCTGTAGATTGCCAGGGATTTATAGGTATCAGTGGTGGTAGCACAGTTTTAATCACAGGATAAATATGGTGCAAAAAAGGATTTTTAGGTAACAGCTATTCTGGATGAATGTTACAGACAAAACTTCTCTGCAGGGAATTTTGTAACCTCTTTGCAGAAACCATTAACAGTGTTTGATATATTTATATATGGTACCTCGGAGAACATTTTTTAGTGTCAGAGGAGAAAATCTTTTGCAGAGGGCTTGAGATACTGGTCAAACCTTGTTAATTAGTCAGGCTGTCAGCTTGTCAGACGAATTATATGGATTTGCAGGTAATAGCTCATTAACAAGAAATAGCTACTGCTAATTATAACAAGGTCATGAAAGCAATATCATTCCAAATTTATGAAGGAATTAAAAATAATAAGGCAAGTGTCTTTTCATCTGAATGCAGATTAAATGAGTAGTAAATGTCTTTTCTCAGTATAAAATAGTTGGTTCTGGTAGTTGAAGTTATAGCTATGTATCTCTTTTGTTGGAAGATGAGATTAAATTAGAGAGGCCGCACTAATTTAACTTCACCCATTATTTAGCCATGCATATTGATTCACAAGTACTACTCAGTCCTTACTAGTTGTCCTCTTAATGTTATTTTCTATGTCAAGACCTTTATAAACAACTATGTGTGCAATTACAGAATTTTACTTTCCAAATTAGCTGGTGAAAGGGTTTAACTGCCACAAAATATCATGCTTGTAATAAATTACTCTACTCCACAATTTGTTTTACCCCAAGATAATGACAAATGTAACTTCTTTTGAACAAACAATTTACAATTTGCACAGGGGCAAATGTTTATATACTTAAGTGCTCCTAGAAGTTTCTGTTTGACATTCTGAAACTAGCAACATTGACTTAGCACATAAAGGAGCCCGGGGACACTCTGCTTTTGGGGGGATGGAAACAAAAGTCATTCCAGTCCTTTTCCTCCTGCATGACATACTGCTTTTGAATAATGTTGAAGCCCACCACCTAACCACAGTTCCCTTTTGCAGGACAAAATTCTGGGTCACATTAAATCCCATAGGAAATTTGCAATTGATTTCAGGAGGGCACAAAATTATAATTGCATAAAAATATTCAATAACTTGCTGGGGCCAGAATCATCAATATCCTTCTAAAGCCCACAGCTCCTGGGCAGCTTAGGAGGTTACAGTCCCTAAATGTTTGCCTGGCTGTCAGGCTGGTGTTACTAGCCTGGTAACAGAGATGACAGAATGGTGGCAAGTCTGTGATTCTCCATCACGTTTCAGAGTCTGACATATAACTTTCACCTGCCACCAGCTTCCCTTTACTTCAGTGATACAGGCTGTGAACCGCACGAGCTGTTCTGTCCCATCTTGCTGTGGGCTCTACCTCCAGCACTGGAGAGCCTCCATCGCCCAGCATCAACAGCCAAAACTCACAATTTGACGAACAGAGCTCTAATTCTCACTCATGAACGAAGAAGCAAACCATGCCCTGAACCATTCCTGTTAGCAAAAGGGAAGTAGAGCAGTGAATTAGAAAGACTGATACACAGCATAGAAAATTTTGGTTCGCAGAACAGTCCCTGTTCTTGTTTTTTCTACAAGACCTAGCTGTGGGCAATGGTTTCTTCCTGGTGGCTAGTATGGGCAGAGAGGGAGCTGATAAAGCATTTTCAGAACCAGTTTGTAATAATGTCTCAGTAACAAATTCCAGCAGAATTAGCACAACAAAAGGCAGCTGTTGTATGTATCGTCAATACTGAACTTAATACAACGTGAAGCAGCAAACTGGGACTTTCATTTTGCCTCACGGTCAAGGAAATTTCACTGCAATCTCCTGTACCTGGAGGTCTTCAACTTTATTGCCAAAACCCAAAGACAACACATTTCCTCTACAAAATGTAAACATAAAGCAGTTCAAAATCTGGCCTGAAGTTCCAATCTGTAATATTTTTAACTATCCCTACTGAACACAGAACGGTTTCCCTGCCAAGGAACTCTGCAGGGCAACAAAGCAAAAGAATGGCTTGTTTTCTATAAAAATGGTAACATTTTTAGAACATGGAACCCTACTGGATAGTTTTCCATGAGGATTAAAATGTCTGTTTGGAACATACAAGCCCCTGTAAAATGTTTCTCACAGTAGTTGAGATAATTGGTCATGTCTATTGCCTTGGTGGGAAGTATTCCCATTGAATTGAGTCTTAAATGCCAAAACAAAGAAAGCTCATAAGCACAACAGAAAAGCAGGCATTGCATGGATTTCAAAAATAAAAACAAAACTCACTTTACCTCTCAGGAAAAGCTTTGTAGAAATGTGCTTCGTACAAGTTGCAAAAAATTACAAGTAAGCCAGCATTAGCAGCCAAGAAAGCCTCATTACTTTTAAAGATGAAAAGGCAGAGCCAATTTCAAATTACACTTGTTGCGGTGTAACATACATAACAAATAAACAAAAAGCAAGGGACTGAAGTCATCCCTGGACACCACACATGGTGAACATTTCCAAAGTGCTTTTGTTTGTAAAACCAAACATTCTCCTTTTAACCAGTCACATCTCAGTTGTTT
Organism: Chroicocephalus ridibundus; assembly: GCF_963924245.1. Taxonomy (NCBI): domain Eukaryota; kingdom Metazoa; phylum Chordata; class Aves; order Charadriiformes; family Laridae; genus Chroicocephalus; species Chroicocephalus ridibundus. The sequence continues at coordinate 10,162,299 of NC_086292.1, forward strand.
GAAAGGCTACCTGGTTTTGTGAGTTACTGAAGTGGACAATAATCACTGATGTTCTCTGCCAGTGATGATGATCTCCGGTGCAACTGAGCTCCCAAGTCATTGGGAAATCATTGTTCCTCCTGGTTATGCATCAGGCTTCTTAAAGAAATTCAGCGCTTTACTTGCAAAACTTTTGTTACATTTGAAGAATTATTCCCTAGGTAACTTCTTCCATCACTACGTACCAAAAGAAGTTATGTAACCTGAAGCAATTCCAATAAAATGAAAAGACGTGCCTTCCCTCTGCGCTGCAGACCTACCATGGGGCGTATCTTGTCGAGGTTGCACAAACTCCACAAAGCATTGTCATTTATTCTGCTTATGGATCTTTCTGCATCATGACTGATAGACGACCACAGCTGAGGTCTAAATGCTCTCCAGGGCCAAACTGCCTGTTTTGTAAGTATCTCAAAGTTGAGGAGCTCAGTTTAAAGGAATTCTCTGTCTGGATTTCACCCCAAACTGCTGAGCACCGGAATTCCACTTTCGGTAAAACACTGTGTGTTTTGGGTTGTGCAACCAATTGCCAAAAGGTAAAAAGAAACAGGGAACAATTTCTTTCACATAAACAATTGAGGCTTTTCCATTTCCTTGAGTGCCAGCTTCTTAAGAGCGTACCACTGCTGTCAACCCACAGTTCACAAACGCCCTCCTGCCTCCCTCAGTGCCCTCCCCCTGCCTCGGGAGGCTCTTGCCTACAACAGCAGAGCTCTGTTCCCAGTCAGAATCCCCCAAAAAGAGGCTTAAAGGAGAGAGGCTTTCCATATCAGAAGTCAGATTAGGAAAATGCTCTTGTTTTTTTTATCTAGTCAGTTTTACAGTATAAATAGTAACATATTTACCACTGCTTTTATCACAATCTGTCAAACTACCCCGTACCTACTAAAAACTGCTGTAGCTCTATGAAGTGGAATGAGCAGAAATAATTCTAGATTTATTACTGAAGTGAGGGTTTTGTTTACACTTAGAGGCTCAATCTCAATTTCATAACAGTCAGAAGCCTGAAGTCATCAAACATGTGGCACTTAAACATTTTTAGGAAAGAAGGCGAATGTAAATCAGAGACTGAAGGAGACGTTTGCAGAAAACATGGTGAGTTCCTAAGGATTTCTATTTGCTCTGGAATTTTTGGTCTCAGCAGGACTATAAGCATCAAAAGTTTTAACGAACATTAACAAACTATAATTCATGTCTCTATTTTATCTGCACAGCCCAACTTCACATGAGATTTGGCAACCGAGTCCCAGGCTTGGCACCAATCTGTCGTGTGCTCTCTGCTCCGTACGCTGCTCACCATCTGTCCAAGCAACAGCCCGAAAAGCTCCCCTGTCGCAGTCCTACAGCGCTCTGAATTATACATGCTGCTTGCAGCTGCCCCCGACACGCTGGGACGAGGGGAGCACAGGCCAGCACTGCCCTGAACCAAACAGTTGGCTGATCCATCTTGCACGTTTCCTACAAGAGTGTGTCTGGACCAAGCCACTGCTGCCTTATTTCTGAGAAGCCATGGCACTTTATTTAATGGCTGATTACTTAAAACATTAAATGCGATGAAAGGAGGACCCGTATACCCCAAAAGGGAAGTGGGACATATGACTTTCAATGAAGTTATAATGAATATTCCCAGGACCATCTTGCCAATTTTAAGAAATCCCTCATTAAGCATTTAATTTCACAGCATTTTTTTTCCTGGAAAACGCAACTCCAGTAAATTCGATGTTTTCTTTATTTTATAACTTTATTTTGTACAGATACTACAGCATGCTGGTATACCTGCATAAATAGATGTAAAATAGATTGTGTGGGTGTACGTTGATACTCAAGGGGCAGGGGAAAGGAAGGGAAACTCAATCATGAGAGTTACAACCAATTGCCAAAAGGACAACCAATGTATAAATGTAGACTAAATTAGTGGTAAGGATTTATCTGAAATGGCTCTGCCTGTGAAAGGTAGTAATAAATAATACAAACACCTAAATATATGTGTGTGTGTATGTTTTATCTGGGAAATTCACAATCCATGAACATTGGCAATTATTTTTCTCCCTTAAGAAACGACACAAGCAAAGCACAGAAGGATGATCGATGCGTCTCATGGCCTAACGGATAAAGCAAGACAGAGCAATGGAAATCTGGGTTTTACTCCTAGCTCTGCCACCAGCCGGCTGCGTGTCCTTGGACAAGGCTGTGGGTGCCAGTTTCCCCATCTGTAGAGCACTGGGCTCCTTGGTATCAAGCTTTGAGCTGAAAACACTGGAGTAGATTTGCTTATAGCCAACCTATCTCTAGCACAGCTGGTGTTGAACTGGAACTATGACGTCCATCTGGATTTTTCTTGCCCTTGCAGAATTTCCTGATATGCCTGTGTCCTGCTCTGCAAGGCTCCGAGCAGAAGGTGCAGTATTTTGTGGGCTGAGCAATACAGAAACGCAGGAGCAGCGTGAAGCTGGTGCTGCTCCCAAGCTAGAAAGCTCTTCTGAAGCCCGGATGGTTGGGGAGCAAATACATTTACATCCAGATAGGCCTATTAGCTCTAACTCTGTATGGACCATGCAAAAATCTGTGCTGCCCCCAGCAGAAGCATTCAGTGTGTCCACTCTAGAGTTCCTCAGGCTCTTCACTGAGGGACTGCAGCACAGAAAAGCCCAGCCTGGCACACCACATGCCTCAGCTCTCTGCCGCACAAAAGCAGTGAGACTGCATCCTGCCCAGGCAAACCAGAGACCCAGCTCCGTTCCTCTGCATCCCCGCCACACAGATAAATGGCAGCGAATGCGTTATTATTTACCTCCTCCTACTGAGCCCTACAAATGCCATCAGAGAGATGTATAGGTTTGAATTATTATATTGGAGGAAGCAACGTCTTTTCAGTGTTTCAGAACCGAGTATCGTACACTACATCCAAAGGTATTCTGTCAAAGCCTTCTTGCTTATTCATACCAGCGGTTCCATTGAAATCAATAAGGCAGACAAGATTTGGCCTGCTGTTACTAAGCTAGAAGCAAAGAGAATGTCATTTTCAAGGACTACGTTCACTGACTACAACAAATTAGTCTCCAGCGAACCTGCGTACATTTGGGTATTTTGTTTTATTGATGGCTTTAGAAGTTGTTAAACACCTGGCTCTTGCTACCTAGAAAGATTTAAAACAGAGTATTTGTGGTGAAAAATAAATGATCATATGGATGAGTGAGGCCTTTGTGTGCTAACTAACTAAAAGTTTGAGCACTAACAAAACGTAGCTGCAAACCTACTAACTTCAGGGCTTAAATCTGCAGGGATATCGGCATGGCCCTACCAACCAAGTGTTTAATATCTCAATTTCTTCTTCCTGTTTGCATAGTACCCTTGGCCAAATTTTCAGCTTATGCTTTGTACGTGAGGAGTTCCCACTCTGCTTCAATCCTTAATGAATATCACTACAAAAATAATTACTATACCAATAAAAATGGAGAGTTTAAAGAAAATTATAGTATGCTCTCATTAATCAATTGATTTCCAACTGACTTTTATTTGGTTTATATTTAAGTGGACTCTCAAAACACAGAAAGGGTAGACAACCCTTCCTTAAAGATCACCATGATTTAGCATCACATCTTTTAGATGCTTGAAAGTAACAATTAATTCTTCATTTTAAATATTCAATAGCATGTATCTAGGAACGTTTTTCACTTGGTTATATTAACATGCTCTGACAAGTGAATATAATAATGAGACTAACAGTCCAGCTGTGAAACAAAACTCAAATTCTGTAACTTCTGCCAGTTATGATTTGGCATGTTTGGTGAGCTGCTTTGGCTTGTCCATTATCCACTCCTCCTCCTGCAACAGGAATATGAGGAGTCTTCAAAAAACACAAGACATGTCTGTCTATTCAGGTCACTCTGAAGAGCCTGTGCCACAATCTCATGAGTCTCGGAAGATATGGATTTTGACTATTTCCTCTCTTTCAGTAAAATGCAAAAGCTAATAGCAAAAATTTGAATACAAAGGAACTCTTGACTGGTTTAAAACATGTGGATAGAGTTGTATAAGTCATACGTCAAGGGGATATCAACTATGGGCATCGATGCTTTGTCACCTGGGACTGAGCCTTAAGAGCGGGTGCTCCATGGCAGGGGTTGCAAAGATGAATACTTGTGCTATTCTATGTTTTCATCAATGACCTGGAAGCAAACACAAGATGACTTGCTGACAAGTTTTCAGGTGACAACTTGTGGCTCAGTGATACATCATGAGGAGGACAAGCCAGTGAAAATGATGGGGATCATTGGCAAGTCATGCCCAGTCAAATTAACTACAATTTAATTTAGCCAAATGCAAGGCCTTTAGAAACAAGAAACACAAATCTACTTGCAGGAAAGGGATGCTTCTGCGATTCCAGAAAGGATCTGCACTATTGTGAAGAACTATACACAGATATCTACACATACACACCAGCTCCCGGTATTATCTTAGCTGTATGAAAATGCTAGTTAATTCCTTAAATTTGAATACTGAAGGGCAACAAGAAGTAGGGAAGTGTATACAGTACTTGTGAGACCTTGTGTTAGCACACAGTGTGTTCATGTCTTGTTTTAGAAAAAAATGTAGAGAGTATAGAAAACAGACCCACAAACTTGACTACTGGAGAAAATTCTATCTAGTGAGACTACAGAAATCTCAATACATTTCATTTATAAAAAAGAAGATTGACAAGTGACCAGTTTATACAGTGTAAGCATTTTGGCAGGGAGAAAACTAACACTGGGTACTCACAGTCTCTCTTGTCTAGCAGGGAAATCACACAAGAAGAACTAATGGCTGGGAACTGAACCCTGACAAATTCATTTGGGAAACAAGGCATTACTTTTGAATGCTGGGCCAAGCAATATGGTGAGCTCTCCGTTTCTTTACTTTTCAGTTGGAGGATGCCATTGGAGAATAAGCACTGCACAGACACAAGTTCTTGGGCTCAGTCTAAGAGTACCAAGTAAGCTCACATACAAGGGATCAAACACAATGATCTTCCAGTTTCTTCTGAACTTGAAGTAAAAAAATTTATCTACATATGGCCTTTTGTGATGGTCAAAGAGATGCAATAGTATCCTTCAATCATCAAACACTTCAGTGCAGCCATGGGGACAAATTTGCTACTGACAGGTAGCAACACCTTTCACAATAACTGGACATGAAAATGGCCTGCAATCACTGCTGCTGAGGGGACAGGTTATATTAGTAAACCCTTAATATTATGCTGTGAAGGACAACTCATTTAGTGTTATTAGTTCCTCCATGGTAATATTTCCCACAATATCTCATTGACAATTTCACGCTCTTCTCTGAACTGGATCTAGTTCTGTTTAGCCCCCCTTAAGGGGCTTCCCAAAGCTGTTCAGTTCACTTTGAGCACACCAGAAGACTTGCAATAGTGCTATAGATTGGCCCCACTGTCAATCAGCAGCAAACGCGATACTGCCAAGCGTGGACAAAATCTACAGCATGCCACTGTAGAAACGGCGGCAATTCCAAGCCTAAAAGCTCAACAAGTTATATTGTGAAAACCTGCTTCAGGATTTCAGATTACTTGGGTAGCCTGCCAATGACAAACGCTATAAAAGATCCAAAAAGAAAGATGTCCGGCCCAAACCACGACAGAAGACTTGTATCTGCATATATATTAGGCAGCACTTCACTGTGTTGGTAACATGTTGAACTCATATCCACGTTGCTTTTGTAAATCGTTAGGGATGTCCCTAAATGACCTCTCTTCGACAATTTTAATTTCTCCAATGAAGCCCGTATGGACTTAAAGGTGATTTTACACGACTGAAAAGCCCAGGCAGATTTTGAACAGGTCTTGAAATAGGAAACATCCACTCATTTTTAAATGAGGCATTGCAAAAAGAGAAAACAAATTAAATGAAACAGCATTGTCTCTGCAACATAAAACACGTTCTAATGTTCCAGTTCTGGTCATGTCTCCAAAGGCTTGTTAGCGGATTTCACTTGAATTAGCTCCATTTGAAAAAAAAAAAAAAAAAAAAAAAAAAAGAAAAGAAAAAAAAGAACTGCAACAAGCTGGCAAGCTGGCATGTGAGATCTGTAAAACAAGCTGAAAATTTGCTTCCTCATTTTGCTTTATTATTACATATAAAACCTGAAGAGGGGAGCTGCTCAAACATGCCTTAGACATTTCTCTGTCTACTATGCCCATATCAACTGCTGGTAAGCAGAGTCACTGCAGTAAGAGCGGTATGGCACGCTTCCCCAGCCCAGGATTACTGCAGCATGTGTTTTGCCATGAAATTCCTGAGGAGTGCCTACATTCCCCTGGGTTAAATGCCTGAACAGAGCTTAACATGTCCCATGCCAACTCCCCAAACTGCATTTCAGTGATGCATGGGCTCTGGCAGGTCAACAGCATATGCCAGATGCAAATCCCTCACACCTTATGTGCATAAAAAGGTGTCACTGAGGACACCAACATAGGACCTGACAGGGTTCGGTCTCTCACACTACACTTGTCATTGTAGCACCTGAGTGACACTGAAGAATTCCTCTACTCCATGCAGCTCCTGAATCATAAACTGTCGTGATCCGGGCCCTCACTAACTACCTACTAGGACAACTGAATCAGATGCCAAGGACCAGAACGATGGTGCTCTGAACTAATTTACCGTTTCTTCCTCTCTCCTCAAGCAGAGCAGAATTAGCCTTTTGTTACAGAAGTCAAAGCTGTAGTTTATTTAACTGCTGTCAAGATGAGCAGTCAAGATGAAGAGCGCTCTAGAGCAACATGACCTAGCACTCTAAACGGAGAGGTACTCCTTTAATGCAAGGTACTATAGGCACCTGAAGACCCTCTGTCAAAGAAAACCTTCGTCTGTAACTTTTTGGAAAGCAGGAGGCTATGTATTTAAAAAGATAGCTTACTAGTGAAACTGTATTAAAAAAGCATCGAGTTTGTTTATTTTTATACAAATGGGTTTCCAAACAAGAGGCTAGTCTGCAGTTCATGAAATGAATTAATACATTTTTAAGTGCTGAAGCTAGCCATCACTATTATCATCCAGTCCAGCTTCCAGTGTAACATAATGGTAGGATTTGCAAATGGAAAACACATAATCATTAGGGAAACTGCAACAAGAAAAGAACTATTCCATCTTTTGGGGGCTAAACCACAATCAGTGGAAGCTCCTCTTTTATCAGGAGAAGGCTACAGTCATGAAAAGCTGTGGGTTTGATTGGCTGATTGTGTCAGAAAGAGCTTTTGTTTCCATGAAGTTAACGTGGGATTTCAAGGTCAGACTCTTCTGCAGGAAGTCCCTCCCTTGTGGGTGCACACACGGCCCAGTCCCCATCCGGACCTCAATGGCTACAGCCCACTGAAGGATGAGTAGCAGCAGGTGGAATCCTTATGGTGTGTCAAAGCCCTGGCTGGAGAGACTGTTGTGTATTCGAGGCCTCAAATTATCTCTCCATCTCTATTTGGCAAAGCACAAATGAGCAGGTAGCAACAGAAAGAAGCCCCAGATTTGATGCCTACCAAGGGATATAATCATATGCTCAAGTATTTAGCAATGGACTTCAGCACAATCTTTGCTGAACTGAACCTTAAAATTTCAAGTTTTACTGACTCTGTCATTACAGCAAAGAGCTAACAGATTGCCGAATGCATCACACACACCACCAGCAGCCTGCTCGCGGTCCCTCCTTAGCTCTGTACGCTTTCCCTGTAAACCCACACAACTACGTGATTTCTAGGTAACTGGAAATTATCAGTGCCTGGTACTTGGCGGGGGTGGGGGGGAAGGATTGGTTTTGAAAATAGGTGATAAACAGAACTAGCATTCCAAGCTGGTGTTACTAGAACAGAACACGAGGATTTGACCTGAGCTGTTTCACTGGCAATAATTCACAGAGAGAGTAGATAAAACAACAGATGTCCCCACACAGCTACAAAATGACCGGTACTTCCACTACCCTCGAGCAACGATGGGATGTTATTTTTCCTCTGGAGGAATTAGGGTGGCAAACCAGCACCCAGATGGTTAAAAACCAGTTGGACTAAAGAAAGTGAGCTTCAGAAATTCCTGGAGAAGGCAGATAAATTTAGCAACTACAATTCAAACAGCCATTGATTTCAGCAGGACGAGAATTAAACTCCCTGGTCACTGCCATCATATTTTCCTCATCATTTTCTCCACCCTTTAAAAGCTGAATTTTGTGATGTGTGCAATGGGCAGGGCAACAATGAAAAGTGGTTCAGTGCCGTGACCTCGGATGGTCCATTTTGGCAGTGGCAGGAAGGTAGAACAGATATTTCTCTGACTTCTTTTCAAATGTGTTCCTAAAGCAGTATAATTTCTGCGGCTTCAGAGGTAGCAAAGCAAAAGTATTTGTTAGATTGACTGCTGCTATTTCATCTATTTAATGTTGCTGGTATAACGTCTCTACCCATTTTGTGACTTGAGTTCTTATTTATGCTTCTAAATCTGTGCTTAACATTTTACGTTATTATAGAAATAAGCTTCTTTTAAATGTTCTGCTATTTTTTATTTAGTTTTATTAGAACATGCAAATCCTCACTGGCTTAGTTTCCAAGTGAACACATCCCAACCCCTTTTTGCTTCTGAAATAATGGTTTTATTGTCTGTGGCATTTTGCAAGTTGTTTTTTTTCTTACAGCCTGGTCTTTTTGGGTTACATGTAATGTGCCATCTCAAACTGCCTTACTGGTCACTCAGGAAGAGGAATTCAGCAATTACAGGATTTGTCATTAGTGGACTGAGGCACTTTTGAACCACCTCTAATTACATCCTGGAGTTACCCAGGGTTCTGCCCTCTGCTAAGGCACCACATTTTTGCAGAAGATCACAAATAGCACCTGAATTCCTGTTCCTGAATCCTGTCACAGGGGAGGTACTACTGATGCCCAGCCACTGACTTCACCTCACCAGCCCTGTTCACATAAGCACAGCACACGATTCTCCAACACACTCGGGTCTGGAGCACACACGAAAGCATCAGAAGAGCATAACCTGGCCCAACAGAATAATTGATTTAAATTAGATTTGAGTTCCTCTCCAGCAGAGGGAAACAAATGCAGAACGACAACGACTAACCACTGTGGCTACAGGATGTGGTCCTGCACCATGTAAAACCAGAGAAAGAGTTTCTTTTAAGTGCCATTAGGATCAGATCAAGCCCTCCATAGCCTGTCTTCAGGTCACTTCCTGCTTTTTCTTATCCCAAGAAGAGGTTGGTGCCTTATTTCCCAAGAACAGCGGGATGTTAACAAATGAGTTCTCAAAAAGACCCTGCATCCAAAGCTATTCTTTTCCTTCTTTTCAGCAACTTCTGAATCAAATGTGAGATTTTCAGTTCTCCCTTAAACTCTGGCAACAGGCTATATCCCTCAATCTCTATCTCTGAGGAAATTATTTTTGTATATAGCCTCAGCTCCCTTCTCTTTCCAGCCCTTGAATAGCAAACCGTAGTCAGTGTGTATATAAGAAATATTTTTTCTAGCCGTTGAAGGTTGCAGCTCACCATTTCTCGTTCTTAGGACTACTTATTTAGCAGCTCTCTTCCACCTACAGATTTCTTCTTTAAGATTACTCATATTTTTCTCTAGGGGGAATGATTTCAGAGGAGCTGTTCTTGACAGGAGAACAAATGTTTAAGACCTGAACCCATTACTTTTACATTCCTCGCAAGAATAAGAATTCACAGTCACCTTTTGTAAAGTAAGAACTTAAATCTGACTTCTAAAAAGTCAAAAGATGTTAGAAAGGAAGAAAAACCCAGGAAAGATGCTGTTTCCTATTCGGTCTCCTTATTCATTTAGCTACCGCGCATCTCAATGCTTTTGAGATAAATTTTGGCAGCATCAAAACTCAAGCTCCCAGAATCCCTAATTTGCAAAACAGTAACGAACTACATGGACAAACTGGAATTATGGAGTGCCACCAGCCAGCAAGGTAGGAATTCATTTCCGTTACTCTAACATGAATTTAAATTAAGCAACACCTGATTATGCACATCCCAGTACACAATATTAATGCAGTGCTATTAATAACACTTATAAAGGTTTGGGCCAGCCTAATTCTAAGATTCATCATAACAAAGCAGAGCATATTGAACAACTCCAGGGTAAATTTGTTAAAAGTATCTGAGTGAATTAGTACTTGGTGTTCCATTGATTTTTCCCACAGATCTCTAAATCACTAATGTATATTGCCAAACACCATGTGGCTAACATATCCCAACACTGAGTAAAACACCAGGCACCCAGTTAGTCCTTTCAATTCAAGCAGCTGAGAGTGTCTGATTTTAAATCTGCTCAAGGAGAGAAGTTAAACATGTGCTAACAACCTTTGCTGAGCAGGGAAGTTCCTTCAAGGAGTCCCTCTGGATACATTAGAATGAACATATAAACCAGGAGAGAAGTCAGGTCACACATGCAATCCCAAAGGAGGTGAAACAGTTAATTTGAGAGCACGAGGGTTTTATGGCATTTTAGTAAAATGACAATTTTATAATGTTTTCATATATCAATACATCCTCACCTGGGATTGCCTATGTTCTTATCCCCAAAATATGAACCACGTCAGAAGGATGACTAATACTGGGTCAAGCATCTGGCATGATATGTGAAGGTCTTCCAAAAATAGAGATGAGGCACCAGTTGCCTTCCCCCCTGATTCTGTACTAGATAGCAGAGACAAAGGATGCTTCACTACCTTCTCCAAGCTGTCCTGTCTTCTGGGAGTCTGAGCTGAACTGAGTGATGGGCTCTGCCCTGGGAGTAGTTTGTGACTGCTGTCAGTGTTCTGTGATTACAGCCAGTGAGGTCCTTCCCTCTGGCAGGATATAATGGCAAATTCTTCTAGTGGAGATGTAACTTTTATTTGCAAGTGCCCAGTAGTAAAAGTACCCAGTACTTTCACATTAGAACAACACAGAACCGATAAGCTACTCCGTAACAGTAAAGGATATTTTTCAGTATAACCAGACCTAGTTTAGGGCTTCCGCTAGCACAAAAACATACTGCAATGTAGCAACCAGTCAGTCACTTCTTCACCTCTTCCTCCACCATCTTTTTAACCATCAAAATTTTTAGCACACATCTGACTCTGGGCAGCTATCTTACATATTAGAAACCTCCTACAGGAGAACCTGGACTCAGCACCTCTTCATTTTATTACAGCAGTGGTGAAAGAGCCATCTAAAGCCTCATCATATCAGCAATTGTGTCAGTCTGTGTAGTTTTTATCTCCCTAGACAACTGCCACCACTAGAAAAAGAGGCTCAGGAAAGATGACATTCATTCTTTAAAGCTGACAGCTGTAAAACAAGGTTCTTAGGACTGCAAAGAGAAAGACACCTCAAAGATTGGTGTACGCTAGTAATCAAGTGAGTTGCATGTTTCTTTTTAATTCTCAGCTGTCTGTAGGCTTTTTCCTTTCCCAGCACTGCATCTCACAGCTGACTGATAGAGATTAGGTGCCACTCACAATTAAAGCTGCAGGAAAACTATAAAGATCATGTTTCTTTTGATGTCTGTCTATTGCTCTCTGAGCTTGTAATTGAAAGCCCATTTAGTAGGTTACAAATATCTAGACAATGATGATAGCTTACCAAAAGCTTCAAGGTGTTGGGATTTAGCATAAAATGAAAGCCTGCAGGTAAGAAGGTTCAGATGCTCTTTTATTGTACTTTACAAAATGCTTAAGTGCCCTCTACACACATATACCTCCACTCTGAGAGATTACCTGGTCCTTTTGCTGTGTGTTCTCTATGTCCTTGCCCTTTAAATGGTGACAAGGTATCAAGAGGACAGGACAAAGAGATCCAACAGTCCCAGGCACCAGTCTGTGAATAAGATGAGAGTGGCAAAGCCTGGGCAGTCTGACGAAGCATCCTCCCAGCAAGCTGACCGCTGGCTGCCTTTCACTTCACCTTGAAGCTTCAAGGGAGGATGGAGCTGGGAGTCTGCAGACACGATGGGGAATGACAGTGTGACAGGAGAATGGGACACTTCGAGGAGTTGGTGTGTGGAGGCTGAGTTGTGAGGAAGGAAGATCAAGTCACAACTGGAGTCACTGTTGAAGAGTGGGCACAAAACCTCTCTGGAGAACTGCAAGGGTATGGAAAGGGTACAACTATGTGCTTGCTCATGCTACTGAGACACACATTTATGACAGAAGCAGTTGTGCCATTTCTATTGCTTTCCAGAGTCTAACAGCTCTGATTTTGAGTGGCATCTGATCTCTCCCAAATCCCCACTGCAGCAGTTCCGACTTCAACCTGTTCATGGGAAAGCGCAATCTTCACATGAAAGTGGAGAGCTCAGATGCCCAAAATGCTACTGCGGAGGTGAAGACGGCCCCGGGGCGGGGGGGAGATGGAGAAGAGCAAGGAGAAAGCAGAGACCTAGTCCAGACCTGTACAAACCAAGGGGAGCTTTCTCCATCAACTTCTTCAACAGCAGGCTCTGCTGGGGCAGGTGAAGGACAGAGTTGTGAAAATGGCTTGAAAAATTCCTACTTGCACTGTTTTCCTAATTGCACTGTTTTCAACTAGATTTTATTAGTCACCCTCAGATGACACATCCAAGTCTATTTTGTTTTACAATTCTCTTGAGATGACCTAATCGTATAAAAAATAGGGAGGTTGTTCATGTCTAATCAGATGTCTGTGTGATTAACTCATTCACAAGCACTTTAAAGGCAATTTTATAAATGTATGTAAAGGCCTTTGTCTCCAAACTTGAAAAGTCTATTTCAGTGTGTGTACACAGTCAGGCTGAGTCACTCCCTTTCTGCTAGTCAGCGAAAAGACATCCCATTATAGGACACTGAACTCTTATCTATTTGCTGGTTACATTTATAGTTCAGAAAGACTCGGATTATTTATTTATTTTTGCCCGCTGCACAGATTTAGTGCCTGGGGACAAATGAGCTCGGTGACACCAGTGTCAGCCCCGCCCAGAAACTATTTTTAAAAACCAGGCTTTTAAACCCAACTTCCTCCTGTATAGAGGCGGCAGCAGTGCACAGTAATATCAATAACCGGGGAGGCCTTGTTCCAAAGGGTAGGAGCTTGGGAAGAACAGATGCAGAGTCCACTTATACCGCGTATCGAAAAACTCTGTGCCTCTCCTGTACAATGGAGAGGGCAGCAGTTTCGTGCCCTACCCTGGGTGCTGGCATCCCAGTCCTGTGTGAGGCTTTCAGGACAGTGGGAGCACTGAAATAGTTAGTTGCACTATGGTAGCGCTTACAGGTCCCATCCCACTGTAGAACAGTTAAATATTAAGAATGCTGCTTTAACACAGAAATGCCCTTTTTTAAAAAAATAGTAACATAATTCTTCCTTCCTAAGGAAGGAAGGAATATCTACTCAACAGCTTTACACTAGGTTTTCCCTTGAGTTTTATAATGTGGCTGAGACCGTGGGTGAACAGCTGCACACAGATTCCAAAGGGAAGGCTTATGAATCTTAGTAAAAAATAAGTTTGATTATGAGAAGAATGAAAGTGATTCCTGAGTCAATAGCTCTGAGCCAAGTAAAGCAAATGGAAGGTATAATTCTACCCCAGGTTATGATTAATTTTGTCATAAGAACAAAGACGAAACTTGCAGCCAGTGAGTGAAAGTACTATAACAAAACTTGACACTTAGCAGATTTAATTAAATACAGATTTCCTAAATCCATTTTCCATGATTATTGTTATTATTCTTTAGAAGCTGATTAGGCAATAGCAGATATCACCACTGTACGAATCTAGATACACAAGCACAAATATCATAATTAGAAGATTTCTTAGGTCTCATTAAAAGTTGTCTGCTGAGGAGTGAAAAAGGTTTGCTTCGAATATTTTTCAACATTTAAATGAAACCCAAATCAACTTACTACCAGAATTAAACTCTAGCTCTCCTCCACAGGGATTATCTGTAGCAAAAAATTCAAAAAGGCCTTGACTTGCAAACATTTTGTGTGCACAAGGGCCACGCGTGCTCTGTGCAATGCAGTAGCACACAGAGACCTGTGAGGCACCATGTGGACAGATCAGAACCGAATGCAGCATGGTTGGCACCACGTGGTTTAGTATCTCAGCTAATGCTGCTTCCCAAATTCAGCCCTGCTTCTCTAGCTGGTGTTTGCATGACTCTGCCAGAGTTTGGTGCTATCACGGAGCTGAGATAACTCTGCTCTGCATGGGGACCGCAGTTAGAGTAGGAGGCACTTCTGTGTGGTGAACTGCAACACAAGGGACTGCCTTGTGGTCCCGCAGTCCCAAAGCCCCATTTTGACTGGGCGGAGGAGACATGGGACCAGACCTCTCATTCTGTTGAGTTGGTCTGCATCTCTCTGAATCTCACTTCTAAAGCATGCCTAGAGAAGACCAATTTTTAGATTAGCTGCGGAGGAGATACAACCTTGAAAACAGCAGAGTCTGGTCTTTCTATTAACAACTCACAAAAGCTGGCTGAGAGAAACTCATCTTAACCCACTCTTTCCTCTCTGTGCCTATGCTTCCTTGCAGCTCACCATCCCCCCACGCATGCCTAGTTGAACTAAAAAGGTCCTACAAAAAGCATCTGCTAACCAGACTGCCAGACAGCTCACTTCTTGTACAAGGTGTGCTTAATTTATGCTCAGCAAGCAGTGCTGCTGAAATCATGTAGGGCAACTCAGTGTTTCAAGTGAAGCATGGGGGCCTAAATAAATAGGGCTTTACCATTAACCCTTCAAAGAGGCCAGGTCCAAAACCCACTGAGGGCAAAAGAAAGATCTTAAAATTTTAACAGGCTTTGAGTGAGTCACCAAAAGTATGAGGCCATGTTAGCTACTGCCTCAGCACTTGTACGCCGGGGTGTGTGCAGCAGTAATAATATCATAATATATATTTCAGCTGTATTTACATTAGCAACATATCTATTTTGCAATAAAGGAACCTTCAACTTGTAAAAACAAATTAGCCAAAAAGGTTAAGTGTCTCCCCTCTGTTTAATAAATGTAAATTTATTTAGCTCAAGTGAAATGCAGTTTGTACTACCAATCTGCATGTCTAAGTAAGGCCAAAGAACAATTTTTAACACCTTTCCTTACATTACTAAATTGCAATAGATCTGGTAGAAGAAAACCGAAACCCACGTTTCCTTATTCAGGCGGGAGTGGGGAGGAGCAGGAGGGAATCCCAAAGTCATAACAGGATAACATAGACACCAACACGATACAGTTCGCAGGGATGACGGTACCGTGTCCCATGTAAATGTCTTATACGAGGATTTTCAAAAAGCACCTACGCAATCTGAAGACTCTCTGGTTCCCATTGACAAAAACAGGGATATTTGTACTTGTACAGCAATTGGATTTGTGTTGAAAATCCCATCCCTCTTAGCGTGAGTTTCTTTGATAAATCTGTCTGATTTTTTTTGCACTCCACAAGTGCTGTCTTTCCTTTTACTATCATTAGCTAAAACCAATTCCTGCCGAGTGGTGTACTATTGCTGACTTCTGATACATGAGCTGAATCAGCTCCTGGATGTCTACAGCTATTTTCTTTTTTAATTCCATTTCTCTTTTTGCTGAGCTGCTTCATGCTGTTATTGTTATTCCCTTCAACAATGGAGGCAGGTCTCTCTGTATCAATGCATAATAGGTTTGTTGCGATAATGAACAGTCTTTTCAAGACATCCCAGCTTCACTCAAATGAAAAGTACCCACTTTGGAAAGACAAAACCCAAAGGTGATTATTATCTGACTTGAAAACAAAAAGATGAGAAACAAATTGCTCACATGGGATTCAACTAATATTTAAAAGGTAAAAATGCATGAAAGACTGATGCCCTTTAAAATTTTACTGGTTCTAAGTGAAGCCTTAGACATTTAAATTAAATGATGCATTTGTACGCAGGAAATATCTAAGATTAACAACACAATGAAGACATCAGCTCTTGCCACAGCAATAAAAGAAATTTCCAATGCAAACCACTGAATGATATTTAACTATTGTGGAAATGATTTCTGTTTAAAAAACTGGAGGAAGTATAACTGCATAGTAAATATCATCCTGAAGTTTACAGGCAACTCTGACCCAGGATAACGATCAGTGTTTACCAGGAAGGGAAAATGGACCACTCTGCTCCCCGCTGACGGACAGTCTCCTTCCTGCCCTGGGAGATGTTTCCAAACCAGCCGAGCCTGTGGCGCTGCGATACCCGCCATGGAGCGCAGCCAGGCTCACGATGCAACTGTGAGCAGCAGCCACAAAAGGAGTGCTTTTGAAAAAACAGATAATCCAGCCCAGGATTAGCAACTACTGTGTAGCTGTGGAATTTATTCAACTAAATACAAGGCTGGCTGCCCTCAATCCAGCTTTTAAACGGGTTTTGGCTTTTGGCCCATTTCCACTTCAAGGCCATTTTTAAGATGATTTATCTCTCCCTTAATGAAGACAAGCCCATTTCCTCATCACAAAAAATTTCTTTGTATGGCCAGTTGGAACCCTCCACATACTTTCTTAGCACTACAGAAACATCACAGACACTAGTGGGATCTGGCAAATTCACATTGGCCAAATTTGTCCTTACCTGGGATCATCGGGTCTTTTTAAGAGGTATCTTGATTTGGCTCCAAGATAACAGATCCACTGGTGAGATAAATCACAACTAGCACTAGCTGTTTTCTACTGTCTTCATGGGTCGGATGCTACAATTAAGTACGTTTCTATAGACAGAGTGAAAGCAAAAGTTTAAACCTGTTCTTTCCTACAGCTCACCTCTAAACCGGACTAACAGAGCTGCCTGTGCCCCAGACCACAGTCGGTCTCTGCCTGGCCAGCTGGATGAGAGAGGTTGGGTCCAACTGTGTTTGTCCACGTAGACAAGCCCCAAATAACAACAGCAAACATTAACACCTGTGAGATGCTGGATGTTCATTGTCAATGTGACGGCTTATAATTTGGTCAAATTGAACAGATTTTCTGGGGAACGCCAAATTAATATTCTGGAAATCCATGTTAACTTTCTTCTCCAAACTAGCAAGTTTTTGTTTACAAAGCCCTAGTTAAATAGAATATTTTATTTTGCTTTGCTCCCAGATACATCTGCTTGGATTTAAATTAATTGTTTGTCCAGGGCACACTCCCCCAGAATGGGAAATTTGAGTTCAAAGGTTACATTTTACCCAAAATAAATGAAGACAAATGAAACCAGTGTTTTATAGTAGAGAGTGTCCAGCAATCTTAATAAGACAACAATATGAGCACGGCTTATAAAGCAGAAAGTCTGCTACCACTTTTTAGCACCATTTAGTGAAGGCGAACACCCATAAAGCACATGCCAAATATGCCGTAGTTGGAAGGAACCAGTAACAGAAGTATAAGGTTTCATGTTTTTCATTCACACGTGTAAGAAAACAGTCCAGGACTTATTCCAGCTCTGGGGCAGGGGCGTGGGAGTATATTTAGCACTTTGTCAGGTCGTGCTGGACAGTCCTTGTTCTGTCAAATGAGCCAGGATACACTCTCGTTCCCAAGGCTGAGAGCTGAGTAAATGAGCCATGTTCGATAAAACTCATGGTGCTACCCTCATAGATCGTAAACAAGTTTAACAAATTTAAAGTAATGAATTTGTCCTGGTTTGCGAATGCCAAATGTGGACTTTAAATCAGACAGCTATGAATGCATGGCTTTCTTCACTTTCAGCGCAAGTGTGTTGATAGCATCAATTTTACACCAACTGTCCATACCACATTTGCGGATACTAGGAAAAAAACCCCAAAACAACCCAAACTGTGGAACACAAGGGAAAACCATGAAGTGATTGTCATTTCCATTAACAAAATTTGAACCTGGACTGTAGGAGTCACTTAGAACTGGGGTTTAGCACACACAAATAAATAGTTCTGAGGTTGGTAAGTCATGTTTTGGACTGTTACCTGACAGCACAAGCTATATTCCATTTGCAGCTTTCAGATAAAGACAGATAATAAGTGATATAACATTGTGTTCGTGTGAACATGAACTGAGCTGGTGTTCTGTGAGTAGAAATTAGGGCTCTAGATCAGGCAGCCTCAATATTTCTGAACAGTGTCTTTGTCTTAAACTTTCAAGGTCTGAAGATATTCTTCAGCTATAGTGCTCCCAGTGATGTTGCAATATATGGAAATAATGTGCCCCTGTGGCACGCAGATGTTTCAAAATGAGATTTCAAAATGTTCTTAAGCTTTAAAAGTTCCATCTGAATAAAGTATACCAATGTTTTCTGTAACAGCCCTGGCACTACTCACAAAGTACAAGAGATGCAGAAGAGGAACTTCTGCCACTCTATGGGAAAGCAGAAATACTACTGATTTCAGTGGTCCCTAGGTTAGATCAGCTTTCCGAAAAATCTACCCAGAGGCTCAATTTATCTACAGGACTCAGTCCTCAGGCATGCTTTCCAACATCAACTATACATATCTCTGGGGGTTTTTTGAGAGAGAGTAAGACTGCATACTTACTGGTCGGATAATTATTGGTTCATCTATAAGCTGTGATTAGATTTGTAAATCTAACTCGCAGCATCTAAATCACTAGGGTAAATGATTTGAAAAACAAGCGGACTATTAGTGCTGTAAACCACTGAGCTGACTGGCACATCCTGAAAGCATTTTGCATAACGCTAATTCTTTGAAAGCATTCATTCCTACAAGAAGCTACCACTTGGCACAATGTTAAACCCTTCTGCTTTGCCTTGGGCTGTTAGCTGACTAAATGATCATTAATTCTTTGGAAATAACAAATACCTCTGAGATTACCACTTTAATGTTGAAGGGAATCTATTTTGGTACGGGGAATGCAGAGAAATATGATGCCAGTTTTCTGTAGTGTATTAATATTTCTAATTATCTCAAACACGTATTTAAATGTGGCGGATGTGGCCAGGGTTGCAATATACTTAGCATTTTCTGTGGCTAAGGCAGTCTCTAACCTCATGCCATTAGTTATCACAATCTGCCACAGATTCAATGCCCCAGAACTCACCCCACACACACTGAAAAGATCCCATAAATTTTCACTAATGCGTTCATAAATTGGGATGTTGGACCCTAAGTCTTTGGTGTGCTAGCTATAGCCATTACTAGAAAACCAAAGTCAAAACCTGCCTGCTCCACAAGGCCATGAGAATCACGGAAGTAGGAGGATCCCTCCCATGGAGAAGGCAGAGGTCTTACAGGAGGAGGACGGCTCATGAAGACTAGGGGTGATTATATGCTCCACAGTGCATCATGCTGGCCATTTGAAGAGAAGCACCTCCTCCTAGCCCCGCCTCTCCACCCCCCCCATATTATATATATACACACACATATATATATTTTCATGGTTTTGAGTAGCCAGACCTTACTCCTTGGGTGTAGGATGCTACTTTAACTTGTAGGCTTTGTGCAGGGGTGATGGCATGGCACAGCGCATAGGAGAAGACTGTCTTTCTCTCAGCCCCTCATTACAAGGAAGGTCAGGATTTAGCTTTTGTCAACTTGAATATAGTTCTTAAGTACCTAAAACATCAAAATCTCTTTCTGGATTAAATCAACAGAAATCTCTAGCTTTCTCAACTAATGGTACTGATGACTTCCATAAATTTCACATTAAGATAAATACTTAAAGACACTACGATGTGTCCAATCTGCAAGCATTTTGCATCTTGTTAAAATGAGATCAAAGTGACACATCAGTAGTTTGCCTTTGTCTTTTCCCGTTATAGACAAAACTTTTTGTTACTTGTCACATCAGCTCGCTGGAACATCAATGTCGTCAGTAGCTAATGGTTGATACAGTTGATTCCTTGAAAGTCATTCAGCATTTGTCAGTCTCCTTTGTTCCTTGAGGCTAATAAAATATGGCAGCTAAGACACAGGCATAATTATCCTGTGAGTTGGCTGCACTTCTAAATTCACATAGTCTTTTTGTGTCTTTTCCAAGAAGTCTTTGTCAGACATTGTAGATGATTCAAAGACAGTTTGAGAAAGCTATCATCCCCTTCCCCAGGGAATTTCATCGTCTGTGGACCAGGTTGTACCATGTCAGAGATCTGGGCCTGGGTCCTTAGCAGGAATCTCAGCTCTACCACACCAACCTTGGCAGCAAGGGCACAGAAGTGGTGGAGCAGTTATGTCCTAGTTCCAATTAAATGCTATGAATATGGTCCAAAGGTTTCCTCATCTTCTTATGGGCATCAAAAGTGGGTCCAAGCGAAGGAAAACACCACATTGGGGTGTGATCTTTTGCTACCTAGAGCAACTGCTGAGTTGCAGGTGTCTTGCAACTGACTGAAACTGGAGCTTGTTTTTTCAGAGTGGCTTCACCTCACTAATGCTGATACCATCAATGCTACTCTGTGATCTTAAAATGCATTTAGCATAAAAAAGAAAATAATTGGAGCCATGAAGCAATTGTTCCCTCCCCCGAAACAACTCCTTAGAGTTTGCAAAGGACTATTAGAAATTCAACACTTGCATGAAACCTACAGCAATTTTCTATGAAAGCATAACAACTATTTTTACCAATGTCATAAACTATTCAAAATAATATGGATTACCACCAAATCCCTTTACAACTCTGCTCTCTGAAGTGCCAAATCTCCAAGGAGACACACATACCATATTATCTACCACTTTCATGCAAAACACTGGGAAATAGATGCCAGAGAAGAGAACAGGAACTATGTAATTAACAGCCACTGTGAAGTAAATGGGAGAAGAAGTTAAATGAGGGGTGACAGCTGGGCATACTCAAAGTTTCCACTTAGTTTTGAAATAAAGAATGAGCTTTTTATTTATAGGACAAAATTCTGACTCATGATGTAATAACCTGAGAGTTGACCTTAGCCCCACTTATGTCAAAGGGACTGCCTTTTCTCCAGCAAGTGGCCTGACTTGCCGAAGTAGAGAGGTGCCCAGGGAGAAATACTTTGTTTCTGAGAAGGCAAGGTACATAGCATGCATCACAACTTGCTAACAGTTAGCAGACTCTTCCGTATAGCCACATGTCCCGCACCCATGCACTCCCAGAACCCGTCTGCATTTTTTGATACATGCATGATCTTTGTAAGCATAATTCTGTGGGATGCTGCCAGAGTAACAGTGACAGAATCTGACTTACTACATGGTAAAGTAGGGAACGACGCTGTTTAAAAAAGAATGATGCAAACTAGGGTATCGTCAAATAACTAACACCCAAGACTTGCCCTAATAAATCTGTGTATTACCAAATCTACTAAACAGAAGCAAAACTCCATGTGTTCAACACCTCCTTCCTATTATTGTCCAGAAAAATAACTTAAAAATGCAGTTTACTCTAAATTAGGATGGTACAAGAGATATCTCTCTCTCACGATCTGTCAGAGTGTAAGATACGTGACAAATGACATTGTGTCCGTTTGTAAAGGGCTTAGAAAAGAGTTAGTGGCTAAGATTATACTGAGGGATTCTAACTTCTGCCTTTATGGAGCATAACAGGGTTAGGCACCGTGGCATCTCAGCCAGTCAGAACTATGACAGCAACACTATGTATGGGATGACATCAAACCAGAAGATTTACAGATAGAATCAAACTGGGATGACTGAAACAAAAGCAAAAAAGTCAGTAAACACCTGCAGAAAAGCTGCCTAACAGTATTCTAAACCGCATGAGACAGATGTGATGAGATTCGATTTTTAAAGTATTTGCAGAAAAGACTTCTGCATTTAAAAACAATAAAAGTCTTTGATGCAGCAGCCTACAATAATTTCTCTTAGGCATGGAGGAGAGTATCTGCTCTAAGTACAAGTATTCACAAGTCCAGAAGAAGTAGTACATATCTATTTTCCAACCATTACCTGTAGCAAAGCCTTATTTTAAAAGACAACTATTTTTCTCACGCTGCTATAGTATTAAATTCACTGATGCTGAGTTATGTAATGGGGGACTGAAAAAAACAGAAGTCTGTATTTAGAAATAATCTATTTAGTACACATAATTTAAGACATAATAGTCCAATTCTCTAAATCCATGTTTCACAAGCATTTAAAGACTGTCAAGAAAATAAGCCCAGTATCACGTTCTTCCACCAGGAGCTGTTCAAAAGACACTCGGAAGGAGAGGGCATTTAGAGCAGAGCACAACGATGTTTGCAAATTCCTCTCTTTCTATCGGTATATTGATGTGCCCTGGCACATCATATGCCAATAGTTTTCCAAGGTTTTCTTTATAGCCAGACATTTACTTTTAAAAACCGCTTCCTTTCCAGCTGAGAGTGGTGTCCCTGCCCAGCTCTGCCTCTGATGCGATGCCTGCAGGGGATGGCAAAGCGGGCAGGCAGGGCACGTGAGCTGATTTTGGCACAAGCTTCCCCTGGGCTACATGGATGGACTACACCTTTTGGTTTAAAATGAAAAAATGGCCTCTGGCTAAAGCCCAAAGCTGGGCTAGGAGTCACCAACACTGAAGGTCAAAAATGGGCAGACCAGATTTTGGAGGCTCTCCTCCTCCTCCTTTCCCTTATGCTCTGGAATTACCTCTCTCCCTCAAAAAACCCTACCCACACGGCAAAAAACAACAAAACCAATACCCCCTTCCCCAAGCCTTTTCCAATCTCACAGCCTAAGGCAGAATGGTAACCAGACATCCCCAATGGAACTCTTCTCCCACACCATCACATTTACAAAGGGAATTTAAGAATCCTTTTCCAGAAAAGCTCATGCAGCAGCAGCCCACTTCCAGCTTTGTTACTACAGAACTGAAATGGGGTGAATCGTCTCCAGAATTTTTCATTTCATTGAACATTAATATCATTTGAGAATAACCACGCGCTCCTATTGCGTGATCCCTGTCCCTTATCTGAGTTGAAGTTAAGTAAAAGCATTTGCACTTTCCACTTCTAAACATCATGCAAACTGGCTTGGGGGAAGCATGAAGGGGAACGTTCCGATTACTTCTGAGTGAAGATTATACAGATGAGACTGTAAATAATACCAGAGCTATTGAAACGACCTGACAGGACAGTAAGATTTATTTCATAGTTTATCTGATCACTTTTGTGAGCGAGACGATGGAATGAAGCTTGAGTGTTCAATTTAATCCCTCCCTCCCTTTTTTATTGAGTCAGGAGATGTTTAAAGAAATTTATGTAGCTGTTTGAAAGTCAGGATTTTTAATAAGTAGCACAGAAAAGGAGATTACAGTGAGGAAAAGACACAGATAACACAATACTGTACATAAGAAAAAAAGGCTTTGCAGTGATTTTCCCTATGAAGGCAGAGGAACAGAAGTTATTTTTTGTGATTTATCCATACAGTTGCCTTAACCACTATCTGCATTTCACTGAAGGAGGAAAAAAAAATAATAAAAAAAATTAAAAAGACAGGTTGGGAACCTCACTGTGGAAATGCTATATATGGATGCAAACTGTCCAGGGGCACAGCACACATATATGAACATATGCAGGTGAGACAGCAATCAGGTATGGGCAGGCTGGGTACGTTGACTTACTATTTGCCCAAAAGCAGAATTCTGTTGCTCAGCTGTCCACCCAAAAGCAGAACTTTGTTGCTTAGCTGTCCATATGGATACACAGGCAGCAGAGTAAAATGTTTCCATTAGTACCAGCTTTATAATCGACTTCTCCAGGGCCAATATTTCACCTTTAACGCTGAATTCTCAGGCTAAATCAAGGCTAGGATAGCAGCTGAGAGAGTTTCATGAACTCTTACACAAAATGTTTTCAGGGTTGTGGGCACCTCCACTTAGAATGATATTTCTCACCCTGAATCTTGACTTTTTTCTCCAGTTAAGAGATGATTTTGAAATGGTTAAAAAGCCAAGTTCACAGTATCTCCCTCATTCACTTCAGATTTACTGTTGACAGCTACTTAAAAATTCATCTCAGATTTAAACAAATGGAGTATAATTTAGATTTAAATCTCACGTAACTGTAGTTTTAAACACTTTCTTCCAAGCAAAATATCATACATATGCAGAAATATGTTTCCAAGCTTCTGCATGAAGCTGAAACAGCAATAATTCATCACTAAAGAACAGCTAAAATATGCACTGCTTTGAATTCTTTCAATATTGTGCACAAGGGATTGGTGAGGAGAATCAAGTGCCTTATGCTGCCTGGTTGTATGTATCAGATGGATAACAATAAAATAGAAAACAAAATCATTTAGAACCCTTTTAGGACCATATGCTCAACTTCACAGGCAATAATCAACAATAACTATAATACTGCATGATTCAAGGCAAAGAACTGGAGCGATAATCTGTGCTCGTTAGGAAGCCAGTTACATAACCTAACCATCCAGGCTCTTGCCTCCCTATTTGTGGCACAGCTTTGTGCATTCCTGAAGACACGCATGTACGTAGAGACTCATCCCTTTACGTACACCCAATACAGACTAATTGAAACAGTCATACATAGTTGCCAATAAATACCTAACGGAAGAATCAGGGTCTGCTGCAAGTTTCAAAGCAATCCTGCCAGGTTTCAGGGAGTGGCAAGCATGGATGCCAGTGTTTGAATGCAATTGTATGAAATCATTCAGACTTTAATAAAACATATACAGCTGAGTAAATGGCCAGGAGAAGCGACGTATCCTATTTACGTACCTCATTTTTAGAACAGCTCTCCTGGGGCTGGATGCTAGGTAGAGACATTTCTTAATTCTCTCACTTTTTCTTTTTTTCTTCCTTTTATTTTTATTAAAGAAGATCCTTTCTTCTCCACCAGAACCTATTCATTTTGCTTTTCTTCTTACTGATAAGCGATGACTCTTTCTGTAGCTTTCTGTTTCTCTCCTCCTGTCTTTCTGCTATTTCTTTTTTCCTTTTTCCCCCCAGACAGCTCGCTCCTTCCTTCCTTCCTTCCAACCCCTGCCCCACTTCTTATTGTATCTCCTCCTTTTTATACAATAGGAGAGAAATTCTTTCTCTCCTACTGTTACATCATTCTAATTTCACTACCATTTATAGGCCATTCATCTCAGAATAGTTAAATTATACCAAAGAGACGCTGTGCAGAATCCTTCTTGGAGTCCCTGGAAAAGGACAAATCCCCCAACCCCATCATTTTCACAACTTTGAAAACATCATCATGATTTTTTGAGACATTTACATGTTTGAACATAAACAAAGACTATTTATTTTCCAAGTAGCATGAGGAAACGTTGACAACTAATATAGGTAAACAGAGAGCAGAACTAAAAGAAATGAACAGAACTACAGTTACAAAGGTCCCTGAAGAACATATGGTTGACTAACCATTGTTTTTATGGCTGGAGCTGCAGGTTATATTTAAATAAAATCCCTTTCAAGACTGTTAAACATTTGATTGTACGCAATTATTAAGCTTTAATTCCTCATCACTGGTTCTTCCTTTTTTTGGGCTGGGAGAATTCCATTAAATCTTATAAATCACGGCCGATACAGCAACGGATGTAGGATGTTCTGGTTCTACATAACAGCATAGTTACTCTAATTTATTCTTAATAATGACAACTTGGTCATAATGAATTACCCCATTTATCTGAATACCCAATGACAACACATTGCAGGCAAAGAGACAAGCTGTTTGAATAAGGGAATGGCTCCGCTGAAGAGTTTCATGATTCATCATTTTCTCCAATGTGGGAAGCGGTAGAGGACTGGTTGGAAAAGCAGCAGCTCGCTTTGGGCAAAGTTCGCTCGAATCCAGTAAAACTGGGTCGTTAGCAGCCCTGGATAAACTACGAGGTCCAGATTTAATGACTTCCATGGCAGTTTGCCATACGTTTGAAAATTTGGCTCTTACCTCTGAGAAATGGGGAAAAAGCACATTGCCTCCAGAGACATGAAAGACTGATACTACTAGTACATGTTAAAAAAGTGCCACAGCCTAAAAAACAACAATTAAAAGTCAAGGAGTGAAATGAGGAAAAAGTAGGTAAAAAAAATAAATCTATGAGTATCTGTTTTCATTTTATCAGAGTATCTCAGCACCTGAAGTTGCAGACGATGGTAAAACCATCGGGTACAATGAACACATCCATTCCCAGTACAGCAATTTATGAACTCATCTTTCAGGTAACAGACCAAACTTGAGATTTACTAAACAGGATAAGGCTTTATAGGCTCCTACGCAAACCACAAAATTTATATATTACTTTTTTCTTATAAGAGGCAGAATCAGACCATTGCGCCTCCACTTCCTTGGGAATAGCTCAAAAAAAAATTCTTTTTAGACTCCTTCCTTCATAAAATACAGAACGGAGGAAAGAAGCAGGTTATTCGGAACACTAGATACAGCTAACTTTCACAGTCTATTTTCCTCTCCTACATTAAAATGATTCAAAATGGAATTTGCTAGCAGAAAATCAGACCTAACTGCATTACAACAACAAATTCTGGAATCAAATCCCTCTTTTCAGGCATTTAGGCATATGTAACTAGAGCTTAGCTCTTTATTTATAGAGAAATAAAAACAGAAATAGAGTCAGCACATAAAAAGCAAGCATAATCTGATATTTGTTTTGTGTAAACTCAGACCATCAAAGGGGGTTATTAAAACTATATGTTAGCTCAGAATCTTCACGTTACAAGCACAGACAATCAGGGCTAAGAAGAGGAAACTATCTTGGAATATATGATACCTTTATCTTAGCATAACTATATAGCAGAGAGTGCACCGGCATAACTATTTCATTTAAAAAAAAACAAAACAAACAACAAAAAACCACCTTACTACATCACACTTTTGTCATGCAGCTGCATCTCCCAGATTTCCAGCTACTACAACTTAGCTTGCAGCAAAGAAAACTGGAGGTCTAGGAGATGTTTTGGGGTGGGAGTCCTATGGCATACGAGCCTTGTTTTTGTTCGGGAGTAAGACAATCACTCAGTCTCTGGGGCTATATCTCAAACATACTCTGATTTGACCAGTCAGTAGAAACAGGACATCTTAGCCTGAACTAGGCTATTTTCTCTCATGTACTGTTTCCTCTACAGAGTGCACTTGTAAATAATGGAGCATTCCCACAGAATTAACAATTTTAGACCAGGAATTTCACTCTGGCTATGTACCGAGGCCCAGATCCTGTTGACTTTCAAAGGGCTATGGATGCTCAAAACATTTTGCAAATCAAGTCACTTACATAACTACAGGCTCAAGAGCTTAATGCTGGGCATCCAGCTGCTTTGGGGACGGCAGAGGCAGAAAGGCCCACTGAACTCCCACTTTGAACATTGAGCAAGCCACAGGATGAGTTCAGACTGCAGCATATCTTGAATCAGGAAAAGCCCAATTCTTGACTTAAGCATCAACACTGATGGAGAGCCACAGCCTGATGAAATCGTTGCACTGCTTTATTACCTTCCCTGGTAAAAGCATGTGCTATAAGTCTAGCTAACACTCATCTAGCGTCAACACACAGTAATCAGATCTTGTTATACACTTCAGCTTAATAGATACAAGAGCTCTCCATCACCAAATTTCAATTCCCTCTATATGTAATTCACAGACTAAGCTATTTGGCACTGTGTTGAACACAGCAGACAGCATTCCTAGACCTTTTACTCTTCCCGACTCTTTAACCTTTCTTATGGATCTCCCTTGATTGCTCTCCATGTACTCAGCTTCCCTGAAGTGCTAACAGCCAGACCTGGAATCTGCACTGCTGTAAGGACCCCATCAAGATGCCAGATATATAATTTCTCCAGTCCTACATGAGTGTACTCCCTCGGGATTGTACAATCCTTCTGGTCACAGTAACACTCCCGAAGCGCTTCCCAAGCAGACTTCTTCATCCTTCTTGTGGCCTGTACTCTTAGAGGCATGACTAATTTAGCCGTACTGAAATGCCTGTTGACTGGTACACCCAGTAAGCGTAACTTAGTAACACTTCAGTGTTACCAAGTAATGTACTGTCTCCATTTCAGTGGTAACTCAGGAGCAAAGCATTCTTCACTGTGGGCTTCTGAGGTTTTTACCGAAGTGTTCTCTACCCTTTCCCAGTTCTTAGCCACAGTTTTTAGGTCCTACAAACTGATATGCCACATCACTTTTGTCAACACTGAATGTGGCTCCTTTAAAGCTGCTATTTGGCAGGCAATACAACTGAAGCTTTCCAACAAAATTGATATCAAAAATAATTTCTCAAAACAACAAAGCATCCCAGGGCTGTTAACGATTTGTATGATACAGTTTTGGAAGAGCAGGGACCGGGGTACCTCTTTCTGTCTTTCTTGAATGCCCCTCCCCTGACAATCTAACTTCTCTTGGCAGAGCAGGCAGAGTAAGCATAAAACACCACTGGATGCTTCTGTGCAGCTGAGATCCACAGGGAAGGGAAGCAGCAGATACTGAAACACAGCTGGCGATCGCTGACACCATCCAAATGCTGCACGACAATCTGACTAAACCATCCCATGGAGGCTTATCATAAATCAAGCTCTCTGGGCAATGGGAATAGATGGCTGGGTACAGCAGCAGAGACTATGACATAAGATGAAACATAGGCACCACAATGTTACGATAGCATCAGTGACAAATAAAGTCAACATCATGCAGTATTTCTCATGTTTAGAAGGTTTTTTCACCCGTTTGGGCTTAATATATATCATGTGGAAACAAGATTGCCAAATCACAGGCCTCTATGTCCTCTTAAACTCAACTAGCTTTTAGTGCTCTGGTCTATTCCTTTTTGCTGCTCAGGACGAAGCTAACATATAAATCCCCTGCTAAAGATGTAGTCCTTTAGGGGATGTTTTATTGCTGACAAAGTGTGATTTCCAGCTTGCGGTGATGGGAATGAAATGCAACACAATGAACAGCTCCCCCAGCCCTTAACTAATAGAGAAAGGCTTCACAACGGGTCATCCTCTTCACCACAGCAAAACCACGGTCTGCAGAGACCCCAGCCCGTTCCCCAGCCTGCTCTTTCACAGCTACAGCACCAATCGATATGCACCCATCAAAAACTGCTTCTAGGTTCTCAGAAGCAGCAAATGCCACTTCTGACAGAGAGCTCCTCCTCCCCTCATCTGCTTCTAAATAGGTTATAAACACGGATTTTAACACTCCCGTTACGCAAATCATTCCCACCAGATTTCTGTTCTATAGACTAGGTTAACTTTAAGCCCACAAACGTGCCATTCTCTTGATTGTTGTTTATTACCCAGGTTTCTTCCATGGGTGTGTGAGCATTTAAAAATAAAACCAAACAAAAAAACATCAGACCTTTACATCTCCTGATGGCTTGATTAATTTTGTTCTTGACATCTTGATTTTTTGCTAAATGAGTGATCATTTGTTCCCTTTCCACCTTCCTTGTTTGTTGCTACTTTAATGCCTGCTAGACTACTTTATTCATTCATCTTGGTCTGGGTTTTATGTAGTTTCTGGATACAAGACGCCCTCCAAGTCTCAAATTTCTACTGTTGTGGGACTGAGCTTTGAGGACAGGTCCCTGGAATCCATTTTCACAAGGAAAATGCACATCTTTGGAACACGTTTGCCACAGGGAACACGGAAGAGCCGCACAGAGAGACAGCTTTTCTTGATGTGCTCAATGCGATCATGCCAGGATACAGCAGGAGGACATAACCTCACCATTAGGCTGCTCATAATTCAAAAGGCTGCAAGTTAGCACGCCTTAGAAAGTTACACGCATTAGCAGGACACGGGAACTGGCAATATATATGCTTTCAGCTGTTTACAAATGTAATACTTTATTCCAACTATCCTTAAGGGAAAAAAACGCAAATAAAACAACAACCACCAAAAAACCAAAACAAAACAAACCAAGAAAAACCAACAACAACAAATAACACTGCAAGAGGAAAAACAAAAGTTTCTACTGCTGAAATTCACTGTCTCTGGAAATGGCTCGGGGCACAGGAAGTCCTCGTGCCCACAAAAAGGAAAAGGCCAAACCCACGGAGTTGTGCGGTCCTTCTCCTTTTTTAGTGTTTTTTTTTAAAAAAATATGGAATCACAAGACAGGCTGTGGAGTTCAAACACCATACTGAAACACCATACTTGCCATACTGAAACCTGCCAGTGGCAAGTAATTCTAGAAGATACAGAACTGGGGGGAGAGGCAGGAATAAGTTCCAGACCGGGGAACATACACGGACCACATCATGAAGGAATACTTGCAACTCAGGCCTGACTCTCAGGGCATCGGTCAATCTTTTATTAATGTGCATGTCTCTCCTTTTTTTTTTTTTTTGTTTATTCTCATTTAAAACACAACTGGTCAACAAAAATACATGAGGCTTTACGCATCATACTAAACTGTTTTATTTTCCCAAGGTTAAATGTACTAAGATTGGCTGATACACAGAACAAGAATGAATGAGTGTCAAGGAAATAAGTAAAAAGAAAAATCACTGCGTTTTTGGTCGTGCAATTGTGTTTTCTCTTTGTGAACATCTGAGAAGTGTTCATTCACATTCTGAATGTGAAAAGGCAACTGAAACAGGTGGTCTATTACTAGATCCATTAAACAAGAGATTTATGCATTACATATCCATCTTAAGGCAATTAGGCTGATCATTTTTTTCCTCTTTTATGGCTTCATTGAAAACTTCTGGCAATAAAGCAATTAAGAAGTAACTATCCAGGCATTTATCTATGATATCAAAGACAACCAGCCTTTCTTTTATCAGAAAAAAGCTGTTTCACTTTCCATCCTTAGAACGTACAAATTTAGAGGCAACATTCACTGTTAAGACAGTGACATAATGCTGCCATTGTCCAAAGCATGAATGGTGAATGATGGGGTATGGACTTGCTAAATCATTGTTTGCTTTCTATTTTGGAAAATGATTCTTTTAAGTTTGACTTTAATCTCATGAGGCACGGGAACAGCAAGCAGAGAAATGAAGTGACCATAAAATTAATCTTGAAGTAACCTCCTTGCTGCACATGCTGCAAGGGTACCCACAGCTTTGGGTTTATACTGGCACTATCCTCATAAGCAAGCACAAAAATTGCAACGAATAATGATTTTCAAAACTCAGGTTGATGTGACATATGGAGTCAGTCAGACACTAAAACATAAAAGGATGGCTCCAGCAAAAAGACGCAGATGCCATCAAGCTATCCTTTTAGAGGTGTTTCACATGAATGGTGGAAGCCAGTCTGTGACACAGGCCAACAGGCCCCACAGCCTCCTCTCCCGCAGGAAGAGGTGACAAAAAAGAGATTTGTGGACTGGAGTCCTCATAGTCCTCCACAAAAAAAAAAAAAATTAAAAAAATCTCAATTTGTAGATTCTTTCCTAAGCTTAACCACTGAATAAGTCAAAGTTAGTTCTACCTATCAGTAATTTAGATAATCCAGACACTGGGCACATGTTCACTTAGTTCCGTTGCAAGTACCTGCCATGGCTGCAAGACTGTACCCAAGCATGGCCCAGAAGTGACTCTTTGACAGCCATGGGAGAAAATGGTTATTTCCTCATTCTCTGTACCAACAACTCCATCTACTTTACAAAAGATAATTTGTACATCATTTGCACATGACTGCAGTGATCCAGGCTCTTGGTCAGGGCAGAGCAGGCATCCAAGGTGCCAAGTGGCTGTGCAAAGATCTTCCTCCGCAAGCAAGATCTACAACTCAGTGACTTCTCCGAAACTGGGAAGCAAAGACAGCTCCCAAGGCTGGTCAACTATCAGTAAGGTAGCAACACCCAGCTCCATTTTTCTACTGCCACTCTGAGTAAATGATTATACAGCCTGTTCTCTATTGTGTGGACAGTGAGAGATGGGATCACCTGGAAAGCAAAAAATCCATTAACGCGGGCAGTAAGGGATATACTGTAGGTAATAGAGAAGCTAGATATTATTTTTCAAAGTGCAGTTCTAATGATGTACTTACAGTTAGCGTGCAACCTACAGTTAAAAGAAACAAAAGGCAAAAACTCCCTTGAATCTGATATGTAAGCCAGTCTTGTGATTTATAGATATCCATTTCATGACTTCTGAAAGCTGATAATTCTGCGTATCCTAAAAAGCAGTGTGTACAGCCACACGATATTCTATGAGATTAACCATGCAACTAAAACGAGCAATTACAAACCACCTTACCACATTCAGTTCAGAAGCAGAATGATAGCAGAGCACATTGCAAACAGAGCTCTTGGTCTTGGTTCCACCCTACGTTAGAGAAGTTGAGTAAATTCTGGAACTACTGCAGCACGTTGTGAATGATGAATGAAATGAAAAATCTCTGCTCAGTGCACAGCAAGTAGCCAACTCCCTTCTGTGCTGCATCACTTGCTTTCAAGGTACTTAATATGCAACTTTGGTGAGAGACATTCGTAAAATCCCAGTGAGCCCAGATGTCTCGAAAATAAAAATAGAACATTGCAATTTTGTCCCAGGGCTTCAGTTGTTTCTATTCAATTTTAATTTTATTTTTGCCTACCTCTATCCAGTGACCTCCCTTGTCATGGTGCATTATGGACTCAAAACATAAACATCTACCACTGCTGGTTGCTCAGTTACAGAAGAGGCTTAAGGGTCTGGTTGCTTCATTCCTCACTAAGCAGATAAGAGTTTGCGCTGGATGAATACTTTTTGAAAATGTAACGTAAGAATGAATAAGTGGTGAATAATCAGCTCCACCACATTTTTTTAATCAGGGGCTGCAGAAACACATTATTTTCCTAGCCCTTTTGGTTGGTCAATTTCTAAAAAACATAAATCAACCTACATGCAGATTTGTTTCTCCCCAGCTATATTATTATGCTGTTTCAGGTTATCGGACTGGGTAGATGGTCAGCTGCTTTACTGCTCCTGAAAGGTAAAAACTGCGAAAAAACTTGCTATTTTATTGCTTTGTCTCTCTAGTCCCTCACTCCTGCCTGCCTGTTTGTGTCACCGATTTATTATTACTTGTCATAACTACATATCAGACAATATATTACTTATTAAACACGTAGGCAGAGGTCAAGAGAAGTTGCTTTATTCTTGTCTAAGTACAACGGCCTCTAGTTGTAACCCCATTAGGAATGCTTAATAAAAAAGCAATAAAACAGTTTAATAACTGAATCCACTTCTACTGCATATCTGTAGTTAGTAGTGGGGCATGGAAGGAAGAAAAAAAGGATTAGCTCTATCACCACTATTTCTCCCACTAGGCTGTCTCCCTCAAAGGAGAAGGCAGGATATTATTTAGAGATTATAGTGTAATAGTTTCATTTACTCCTTTATTGGCACTGGAAGGCTGTACATGCAGCAATAGGCCTTTATACATAGAATTTATTACTAGATCTGGAATTTCAATATAAAAATACAAAATTTTCCTGAGGAAGAACAGTGAGTGCAGTAAGTCTTTCCTGTTGCCAGGCTCTCCTCAAAGCCCATAGGCAAACAGTGCAGCATGTGATGCAAGGTTTGCATGGATCAACTGCCCAGGCTCCTTTTAGCTGACAAGGTGGGGCTGACTGCCAGGTGTCAGGAAGGTGTTTGTGTTTCTCTCTCACCAGCATCCAAGCCCACTAAAAAGGTTTGGGCACTTTTCTGGTGCCAACATTAAAGCAATATCCACCATGGGAATGCCCTGAGTGCTACCATTCAGCCAATGTGGTATTTTAATAACATCCAGCTCTAAACATGTATTTATTTTTATGTACATATCAAAGCCATCGCTGCTTTATTTGCTTGGAAGGGAGGGCGGAACTGCTCCAGCAGACTTTCTATTTTCCACCCCTCAAGAAGCATATTAAGGGTAGAGAGCAAAGCGGGTAATTCCCATCTCTGGGTAGAAAATGAGTCAGACTAGTTATGCAATAGAGGCTTTCACTGATTAAGGAGGATGCTATATTCAGGTAGACAACTGGCCAGAAACAGATGCTATTTGTGGGCATAACTGAGCATTAGCAAATTGGCTGTTTATTAAAACAGGTGTTTGTGGGGACTCACGTGTCTGACACTGCAGATGTGGCATTCTGCTGAGAGATCGCCTTAGAAAACATCAGTTTCCTTCCCAGTTACACTTATGCTTCAACTGAGTTGATGCAGGAACTAAATTAGATTCAAAAGAGTCAGCATCAGCTTTGAAAACTGGTGATTTCAATCAGGGACATAGGAAGAAAATACAAGTTTAAATTCACGCCAGCTGTTCTGTTGCCCACTTTTGATTTCATAATCATTCATTATTGTCTGGTTAAAAAAAACCCCAAACCTGTTTTAAAAAGTTTCTCTGGCTTCCATTAAAACAACAACAACAAAAAAACACCAAACAACCCGCACGCACACACTTCCAGAATTCCCAAAGATCTAGACAAAATATACTCTATTCATACCATCAGAAACAGGAACACAAGGAGAGCAATGGCTTGACAGACTGAAATTTAGCTACTGTCAGAGCAGGAACACTAGGAGACCATGCATCCTTTCCTACAGAAGACACCACGCTTACTGATACTTGACTGCTAGGTCTGTTTAAAGTTTTCATCATGTTGATGACATTGGCAGCAGGCTTGGTTGATCAGATATTCTGAGTTTAAATTATGTTCTGACAATTGTTCTCTATTCTGAGTCAAAATGAAAAAATTCTTGAACTTCCCAAGAGAAGAAGATGCCAGGCCCTTTTCCTGACCTGCTTCTACCCCAAATTAGTCTAAAAAAAAAAAAATTAAATTAAGTTTGCATCATTGCATTATTTATTTATTTAAAAGACATACCAGAGAGGCCGAGTAATGTACAACACCATGCCAAACAGATCAGGCCATGCCATTTTTTGACATAACAAAGACAACAACTATTCTACATTTTTTCTAAACATTAATGTTGGGTGCTCCTTCACGTGACCAAACAAACCTTCTTTAGTCAGAAGCACCTTTGGCTTGTCTTAAAGCAGAACACTGTGAACTAGACTGGGCCTGCTGTTTTAGCATCTCTGTTCATAATTTAGACCCTCAGCTGCTCTCATTTGTCACTTAATCTTTGCTGTGCCAAAAGTCAACATACACCAAACTTCTAATAATAGACCTCCCTAAACATTTAAAGTGATGTTTCTGAATACGATGCACTTTTGAGATGGTTATGTAGGATTACAGTGTCTCAATTCAAAATACTAATTGCCACAGAAATTCCCCAAAGCTCTCTCAATCAAGAGATTTTTATAATTTTAATTAATGTGGTCTTAGAAACAAGATGAATGGAAACTCTGAAGGGGATTTCAGTGCTTGAGACTGTAAGCTAAAGAACTGTGGAACAGGAAACAAGACAATGATATGCACACATATTTACAAGCTGGTTACAGAGAAGCCTTACATCACAGAGGAGAAAAAGAACCTGCAAGGTCAGTTTTGCAGAAACATGGGTAAAACACCCCACTACACAGTTGGCACGGAATACTGTACAAGACAGGTGTGAACCAAGGACCTGATAGAAAATCAGCACAGAAAACAAGATGCCTGCAAATTTCCAGGGAGGACTTATTGATGTCTCTTCCTAAACAGATACTCTAAAATAACCGAAGACAACCATGCCTGTTATTATACACTACATGTTGTAATTAGCCTGTGGATTTCCTGTTTTTTTTCACAGGCAAAATTATGTCTCATAACCCCCAAATGCTTGCCGAAAATTGAGGTGTTTGAAATCACAAGTTTGTTTAAGAGTCTTCTGACGGAAGAGGCATTTCATAAAAGAGAGGTCAGGCTGTGAAAGGGTGTGCTGGATTGTGAGATGCCGGGGTCTGAAATCCTGAAACTGAGAGAAGTAGTATGCTTGTCTGCATCTGAGTAACTGCTCAAATGCAACAGGACCCTTTCTCAGAGGCAACGTGCCCACAGTGTGAATAACAATTTGACATCTACACACCACTTGCTTTGCCAGATGATATTTAGAAAAGCTAAACCCGCAATCCTAAACATAAGTGCTCGGTCAATGATCTTTAGTAAAGCAGATTTCTTATTGCATACAGTGCAGTCTCTACAGCATAGTTTCCAAAGTGAATAAGCATGAAAGGCAAATGAATGCAGATGAAATTAAACCACAAATATCCACTGCACTTACAAATGAAACCCTTTGCTTACTCTGTTGGCATTCACTTCATTGGGGCAAGTGCGCAATGTTCCAGCAAAGCAGTTTTCTGCCTTCAACATTTATTAATATCAACAATTTGAATGATAGGCTGCAGAATATTGTCTATAAATTTGATTTCAAATTCATCAATGCAGATCAGGAAATCATTAAAAAGAGTTAACAGTAATGTAATCAGGAAACTGAAAGCTTGATTTGATCAGCCTGCCCAATCAAAGCAGCCTTCCTTTTCAAATCCTGCATATTCAGGGCTTAGCAACAAACTATTCAAAATAGCGTTTCAAGTCCAGAAGCATTTAGGGAACGTACGCAAGGAAAGACCCACATGGACAATCTTTCCCTTCATAAAAAGGGACAAAACTCACAGAATACATTATTTGCTATTATTTACTCAGCTCACTAGCAGTGAAAAACCACACTTAACGCACCAGGTTGTTTTGGTTTTTGTGGGTTTTTTTTTTTGTTTTTTTGTTTTGTTTTTAATAAATCACTGCATCTTAAGTATTTAAATTCTCAACTCAAACTGCTGAGCTTGATCAGAGGAATGTGGAAAACGCTTTGAGTTTGCGAACACTTACGTTAACACTTGACCAGTAAAGCACGCGGCACCGCTTGCAAACTTCAGCGCTGAGATTATAGGGGTGGCATATGCAGTTCACTTGCATATTAGACTCTGCTAGATATAAAATTAAATTTACTTATGCCTTTTAATTAATGCAGTGTGCAAGACCATCACTGAAATTTGTATTTGAGCAATATTGAAGCATTCCTCAAAAAAATTAAGTGTTTAATCCTATGGTCCTCCGAGCTGAAGTAACGACACACCTGACTGTGCACAAAAGAAATCTCAATGGATGTTTTCATGACTAATCACATTCATTTGTTCACTGGACTAGGGCCAAGCATGTTAAAATTAATAAGCTTTCAATACAGAATAAGGAGATAACAAAACCATACTCAGTACTAGAAAGTGACAGTCATCATTTACTGTGCGGCTGGTTTGTTAAACTAAAAATGTGTGGTGGGAAACAGTGTGCCTCTGCTGCCTTTCCACAAATTACTGCTTTCTATATGTTTACTTTCCAGCTGATTAGGGGCACTGAGAAGCCATGTAACACATATCTTCAGTAGGTAATAAAGGTGTCTCTTCATTTCAAGAGAAATCTTGCTTCACTTCTCTTTCATTTGGTCTTCATTGGACTGAAATGTCTGACACGAGTACAGTAAATCAACCTAGTTTTAATGGTCAAAGTTCAATTACCTAATACAAGCTATTCGTTTCTGTAGGACAGAGACAAAGCAAGGGTATCGAGGATGAAGTTAAGAGCAACATTTATCAAACATGGATTAAATGAAGCAAAGATTTGGTGAGAAGAATTCTATCTCATTTCTTCTGAAGGACTCCGACAGCTTTGATTTTCACGGCCTCTAAGATCATGACATTACGATACTGAAATTTTAAGAAACAAAAATTATACCATCACTCTTCATTTTCTGCACTGTCACCTTTGGAACAGATTACAAAGTACAATTTTCTATTATTTTTCATTGAAGAAGGAAAAGTCATGAGAACGGTTAGTCTAGATTTTAATCTTCACTGCCCACTGAACAGCAGGACTGTGATGCATGACCCTGACCTTTCGCAGCCCTGTATATTTTGACTGTTTGCCCAGTCTGCTCCATCCCTACATTTTAGTGAGGCCATAAACAAGAGATGTGGAATGGCATGCCCAGCAAATCACAGAATGCTGAAAAGGTCAAAATAGTAGTGCCGAATGTTTCTACTCTGTAATTTACAGAATATATGAGGCATTCACAGCTTAATAACTCATTCATATGACAAACACTGTAGAGAGAATGTAGAATGGCAGAACATGAATTCCTTCCAGTGACAGTGTTTCTAACAAGCACGGAAAATGGTGCAAACTTTGCCCTGTGGTTCTCTTTTCTGGAACATTAATATTGCCTGACTTTCAATGCACAATAGCATATGCCTGTAGAGTGCACAGTCAAATGCCTTTGTGTTTGCAGTCAGGCTCAGAACTCAAAAGGCAAGGCCCCTGAGGAAAAAATCAAAGCTTTCCCTATCTGTACTCCTTCTTGTCATTCTTGGGGCACTTCCCCAATACCAGGTTATTTTATTGTCACAACATTCCTGGAAACTAGAGAAGTACAATCCACACTTTTAAAGGGGACACAGACTGCTGGCCGAGGTCAGGAGAACTACAGCAAAACAAAAAAACCCTACAGCTCTTATCAACAGCCCTAATCCCCTCCTCTCCAAAATCATCTTTTCTACTTTCTGTTCCAGGGGCTGAACTTCATTTTTGCAGAAACAAACTTGTGCCCATTTCTCAGACACAAGTCAAATGCAGTAAATCTAGAAACCAAACAAGAGATCCTTTAGCCAAGTTCAGCATAGCTGCATGGTTGAAGTGATGGCTGTATTTGTTTATGACAGCTTAGTCCTAGTGAAGTGCTAAAGACGTACGTCCCAGACACCCCACACACCAGTGACCCCTTCCAGAGAAAGTTTTACTGGTGCAAGACTATTTGAGGCATTCCCCAATCATCATAAGTTAGCTAATGCCCTTGGAATAACGCCATTGAGCAACTGTAAGCCAGGACATACTGGAATGTTTCTTGTAATATAAAGAACACAAGATTTATCTAAAGTATTGTTCTTTCAAACCTAACTGCAAGGGTATCTATCTGACATCAATTAATCAATTTTTTCTATAAAGACAGTGTCATTTTGTCCTCAGAGTATATAGAAGATTGATTTAATGACCATTGAAATCGACATAAGCAATAAACAGTTTATAAAAGTAGAAAAGAAAGATTTGTAAAGTGCCATATCTTCCTTTCTGACACACCTGTGTCAATTCCATGGTTCCCAATGGATGTAAAAACCATGGATCACTAGCCAGAATTAGGCCTTATCTCTCCAAGTCCATTGAAAGAAAAGAAAAAAGTGTGCAAATAAACTGTTCTGTGCTTTGCAGATGTAAATCTGGATTAATCATACAAAAGGCAAAACAACTGTGGATTTACACCGGCCAAACAACAGAACCCAGCCTCAAGTCTCTGAAGTGCAGCATTTCACCATTATCCCTGAGAGAAGCAGGGATATTAACAACGTACCAAATTAGCATCAAAGCATTAGCGGTAATACACTTAGGGTATTTAGGGAACTACTTCTAAACCTAAATGTCAGACAATTTGTCTGTAATATTCCCTGCAGATTAGTACAAAATGATTGTAATAGATGCAAATCCTGCCTCCTTTCATACAGGCACGTATGGCTGAAATAGCTGTGGAGCTGTATCCCTTGTGCTGCAGAGGAAGGCAGGTCCTAAAGAATACACCCCCAGTTTCTCTTCATTTCCTAGTGAAAATTGCTCCTTCATGTATTTCTGTGCAAGAACATGAAGCTTTTGGTGTTACAGTCTGCACTGCTGGGAGGAAATGATTTTCCAGCACCGAGTCTGAGGTCATTTACACCGTGAGTCTGTAGCCTCTTGAAGGGAGGGGAATAGCGTGTGGGGTTCAGTCTCCTGCGGGAAGACAGGGGATCTGTCAGCATATCTCTGGGAGGAGGTGGGTGCAGTAGAGAGCCCTAGATGGCTGGAAGGAGATGCAGAGGAGACAACAGTGAGGGTACCAGCTTGTTCCTCCAGACAGCAACAGTGCATTGGGGGACATGGCTGTGAGACAAAAGCGCAGCGTGGGGAGAAGTTGGGATAGAGGAGATCAAAATTTTGCCGGCGTTGCGGTGGAGGGGACACTAACCACATGCCTTCTCTGCCTTTAGTCTCATCTCCCCTAGATCCCTGGCATGGGGGTGGTGGTTATTCCACCCGGACAGAATAAGACAGCAGGATACGATTTGGGGCAAGACTGTCACCCATCCCACACTCAGGCCTTACAAAAGGAGAGAGCAAGTGGGTCTCTATAGACAACTTTCAGTCCCCTCTCTGAATGCACAATTTAATCACTTGGATGGGGCACCATAACCCACTACTTCACTTAAAGTAATATTCCTTTTAATAATATTTACAGACTATATTGCAGGAGTAATAGTTACAGACTATTCTGACAGGAAAAGGAGTTTTATATTGAAAAGTTGAATTCAACAGAAAAAAAATTGTATTGCTGACTTTTACTGTATTTCCCAACCAGAAGAAATACAGTGTACATATAGGTAATGTCATCTCCTAACAAGGCTGTTCTTTATAAGGCTCTGGTTTCATATGCTTATGATTTTGTACTGATTGATGCGTTAGGTGAAATCAAAGCTGAGATACTAGTTAATTATCCTAATTAGAGCTTTTTTAATTTTGGAAGCCAGGAAGGGAGAGAGATCTATGTCAAAAACATCAGGCATTCTCACAGAATGGGTGAAGAGAATGGGGGAAAAAGTTATTTCCTTCCTTCCGTCCCCCTTCTTTTCATCCTCAGAGAGGGAACGTCCTGTTTGATGGCCAACAGTCTCTATACAAGGTATTCCCAGGAAAATCCTCCAAAGTCTAATCAGGCAATAAACTTTCAGAAGAGTAAGTCTGAACATGTTCTGTGGCGACATGGGCATCAGCTGCAGAAGCCCAGCACACTTCCATGCCCACATCTCACTCCCACTGGGCTCTGAGAACTCCTCGCAAATGCATATTTGGGCTGCTGCCACATTTCACACAGAGTGACAAGAGCTCCAAACCTCAACAAAAAAACTGCAGATAAAATAAAACAAAATTTTAAAAAAATCTGCAGCCCTGTCTCCTCCTTGCCCTCTAAGCATCCCTTCTCGCTCTCAGCGTCATCTTTCTCCCAATTCAGCCTCTTTGCTCGCTCAGGGTCAGGTCACTTGAGTCCTCAAGGTTTGTCTCTTCTGTGCTGCCCCAGCTGAGCCGGAGCAGCAGAGGCAGAGAGGGCTGCTGCCCGCAGAGAGGTGCAAAGCTCTGGATTTGGTCCAGCTCGCAGAAACCTGGATCTCCATCTGAGAACCTCTGCTAAGCCCTAGGCTTGAGAATGTCAGGTGGGAGCTGAGGGAAAGCAAGGCGGAAGGGTAGCATGTATCTACCAACACCTAAGATACCTGTTTTTCATACATACCTCCTACATTCCTGAGTAGTTGTTACATGTCATCATTTAATCAAAGAGCAAGCCAAAGGGCACACGCACAACACCCAGAGGCCTGACCACGAAAGAGTATCAGTGCTCTTTTCACACTGCAAACACAGAAATTCCTTCCCAAGTTTGCTTGCAAATCACTTGCTCTGTTTGAATTAGTTTACAGTTCAAAATTTCTGTATTGTTTTTTGTCCAAGACCACCACCCTGTTCAACTAAGATGTTTATCAAATATCTGTATCTTTAAATGCAAAAAGAGCATGATTTAATCAGCAGATCAGCAATGACAGACGCTGCTGGATTTTCTTGAATAGATAGGCTTAGTATGAAACTGGTATCTCCAAAGAATCTTACAGATTTTTTTTTTAAATCATTATTATTTATTTTTAAGAAGAGAAGTGGGGTCTCAATGAAAATTAAGACTGTGGACAGTGAATATAGTTATCTTAAAAATGTCAGCAAATGCATTTTCATTTCCCAAATGACTCCTTCCAGCCAGTGCTTCGAACAAAAAGGACCTTTTTTTTTTTTAAACCATTTTTATTCTATTCCCATACCTGTCAGCAGATGTAACTTTGTATACTCCCTTGCACTTGTTTTACAGTAGCTCTATTGATCTGCTTAATAACTAGTCCCAAGGAATTGCACTGTTAAATCTTCTAGAAACAAAATCTTTCTGACCAGGTCAGCTATTAGGAAAAATGAGAATCCTCATAACTATGTGTTCTCTTTCCTCAGCGACTTTAGAAGCAGAGAAACTACCATGACAAAAGTGAGTTAAACCCCTTGACATTTTCCCTGTTCAGTATATGAATTAACATAGATGTTCCTTGTTTTGTTTCCTAAGACTCCTGCTACATTTCTTAAGTCAATGCTTGGAAACAGAACCAGTACATAGTTGAAGAGCAAATGATACATAAATGATATATTCAATTCATACAGACGCAAACATTCATTCCAGTCTCAACTAACTCATTCATAAGGAAAAGACTAACTTAACATTGCAATCACTGTAATAAACGGTACAGAATTAACAGACAGACTTAGCTTCTATTTTGATATTGTATTTTTCAATGTTTTGATACTCTGCAGAACACATGTGTAAAATAGCAGCCATGGTGCAAGCTAGATGACTCTGGGTGCTGCTTATACATAGACTAACTAGATACAGCTCCTACAAGATCCTTACAGATACTTGCCCAGCCATGAATCAGCAGAGCACAACCATGCTTCCTTTCTTCCACAAATGCTTATGCCCCTGCCATTCCACTTTTACACCAGCTGAGAGTTGGCAGTGCAATAACTCACAGATACCTGTGTATCAGTCAGATTTTGGCTGCTTAGTGCTCCCAGAATTGTACAAAGGAGCTAGTTCA
Organism: Chroicocephalus ridibundus; assembly: GCF_963924245.1. Classification (NCBI taxonomy): domain Eukaryota; kingdom Metazoa; phylum Chordata; class Aves; order Charadriiformes; family Laridae; genus Chroicocephalus; species Chroicocephalus ridibundus. The sequence goes on from NC_086292.1 coordinate 10,204,892, forward strand.
GAGAAGAAACCTACTGTGTAATCATGTAATCAAAACAAAAAGGATTGGCTATCTTTCTTTCCATGTTCTCAAAGTACTAAGAGTGAACAAAGTTAGCTGAAAAAGAATTTAAAAAATAAATTAAGAAATCAGCAGAGTGATGTACCAACATGTCATCTTAAGACTTAGAGCACAGCATGCTCCACTTACTGTCAGAACAGCTGTATGTGAAAATAGATAACAGATCTTTAATACTTACTGCACCACAGCCTCAAGGCTTCTGACTGGGGTTTCGATCTTTACTTTTCTAAATCACATAAGGAGATCTCTAACCTGAGGGAGGTTACATATACATGCTTAGGTTTATATGGCAAATCAATGCAACAGCAAGTTCCTGCTCTAAAAAAAGGGGGTCTTTGAACAACTACTTTGAATCACAGTGATGTAAGTTTTAATAAATTTACTTTCAGAGCTTTACATGGTAGACAGTCACATTATACAAAGAGAGTTTGTAGGAGTACAGAGTTATGGCACAAAACTTTTCAAACGCAATCTCAAGGGCCTTCTGCTAAAGCCACGCCGTATCCTGGGCAGGAGACCTGGCTGTATTTTGGCTCATCCTACCAAATTTTATTCTACTGTCATCAAGAAAATCAGGGATATCCTTTTTCAGGAAGAACATGATATTATCAGATTAATGTCATATATGTGCAAAAACATATATTATATAGTGTGAATAAACACTTTTTGTTAAAACCAAGATATAAAACGAGTAAATGTGTTGCATACTATGCAATGAAGACCTATTACTATGCTGACCCCAATGCAAAGAGCTAAAAAACAAATAAAAAGGGGGTCTCATTTTTGTTTTTATGAAAAGGAAGCAGCAAATAAAAAAAAAATAATCTGTCATTATTTTCTAGGTAGGCCCAGAGACGGTAGGCCCCGGCTAAAGCATCTGAGACAGTGAAATTGTTTTGTACTATTTCTCTAGTCCTCTGGGATGCTCTTTTGTCGTTCTGTCAACCCTCCTCTCTCTGGCTCTGTTTCTCCAGCACAAGCAAATACAGAAAACAAGAAAGAAGCAAATTCCAGTTTCTGCTTCTCTTTAACCTTGATGGGGTTAGGTTTGATCTCTGTCTCATTCCAAAGAAAAATGGAAAAAGCAAAAAGTACATTCATGCTCCTTAAGAAGAACAAGGCAGGCTCTGGCCCATGTTTGAAGCCTGAAGGAACTCTTTTATCCACTGTCAGTAAGAATTGTGCATACCTATTTTCATTTCAATGTTCTTCTAAAAGCTGAAAGCAAAAAGGTGAATAGTGAAGTCTGCAATCAGGTCATATAAGCTGCTAAATAGTTAGGCCAACATTTGGAGTTCTAGGAGGATTTTGTATTGCGCTATTGCGCTAATCATTAAGGATAAAGACAGTAAATAATTATTAATCTCCTCTGCTTATAGAGCAAAGACAGTTATTTCTTTAAAGATTAGCTTTCCAATAGAAATCTAAATTAATCTCTGCAGAATAAGTAGATGGATTAAACTCCATTTCTTTTGTAGTTTAGTGCCATGTTCATATACTTGCGCAACCACTGAAAAAAGCAGGCATATTGGGTGATTTGACTCTGTGGGTTAAAGGCCCTGTAAAACACAGAAACTTTGCTTTGATTTCTAATAAAATACTGAAGAATGTCACTTGCTCAAAACTCCTAGGAGCTAAACAAGATCTAAAAAAAAATATTCCAGCAGATGACATTACATACCACTTTCTCCTCCACTACTTTGCTGCAATCAAATGATTAACTTTCCTGCAAAGCTCCAGTACATAGTGAGGGCCCGCAGCACATTGCAGAGGTCACCGCCGTCTCCCAGCCCAAAGCTGCACGTGGCCTCCACAAGATGAAGGTGCTCCCTGAGAATTTTCTGCCTCTATCTATTTGCCATTTAAAATCAAGAGGGACATGAATGAACTTCATTGTACGTTAAAGAAATAAATTCAGGTTCTTTCATAAACGTGAATGTTTCACACATAATATGGTTTAATGGCAATAACCAAAAACATTAACATATCAGAAAAATGCACCATATGTAAATTCCATGATCTTAAGGGAAAACTAATGGATTACATTCCAGCATATAGAGATGCAAGATTTGTATTTCCCTCTAGAGATATTCCAAAATCCTATTACTGAGCCATATCTCCAAGGAGAGGAGGGGGTTTGTTTGTTTTCATTTTTTTTTAATCAAACCACTTTTTAATCAGTCAGAACAAAATGTTTTCATGCAGGAAAAGCAAGAAATTCAGTGCAGAAACAACAGAGTCCTGATGGAACAGAGAAACTTGGAAGAGAAAATGAAGATGGAATAAAAATGCAGGAAACAAAGATGTGTACTCTTTGAGTGCCTTTATTACACAGATGTATGCAGGGACAGTTTGGTCCCAAAGGAAATCATTAGAAAGTTGAATTTTAAGAAGCTGGACCAGGAGACTGGATTCAGCCTTTTGGGCTGATCCAAACTATGGTGACTGAGTTTTGCTGTTAATTCTGGTAGGCTTTTGACTATGGCTTCAGACCCATTTTGCATTTTCCCCTTTTAGGGCCAATTTCTGCTTAGCTACAGACATGCAAGTCCTGTGGAGGGGAACCTGAATATGCACATATGTGCCCCTCTGCAGAATTCATCTGGCACTGGCTGCTTCCCAGATCCACTGTTCTCTTCCCTGTGCAAGCCCTTACAGTCTTCTTAGTCACTTCAGGCATATGAGAGAAAGATAATCTTTAAGATTAGCTAAAGTCACAAACGATTCATATTCTCACCACGATTCAACAACGACATTCAAGAATTCAAGCCCCATTTTTAAATACTTCATAGCATCTTAAGTGCTTCATTGAAATTGTCAGGCACCTGGTTTAAGAACAAGGATGTGCCTTTATACTCAGCTCAAGTAGGACCCTATAGGGTTTCACAAAAACAAACAAACAGCTTTACCACAATGTTATCAGCCCACTTAAAATGTTTCATTATGACCTTGCTTTCCTTTAAACCACATTCCACCACTGAATCCTAGCCAGCTTTAGTATAAAAGGAGGAGTCAAGCTCAAGAAGAAGGAAAATGCCACAGCTTCAGCACTGAGTGAATAATCCACATCTGCAACACATCTCTTGTAATTTAAGCTCATGACACCACAGTCCTCAACAGCAGCTCCAATTCCGCCTCTCAAAATTAGAAATCTATTTTCAAGTCACTGAAAAAAAAACTCTGGGACTTCAAAGACGAGCCGTTCTTTCAGCACCAAGATGGCCCTCAGTTCCCCAAAGTTAGCAGAACTCTCTAACATTAGAGTTTCTCAACATGAGAGAAAATATAGGCTGCCAGCTGAGATTTGGAGATGTGCATTCACAGAAGAATATATAACAGGAGTGAGAAAAGCATACAAGCATTTTAGTCAAAAGCCCTTCCTGGTAAGCATTCAGAACAACATGAAAATGCACTGTTTTACATTAACTTTTAAAGGAATCAGCACTTCTTTTATGAGAATATTTGTCTTAGATAGGGTGAACATCAACTGATCAATACAGCACCAGCGTCGACACATATTACTCTTATCAATCACATATTGAAAAGCGCAGCAGTGCTTTATATTTAATACCCAATGTAACCAATTAGTACTGCCATCCCCGATGTCACACAAGTTCATTTCCTTAAATTACCATGGCAGTAAATTCTACAGTTATAAATGAGAAGCTGTAAATTGATTTGCATGTAATAACAATACCACTAAACCTTTCTTACCATTTTCAATTTTTCCCATCTGCTATCAGAGTGGAAGTTTAGGATCTATTATTCCCAGAAGGGGACTTACCCAGCTGGACATCTATAACAGTTGGCTGGTTCTCCATGGGGAACAATGGCTTTGGAGGTTTGTCTGTGAGTAAAGCTAGAAAAGAAAATGAGAAAATGTAATGGAAAAATTGAGACCAATGACTGCAAAAGAAAAGTTCTATCATGTAAGCAATCAAATGTTTGCACACTTGATGGCATGTAAATATTTATTACATAATGCGGCTGTTACACTGCCAATGTGCTACTGCTTTCCTCGTGGCTGTGGTGGCCCGCCGATTCAACAGAAATGAGCTACTTCAAAAATTACATTTTTAATACAAAGCAGCGAAACAAACTCAGTTTCTCACTTTTAATCTTCATATAATAACTAGATAAAGCATTTTAGATCCTCACCTTGCAAAGTTAAAAAACTTAATTTGAAATGCTAACCAAATCTATTTCAGTGTGACCAGTCCCAAAACGTCTCTATACTTGCCCAAAACAGTATTTAAACGCGCAAGGAAAACTGCCACATCATTTTGTCTGATGAGCCCCAGCAGCTTCACACCTAGCTTACGCTCCCACCCAACCAGGTGGGGCACTTGGACCCCCTTCTCAAAGTCCGAGCGGGGACCCTGCCTTCTGCTACAGAGAAGTATCTCCATCTAAGAGCAGGAAACATCACCCCAGCCTGGTCCTACCAGGGGACTGCTCCAGCCACAGACAGTCACAGATAATACTGCTGCTGAAAAGCGCAGCTACAGACACAGGCTTCATGACCTGATTTGAGACCTTAGTCCCAGGCTGTGCAAATAGGTTTTGTAAACTGGGGCTAGCTTGAAATAAATGTCTGAGCATTCCTGGAGGTGGAGAGAACTGTTTTTAATAAAATACAGCATCTTGCACCACATAAAATTAAACATTTCAAAATTACTTCAATACTTTTCCAGTTGAAATTCATCACCTGAAATTATGTGATCTGAGTTTACAAAATGAATTTGCATTTTTCAATAAAAGACTACAGCAAAATTACCCTGATCTCCTCAGAAGCCTCAGCACTTACTGATTTGATAGAAACAAGTCTGCTCAGTGGTTTGGTAGCTCAGGTTGAAAGTTGCCCCTAGTTGGGGCAGCAGATCTCCCTGAAGCAAGCAGTGGGAGCTTGAGTTCTGCAAGCTCCTGGCCTATGCTCCCAGCTCAGCCTGAGCCATCGGCGTGCTGGGAGGACATCTCTCCCCCATGGGCTCTACCTTCAGCATGAGTCAATGGTTCAACACACCTTCCCTAGGGCGTTAAAACAAGCTGACTGAGTGGCTGAAGCAGAGGTGCAGCAGTCACACGTTTCACTAATGTGGGTCTGATAACCAGCCATCAAGTGACAACTGCGTAAAACTGGAGGTAGCTGAATTACTCTACTACCAAAAAAAATTTAAAAAGGTCAACCCACAAAACATTTTTACATCCACATCTACAGAAAATGACAAATTGTATTAATGAAATACCTGTTTGATTTTGCTTTACAGTTGACACTATTATTTTAAACTCCTTCAGAAGTGATTGTCAGCGCAATCCACTTCCCCAGTTCCATTTAAATGAAAATGGAGCTCCTTCCACTGACGCTACAGCTATGCTTTGCTTATCACAAAATAGGCATTTCAGTAACAAGTCAGCAGCCAACATTTCAGATCAAAATCATGTGTGTTTGTAAGAAGAACTCCTTGTACCATTTACCCAGAAGGACAACACAGGAATCTCCAAAGTGATTTAATGAGCACGTTATTACAACTAAAAGCACAGGCAGGGCTCAGAAAGAAAGAGAAATAGGAAATTCTGTTAACAAGAACTCAGCAGTTCAAAAATGCTCATCCGATGCTAAGTCATAAGACTGACCCAGAAGCAACGTGAAGGCTACCTGTACAATCACATTATTTGGGGATTAGCCTGCGAGTAGAAAATTTCCGGCAGAAACAAATAATTAATTTGCTGTGCTAATGCACCTAAGGCATCTGAATGTCACTAGAGAATAAGAATAAAGTTCTGCCAAACCTACATGTGTAAGTATAGTCTAACTACTTGCTTTTTAAGGAATTTCAACCCTAACCAAAGCTGAAAACTTCTGAGTTTTGGGCATCAAACCCAAGGGGCTTTGGAACACATTCCACTGATGATTTTTTTAAGCAACGGATGCTTTTAAATTGCTAAAAGCTTTTGAGATGCTCTTCCTCATAAAATCCCACTGCATCCAAGGGAAGATGGGCAACTATTTCTCCAGCTTCTCCACAAATCCCATCCTAATTCAAACAATGAATTTCTCACTTGAAGGTCACAGCGGCTTCAAGCAAAGCTCATTCCCAACACTCCATGAAAAAAAGCACGTTCTCCAGGAATATGCTGATAGCCAGGACATTGGGTAAGGGAGAACATGAAAGTGTGAGCACATTTTCAGTACTGACATTTTTCTGTTCAACATGTATAAGAGCTTTGCTTTCCTTATTCTCTCATCCTTCACATGCAAAGCCCCTGTCAATAAATAATAAGTTAGCAAGAGCCACTTAGTTACATTAGTTGAAGTGTAACCCACTGCCAGCCATAAGGAGAACATCTTCACAGGTATTGCTTGCCATTTCCTCTCAACTCATCACAGAAAATTAGAGGTAGTGTTGTCTGGCCCTGGCATCTGCTGAGGGGGAAGGTCACAACCCGAGTCACCACCTGAGAATATTGCTTTTCTGCAATTTTGGTTTGGTTTCTTTATTGGTTTTTATACTGTCTAGGCAGACTTCCTCAGACCACCTGCTGGAAAGAGACAGGAAAAGGAAGTACTACAGAGGTATTAAAAATTTAACAATGTTCTTAATTGCCTCTGCTTGTCTGAGTTCAGTAACTTTTTAAAAGACTGAGCCAAAAATCTCTAGAAAATGCATTTTGGCCTAGAAAGTGCACAATTCAGGCTTCTTAGGAAGGTAACACATCGGCCTGTATCCTACTGCAGGAGTGCCCCAGATGATCAGTACACGGAGACGAGAGGCTGCTGTCAGAGACATGCAGCTATTTGCTGCAGCTTCCGTACAGGCCTGATGCAAAACACGTGCTGGAGGGAGTGGAAAGGTCACAGTAGCTGCAAAGGGGTTTGGGGATTTAACCCCAATACTAAAAGAATCAAGCCCTTTGTCCAGTACAAGCAAGGCTCTCACCAACCCTTTACAGGACTCCTTCAGGAGAGATTACGATGTGTTTAAAGCTCCACACACATACAAGACCTAATAAGTAAAGGCTAAAATGGGGAAAGAGATCAGCTTGAGAATGTAGTTCTAAACCACTTGATATACCAGGCAAATTTTCTTCTGGGTAGATATTTAATGGGAAGGGGAGTGGGGAGGAAAAAAAAACCCAAAATCTTGCAGCCCAGTTGAGTGTGGTCCCTTGTACTTTGTGAAGAGCCTCACCAGTTTCACTTTCTGGTATATTACCAACACCTCAGTTTTTTTCCTTAGCTTTTCAGGCTTTTGTTGCTACCCTTAGGCTTTTCTTGTGTTATTATTTTTCATCTCTGGTACTAAATTGTACTCTGTGTGCACTGTAGGATGTGGAGGAAAACTTGCTGGGGTAGCTGCATCCACACTGTGCCAGTGTGCTCAGGCTTTCCTTGTTTAATGTTCTTTTCATACCTCTTTCCCACCCACACCCCTTGCAACCCAATCTGACCAGGGCTTCCCCCTGTTTGCCTTAGCTTTACTTGCGGTCTTCGGATGTTTTCTAAGCATGCTCCTGTGTGTCACATTTTAACTGGTTATATTTTGCCATATTTTTCTTGGACAGTAATCATTATAATAAACTGGCAGCCTGTCAGAGCTCTTTATGTAGGAACTGAAATGGCCCAAAGAGATTTTGAGTCTAGAAGGCAATGAACTGCTCGGTCTCAAATGTCATATGTGTTTCCAGAAAACGAAAGCCATACTTGTTTTAGAGGTCAGACATCAGATCACTTATTCACCTTATGAAATTCACTTCTGTCCCTTCTTAAACAGTAAGGTAGTAAAAGATATTCTCAGCTTATTCCTCTAACAGAAGTTTCTTTAATTCTCAGAACAGTTTTACAAATGTGTGGCACTCTTATTTCCAGCCTTGCTAGAAGGGGTAGCAGAACAAAGAGTTAATGTTGTTACTGTATCAACATGTCTTTAATAAAGCTAACAGTCTTATGTGTTCTCACCTAACTCTTACTTCAGCTCCCACAAAACCAACTAACTTAAAACAATTAGATGCACTGCAAACACTCTTCCTACTATTAAAGGTACAGCAGTACTTCTGCAAAGAAGTACAAATATACATCATTAACTGTCACAGGAAGAGCTGTGATAGAGCTGTCTCCTTTTCTTTCAGGCCCCTCGGAACGTGCCATGCCCCTGGTCTGCTCTAAGCAGCAATACTTAGATGGTGAAGCCACTAGAACAAGGATGACATTAGTTCCCCAAAGCAACAATCCCCACAGATAGACCTACCTTTGCAAGACACTAGGTCTGACAATGCAGCGCACTAGGGGGTTTCTTTGCCTTTACTTGCCGTGCTAGAATTTCATCCCATGAACGGGCTAGGAGAGCTTTGGCTGCATTTGTTTATGCAAGTATCTGCTGATAGAGTACACTACTGAATTAAGATTGACAGGAGGGGTTGCACAAGGCTTCTGTGCTTTGTCTCAGGGTAACATCACACACACTACCTGGTGCATCGCTGGAAGTCACAGGTGCTGGATGACAAGCTGGAAAGACATTTCTTTACCCAGAGGCACCTGCCAACGCATGTGCCTCCTATGAGAGCTTGGTGGACATGGCTGGAGGCTGTTCAGCACTACTAGGAGACTGCTTAAAGTGCTGTTTCCTCCTATGCTTATATTCACACCATTAGAAAGTAATACACAAACTTTAAAACAATAATCAAGTTGCTGTGACTTCAACAACACTCATCACGGGGTTTTTCCATAAGACATTTAAAGGCATGGCATCGTACAAATCAATACACTGATCTGATCCTCTGAAACTGTTCATCCAGGTGCATTTTCTTTCCCAGAACACATGATACTTTTATTCTCTCTTTTTCATAGGCACAAGGAATACGCTGTACCAGGAGAAGTGCCTCAGAAAAGCAGAGAAGAGACCTGCAAAAATTTGGTCTCATCAAATAGTTACACAGGGATCTTCAGAAGACAAGGGAGAGCATAACTTGCTGCACAGGGCAACGTCTAGCTACCCACAGCACCAAACGAAGACGACAACAGCCTTGAAGGAGCAGCTCCTGCTTCCAAGTGCCAGTACAGCACAAGGGCCTAGAGGCTCATTTTTTCCTGCCACAGCCTTACTGTTTCAAAAACCTCTCATTCCATATTCAAACATATATCTGATGCTCTAATGAGTTCTCTAGAAAAAAACACAAAACAGCTGAAAAAAAAACAGCCTCAGGATACCATTACTTAGGGATAAACAACGATAACCAGCTAGAAAAACTACCAAGCACCAGTTATTTGATGCATCTCTATTTCCTTACACTATTGCCTACCTTCCCTCCGCAGCAGCCTTACAGTAGCCTTACAGTACTCTCCCCACCCCAGCCAGACTTCTATTACGGCAACCACGGTGAGAGACAGACAGCCCAGGCTGTTACTACAACGAACACAAATCTCTTACCACAATTTTTGAACAGCTCAGTTAAACACAACTTCCAAATTCAATGCAGATCTCCTTCCCCTTGTGCCGTGCAAAGGCATGTTCAAAGCCAATAGGCCTCACCTGTGCTTCAAGGACCTGAATTGCTACCAGCGTGAAGCCAGTCAGCATCAGGGTCATGCACTGAAATCCAGGTGCTTGTGATTTGAAGGGCCTCTTTATTGTGACTTGGTACAGCTGTAGTGTTTTCCAGACCAGATAACTCTTCTAAGGGACATGAAGGCTAAAAATGTTAATTGACATGTGGCGTAGAACAGGTCAAATGCTGGGTAAGGGTTTTCCTCTTCTTCCTCAGGGTAGGTAATGACTTTTCCTCTTCTTGTGATAAGCACCCAAAGTACGTTTGCTGTTCTATAATTTTGCTATTGATGTACCTCCTGGACATTTGTTCATGTAATTTGCAGTGATGAAAGGAACAATTATCCAAATATGAAGCAGAATGCCGGGAATCTAACAAAATTGTTTCAAATCTTCTATGAGACAATTACATGCCAACCTACTTCCTTCAATCAAAGGACCTGGCATTTCCCCACCACTAATTAACACAGACCCTCTAGTATCATTCAATCAAGAATCTGGCTAACCTTTTGACAGCAGAACTGATCTGTTTGAATAGCATCCTCAGGGGCAAATAACAGCATGCCAAATCCTTAATCTGAAACTAGTTCATACCCAAAGTTAAGCTTTTGTTCACTCCTAGTTCAAATACACAAGCTCCCAGGCATGGCTTAGATCTACTTTGGCATCTAAAAATCTTGGCAGTGACATCTCAACTTTCACACCGTAGATGAAGATGGAACTAACTGCATGCAAAATGCTAAATCAATATGTTAACCAGAGGGCACGTGTTGCTAAGAGAAGCTCAGCATTGTACCTTTTAAAAAATATGTACCTAACTCCTTTTGGCTCATATGAAATCCCAGCTTGTGCCAACAAGATTTCTCAATGGCTGACAGTAAAACACTTCAGGCCTGACCTGCTACTGCTTTATCTTTTATGTTGCTGCTTACACCAAAGCAAATGCGTTAGCCAATTGTGCAGATGTAAATGTAAATGTGACAGCTATAGTCTTGGCTGCCAGGGACTGAACTGTGTGCACTTGCAGAGTTAAAAGCTTGTCTAAAGAGACAAGGGTTCCCACCTGGACTCGTAGTAAGTATCCTCTGTGGACTGAGCCCCTAACACACCTCCACTAGCAAGTCCCACTATACGATCAGAACGAATGCTTTTCATTTTCTTCGCCCAGCAGCAAACTACCACACAAGGTAAAAAGCAGTGGAAAACCACATAAAGCAACTCATTCATAAAAACGCAACTTTGTGAGGCTGTATTTTTGTGGGGACACTGTCCTCTGTATTGTAGTGTGTTCTACCAGTCAGTCAAAACACACTTTTTCAGCATTCAGCTATTGTGCTGCTTTTCCTTCACCACAGTATCAAGCTGACAAAATGATTGCACCTCCATCCGTTATTTGCTGTAACTGAAAGAAAGCCATTGCAACAAAATGTTGTCAAAGGATAAATGTCTCCACCTCTGAAAATAAACACCAAACACTTATTTTCAATAAACTCAAACTCAATAAACTCAGAACTTGTGTGGAAGCCAGGAGTCATTGAATAGGGACAAAGAGGTTTTCTCTATTTATTACTATTCGAGCAGGAAATGCATCTTTTGGGACAATGGGGTGAAATGATATAGCAATTGGATGCTCCCCCTTTGCTACCATCACCATGAATATCACTTTTTGAAAACTCTACCTAGGATCAAGAGTGCCTTAATGCACTGTTTGGTCTGCCACTGTGGGACAATTTTCTGCAAGAAGGAGTTTAGCATTTTTATATTAGCGGTAAATAACTGGAATTCATCACACGAATTCTTTTTATGACATAGAAAGAAGGACAACACAATCAGAGTTTTAAGGAAGATGCTGTGTCCATGCTGAAATGCAGCTCACAAGGGAAATAAATTTTGAGGCACTCAAATGCTCTTGGATCATTACTGGTGGTTTTGACTGTAACCCATTAAGTCTTCAGTGAGTTGGAACAGACCCGTGTTTGACAGGTCATACTACTGGCACCAAGAAGCTGGCCATGACTGTGGCCCCCTTGACTTTGAGAGCAGTCAAAATCCTCAGCTACTAGCTCGGTCTATCCTGTTATTGCCAGCTGCTCCAACAGCTTCTGCTGCAGGCATGACCTTGCAGCCTATGGTAACTGTTCAAAGCTAGTAAGAGCAGCTGGCAATTTCAGGTGTGAAATCATCTCTGAACACGAAGACTTGCTGCCAGTCTTCTCAGCTAAGATGTCTTTAGCTACTGCACAGAGGATGCTATCAGAGTTCATGGAGATAGCTGAACTCCTTTGCAGAGAAGAGCAGGAGCATCAGGTAGTAGATGAACTCTCATGAATTCATGGAATTGTTAAGAAAAGTAGAAAAGAATCAGATTTTGGTTTTAGGATCTTCTAGTTTTCAGATTTGTGCAGTACCTTCTTCCCCTTTCTTACAAGGCTATCAAGTCATATAAGGCTGTAGAAAATGAAACTGTGAGATTCCGGTGGAACTAATGCAACAGAATATGACTTAGAAGGACTGGTGAAGTACGGTAGAAACAATAGCATAGATTGCACATTACTGAAGCACAGATGGCAAAATCCCACAAGGTGCCCATCACAAAGTAATTACAACAGGGCTGAACACTTAACAGTACTGCAATATACATGTTAAATGCCAGCAGCAGGTGATTGTTATGCATCTCCTGATGTGAAACATTCACTGACACTACTATCAGGTTACTATCAGTGTTGTCACTATAGTCATTGCAAGGCGGGTGCTGGAAACTAGAAGAATTCCATGTTAGCAGGACTCTCCCTGTACTGATGTTATCAAGTTTCCTTACTCTTACAGTTGCCAACACACCTTTCTTTTCACTGCATTTCTAAATTTCACAGATTGGATTAGATTATGCGGGATCATTTTATTCCTTTCCTAAATGTGGATCATGCAGCTTTCCTTTATGAAGCAAGCATGAGTTTCCTTTGAAATAGAGAAAAAAGTGTAATAAGTTGTTACTAAATGTAGATTGCATTTCCCTGCAATATAATTCATGAAAATCTCAAATGGAGTGTGCTTTAGTTAATGAACAGAGTGTATTTAACACAAAGGATACATCATTTCATCTGCACTCAAAATGTTTCTCTTGGACTCTGAGCAGAAATAAGATGCTTGAAATTACCCTCTATTTCAAGGAGATCTGCAAGGAACATTTTATGACATTTTATCTTTTGGCTTTTTTAATTCTTTTTTCTTTCTGTCTTATAAAAAAATAAAGAAGTGGTGACAGATGAAGCCAGATCCCATCATCCATCTTGAAGGGACAGCTGGAGACTTTGCATGCAAATGAAAGCTATCATTCTTGTCAACCTGAAGCCAGAGTACCAAAAGCCTGCAGTCCGCAACCAATTAATATTCTATGATCAATTTGACCGCTCGTGCACAGTGAACTACTGCACCACAGCACAACCCCAGCAACATGAATTATCATGGAGGAGATTGTGTGTGTTGTTTTAATAAAACTCAAACTAATCCATTCCTCTCTGAAACTATAAACCTCGTATTAAATATGGATAGTGCATCAAAAGAGAATTATTGTGGATGACAAATGCCAGCTGAACTAAGTATTAAGCACCTATGGCACTATATTTAGGCAAAACAATGGGGGCTCTTTTTGGAGCTGGGAAAAGCCATCTCCAAGATCAGTAACAGCCTCCAGCCGGTGCACACCACAATCTGGTGAAGGAGGAACCGGTGCCATTTTGACGTCTCTCTTGGTTTGCTATTTCAGGCAACCGCATGGGTCACCTGTGCCCTCGGATAGCCCTGAGACAAAACCTTTGTAACAGACCAAATATTTCTGTGTACTTTTTCAAAGAAGAGGACGGAGCTACTGACGATCAACATTAAAAATTTATTTCATTTGAAGTCTCAAAGGCAGTAGAGACCATTTAAAACTTGTACTTTTGACACGATTAGATGTTGCACAATGTAACAGCTCAGCCTGCTTTGATGTTCAGCAGGACCATTACAATTTCAAAGCAGCCATACTGCAAACAATTTTTAGATGGAATTTCAATTCTAAGTTTTTTAGATTAACAACGTTCACAAGTAAGAAACATGGACACTTCTGTTAAGTCACCTCTTGCCAATTGATTTCGCTCTGTAGGGATTTAATGTGTAGGTTTCACCCTGCCCCATCCAGCCTATTAATTCTGACGCATTCTTTGAATTAGCACCCCAGCTTTGAAAGCTTGCTACGATGATGAAAAATGTTACTATACTTGACAAGGAACACCTTTTCATAAAATGTTTATGCAATATTTATGTAGGTTCTTTGTCTCTAATTTGTCTTTAAAAGCTGCAAAATATATTTCACCAGGTATTGCTATTATTTTTTTTTTTTTCATTTTACCACTGAAGAAGTTTTGAACTGTATTATTTGCTAAGCACATGTAGCACTGTTAAGAAAAAACTGGGCCAAATCATGTCTTTGTTGGTTGGATGAGCAGAAAAACAAATAAAAGCAGTCATAATATAGGCTTGTGAAGAAATCATAGATACACTCGCTACTGTTTATCCTGTCTCATGACTGAAGATCAAGAAAATGTAAATCTTCTCATGACAAACAATGCTTTAAGAAATGAAGGAGATAGTTATCCCATGAAATGCATCATTTTATCTTAGGCACAGGATTTAAAAGAATTAACAAAAAAGTAGCATCCATAGATATCTCTGTCAGGACGACCCATTTTCAGTCAGCACTGATGCCTTTCACCACTTTCATCAGAGTTTATACCAGGTGATGGGAAGCAGAATAGCCTCATGGTGATGTGTGGGACCTGAGTCTTTCAGTATCAGCTACTATCAAACACAGGGCGGTTTTCTGATCTGAGAACGCAATTTCTTTTTCACAAAAATACACCAAACATGAGCAAAGCACTGCCTCAAAGACAGATGCTACAGGAAACTTCTTCACACCCTAAGTCAGTGGGCACACTCTCACCCTCACGCAGCAGGTTTACAGGAGGCAACTACTCAACAATAAACTTGTCGTATTTAAGACCAACATATCACTTGAAAATGTTTAACGGTCAGTGGAGATGCAAAGAATGGCAAGCAAACCTCCAAGGGGAATGTGACTAAGGGTGCGTAGAGAGCTATATGTATAAAAAGCACGAGGACAAATGTAATTCCAGTGCCCACCGGTGCATCTCTGTGCAGCCCTGTTAACAAGCCCGGTGACATACAGCACAGTGAGAGGAACAAATTAACTTCCCAGTGAACCAGTTCAAAGACCTTGTGGTAACACTCAGAACAATGGAAAAGAGTGAAGACATGGCCAAAAAAATGTCTTTGGGATTATTTTTGTTTTGAGTCTACGTGACCATTGCTAAGCAGGCTGTCAACACACCAGACATTTCTATCAGAGGAGCATAAAATAAACTTGACAGCAGAGGAAGCAGTGGATTGTACCTGTCCCACGGCTCAGTTTGGGCACAGGTTATACTGCGTGCAGCAGAAACTGCAGGAGGGCCTAGCTTCCAAATCTCCTGAAATGTAAGATTAAACAGTCCCACAGGCACTTCAAAAGGCTGCAGATAAGGATTTAATCCTTTGGTATATTTCCTCCATCCTTTATTAAAAGATGAAGATAATCTTTAAATCAAGAAAAAATAGAAAAAAAAAAACCAATGGAAAGAGGAGGAGAGGAGAGGAGAGAAGAAGAAGAGGGAGAGGGAGAGGAGAGGAGAGGACCCACCTTGTTTTCATTAACAAATCACATGGGGGAAGGGGAACTCGCTCCCCCCAGCCTTGGTGGACAAGGCAGTGCAAGATCTCTGTGAACGGTGCATGGACGCGATACGGATGAGCTGCCCAAGTACCCAGATACTGCGCCTGCCTCTGCCCAAACTACTTGCGCATATGCAGGCTCCCGAAAGGTTTTGTGTTCTGCAATTTCTCCCTCTGACTGCAAGGACAGAAATCAGCAACGCTCCTACCCCTCGGCCACTGGGACACTGTTGGTGAAGCAGAAGAAGAGAACGCTTTCCTCGGCTTCTACATTTCTCTGCTGTTCTCAGAGGACCATTCGTTACCCAGCTTTTAGGTCTTCTGCTGCTTTTTTCCAGCAGTCAGATATAAGTTTTGCACCAGGAATGTAATTTCTGAGAAATTTTTCATGAAATTGTGTCAGCTTGTTGTAATGAACCTGCTTGACACTTCATTTTCCTGTTGAAAGTGTCTTCTGTTTGTCATGTGTTGAAGCAATTTAAGATTTTGCTTTGACATTTTCAACAAGAGAACAAGACGATTCAATCTGTTCTAGGTAGTAACTGCCATTACATTTAAACTACATCATTCAAATGAAACTCAACATACTATTTTGACTGCCATTTTATATCTTAATCTATCATTATGTAGAACTACTATCTCAGCTCATGGAACAAAGTTCAAGCAACAAAGGAAGTAATTTAAAGAAGATTTCCCCCTCAAATTTTCCAGTAATGCCACCCTGAAACTTCCATTTCTTTCTGAAACAGTATTCTCAAGTGGCATCCTTCAGGTGTCTTTATGAGGGGAATTTTGAGAATTGTGGCTTTTGTTCCAATGTAAAATGAAAGTAAAATCAGAGAAACAACCCCACAAATTTCCTCCCAAATAAAAAATACAAATTTCTGGCCATCTATAATACTTCAGTCCCAAAGGGTGGGATGACTGGCTGATGGAGAAGCTGAGCACAAACTCAGCAGTGACAGTGTAGGAAACAATAAATGTTTCATTACTTGCCACGTTAATCATACGGTGAGTATGATAACCTGCCCTGGGTACATGTGATTGGTTTACCTACCACCTACCCCCATTTGAAATTTTTTCTCTGTTTTGTTGTCTGCTTTAAAATGTATTATGCACCATGTTCAGTTCTCTCTGATCAACACGTACCTGTCCATCGACTCCTAATGCACACTAGTTATCAATCATGTTTTATTTATTACAGGAAAAAAGATTATGTCTTGTTCATCAAGTCTTTTACTTCAATTCTAAGGTCTGTTTTCTAGAACTGTAAGGCAACATTTTAAACTGAAAGATGTGAGATGCATAGCTAAAGAGCATGACAATTTTTCAGGAGGTGAACAATATTTGGATTGATAATTACAGAACAAAGTATTTTAACAGGCTAATATGGAGATAATCTAAATACAGGATTACAGGTGAGAAATATTATCACTTTCTCTCCCATATTTTAATTAATAATTAAAGAAAATCTTTGAGTGTCAGCACACTTGTAAAATAAACACTATATAAAGATCTATCACTTATCTACAAACTATATGATATCATTGCTTTTTACAGAACCAGTGGATTAAACAGAGAAAGGAAGGGCTGGGGTTTGTTTGGTTGTTGTTTGGGTGTTTTTTTAGTAGTAAAAGCATAGCAGCACCATAAAAGCATTGGATCACAGAAGCAAAACCACAGTGCAGCAGTAATGTTAGATAGGCTTTTAAGGCAGAACTTCTGTCTTAATCTGTTATTATTCTCAAGATTGTGTCTAAAGACTACTTTTTGTACCATGCTTTTATTGACTATTACCCCACAGATGGGTCCCTATACATGCATTACTGATATCACAACAAAAGGAAGTATTCAGATGCAACTGCAGGATTGGGCTCCATTTCAGCTAATACTTTTACCAAAGTAAAAGTCAGAGACCTCTCCCAGCCCTTGGTATTATTCTGCAATGATGTGCTTCCTTACCAAGATGCTGTAAAGGGATCTAATATACTGTACTGTAAATAGGCAATTTTGGCTGAACGCATAGTAGCACTATTTTTTAACTGCTCCAGAGCTGACATTTGGGGAATTCTGAGTTGTTGCTGGAATGCTTCTTTTCTCCTCCTACCTACTCTCAA
This sequence comes from Chroicocephalus ridibundus, assembly GCF_963924245.1. Classification (NCBI taxonomy): domain Eukaryota; kingdom Metazoa; phylum Chordata; class Aves; order Charadriiformes; family Laridae; genus Chroicocephalus; species Chroicocephalus ridibundus. The sequence goes on from NC_086292.1 coordinate 10,222,377, forward strand.
GTTAGTATATCTCTTTCTGTTGGTAAATAAGCACCTTTGTGTTCACAAGTAGTCTAATCTGGAGCTGCATAAAACAGTTAAATTATCATTAACACCATATACTGATCTTGCAAGGAGTTGAAAACTCCAACGCAATTTCATATCAAAGCAATGGAGCCTTAAGCTTTTGCATCTATGAATGATGAGCAACATTACTTCAAATGACATCTTTTGTCAGAGTTGCTTGAGCTAAAGACAGAGTGAATCCATTTGTATAAATTGTGGCTTCGCTGCTGAAAGATTACAAAAATATATGGTGCTATCCTTAAGTCTCAAACCATTAATATAGTTAAAATATGCCATCTTTTCCCAGGAAGAACTAGCAAGTCCTTAAAACACTATCATCAATCACGACTAATTCACTAAATATACGATTCCAACAGCAATAGAAAAAGAAAATACAGTATAGTATATCATCTGTCACTACATCAAACATCTCTATTTTTCAATGGAAACTGCAAGTCAAGATTTCCAAGGTCTGTGATATAGACGGTTCATAACCGAATTCCTGTTCCACTAGGATTAGCCCTTTGTTAGTTTTCCATTTGTGTGATAGATCCAAAGGTAGATATTTTTATTTGGAAAAGTAAACCAACATTAATTTCCCCCGCAATAAAATGTATGTCTGGATGCTATGGTTTAGTCATTGAAGTACTTTAAAATGATCAGCAATCAAGCAGATGTTATAGAAGGTATTTGTGATTCCTCAAACCTACACATTAACTAATTTATTAGAATTATACAGATTTTTATACTGCCAGGGTGTCCAAAACCACTAAGAGGTATGGGCTGGGAGTCCACTGTACTGTACAAAAAGTTCCTGCTCAGTGGTACTATCTTGTTTGATTCAGATCATTGCCTTATCAGTTGTATTCTCATCATGTTATGTCATGGTTTGGTGCAATGAGCATTTCACTATGCAAGACTGAAGGTCACACTAACAAAAAGGAACACTAATGGGGTGAAAATGAATATCGTGGGAACAATAAATCATTCTTGGAATCCTATTTAAACGATCATTTTGTAGCTGACCTTGCTTCTGCCGAAGTCAATGGCAAAGCTTCCATTTCTGTGGATATGTACAGGATCGGGTCCTTTAAACTATGGCACATTTTATGAATATTGAAGGGAGCATATTTTACACTAGAATTTTCTTTATTACTTCTCAATACAAAACTTCACCAAGAGTGCCAAATTGCTGTATAAAAGCACCCCATAATACCGTACATTAATTTAATACATGATACGTTTTCCTGCTAGTAATATTAAATGTTGTCACTTTCAATACACAGATGCCTAACAGAGCAAATTCTCTCCCCCCAGTTGCCTCCCCAGTATTTTCCTCCCAGATTTTACAAACATGTCTATCACAAACTACCATCTCTCCATCTTTGTCTGGCAGTCTGACATTTCCTTTAATAATATGCGAATTACCTCTGAGGCAATCGGAGTCCTCCACGAGACTTAGCCCCCAGCAGCACAATGCTCACAGCACTATGACAGAGGACTTAGCAATAGGATTTATGCTTACTCGAAATGGAAACGAACCAATAAGGATTATTCTGCAGCCGTATTTTTTAGGTTAAAGAACCTGACTTAAGAGAGTCTGATGTGAGTCATGAGGGAAGCATGCAGCTCAGGGTCAGGAGGCTCTGTGCTCGCCTTGAGCATGGTGGCTGAGGCAGATGCTCTTTACGGTGACCAAGCTGAGCTGGCCAGGGCAGTCTTGGTAGGAGCTTAGGCTGCATCTGAGGAAACTTGCTCATTCTCTCTCTTTCCTCATGTTATCTTAACTCAAGCAGTGTCACTGTCTCTTCTGTACACTGGTCACTGTTAATGACAGTCATAACAAACAGGCTTTGATGAAGTGTTTTCAGAGGAGCGTGTGTTTTTTTCTGGTGCTCTTCTCTGCTGTGTCAGCATATTTGGAAAATCTGGATCAGGGCGAGAGGCATGCACCCGAGAATGCTCAAAATCTCCAAATCTGCACTATTGTAGGAGAAAACGGCACAATGCAGTGTGTTCCTTCCATCCCTCTAATGGCATGCAAGCACCCTTCCTCCTCCTTTCCATTTCCCTCTGCCTCTTAGAAAGATGATGTACCAATACCACACACTGAGATGTCTCCTTTGGGAAACAAGTCTAAGGGATCCTAGGTGGGAACAGGAGAGGCATGTACAGTACAAGTAGAAGCCATGGGGACTGTCAGAGGTGCACTGAGATAAGCATACAGACTTGGGGATGGAGCATTTCCTTGAGGAAAATGCTACAAGAAACTGAGACATGAGACACGAGCTTTGACAAGATGCCCTTACGGGAGTAACCTTTCCACCACCAATGAAGCAGTGCTTTCCTCATGCTGTAGGTAAAGGCCTAGTCTCATATTAATCAGTGTTTTTTGCACTGCTCCAGGGGGAGCACAGTTTTAAGAGAAGGGAAAAACCCTCAAACCAGGAAACTTTCCAGTCTGAATCCCTCTAGTGAAGTAAATTTCATCTGGAGATGCTTCCTTAGAGAGATGAGGCTGCAGTCTCACAAGCGAGCATATTCAAGGCAAGCAGAAGCTTTGGGCTGATTATCGTCATGCTGCTATTTATCTCTGCTATAGTTTTAGACCCTCTTGACTTTCTGTGGTGTGAGCAGGATGACTCTGAGTGCTGTCACAGCAGCCTGTCACAGAGGAGAGTAAATTTGGCACCTGAATTCCAACTTCCCAAATTTAGGGGGAAATTGTTTGGCAGTAAGGTATCTGTTTCTTACTGTTCATGTTTTTGCCAGCACTCTTGGCAAGTACCTTTTTTAATTCATAAATTTCATTATAAGTTTTGGGTGTATTACATCCTTTCCCAAATTTCACCCCTCTCAGGTTTTTGTTCCTTTCCTTTTTCACTTCTACATATTGTTTGTTCTATTTAAAATACAATAGTGAGAAGAAGCAGAAATTAGGAGATTCCAAGTATGTTTTCACACTGTTTGAACACTGAGCAGTTCTCAAATATCCAAGGTAGGAGCCCAGTTAACTTTTTCAGACAAATGGTTTATGAAGGAAAAGAAATGTATTATTGGTTGCCTGAAACTGTTTGTAAATTAATGTAAAATTCAGTTTTAGATGAAAAAAAAAAAGAAAGGAGAGTAATATAACTCTTCTCCCCAAACAGGAACACCTTGGTGTGACATTTGTCCTATATGAAACACAAGTTATATATTTTTCTTCAGAAAATTAAGACAATATCTTTGAAGCATATTTAACTTCCTCTAATCTAAAAAAAACATGTGTTGAGAAGGTTTGTAGGTTAAAAAAAAGAAAAAAAATCACATCACTTCTTTTCCCCAAAATATTATATTTAACTACTGTACTGAGAAAACTGTCATACAGCACTTAGCAAAGGCTCATCTTCCCTTTCAAAGGCTCTTATAACGCTACCCAGCTGAATTTCTACATAATCTCCCAAATGTGTCCTTTTATACCTTGCCATTAATTTGATTAATCTAGGTGTGGGGTTTCAGGATATTGAATTTCCCCTGGTTTTGCATAATTTCATATGATGCTTTCATTATTTCATTAAGCAACTGAATTGACTGAAATGACTCTTACATTCTCAAGCTTCAGACTCAGACAGATAAAACTTCCTAATTTAAACTCATGTTAGTTTTGAAAGCTTCTTTCACAGCTGCAGCAGCTAGAGCCTTAACTTTTGCTTTTGTTTCTTTAAAAAACCCTGAAATTCTGGGGAATCTGGAGAAAACCAAACTACCATCTGTATCTCTCATGTCACAGCTTTCAAAGGAGGAATATCCCATCCCTTGCAAAACTCAGATGTAGGTATTCTTTCCTACGTAAACTGCCTGTTCCTGCCCAAGTAGGCTTCCTTTGGGTTGGCAGACTAAGGCCTCTAAGACAAGAGCCATTCAAGACTGGACGTCTTGCAAGATACGATGCTTATGTGAATGAGGCTCAAGAAAACCCTATGCTGAAATCCAAACCTATACAACAGACAAATAGATTTGAGGTATTGTCTAAACTGAAAGAGAAGATGGAAAAAACAGAGATGCACTTTGAGAGTTCCCTGTTCACTTATCCCAATGATGCACATTTTATAACAACATGGAAGGTAAATGGATGAACTTCTACTCTACTATGTGTTAAAGCTATGGCTGGGGGAAGCAGGAGTAAGACAACTGCAGTAGTATTTTGAGAATGGAACAAAGGAGAGTACTTCCTGTCTCTACTTACTGACATCACTTGACAGATAATTTCTGCTGCTGAACACCATGGCACACGGTTGCTCCACACTCATACCAGCTCAAATGAAATTATAGTGGCAACTACAGTGGCCTCCATGGACTTGGTATAGAAAATAAGCAACAACACCAGCTTGTGAGCCAAGCTTGTGAGCCAGTCAGCCAAGACTGTGTGCCACGTAGCATTGTACAGAACATGGCTCTGTGAGAAAGGAGTCATCGGCACATGCTGAAGGACAAAGCTCCAGCTCTGGCACGTTTCTGATGGAGGCTCCAGAAGAATGGTCTGTTTTCCTTTGGCAGCCTTTCCTCAGCCCCGCTCCAGCTAGAGCAGTAGACTTTGTCTCTGTCCTAACCCTATCAAATCCTAAGCCCAGTCTTCAGCTGAGCCTTAGCTCAAAGACCTGCAGCCATTGCATATGCTTGACATTTAGCGTAGCGTAAATCACTTCTGTTTTCTGCAAAGACCTTGCTGGGCTGGACACACACTTCACGTACAGCTGAAATGAGTGGGGCACCCAAATGGTGACTCTCTCAGTTTCCTTTAATTCTTTTGTACATTTGAAATTTATAAATCACCAGCTTCCAAAATGTGGGCATGTAAATGACTACTCCTAGGCTGAAATATGCGTGTGCCAATCTTTTATTGTAAGTGGCACATTTATAATAAACCCATATGCAGCAGGACTTTGACACTAGCACGACATACTAGCACGGCACAACTAAAGAAAAACAGACTTGCCATTCTCCTCTTCGCTAGTGTTATTTCCCTTATGAGATCACATAAAAGGCATAAGGCCTATTTCTAGGGGATAAAGGAGGTCATTACTTTGAACAGAACTAGACCCAACAATGTTGTACAACACTCTGTCAAAGGATCTGGCAACAGGTAGGAAATTAACCCATCATGTCTCTGTTGTAAATCTGGGTGACAGGTAGGAACACACAAGACAGGGTCATCCAAAAAGATCCACGATCTCTCCCCCATGTAAGCTATTATGCTCTGCTTGCTGATGCCTCTGTGAACCAAACAGAACGAGCAGACGCAGTACGAAACATCAGCTTATGTCACTCATGAGCTATAAGCATGTCATAAACCATCTGTCCCCCTCTCACATGGAACTGTAAGGTCACAAGGATGGTCCAAATCACGTTCACCTTCACTAGGAAAGGGAGCTCAGCCTTTTATTTAAATGTCTATGCCTATTTTCTAAAAGGACACATCTGTGGAACCCTTCTCCACATGGATCTTGACAGAGGGATCCAAAATTCACCAGGATGTCTGTCACCTCCAGCCTGCACTGGTTTGAATGCTTCCTGGGAAGCGGTATTCAGTCTTGGTGCTAGAAAATATGGCAAGCAGATACAAGACCTGCACAGCTCAGTCCATTTACTCTTATGAAAACTGCATAAATGTTTTCCTTACTGCAGGTTCTGGTCAGCAGGTCTCCATAGTCATTCCAGACGCTGAACTACTGCAATGTTCTTGACGCTGCTGTATACCAGCCACAACTATTGGCTTCTGTGCCTGGGGACTGTGATGCCCTAAGTGGTAAATAATGATGATGGACAGGCTTGCAAGTTATAAGTAAACATAATCCCACGGTGAGATGAAACATTTTCAGACGTCCCTTGGATGTCATGCACGCATAGAACCCAACATGCCCTTAAACTGGTAACATCCCAAGCCTGGGCTTTGGATCTAGTGGACCTTCATTTTCAAGGCCAGGGCTTCTTGTTGAGCAGCATAGTAGGATGCTTGGCTCCTAAATAATCTAAGTTGGCCAGTTTGTATCATGTGCCTCCATTTGCACTTCATTACAAGGATTTTTGCTGTGAATTTTTCTCCTCCTGCTGCTTTTTCTTTACAAACAAGACCTCCTATTCTTCCACTTCCCAGTAAGTCTGAGACAATAGCTCATTCTCGGTCTCATCAGTACACACTGCCCACTTGTCAAATCTTGCCCAACATTAAGCCCACTCCTCCAAGTCTCTACAGCGTTTTTAATTAAGTGTTACTACACAACTGAAAATTAGCACATTTTCTAGCTATTCAAAAAACACATTGCTAACTGCTAGGGAAGGTCTGCTAAAAGGTTTCCCTGGTGCCAATTATTGCTGCCTCAATGATCACCAATTCTTTGAAAAAATTATTACATATACAGAAAGTCAACAGTCTGTTAGCACAGCAGAATCAAAGAGCAGCAGCTGGCAAACACCAGTTACTTTGCACCCGTATACTAACAACATTCCTCTTGTGTAAATGATCCGCAATGAAGTCATGTTACATGCCTCTAATTTTGCTTCCTGAATGCAGACAAATCAAGCAAGTAGAACTTAGGACACAACCGCCAGCTTTGTAGGTCAAAATCCTGACCCCACTTAAGACAAATTTGGGCTGAATCAAGTGGTTGAGATGGTACTTTTGAGCTATTCCAAATGAAAATGAGTTTTACGTGAAGGAATTTAGGGTACCTCCCTGTTGTTACAATCCTTTAACAAAACATACAAAACCCAACAACCTGTAAATGTCTTCTTTTAAATGAATCATCTTGAAAACTGGACAAAATTGATACCATTGAATAGCAGAATGGGCAAAGATATCACCATTTTCTGAAATTCATTTTATAAATATTAAATATGGTGTAACTTCAAATTATCATTATTATTATTATTATAATTATTCAACTCAAACCAATTAACTTTGCCCTAAAGGTGATCTCAAGACCTATCATACAGTCTTGGTGGGTTTGTTCTCCTCATGACTTTTTGTTTAAAAGGAAGGAAAGGCGATTTAGAAAATCTGCAATCTGTCTGTCCAAAATGGTTTATCCAAACCAGAAAATACATGACATTAACAGCTACCTTCTCCTCTGTAAGACTGGATAATCTCAGGTACAGTCACCCTGCCTCACAAAAGACTTTTATGTTAATGTAATGCAACATCAAGCAACCCCCCACCCCGAAAGAGCAGGAATAGGAAGAGGTGTAGTGCCTGACAATGTATGTTTATCCTCTTATAAATTTAATTTACTGCTCCAATATTCATCCTTTGGTTAGAAATCTTCCTGTATTCAAATTTCTGATTCTTTAGGACAGCAGCTTTACAGACATTGCTCTCAATAAGAGAATATAAATAACTCTGGGCACAGTTAAGTCACACAAGCCCCGATGACCTGCTGTTCTGACACTTACGCTGAACTGCTCTCATACAGCAGATGGAGATTTTGGTCTTTTAACATAGCTTCATCAGATACCTGTGTGCAAGATCCAACATCTTCGCCAAATACACCATTATTCAACCAATTTACAAAAAAACCCCGTACCTTTCTATCAACTGTTCTTCCAGACAGCCAACACACTCATTCTATCTCCATGTAACTGCACATTGCAGATGCCAACCCTCTCTCGCTGGAGCCCAGGGACTGGCATGTGCTGATGCTCATCCTCCCCTTCCAGCCAGGAGAAGCCAGGGGATAGAGACAGCACTGTCACTGCCACATGGACACTTCCCTCCAGTGTTAGCAACTCCCTACTGTGTCCTGTATGAACCTGTCTGGCTTCTGTTTTGTCTCTTTCAGTGACCGTCAGTGAGCTCTTCTATGCGAAAACAGCAAATACTCCATCACAAAGGCACCTTCCCAGTACCTTTATCAGTAGTGAGATTAAATTATTTCAATATTAGGCCCTTTCAACAGGCTCTTATCACCTGCCTTATCCTGCCAACAACGGCCCTGATCACACAACAAGCAACCACTGTGGCTCCACCGGCACAGTGCCACAATCTGCTCTCACCCCTGGGCCCCTGAGGATGCTTCAGGTTTTTGGGATATAGGTGTGCCTGGCTCCCCTACTTGCTGGGCACATCACTTTGTAGCTGCCAGTGTTAAAACAAATCCTGGTTTAATATATCCAGCTTGACAACTGATCCAGATAATGCTCTGAATTTTTAATAAGGAAAGGCCTGTTTTGATCAATAGGGGTCTTCTAAGAAAACAGAATCATAAATAAAACAAATTTAATTTTTAATAACAGAATTAAAGTCTAATGGAAAGCCTAGCAAGGCAGGAGCAAAGCTATTATTATAACCCTTCCTTTAAAGTCTTTATTGTCTTGGGAACTTTTAATAAATAATTATTGCCTCTGTAACAAATCTACTGCTTGCCCTTCAATTTTCATATGGCTTATCCTCCACTATTTTGGGAGGGTGTTAGAAAGACCCTGCAGTACCTTTGGAAAGCTGACAGTACATGTAATAATATTTACTTAGGCATGCAATGCCCTGACCCACTTTCAGATCCCCACTAAGGAAAGAGCTCCCCATGCAGTGTCACACAATGGGAACATTTGTAAGGAAAGACTATGGCAACACAATCGTATTTGCAAAGTCATCTTCACTTAAAAGAACAATGCTTCAGCTAAAGGACACTACTGGCACTGGAACAAGCGGCTGTAATTGACCACGAATTTATTTTAGCAATGAACAGGTATTTTAACCACCAGAAAAGCAGGCATTTAGAATAGGCTTTGACTAAAGAAAATAGGGGCAAAAAACCTCAATTTCATTTAAAACAAGACTGACTAGCTTATAATGTGAAACATTTGATGTGATTATAAAGGATATGACCGAACCAGATGACCCGGGAAGTCCCTGCCCAATGCTGTTCTTGTTTATTTCAATAAAGAGAAAAGAGTCTTGCTGTAGGAAAAGAAGGAATCTGCAAACACTGGAAAGTAGCATTTCATACCTTTACCATGTTGCCATTTGAAAGCAGACTAAACTTCTTGCTGAGTGGTAGAAGCTCTTTTTCCATTAAAATGCTAATAGGAAGGTTAACTTCAGCTTAAACCATTAAAAAAAAAAAAAGGCAGCATAAGCAAAAGAGTTTAGCTTGAGGTTATACTTTGGAAAAAAAACAAGTTTAAGCTAAATGGGATTTCCAATGAGAAAGAAAACTCACTCAAACAGAAAAAAAAAAACCACAACAAAGTGGGGAGCAATTCTAATACCTGCATTTGCTTATATGACACAGCCATGGACTAGGAAACACAAATTCTGTGGCAAAACCTAGTGCCTCCTGTGTGGAAGTGTATCACATGGCAGCCTCATCTTTTGGATACCGTAAAATTTACGAGAATATGTCACTCACCTATCCCCCAGCTGTAAAGAGAGCATTGCACAGTCCCTGTGCTGATTTACATGAGCACGCAGAGAATGAGTCCTTAAGGTCTGTGCAGGCATCGGCAGCAAAATGGTTTGCAGCTTTTGTAGATATTATGCAGAATCTCAGAGATAGGGATCAAACTCCGTAATGATATGCCTGTGTGCGTGACAAATGCAAATCTGCCTTCACTCTTTCATCTGAGATCTGGGGCTCTTATTTCATGCTTGATTATGCTGATGTTTGTTCACCAGCATATGGGCAACATGCAGACAAATGAACATTTTGACTTAGCCCAAATTCAGCTGTGACTACCAAATGGCCTCATCCTTCACTGGTGCAGATACAGACTTAGAAGCTCCTTTCATACAGATAGCTTCATCCATATCGAGCACATGCCTCTTCTTGCCCTTTTGACAAAGAACACTGCATGCAGTATAATGAGTGTCAGGCCACGGAGTTCAGAATCACTAATTACACAGTGCACGCGAGCTGCTGCAATATTCCAAATTAAATCAGAATTTCAGACCTGAACACGGTCAAGGGATGGAAGAAAGAAAAGGTGACAGGAGGAAACATCTCAGCCCCGACAAATTTCCACTGTGCAGGCCTGAACTGTGCATCCATACTGGTCACTAGGCAGTGGTTTCCATTTTCATTTCATGAGCAATTGCATCAAAGCTATGTGAAAACTTGTTTTTTAAGCAAAGTCCAGCCAGCGGCCCCCAACATTCTTAGATTTACACAAAACCTGAAACCTGTTACTAATGTGGCCTAAGTTCATTTCCATTTTACACTGAGGTCCCTTTTAGAATCTAGCTTCTATTCTGAGACTAACAAAATGAGTGGTGAAAGGATTACTTCTGAGGTCCGTACTCAGTATTTTCACTGTTTTCTACATCCTTCCAGAAATGGAGGTATCTACATTCACTGATGTTAATTCTAGTCTGAGGAGTCCAAACAGCAAAAGTTTTCTCAGGTTGGAAGACAAGATGCATTGATCTACACCAGAGCTGTATGAGCCTGAACCATAAGGAATTTCTTATTTAAAGGATCTACCACAAAAGTGGATGAGACAACCATGACGCTTTCAAATCTTAGAAAGAAAAGAACTGAGTCCAGTGCTGAGCAAATATTTTCTATACCACAAGGAGCGTCCTTGTGAAGACGGAACACATCTCATTGAGTTCAAGGTATTCCACATGCAGGAGGAAGGAAAATTGGCGTATTGTCAATATGAAGGCTACAAAACTGAAAAACCAAAGTGCCTGTCCTGCTTTTCTTCTCATTTTTGTGCAATTGCTATGTGAAAGGCTGTCTCTTCATCTCGGTTTCTCACAGTTCCTTGCTGTCATCCTGAGACTCCACAAACACAAGCACTCAGGAGGGAGGCATCTCTCAAGCCATTTAAAAGGGCAAAGTTCAGGTGCACATTGCAGTATGCCAGCTAACCTCCCTGCAGACCAATGGAGAATGCGGCGACGTAAGGCAGAGTAAAACTATCCCAGGAAAGCAGAGTTTGAGGAGTGTGCTACTAGGCACACCATAGTAAGTGTTATAGCATGATACACAAAATAATTTGTAGTTGGCTTAGATGCTCTTCAACCCCACAGATGAGAGATGTTACTTACTGAACAGAGGAAACTCGCATTGTTCAGATGTATATATTTTAACTCAAAGCCTAAGCGAAACATGAATTCCCCCACCGGCTTCGTTTTAAAATGACACAATATGTGGAAGATTGAAGAAACATAATATCCAATAACAGCTGCCCTGTTATAGCTGTGACAGTGTGCAACTTTATATCAATTTATAAAGTGACCTTTCCAGTGGTTTGTGTAAATACAGTATTACAAACCAGCATAAGCCTAAAAAGACTTAGGTTGTCATTCTGCTATCTCCAACCATCCCCCACTGACACAGGACAAAACTTAAAATGAAAAAACTTCACAATTTCAGAAGTGCCTTCTGAAAGTGTTGCCTCCCCTACTGAAACTGCAAATAAATAAATAAATCCCTCTTTCAATATGTTTGACTTAAATTCTAAGAGACTATCCTGCATACTACTGTTAAACAATAACTTCCAAAAGATGATTAATGTGTTCTCCAGCCAAACTCAAACTCATAATCCTTTTGGGTTTGTTTTGAAGGTTCACACAGAGACTGTCTATTTCCATGAACTTTTTAATATATCATGATTGTCTGCAAGAGAACTGCAGCTGTAAATTTCATAAAATAGTTTCCCAGAGTCTGGAATCAAGACATTAACGTAACAGACAATGTTTCTGATTTTCTGCAATAATTTGGGTGCAGGGTCTTTCATACATTTCAAAATCTAATATTTCAAATGTCATTTGCTTGCCTGAGGACAGCACGGAGAATGACATTATTAACTCTCAAACAAACTGTGCATTTGGATGTTATTCCTGTTAGTAAGATTTTTACCATAAAAAGGTACATTAATCTGCAACTTTTTCAAAGAATCCCACTATAAACAACTAATAGGATGTTCAAATTTCTAAGAACAAGTTACATTAAAATCACTTGTACAACTGCTGCTCACAATCCTAACTACTAAATAACTGGGCAACTCAGCACACCGAGTATAATGAAGACCGCACACACAAACACACCCTGCCAAATCTTCACATATAGTGGAGTTCTCCTCATGCTTCGGTGACCTTTAGTGTTTGAAAGGGTCTCAGGAGCAGAACTGATGACAGACAGAGAGATAAAAGCAGCTAGATATACTATCATTGCTACATTTTACTGAGGGCAAACGAATCTCTCAGAAAACGGCAAGGTACCTGTAGAGACCATCTTTACTATTCCCCTGATCCAAGGGAGGATCAGCTCCACTTTCAACAATCCTCTACTACCACTGCTTTCTTGACAAGCATTGATCCAACCTTTTCTTCAATATTACAATAAGATATTCAAGGTGACATGGAGTCACTGTCTGGAATGTGCTTTGGAAGCCTGTTCCTTAATCCTTCATATATTTTATCCAAGCAAAGCTCAAGTATTCTCAAATTGAGCTGAGGTACTTAGCTCAAACTAAAGTATTCCAAGTAAGCTAACGCTAGTAAACATGCTCAGAATCAGACAGTACACATACTGTCAATCAAAACCAAAAAATCCTTAGGTCTACACTGAATCTCCCATAACAAGAACAAAGTCAGAATGAACATTGTACTGGGTTTGTGTGGCAAGGTTCTGGTAATGAGGAGGTGTACAGGGGTGGCTTCTGTGAGAAGATGCCAGAAGCTTCCTCCATGTGCAATAGAGCCAATGCCAGCTGGCTTCAAGACAGATCCGCTGCTGGCCAAGGCTGAGCCCATCAGCGACGGTGGTAGCACCTCTGGGATAACATATTTAAGAAGGGGGCAAAAAAACCCTGTGCAACTGCAGACAGAGAGAGGGGTGAGAATATGTGAGAGCAATAACTCTGCAGACACCACAGTTACTGAAGAAGGAGCAGGAGGAGGTGCTCCAGACACCGGAGCAGAGATTCCCCTGCAGCCCGTGGTGAAGATCATGGTGAGGCAGGTTGCCCACCTGCAGCCCATGGAGGTCCACGGTGCAGTAGATATACACCTGCAGCCCATGGAGGACCCCACGCTGAAGCAGGCGGATGCCTGAAGGAGACTGTGACTCTGTGGGAAGCCTGTGCTGGAGCAGGCTCCTGGCCCCGTGGAGAGAGAAGCCCATGCTGGAGCAGGTTTGCTGGCAGCACTTGTGACCCTGTGGGGGATCCATGCTGGAGCAGTCTGCTCCTAACGGATTGCACCCTCTGGAAGTGATCCATGCTGGATCAGTTCATGAAGAACCACAGCCCATGGGAAGGACTCATGCTGGAGAAGTTTGTGGAGAACCGTCTCCTGTGGGAGGGACCTCATGCTGGAGCAGGGGAAGAGTCATCCCCCTGAGGAGGAGGAAGGAGCAGCAGAGACAACACATGTTGAACTGGCCACAACCCCCATTCACTGTCCCCCTGCGCCGAAGAGGGGAGAAGGTAGAGACTCAGGAGTGAAGTTGAGCCCGGGAAGAAGGGAGGGGTCAGGAGACAGTGTTTTGAGATTTAAGGGTTTTTTTCTCATTACCCTACTCTGATTGGATTGGTAATAAATTAAACCAATTTACCCGAGTTGAGTCTGTTTTGCCCATGATGGTAATGGTGGATGATCTCTCCCTATCCTTATCTTGACCCATGAGCCTTTCACTATATTTTCTCTCCCCTGTCCCACTGATGAGGGGAAGTGATAGAATGGCTTTGGTGCACACCTGGTGTCCAGGGAGGGTCAACCCTCCACAGACATGCACTGCCTTCTTCCCTCATCTTCCAACTTCACCCCTCACAACCTACCTCAGAGTGTGGTTTGCCTTATTTGCAATTGAACACACTGTTGTCTCATTTTCAACTTGGCATCCGCTGTAACCACCAGGCCCTTTCCAGCAGCCCTCTGTGCAGGAGTAAATTGCAATCTCTGAGATTGTTCACACAAGGCTAAGCACTTTCAGCTCCCACTGGCACAAAACTACCTAAGGTTTTAGTGAGATAAGTGTATCAAATTCCTGTAAGTTTGGGTTCACTGCATGTCAAGTGTTCCCTACCTTCCCTTAGGCACCTCACTGAAATGTCTTAATACTCTGAAATCTGCTTTCCCCTTCACATGCCACTAACGAACAACTGGGAAAGGGTGGTTCCCAATTAAGTGCCTTTCTACATTAGAAATGCTCAAGAAAGGGCTTTAATTATATTTTTCTAACCATTTAGCCATGATGGGAAATAGCTGAAACTTTTCCAATTATTGAACTTCTAAAAAGTTATCTGAGGGATGGTAACTTGTAGCTACCTCATATTCAGTGATTAAATACAAGAGCTGGGTCAAATTACAATGGCAAAAGAGAAAGTGGCTCGAGGCTTTCAAATCTCTGTTCTGCAGTCTTATACCCAAGGCATATTTTTCAGGTCTTATTAAAAGAAATCCCTTGAAGTATTTCTTGGAGGGCTGCATCCTTATCTTATTCACGACAGTCTTCCGTTCAGGATTCATCATTTTTTAAACGACAGGTGCTAATGTATTCTTTTATAATCTTTTTTTATTATTATTTTACAAGACTGTGACTTTGTCCTGCACTGTGCTTAATTCTTTAGTTTCACTGTAAAAATGTTCTTAACTTGTTAGCTAGGCAATCATTAAGATGAGGAGTCTTCCTTTGACAGGAATTGTCCCTTGTGACACCTTTGCTTCAAATGTTAGACTATAATGTTCATTTTATGCACATACTTCCATGTCCAGAACAGAAAAGAGACTCAGAAGGGATACAGAGGACCAGCTGTCTGCCCATTCTGCAAGTTTATCTACTAATTAGCAGTCACTCCTGGATTAAGAGAATCTTTTGGTGACGTTTTCTGTTAAACACTGCAGCATCTTACGTTCACGCAGCAAGAACCAGCAAAAGAACACGCAGAGAACAGAGGCAGTACCCTATTCCAACCACTGCTTGGTTTGGCTTCACAGCATCTCCCATGTTTGGCTGAAGCTGCTCGGTGCCAGAGGTTTATCTCACTTTGAAAATCAGGCTACCAAAGGCACCTCACAGAAAGCTTCAAAAGAGAGCTTAACAAGCACAGGTAATATATACATTTCTCCAAGATACTGGCTACCCTACATTGACTTCCCTTTTTTTTTTTTCTTTCTTTTTATTTGCAATTCTGTGCTCCAGCAGCAACAGCACTTGCTAAAGCACACACAATTGGAATATTCAGCATTGGAAAGAGTCAGTATGCCCACATCGGGTTGTATCTTAATTCAATTAGGGACTTCCAACTTGTAGCACAGAAATAATCTTTGAGAAATTGCCACAAATTGTCCTATTAATACAAAATTCAAGATCATAAGATTCCCAAATTATTTATCACTGTGGGCTAGAGAGTCAGCTGGAGCTAAGCAGCTTATCCCACTAAACTGTAATGGGAGCTATGCTGATTTTCACCAGTATGGTTTAAGATAATGAACTATATACAACTATTCAGTTGAGAGTAGGAACAGTACATACATCTGCATACATGCAAGCTTTTGTGAACATCGTATCTTGCCACTCTGATTTATGAGTTCTTTTGCAGTAATGGGAATAAATGCATTATTCTGACTACTAAGGATAAAGCTCATAACTCAAAAACATTCAGTTTATGTCTTAAAAAATATTTCATTGTCAAAATACCTTATGCACTATTTAAATCTGCATCACTGCATGCAGCATCTCAAAAGCAAAAAATAGTTTTGATAGGTACTGTGATTCTTCAGTAATTCAAATACTGAAACTATTTTAGACTTTGGTATATATCCTTGAGAAATAACACAGCATTATTTTGCAGATGAATTCCAACCATCACTCAGTAAAATGGAATGCCCAGAGGTTAGCCTGTTTATAAGCATTTGATTTCTTGTATTGTTATTTTTTTAAAATCTGTTTGTTGGGAAATTATATTGCTCAAAAGAAATGGTAAAACTTACAAACCGTGATGTAAAGCTCCATGAGCAGACCATGGTTCACAGAGTATATTACAGAGATTAGAGACAGAAAGGTAAGCAGAAAGACTGATAAATTGGTACAAACCAGGTTATGTACTGTGCAGTGAAAGAACATAATTTTATGATTAAAGTTAGGATGGATTTTGTATCACAAGGCTCTACAGATTTGTACACAATATGATCAATATCAGTAGCAGGTACATTGGATGCTTTTAAAAATGCTTTGCCATATGAACTAATTGCAAAACTGTAGCACAGCCCCTACTGCTGCTGACACGTTTGCCTGTGGAGGGGTGCCAGCATCTCACTTGTACGTGCCCTCCCTCATGTGGATACACACTGGAGTGGAGTTCAGCATGGCGTAAGAATACTGGAGCAACTGTACTGAAGCAAGCACACCCCTTGGATACAGAGCATGATTCCCACATGCCCATCTTCGAATGTCAATATTTACTTAGATAAATCCTACTATTTAGAGAACAAGCAGCTAGGGGCTAATATGCAGGACTGAAGCTGTAGTCCCTTGAAGGTAAAAGTTGCATAAGATTTCACCAAGAGAAAGATCTGACCTTTCTTCGAAATTAAAAAGTCCAGCTATATAACTTCATAGAGTTAACCTACTCCAGAATGCCCCTCCACCATTCCAAAGCAATCTTCAAAATAAATGTGATTCTTGGGAGAGTCACAATAATAATTTTTCTATGAGTGTTATTTGAACAGAAGAAATTTTCTGGTATTTTACAAAATTATTGTACTGCTGGACAATAAAAAAGCAAATCATAAAGTATGTATTTGGGGGGCTTCTCTAGTGTCCATCCATAATATAAGGAAAGAGAAGACAAGCAGTAAGCTACCTAAAGTACTTCAAAATTTATCATTGGACTAAAATAATTGACTGACTTTTCTGCTCTACTCTGCAAAATGTATGTTAATGATATGCAAAACATTACAGAACTTGAGAGGAAGATATAACCCAAGGATTTCTTAACCAACTACAGCTCAAACTGACAGTTGTCTCTCTTATTATTTTCAGGTTTTTTACCCCACTTCTTCTTCATGTGTCAAACCACCCTTGATACAAAAGACTACCCGTAGTATGCCCTTCTCTGCTTCTTCTTGGGAAAAGCAACACGTTAAATCAAAGTTCTCACCAAGATCTGAGTATCCCACAGATCAGGATATCCATATCAAGAACATCCCTAACCCTTCTACAAAGCAGTAATCTACATAATTACGAGGAATCCTACTGAAAGAATGCACTATGGCAAGGCGGAGCGCTGCAAGAGGTTGCACCTGGCTCCATCAGGGAGATGAACACAGGGAAGTCGATGCTTCCACACAACCCTGATGACCACATCTCACCAAGCCCTGCATATTATCAAAACAAATAGATACAAGTATTTAGGCTACAAATAGAGGAAAAACCGAGATAGAGGTTACATGTAGTTTCTCCCCCTCTCCTTGTTCCTGTCGCTTGCTTTACTGAGCATACAACGATAGTTGCCTTTCTCTATGCAAACATACCACGACAGTGAAGCCCTGCTTCAGAGGTGCCCACTCTGGCCTGAGACAGTTCTCCACTAGCACTGGCTAAAAAACTGAGACCCAACTTCTTTACAGTTCAGTTCATCACTATATTCCCAAGGGTGTCCATATTCCTATTTTACAGAGGAAAAAGGAGCACTACCCAGGCCAATGCACCAGAGCTGTAGCAGAGCCGGGTGGGAACACAGGTCTTATAAAACGCTCAATCGCCTAAGGTTTTGTTTGATTTGATATGGATTAATGCTGTAAAGCATATCTTCTTTTGCTTCCCAGGAAAGCCTTGTGTCATAGCAGAAAGTCAGGCAAAAGGCTCAGTTTGGGTTCAGCCTCATCACTGGGGTATGTCCCAGTGTCCCAGAACTAAGCAAGCACAGAGGGGGTTTACTCCTTTCACTCAGGTCCCACAGGTTCTCCCTCCTGAGCCAGGAGCAGCACCTGAGGTAAGCTGTGCGTGATGCCACAACACGGGGCCTTGGTCATCACCACTGGGACCAGGCACAGAACAATGACTTGGATTTTTGGTGACATACAGGAGCATCCCCACTGATTTAAAGAACTGCTACTACCTTACATCCCTTTTCCTATTACCAGTTCTCCAGAAAACATTTCAGGTGTTAATGCTCTCCAAAGACCCTATAATATCCAATTCTATGACACAGCAAAAACCAGGACAGAATAAAGACAAGTGTGAAAAGCAATAAAAAGTACTTCCTGCCATTTACAGAAGACTATTTTCTGAACAAAATAGCTCTATAGCAACGAAGTAATGAAATCATAGAATGCAATATGGAAAGAAATACCTTGGAAAGGTAAGCTACGTTCAAACTAGTAACACAAATACAGGACAAAATAAGAAGTCTTAAGAACAGCAGCTGGAAGAACCAAGAAAAAGTACTGTAGTAAACACATACAAACCCACATAAAATATTGAAGTATCATCACTTATACTGACACGATTTCACGCTAAGAATTCCTTGGCAGCCAATTATTTATCATCAGAAATACAGATCGCTTCTTGTGCTACAAATCTCAATTGACTCTAATAAGGAACTAATTAACAAAGATTAGCACCCTTTTTGTGTAACAAGCCACAAAGCCAATCAAGACAAGATGATAACAAGATGCAATCAAGAGGTATCAAAGACAACAAAATAGTGCCTAAGACTAGGGAGAGATATGCTGCAAGAAAAGAAATATACAGCCATAGAGGAGTCTTCTTCCTAATTAATTGGTTGCTTCACATTTTTAAATACTCACTCTTCACTCAAAGTGTTGAAAAGAGGGCAAGGTTTGCTCTGATAATTGAGAGCTGTGTTGAGTTACTGAGATTTCTGGACTCTAGTAAAATCTTTGTCCTGTTGTCATCCAGCATCAATAAGGGACTTGCCAATTCATTTTCCAGGGGCCATAAAACACCTGCCCTGCACTACCGTACACACAAGCTAGAGGACATATGCAACAGACTCCTGTATCGGTTCCCAGGGCTACGCTGCAATTCACAGCAGAAGGCATTTGTCCCTTTCCACACATCTCCATGCCATGTGGGGAGCAGTCAGCTCAGCCGTGCAGAGCACTCAAAGATGCACCCGACTCAGAGCAGAGGTGGCACGAAGCAATTCCCCTTCCACTGCTGAGAGCAGATAATGAAACACTGCAATGGGAAGATGCTCATGATGTTAATCACCTGTGACAACAGCATTAAATGGAATGACTCTCAGACCTTGAAACGATTTAGGCTATGACACCAAGGGATACCCTAAGGGGCTGATGTGTGTACGTGTGCAAGCCGAAACTGAGAGTTTGGGTCAAACATAATTCATGTCCATTTTCCATTCTTTACAATTGCAATGATTTGGGGATAATCAGAAAACTGCAATTCAATCTGGCAGGAAAGTAGGAGGAAACTTCTTTTTTCCAAAACTGCTTCTAATCTATAAGCAAATCCTGATCTTTTTTTCACAAGCCACTGAATAAACACCAGAATAGAAGACACCAGAACAGAAGCAGCAGTGGTGTCGTAGAAAGGGCAGAGAGCTAATTGGAGATGAGAAGTTCAGTCTCTCTGAGGTGACTGCATGAACAACCAGCCTCCTGACTGTTCCTGTAACGCACTCACTTTGGCCAATACCCTGGCATTTCCACCAACATCCATGCATTTCCATGGGCAGGTCCATATTGATGAGACTGTATTTCACAAAAGAAAAATAAAAGGTTTATTTAAAAGATTTTGACACATTTTCTTGTCAATTAAATATGTATTTTTTAAAATGAACTCTGTCTTTTAATCATGTGTAATTGTATGAGACTGGGTTAAAACATAGCTCCTAATGTTACGAGCTAAAACAATTCAAATTATAAAAAGTTCTTGAGTAATGCCTAAAGCTTCTATAAAAAGCAACATTTCCATTTTATTATAAATTTCTGTTAAAATGTATATAGAATGAAAAATGCAATACTTTCATACCTTGTCTTTATGAAAATCTAAA
This sequence comes from Chroicocephalus ridibundus, assembly GCF_963924245.1. Taxonomy (NCBI): domain Eukaryota; kingdom Metazoa; phylum Chordata; class Aves; order Charadriiformes; family Laridae; genus Chroicocephalus; species Chroicocephalus ridibundus. Next base: position 10,242,390 of record NC_086292.1, read on the forward strand.
TCACCACAAAATAATTCACATTTGAATCTGAAAATCATTTAATTACTTCTAAATGGAAATAAGATGGGAGTTAAAAGGCACTGTATTCACTTAAAGGCCTGTGATCAGATCTGCTCTCAACAAAACATCTCAATCCTTCAAGTATTTGCCCTGTAATAGCATTAACATTCAATTCACAGGGCATACTTTATCAGCTTCCTTTGTTTCACTGAAAAGATGTTTCACATTTCCATTCCCCTATCAAAACCCGAATGCAATAACATCCTGGCTTCTGTAATGAATTCTACAGCAATCTGCTTGATAAACCTGCTCTAAGACCCAAGTGTGGAAAGATAATGTCAGATCTGAGATAAACCACACTGATTACTAGAAAAATGCAGGGATCGCTGACTGCTGCCATACCCTCCTCCCTGCCCTACCTGATCTTGGTGGGGCAGAAACAGGCAGCGTGAAAGGAAACCCTGCTGCCATTTGCTAGGGAAGTGCAAAACCACTGCTGGTGTAATACTTACCTGGGCTATTTTTAAGACAGATAAATTGATGGGATTGCTTGGGATAGCAAAGCTGCTCCCGATCCTGTTCATGGCTGGGAAAGAGGGGGTGGGCAGCAGTGCCTTGTGCTGGTGCTACACACACCAAAGATGCAACAGCACTGGAAGGATCAGGCCAGCAACTGACCTGCACGCAGGAGTGCAGGGTGCCCATGCATGGCAAGGTTGCACAGTGGCTATGCACATCCTGCAGGCCCTCACGCCCGCTGGCTAGAAAGAATTGCCCCAGTCTCTGTGCATCATCTGCTCTGCGCAGGAGCCACCCGCTCTGGCCTCTTGTGCCCTGGCACAGATGTGACATGCACTCTTGCCAGGCGAAGACAGCCGCTCAACTACTTTGTGAAACTTCCCACTCAACCTTTAAAGTTAAAAAAAGGGTTTCCTACAGAAAGAAGCAGCTGTGGATTTTATCATAGGCCTGTTTCAAAATGAATAAATTACACACTGTAATTTCATAATTATGCATACACCAAATTGCATAATGAGAGATCACTTCAGTAGTTCTGTAACTACAAAGATAGCCAACAGTCAATGCAAGGTAATTAAAATAAACTCACAGGACAAAAAGCACCTGAAGGGACCATGCTGCAAATGTGAACACAGAGCCACTTACAGTCTAAAACACCTGTAGATCAGAATGAGCGCACAGCAGCCTTTCCTGGCATGCCACTGCATGCAAGGGCTCATTTTAAAAAGCATTATACCTGGGTTCAAAAGCCTCTATTCCTTATGGAAAATAATACAGTGTTCTGTCTGAGCAAAGTTAGGCAGATGCCAAAGCATGTGTAGGCTCACAGTTTGTATCTGTGGAAATAGTTGCACTGTTGATGCCCATTTCTGAGCCTGCAGTATTTAGTCATCGTATTTCTGCATGCCTATGTCTGTGTGTCTGTCTGTACATGTACACGAAGCTTCCCCTCTAAGTAAATACTGGGGATGTGAAGAAATTATGCATCTATTCTTCTTGCTCACACAAATGCAGAGAGCATCTGTGGAAATGGAAAAAGCAAAACAAAATCCAGAATTGTGAAAAACACCTGAAAAAAACCCATGGGTGGTGAGATGAATCATAAAGACATGGAAGAAAACATGCCCTCCTCTTTCTCTTTGCCTTGCCTCTCTGTGTTTGAGGCTGTGTGAAGTGCTCCCTGCCTGAGATTTCATCATGCATTTTCACTTCAGAACTAGAAGTAGACTTGTTGGGATTCGCAGGCAAGCTGGCCTTCTCCAGCTACTGTCAAAACCTGCTGCTGCTCCTAGTCCCATATTTCTCCTGTTCCTCATCCCCCTCCCAGCCACAGGAAAGCTCTGTGACAGCTCTAGGCAGACAAAGCTACTGCCACAATAAGGCATCATCTGAGGGTGAGAAGAATTCTGGCACTATAAATGAGCAGCAGCTCTAGTGAGCTGCTCCAGCCACCAATACCCACATCTCCAGGCCTGGCCTCCCTGGTCTGTTTGACTCCGACCAGCCTGTGCACAAAAGAAGAGGCTTCCATGTCTTATGCTCAAGAAAATCAGGTTTAGGATTTAGTCTTGCATGCACCCGTGATACCTCACCTTGCAAGCACACAGCAAACAGTACCTCTGTGCACACAACTGGAAGACAGACACACCCCAGAACACGGCATGTGGCAACTGCAGAGAATAACAACTTCTTGCACATTACGGACAGGCTGTCAGGACTGACAGGGAGTCTCTGGTTGAGCTACATGGTGAAGAACAAAAAAAATCTCGCAGTAATCGGGGAAGTGCTGATGGGGAGGCTGCAAGATGGCAGGACCAGACTGCTGCCATTTCCAGCACTAAGGAGAGAGCAGCAAGAAAAAGAATTTTCTTCACTAAAGACTGAAAAATAGGTTAATATAAAATCCGAAGGACCAGAGGCAAATTTCATATTTGTTGCAGGTTGGGGAGGTAAGTACACTCTGCCTGAACAATAGCAAATAACAGTGAGTAAACAGTAGATATTACTTGGGAATGTCTCTCCAAATCCAATAGCACTTTCATCAGGAACAGAGAAAAAAAAATTGGACTTCATTGAGTGCTTCATTTGAGTCCCTATAAGCTTTGACCTCTTAACTGTGTCAAAGCAAAGAGAAACCTTTAATTTCACACATAACATTTAAGGAAACTATTCTCAGTACCTATAAATGAAATGAATACAAAAGTAACCTTAGGAGCAGGGGGACTGCACTGTGATTTGGGATGGCTCTCTTTCATTTTGTGCAATCAAGACTAATGTCAGATGTTCCCAAAACCAAGATCAAGAGAGATTCCCGCTACAATGCATGTCTCTGAGCTCTCTACAGTTCATTCCTGACAATTGGGTTAAGTCCATTTTTTACGCAGTCTGATTTTCTTGCATTTTCTTATAAATGGCATTTTTTAACACAGTTTAAAAATCATTCTTAATCTGCAATCTGAAGCAAGTAGGCAAAAATGGGTCTTTGACACTGTGTCTTCCATTGAAAAAACGATAGTCCAAATGTCTAAAAATCTACTAATAGAAAAGCAGTTCTTGAAAAGGGACAACTTCTCCTAGCAGCTACATTCCTGATATCTTTTCTATTATTTGAATCAGATTTCTTCATGAAGTCACCAACAAATAAACACAAAAGCAGATAAAGGGCACACCAATAGATTCCCTTCCTGTACACGCTCACCAGGGTTTTTTAGTAGCCAGAGTAAGTGTAATCTCTGAGCTTATTTATAGGAATGGCAAGATCTACACCAACTAAAGAATGAGCTCAACAGAAGCACGGTAGCCTTCATAGTTCTTCAGTGTTTCTAGCAAAGCATAAGAGAAAAATAACCCCAACACCTCCTCCGCCTCCACCCCTCAAAGTACCACTCTCACATACCCACCAGATACAAAAGCAGTAGGCAGCATAGTACATAAAGAATAAACCACGCCAGACAAACTGATTGCTCTATGGGCAGAATTGTAACAGTAGAGGCAGGTAGCCACATAGGTGATAAACTCAGATGTTAGCAAAGTATTTGATATTGCACCTTATAAATTAATTATGAAAATGTATAGAAACTGTCCCAATAAATGCATGCTGGCATTTAAGTTGAAATTCAGGTGCTAAGTTGGATGTAAAAAAGGGAGTGACAAACTCTGTCCACTGCCAGAACGAAGACCAGCTCCTTACAGAGAGGGTGCATGGAGGGAGCGGGGCATACAGCATCAGGGAAGCAGGGCTCCTCCAAAGAGAAAAGCAGGGTGATTTCTGTGTTGGTTTTCTACTTCCTATGTCTACAAGCAATTTTAAAAATGACAGCTCAGTCTGTCAGAGAATTGCCCACAACCCAGTTCCTCAGTGGGGGCTTTCAGGGAGTGAACAAAAGGGCAGGATTCTGCAGTCATCCTCATCCATCCCCACTGCGCCATTCAGGGAAGGCGAATGAGCCTCCATTAGGGCAAAGGTTTGTCCACTGAAACCGCCAGAGGAAAGAGCTCCCTGAGCTAATCCAAAAAAACACAGCATGGCTACGTCCTGAGCAAAACATACTCCTTGCTCAGGAAGTTATTACGCCTTGAAAAGTGTGAATGTGAACACACAAATCACTGGGATTGGATTTGCAAACTCTTACCAGGTGAGGTAAGCTGTAAAGCTTCTAAAAATGAGAAACCTGAGCCATATAAAATCTCCTCAAAAGACCTATTTTTAAAGTATTTCCTATAAATTAATATTTTAACTCAGGAACTGCTTATGTAAGAATTATTTCATATCTCAAGACCCTTCAGCACGTCCAGATGGACAAATCCCTTTTGTCAGCTGAGCTCCATTACTCTCTTCTGAATGAACGCCTCTGGGATGGATATAATAGATATAATTTTTAACAGCATATCTAGTCTGCTAATAAAATTATGCCAGACACTGTCTGCACACAGATTTAACACCAGTAGGCCTCTCCAGGAAATTTTTACTCCTGTTGTGGTGGATTTTCACAAGACTACTAATGTCACAGACACCATGAGGGACAGACTCCTTGCTGCTATTTACCACAGTGTACAACCGTGGATTTTGCGTTACCAGCTGAGAAGCTGGGGAAGCCCGAGATCAGGTGCTTTGCAGCATGGTACGCTTCATTTCTGAACACAAAGTGACAGGCTAAAACTGGTAGGTCTGCACCAATCCTCCTCACGGTCCCAGGTGACTGATTTAACATCTCTGAATCCATCACCATGTTTCTGACTTCAAGAGAGACCTGAATATGGTATGATCTGTCTTAAAAGTGTTTGGATACAGGACAAATACTGTACCACTTTACAGCAGTATATGGCCACTATTCTTCTCCAGCTTCTATCTCTTAGGACTGGCGTGAATCAAAGCAAGTTGAATGCTGTCCTGCTGGCATATTACCAACCACATGAGAGTTATTTGCTGACGCATGGGCTTTCTTACAATCACCTCCACATTCCCACCTAAAAATCCTCTGAGTTTACACAATGACTTACCCAAACATGTGAAAACTTTTAGCCAAAGCCAAGTGCAGGAAGAATTAGGAGTTACAGTCCCAGTAGATAACAACGGCTATTATTTTTGCTTCTATCCTTCTACCTACAGAATATTGGAAGCATAAATTCTTCATTTATCCTTGACTCTCTGCTAACAGTATATATGCTCAAGCCTTTGTTGGGAGGGGAAAAGGACACACTCTGAATTTAAGAACCTGTTCAAAGCCGTGAGTTGAACAGCATGAGCAGCAGAGCTGTAAGTCTGAAGGTTTAAGTTTTGGCAGCTTCAGATCTCCATGCAGAGACACCTATCAACCATGGTAAGGGAGTACTGCTACTTGTAACCAGCTATGATATATTTTTATCATCCTGGGTCAACCACTAGTGGGGGACAAAGACTCATTATCTACCAGTGTGGAATACACCTGTTCTAACATACTAATCACAAGCACTTCAGTAACAGATCAAGATTCATGCCCACTAAAACCAGAAGTACTTGCACCTCAGGGAATGTTCTTTCTTTTAAAAAAAAAAAAAAGTTATTTAAAGAATATTTAGGTAGGTGCAATGCAGGCTTTGTTACTGAAACAGGCCCTTGCGTCGAAACTCAATATGTTTTTTCAAGCTCTGTTTTACAGTACCAAATGTGTAAATCCTTCACAGCTTTCTGTAGAGTTTGGAATACAGACTCCCAGAAAAGATGTAATAAAATCCAGAATTGTCCCTATTTCTACACGAAAAAGCAAAGCTGGCTATACAACTTTCTTCAGATCAACCAGAATCTTATATAATTATTTTGAACATTTGATTATGTGTCTGCTGTTAGAGGAACTCAGTGAGTGGCATTATTATTTAGCAGTCAGCAAATTCACAGAAAGTTGCACGTGCCCTAAGAACACAACCAACATGGCATGGGAACAGTGACAGACAGTATGTACATATTTATATTACATTTCTTTCTGCACTACTACCAGAACTCAAGAGTGCTTTGAATTTCAACGACCACTAGAAAAGTTAAGCTATTTTGTATTTCACTAAAAATAATCCTCTTTAATTAAAGGCCATTTTTTTCAAGGGCAACAGAACTAAATTTTTTCTTCCTTTTCCATCTGAATGTGATCTGACTTATAGCAGCCAGAAAGATTCTTCTTTGAAAGGAACTTTTGTTCTGCTCAGATCCTAATGAAAATAACCCCCTAAACTGTACAAGTGAATGTGCAATTTTAATAAAAGTAAACAAAATATTTTCCCTGGGTTCCTTCCTTTGCAAGCAGTAAAGTTTATTTGCTATCTTTGTTGGTTTTGAAAAAGTAGGGGAGCAATAAGACACTGCATAATTCTGTACAAGATGTAGATATAATGGCTCTCAGAGGACAATTGTAAAAATCAAGATCACTGGGATTGGTCTTTTTTCTGTATTGAGTGTAAAACACAACACATGATGAGTATGGGAGATGTCTGGGAAGTATTACGTACAAGATTTATGGGAAGCTTAAGTGCAGTATGAAATTGTCTGGCTAAAGATAATACCAAGGTTAATAAAAGGAGGAAATAATTTTCTGACTATAAATCACATCTGTAATTATGCCAAATAAAGTTAAAAGGGCATTTGGATCTTGGGCTCCATCACCTGAGATGGTTCCCTTAGCACTGATGTATTCCTCAGCATTGCATGATGCTATGTGATTTGACGTGAGGTGAAGGAGGCAGGCAGAATTGGTTAGCATGAGTACCTAAAACCAAATCAGATTTACTGATTTTGGAGAAACAATCAAAGAACTGCAGGAAGATGCACAGGAGGAGCGTGGCTTACCCTCTGTATGTAATGCAACATTCCTCTGCTGCCTAATTATTGCAGATGATACTATTGCATTGGATTGCCACTTACAGTTTGATGGCACTGCCCTTGGCGAGCAGTTTCGCAAAAGTTATTTAAAAAAAAAAAAGGAAAGAAAAAGAGATACAGTAACCCCAATGCATGCCTGTGCCAGAAGAGAAAGAAAAGTGCATAAAGTCAGACAGTCAGATTCTCAATCAGCCTCACTTTTAAAAACTTGAAGTTTTGAACAGGGAACAGATGTTGGAAATCAGATATAAGTTACACCAGAGCTGAACAATTATTTACTCGTGTACTATTTTGTTAAGATATCATCTCTTCCTTCGAATCCAAGATCACATGTCTTACTATGACAGGAAACTTTTCCAAAATCTTTAGCTATTACATGCTCACAGTGAAGAAAGTGTCTCAGCAGAAAGCAAAACTGAAACTCATTCAACAGCCTTCAAATTCCATAGACAGTTGTGGGGCTTATTTTTCCCTTGTCCTTACCCTTGCAGAATTAACTTCTGACAAACTGAACCCCGACTGTGTCCACATTATTAAGCAACACTTTGTTCAAACCAGAGAGATTTATTCATCAGGTGTCCGAACTAAGCACATGAAGTTAAGGGCTGAGTATGTAACTGACTTTTATTGTTCTGTTCCTGTGTTTTGTTCCTGCTTTTCTCTTGAATCAATGGAAAAGTTCTGAGATAAGCATGTTGTAGAAGTGATGGATGCCACCACTGTTAATTATTCCACCCATTACAAGACACAGTATAAATCACTTTTTGTCTGGTGACTGTCGCACCAAATTTGTAGAGCACAAAAGACACTGCAGATCTGTGATATGACTATGTTCTTCTCATTACATAGGAGATAAAGATATGCATACTTAATAAATACATTTATTTTAACAAGACGAAGACAGGCCTAATTCAAGTAGTAGCACTTTCTGAACATTTTTTTTTATTATCAGTATTACTTAGTACATGAGTACAAGACAAGTTTTATTTTCAACATGGCCTTCACAACAGAGCATGTTTTTTACCATTTATGTTTCTAGTAGCTGCAGCTAAAAATGCCATTCAGAGATGAAACTGCTGCACAAGTACACTTTGTTCAATACAAGAGCCAAAGATTCATTTCTGTCATCATCTCTGTAAGAAAAGATTCCTTGTTCATAAGGTATTGATTCAGCATAAGTTTCCCCATATACTTTCAAGTGGTTGGGATCAGAAGGCATCAGAAAAAGGGAATGGATGTTTTACAACAATAATGGTAGTTGCAGTGCTGTCACAGCTGGAAAAGCTGTGCTCTGACATGTGCTGGCCGCGCACAGTCAAACTGGAGGTGAACAGAGGCAGCCTTCGGAGACAGAAGGACCCTGCAAAGGTTTTCACACGCATAGCTTCCCTGAAAATCCATTCCTGTACCGCCAAAGTCTTACACTATGTGACTGCCCTTAAGCATTGTGCTTAAATCTCATTGACTTCAAGGGGAATAAAACACTTGTTTATGTTTTGCTGAACAGCAACGCAGAATTGGTTAAGGGATGGGCAATAGCCTCATGCTTAACCTTGGTCCCAGAGAAATCAATTAAGGCCCATGAGTACCCTCATGACATTTCTGAGTAAGGGACTTAAGAGTCAGAATCGAGACTGGAAAGCTCAAGCAGTTCACACACCTAAACCATCAGGAAGATGAGGAGGTAGAGAATGAGAAGTTCTAAGTAAACTCAGGTATGTAGCATCATTTCCACAATACACAGCAGGATGGAGGTGCATGCCTGCTCCTGGTATCAATGCATTCCCATCTCTACCTCTACTTTAAGGTCCTCGCATTTTTCTGCAGAGGTAAGAAGTCAATCCAAAAATCAAGTGAATAAATCATTTTGATGTTAAGAAACTACTGTTTCCTCCCTCTCCCTCTTTGTTCACCTTTTGAATTAACTGTTTAACATAAAATAAATTTTTCATCTGTTAAATTCTTCAGGGGCATTTTTAAATGCTTGGGGATTTCACAAGTGACTTCAATTTCAAAATTTGAAATTTGATTTGAACTTAGTCCTGGATCAAGGCCTTTGCTGTGATATGCTTCCAAAATCGTAACTATGAAATGAAGCAGCAAAGTCATTTGAGACTGGTTTACTGCATGATAATTTTCACAGCTGGAACTGCATATGTTTCTCTTTAGATGGGAACAAAGCATGGCATGAAAAGCTTGCTTGCCATGGCAAAGGAAACTGAACACCCACCAAAAATTCACTCTCTTCCACAGAAATGGAAGCTCTTTTTTGCCTGCTCCCCCCACCTCTTACTTTTCTAACTCTTTAGCCTATGCATCCAAACAGCTGGTCTCCGGCATTGCCATGTATGTCTGCAATGGACCAAAGGCTCAACTGTACACTTGCGTAAGACCACTGAGTACAACACAAGTTACTTTGATTAACAATAATAGAAGCCAGACGGTTTATTTTCAGATGGTTTGCCCCTCCAGTGACGCAGGGAATGAGTCTAGGACTGGCACATCCATCTAATTGCTATTAGATCAAATAGACTACTCTAGATAAAACCAGCTTCATATACAAGTTTGCTTTTGCATCCTAGATTTTTGCTATTGATGTTAACTGTCTAGAGCACAACCACCTTCATCTCAGGAAGTTTGCAAACACTCTTCTTTCAGTTTCATGCTGCAATGGATTTCTTGCAAATCAGGTACTATTTACTACTTGGTGACTTTTCTATTTCCTGCACTTCTCACATTATGTTTTATCATTCTGAGTTTTCTTTGGTAAGCGCACATTAGCCCTTGTTACAATAGTTACCGCTATACATACAAGTACACATAAAAGGGTTGCACATTTGTGACAAGTCATTGACTTACAAATCTTCCCTTTTCAGGTTTAAATTTCTCAGGGTTGATCAGAGGTTGGAGCTGATTTTGCTGTTGCCATTTTTGTTGCAAGAAAAATGTCTGTTCAGATGCTCTTTTACCTTCTGAAGGTTGGAAACTCAAAACAAAGGCGAAATTTAGAAAAAATACTTTGAAAATATTCAAAGCCTAGCACCAGTTTTCCCTGAATTTTACACCAATGTAACTATCAATTTCATTGACTTTGTTCTTCACACAAACCAGTACAAAGGAAACCATAACCAGCTCCCTTGCAGCTCAGGTCTCCGCCTCCCACCTCTAATACAAATGACTGCCTTGAGAAAATCAAAATGAGGCTATAAAAAACAACTTGCACTTAAATGTTTGATTTTAGCAGCTGAGCTCAGACAACGAGCACACTGTACGTGTGTCTACATGATGCGATGGAGCGCAGCACAGACAGCCTTCAGCAAGCAGCGCCTGCATTAGCAGCAAAGAAGTGCCCAGGCAGCCGGGGCTGTGCCAGCCAGCCCACCGCATGGTGTCGCAAGGTAGAGGCACAATGTCAGCATGGTGGCATCTGACCTTTCCCTTGGGACAGTCACCATGCCCTCTTGACAGAGAGGGAACAGAGCTACATTCCTCCACCAGTTTATTTTACATGCGCATCTTGCCTCCAGGACAACCCTCGGAGTGATATACAGCACACAGGACCACAACCCCATCACTACAGCAGTGCACCTATTATGTTGACAAATGAGCTTCATACAAGAAACTGCAGCCACATGCTTCCAAGTGACTCCATCTCTCTGTCTAAAAGGAAAATAGCGTTTAATATTTCAAAAGTGCTCCTGCTATGAAAGTGTTTATGACAAACACTTTAAATAATGATTTTAAACAGCAACTGGTTCACTAGGTCTTCAGATGTGAGAACAATTGCTCTTGTTGTTACTTGTGTTATCTTGCAATGCCCTCTCCAGTGGCAAGGTCCTTAGCATATACAACAAGCTGCAAGCTGAATCTAAATCAACAGAAGCGACTTTTTAAACCCACCTCCATAATAAGCAACTGAGAATTAAATATGAAGGCCCTTGGTCAATACAAAGCAGCACTGTCTTCCTAGATTTTCACTGCTGGTTTGTGCCAGTTGAGGCTCTGGATTGCTTTTAGGCACCTGTTTTAGTCTCCCCCTTCCACATCTCCACCGAGTGTTTGGACTGGTTTGGACTACTGACACTGGGTCCCTGATTGTAGCTACCCTTCAGAGACTCCCTCTTTCTGCCTCCGTGACAATATAGCACAGGCTGGTTCTAAGTTCTCATCTAGACATGAAAGCATGCATTAGAATGAAGGAGAATCTCAAACGGAAACAATCTCTGGGTTTAACTCTCTTTTAATTCACGTTTAACGGGCACGGCTATGTCATGGATTTGAGAATTCAAATTGCCACTTTCCATACTGCAGATGTTTCTCATGTCAGCTTCTGGGATTCGACTACGCCTTATATTTAGCAAACATAAGAACAACAAAAAGATTTGCCCTAATTTAGGCATCGTTGCTTGAAGATAAGGATCTGCATTTTCATTTCCTTTTCTTATTTTCATAATGTAAACCCAGCAAGCTGTTATTCACTAAGTATGTTACCAACAGTGAAAGCAGAGAAACACAAATGTCTGTGAATTAAAGCAGAATCGGAGCACTAAAAGCACAGTAAGCCAAAACCAATCCTATTTAAAGGACAGAAACATGCCATGAGGTGTCCAAATATAATTGATAATATTCTTGAAATGTGTTTTTACCAAAATGAGCACTCATCTGTTTTCCTTCATCACCCAGAAAATTCAAACAAAAGAACAGCCCGTAATGTTTAGATGAAAATATATGCATTGCACAGTAACTTCTTTTTAACCTAGACTTTATTATCAATTTTTAAAAATGTCATGTTTTAGCAATACTTTTCTAGCCCGCAGCTTAGCTCTCTTCACCCCAGAAACTTCAAAAGAAATTCTAACAAGAGAGGTTGGTCTTTTTTGTAATGTTAGGGTATAAAAAATAAAATCACTCTCTGTCATACTGAAAACATGAGAACGATTCAGAATCAAAGGAAGGGGATGTCATCAAAGGTCCTGGGAGATGATGAATAGCTTCAGGAAGGAAATAGGCCTTTTTAATGCACAGTTTAACATTGAGAATTAATGTAAATATCTAGCCTGGTTGTGCAGAGGGATGGAGGAGTTTGGGGGGAAGGAGAATGGGAGGAGATACAATGTACACAGGAGGGTATAGAGCAGTACACAGCAGTTCGGGGTCTGAGTGCTTTCTGCCATGCTTTTCTTGAATTTTGACTGTCTGACAAAGTAAATAGCCCCAATTATATTCAGCTGGATTGACACATACAGAGCTCAAGGCTGGGGAGAATAATATTTCAATAAGTAGTTGAGTTAGTGTAGGCATGAGGACATCAAGTTTTAGTCTCGCTTCCTCCTCCCCCTGACATTTTAAAATGTCAAGCTACTGTCCACATTGTTGCCTTATTTCCCACCTAGTCTGCCAGTGAGCAAAGGAAAGTTACCTGTTTACTGCATAAAAGGAACGACAGTGTCACTGGAGATTTTACAATGAGAAATATGCGACCACAAAGTTGGAGTAATGGCACAACTATAGGTCAGGAAGTATAATGTGGTCAATTTAAAATTCTTATTTGAAAGACATAAGTTTGCGAATACCACAGTCCCAGGACAAATCAGTGAGGGCTCTGTGCTGGATGGAGTCTATCACAGAGCACAGCAAGCTCCTAGCTCCATTGATGGCTGCATTGCATTACGGTGTCAGGCAGCACTTGTACCACAGGGAGCTTCATGTGCACACCGGGGCAAGTTACAAGTTTCTGTCACCTTCAGCCAAAACCCATGTGTCAGCAGCAGAGCCAGTGAGGAGTACCTCATCTTAATGAAGAAAGCTCTTCTCTTACGCCAAAGAAAAGCTGGTACAACAATACAATATTTAAACTCCACAAAGTCCTTATTAAATGTGACAGCAACAGCTGTAGCAGCTAGAGCACTGGCAGAACAAGGAAAAGAATTAAAGCCCTTTCAAGGGCTAGAAAAAGAAAACAAGTATAATTTTAAATATTAAAATGAGGTCTGGGTTGATGGGGAATACAGATACAGTGGCAGATAGCCAGAGATCTTGGAGGTGCTGAAAGCCATTGCTCTGACCCTCCCACAACTTAATGAATAGGAACAATCTTTAATACTTTCCAGTCAATATCCTCTACATTGAACTAATATATATAATTCCCACTCCTTATCTTCAGAGTATGGTGGGTCACATTAAACTCTCCCCCACATCATGAGCTCCAGCTGAAACAAACCTCAATATTTGCTTATGAAATACATGATGCCAGTTGCGATGCCAGACAAGTGGATAGTGGGGAATAGAATTATTCATGTTTGGAAGGTGGAGAAAAAGTAGAGATCAAAAACAAAGCCCAAAAAAAGAGGCATTTTTCCCTACAGGCACAATGATACAACAGGTATGTTTTAGACGTGCCCAGCTTCCATGACTGCTTTTCTGGAGTGAATGCATTGATAACTATGCTTGAAGGAATGGCCGGAAATACTTCCATGTTTTACTGTACTTCTGCAGTCATGTTGGCATAATCTACAGGAACTTGAATTGTCCTGTATGGGAAGCCACTAACATGGAAGAGAAATTTCCCTTTGATAAATTTGATTAAAACAATCCCTGGTGAATTAACTTAATTATATAAGTAAATTATGAGATATTTCATGAAACATTTCTTTGCATAAACTGGCTTTGTCATTGCTGGAGATGTAGGCACTACAATACTTTGAGCAGCACCATCTTTCCAAACCGGCCTCTATACCGTCTTTTCTTCCCACCCGAAGATTGTGATCACAGTATTCCCTGTGAGTGCAGCATTGCCCTAAGCTCTTTGTCAAGTGGCAGAAAAAGTCTTTTAGTTAGGAAAACAGTGAATTCTCTCCCTCTGGAGAACACCACAGAAAAGCTGCAGTTTATCCCAGAATGGAATTTTTGCTATGGAAGGAAAAAAGTATTTCATAAGGGGGCAAATTCCTCTTTGACAAAACTAATTATTTTTTCAGAAAACTCACATTTCTTCATCAGTCTGATGCTTTGGTTAGGTTTTTCACCAGCTTCAAACACACTTTTTTTAACATAAAACTAAACCAAGTACCAAAAGCCTTCCTCTCTGCCCATCCTATCTTTCCCACGGTATTTCTGAGGCCCCTTCCTCTCATATTGGCATCCACACCATGCTGAAAAACTTATTGAGTACCTCTCACTCCTATTTTATTTACAAATTAAGTGCCTGTATTTCTGCAACATCACGTGTCCCAAGAGAAGCACAACTGAAATGACATCTCTAAATCAGATCACTTTACTGCACAGCCACATGTACATATATTCAGATAACAATGTTCTCCTTAAAAAAACCATCTACCTAAACACGGTTGCTACAGCCACTGGGAGGTTACAGAGCTGTCAGAGCCCTGACAGGGTCACAGCTGCCTTGTTCCAGATGCATCTCTTTTCCCATTTAGGAAGAAAAAGAAGCACGTTAGTGTATTCCAGAGAAGTCATAAGGGCATACATGGCTCATGGCAAATTGTTTTTTTCCCTGCCAGACACTATAACCACTCATGGCCCGGGATGGGCAACTCAGCTATCCACAACTGGATTGCTAATGTGATATATACTCTATAAAGATGAAAAGCCATCTGGTGCTTGAATCTAGTCTGCTTTGATATAACCAGAGGCCTTTTATCATCTCAAGACATTATGAAATTAACTCAGACCAATTCCTGGCAGGCAGGTACTCACACAAAAGAACCGGCACCAGCCAAGATAAAATAAAATCAGAGAAAACACAGACCACGCTGCCCTTCACTAGTAGAAACAGTCCTTTAGGTCCATAGCTGAGCTACACCAGAAAAAAACAGAGGATAAGAACCCAAAGCTGCCTTATAAATTTACAACTATGTTGTTTATTAATTTTACTGTTTAATCATTTTGGTTTGCAATTCTGTGCTTCTTATTTCCTGCACTTTCTCAGAGTACTTCAGCCCATAGGGCTTGTCATAAACAATACATTTGAGAGCTTTCCATTTTACGCCAAAGAACAAGATGAAAAGTTAAATCACTTACTGTTCCCTTCCCATTGGTTGCAAATTGATTTTATTTAGTGAAACTTGCTTGCATTGCAAAAAACACTCAACACATACAGTAAATAAGTCAGTACATGAAAGTCTAAGGTAACCTACTAGCTACCTATCCCTTTGAAGCAGACTGGAGTCATAAACACCTAATACAAATTTAGTTGAACACTTAGTTTTCTCCTGCTTACAAGAGGTCAATCAATACTATCAAAGACAAAAAATAGCTTGGTTGGTCCTGATAAAAATTAAGGCATATATTCCATGCTGCTTCACAGTATTAAAGACAGACAGGGTACTTAACACACCAACCACATTTTTGTATGTCCTTTCAACTTAAAAATTGCAAGGCACAGAACAAACATCGGTAAGTTATTAGCTTCAGTCTTCTGGTGAACTTCATAAGAGTAACATCAGAGCCTGAAGCAATACTACTACTGTCAGATCTCATAAGCTAAACATGGTCAGGCCAAACAGGCACTTGAATAAGGCGCCTTTGAGAATCACGTAAGTGCAGCAAGAAATAATGCTGACAATTCAGTAGTAAGCACTATTCCTTCCAGAGCAGAACTTTTCATCTCAGATATGCACCTATGCTATGCAGCACAAACCAGCTCCGAAAGGCATCAACATTGTGCAGAGAAAACATAACCCTAATTCCCAGCTCAAGTTACTACAGTTCACTATTAAAATTTCTCCAGTCATTCCAAGGGAACTAGATAGTCATTGCTTCCTATTCTCACACTTTTCTTATGAGACAAAACATTAGTCAACATTTGCGGTGTTTCTCTGGGAGGGTGGGAAGGCTGCATTTTTAGTGGGTAAAGCAATATGCTCACTCATGTGTATCTATTTTACCATTAGCAAAATGGTTTCAGGGGCAGCGTTACTCCGTGTCTGTGCATCTATCTGCCTATCTATTATTAATAAAGAAGAATAAGCATCCAGCCTACACTTTCATGACGAAGGAAGCCTCTTTTATATAGGAAATGAAAATGTACAGTTTTATTTCAGTGGCTGCACTTTACCTCACTGTTGTGGGCAAAACCCCCACAATCCTATCATTTATACTAAATCACCTCCACTACTGAAAGCACAATACACTTAGAGAATGTGGCTCAGCATCTCCCAGAATAAAAGGCAATTCTTAAAGTAGGAGCTCATATCTGACGTTTACAGTATATAGTAAGTGATTCAGCAAGCTACAGTTGCTGTGCACAATGACAGATTATTGGATAAATGAGCAACCGATAACAAGTGTGGAAGCCTTGGCTGTCCACATCAATAAATTAGACAATACCAAATAATCAATGCTACAAACTGTAAACCGCTGATTTAAGGTTGAAGGAAAAAACCTAGATGATGTTCAAGTACATGACAGAGAACTAGGGGGCATCACAGGTCAATAAAAACTAACGCTATTTGCCATTCTAATTACTTTGCATGTTCATGAGCTAGGAAGGCAGTTTGTGAAGCTCTAAGTAAAGCACCAAGAGTACTGACACTATATATAATTCATAGACTGCAGCATATTGCTCCATTTCTCATTGCCCTTAGAACTTGTACTTTCTCTGGGAAATATGGAGGTAATACTTAATATTTATCTTCCAAACTCGTTTTTCATGAGCCATATATTAACAGGTCACTCTGGTGAATGGGAAAGTCATCAATCTGGATCATTTGAGGGACCAAAAATGAAGGAGCTTTTATTGCGTTGTCACTTCAACAGTGACACAGTTCACACAGCAACCACAAATGGGCACATTGCATCCTTCAGATATCGTCCAGATCCTCAGCTTACTGACTTTGATGAGGTACTCTTGAAACCAGCAGAGTTGGGTGAATTTATCAGGACCTTGCTGGGTGTCAGGTGAAAAGGAGATGTTAAAAGACAGAACATGACTGGTTGTGTCACTTCTTCCAGGTGAATGGGTACCCGCATTGTGCTAATACCTAGCTCTGGATTGAATTTTCCTGTTGACTCTTCGCAGACGCAGAAGTTCCTGCAGATTTATGTTGGGGTTTTTGCATGGTTGAACAAAGAACACTCTGAAAGAGGCAGAGAAATTGCTCCATTTTCCAAATGTGGTCAAAAGCAAATGGCCACATTTCTCTTTCTGGATCACACTGGGTTTGTCTGAGGTAGCTAGAAAAATTAAAGTCACTATAGAAATTAGTGGCTATTAAGCGTGCTTTGACCACAGAAACATGCTTAGCTGTCTATAGGCAGTTAATGGGATGCTGCTGGCCAGACATGTAACAATTCAGAACATGAATTAGAGGTTTAAGATAAATACTTTTTTACTGTAAGAAACAGAAACCTAATATTTACAAAACAAAGACCTTGATTAAAAAAACCCCACAAATCATATAAAATATATCAAAAGAAAACTCTAATTTTTGGCACTTCCTATATGTAGCTTTAAATAGACAGTTATTTTGGCAATGGTTTGAGAACCCAGCTGTGAAATTCATTTCCTGATCTTTTAGTACTGTATTTGTCAGCACTTAACCCATTTCTGGTTTGGTTTCTGTCACAAAAAGGAAGGTTTACTTTAGAAAATCAAAATATTAGAAGATGCAATGCATCATTTATATGCAAATGCAGCAGAGGAAATGCTAAGAACTGTATCTTCTACTAAAGGTCTTTTAAAGTTTGGGACTCTCAGTAGAAACTTAATTTGGGCAGGTTTTTCTCCATGCTTTGCATTTAATGAAAAAGTGATTCCCTGACTCTTTCAAGATATTGTAAACAGAGAGAGGAGATGAAGTCTTGCTATGGAAATGTGTAAGTTATAGCAGCAAGAAAATGTCACTTCAGATATGACATAAATGTTATATATTTTAACATGTCAACATTAGAAGGGAACAGGAAGGATTTTCTGTTCCCAAACAATCTGTAGTATCCCTCACAGAAGTACAGAATTTCTGCAGATTTAACTTGATCACTTCAAAATTTCTCTTTTGAATTAAAAAAGTATCTCCTTTTCACAGTTAGAACTGTAGTCACAAGCAAGCTGCTTTTCTCTTTGCCTCTTGCTAAACATCTAGCCAAAAGGCAAAGATATTTACAAAATATTTACAAAAATATTCCCCTCCCCCAACAATAGGTTTCTCTAGATTTTTTTTAAAATTTATTCTCTTTTGGAGTCAAATATTGGTAAAAGTTCTATTACAAAAAAATGTTCAAAGGTGTTTTCAGAAGGAAATAAGGCTCTCCTGCCTATACCACTACAAATATGGTCCATTGGCTGATGGCACGTGCTAACACCATGAATTAAAAAGGAAACATAAGTCACTGTGAAAATCTTACCAGCTTGTTATCCACCCTAACTGCTTACACTACATTTGAAGAAAATCTGAAAATGCATACTTTATTTTGAGCTCAGCACTTCCGGTCAGTTAATCATTATATCTTACCTTGTGACACTATTCGAGAACAACACTTAAAGTCCAATGCGGCACACAGGCAGATGTCAGGGAAGGAACAGCGTGATCCCCCTTCTCCCTGTATCCTCTTGAGGATGAGGCATGAGATACAGCCTCACATCAGTCAAGGAAACTGGGTGCAAACACCTATTACCCCCTTACTCAAGAAGCATTTTGCACAGTGATTTGCTGTCCGTATTACTAAGTAAGGGAGTGAGTTATGGCTTACAGATAAAAATAAGTTGTTAAGTACAAAATTGGTCTCTAAAGTAGAAAGTGCCAATGTTCTCTGACTGCACTCCAGCAGCTCCCCATGAAGAAACAGAGACTAGAAGTTGGGCCTTCATCTGGGAACAGTAAATTTCCTGCCAAGCGTGAGCTCTAGCTAGAGCACTTGCATGGGATACGACAGGGTAGAGGCACCCTAGGCCATATGTCAAGAGTGGAGAGGACTGCCAAGCACCGAGAGTGAACTGAACATTGTTCATGGCAGGGAAAGAAGGACTAAAGCTGCCAAGCCAGGAGAGAAGGGAAAGAAGGACAAGGATGTTCCTGGGTCAAACAGCTGCTGACAGCTTCAACACCACTTTAGATGTGATACAATTCTGGTGAACCCTAAATAGGGGAAATTTTTCATTTGGAGATGTGGAGCTAAAAAAAGAGCTCTCTAGAAGGAGCAGCTGTTTCCAGGAAAAAGGAAACAGCTCCAAATACAGCAAACACTTCCCAACCCCATCAGCACCGACCATGCAAATATGCGAGGGGGAGCAAAGCCTGAAGGCCAAGCTAACTCCCAACATACGCATGTCATGACATTTTACCTTGGAGTGCTTTTCAGTCTGTTTTATCAGGAAAATTAACAGGCTGCTTTAGGCTTTCCTTGAAATTTTTCCTGCTTTATTTGAGACAACAGGCACTCTGACTCATGTTTGAAAATACAAATAAATAAGATAGAGGGGAGCTAGCAGCTCCCACCAGATCCACTAGTCAAAATCAGGAATGAAAATGCTCCTGGCACTCCAAGCAACTTCCAGATCCCAGGATTAGATGAGACATCTAGTGCTGCCAGGAACTAGAGTCTGCATGTGGTGAAAATTCTGGCATTTCACAGGAAATTTCCCATGAAATATCAATTTTATTTCTTTTAAATAGCAATTCCAAAAAGGTTTTTAATACGAACTTTCAGGAATGCCAGAAGATTCTAGTAATACACATTAGTAGCTATATGTATTATTAAAAATTATACACCCACAAGTCAAATTAAAATCTCTCAGCTCATAAAAAAGTAATTTGACAACAAAATAATAAACACAAAATGTTGCAATACGATCTTTGATGGTAAAATTACATAAACTGAAATTCCACGCAGTGCTCTAATTGACATGTTACTGCCTTGTTTGATGATAAAATGGTGGTAAGAACAGGTATTTCATCCCATCCCCAAAGAAAAGGCTTTGGAGCTTGGACTATGAAGCAATAATAAGAGGGTGAGCGCGTATCCAGCCTCCACCAGGACCTGGAGGCTCTGCCCTCTCTGCAGAGCGCAAGGCCAGGCAGAGGTGTCAAGAGTTACTTTGGGTACCAAAAGCCATACAAACATGTTAACTAGCTGTGCTGAAAAAGCTCCTTCACAATTAACTTAGGAATCCCTACAGACCAGAGCTTTGTATGACAGGCCTGTCCTTAATATAGTACCTCTCACTGCAGAAAACTCTGCTGAATATTTTCAGTACCTCCACTTTTATTCCTTAGCCACCTGCTTTTTTACCCTGTGTCTTATGTTGGCCCTGCTTTTATGTATACCCAATTCCCATCTACTCGATGATATTCAGAGCTCAGTGACCTTTTAGAGCTAAACTGTTTTTTTGGGTAAGTAACTACTTAAGCAATACTGAAGCATTTCATAAATTCATTGCACATTACTAAACTGCTTATGCCAAAACATAATGTCGTTGGGATAGAATCATAATTAAATGCTTTCAGATTTTTAAGAAAATCACAATTCTTATATTTCACATTACAAAAGTAAATCCCTTAGAACAGTCTGATTTCCAAAGGACATGTTTCAGTTCAGTTCAAATAAGCTTCTAATTTATCTTAACACTTTTTGCTGTGGTTGTTCTGGAAACCGCCAATAGCCAAAATTTTATCAGTCAACATGTCATTTGTATGATTCTGTTGATAATACTTTATCTACTGTAAACTGATAAAGCTTAGAGTGCACTTACAGATTACTGCAGGTGTAAATTTGTACTGATCAACACCCATTGATTCCTGCCAATGTGTGACTAGACTCCACTACAAATAATGTAAAATAGCATACTCAGTTTACAGAGGACTAAAACTGTGCAGAAAAGCAACTACCACCAAATAGTGGACATACTTTTAGCTCACGTCCTCACTTAACACTGTGGTAGCTTGTCTTTGTATGTCCCTAGATCTGCTGGAGAGCATGACTAATCATTTGCACTTTTAAATCCAATTCACCCCCTTGCCTTAACAATAGCAAATCACCATAAACTACTTGTGCTAATAAAGGGGTCCCAAACACACAAACAAAATCTAGCAAGAGCAGCAGGTGTAATTTGAAAAGTGAGCAATGTAATGAGATTTGAAAGAATTTAATTGAAAAGCTATGAGCAAAGAGTGAATTCAGGCAGAATCATTCAATTCATGTAGCCATGTGGAATAATTTGTCATTTATGACGGTCAAAACAAATATTGCTGCATAAATGACTTTTAGGAACAGCCAGGCATTTTAGCAGCCTATGAAAAATATGACAGGGTAGAGGTTGAAGGAAACTTGGAGGACAGGGCTGCCAGACAGAGTGGTCCAGTAATTCCTGCATGTCACTCCAATTCATCACCAGCAGTTTATGAAGCTGGTCAGATGGCCACCTTCTGCTGTCAAACTGGAAAATAATTCACCAGTACAAGTTCACAAATCACCTCTTTTCACAGGGAGCAGAAAGAACAAGGCAAACTCTCCCACCAGCACAGCTGTCCGTGGAAAAGCACATCCTTGCAAGATAGCCCCATCTACCAGGGGACACCTGGGCCACCCCATGACAGTAGGTCTTGCTCCTTTCTCAGAGGGGCCACCCTTTCCCCAATCTCCAATGTACATCTGCTTACATCTTCTTCTAAGCCTCTTTCTTTACAGACCAATGTTCCAAAACCAAAAAAGAGCGCTGAACCAGCAGGTAAACGTAGCAGGTATTGTTCTCAATTACACCTTTTCATCCCAAAAGCTATTGAAACATTGCTCTGTACCAGATAGAGTGAACCAGTTGGTAGGGCTGGGGAAAGCAGGAGGTTGCCTAAATTGCCTTTAAAAAACAACTTGACTTTTTATGTTTGCGTTTTTCTTTTTATCTGAGCATTGTAATTGTTCTTCAATAAACAGTGGCATGTAACAATACTAATTAAAATGCTTATGATTTCTGATATTCCTGAATATCTGTAATTGTATTAAGAACTAATAAATTCTGATATTGTTGATTATCTTTAACTTTATATTAGCATGTTCATTTTTTCTATGTGGCTGCACTGTAATTTACTATCTGATTAAAAATTGAGTTTCTGTTACATTTTTAGGGTTTAGAATCCTGGATCACAGTTACTAATCTCACTTGTCTGTCCACAACAAAACTATCAAGAGGCAAAGTGATAACATATATATTGCTATATATACATTTTTTTTAATGTAGACTGAAGGGTTACATGTTACTTGCTAAGAGATAACGCTGTTGTCGTGTTTCTTCAGCAAAAAAGGCTGACAAGACTTGTTTCACATCTGTCTGTATAATATAACAAACCCATGAAGAACTAGTGATGAAAAAGCTGTTTTGTTGACAATTATTGTGAAATGCACCCAAACACCAAGATATAGGCACTGCTCATTAGTGCTGTATTGTAGCTCAGGATTTTGTCCCTATAAATACTTTGTGTCAAAATATTTTTCAAATATATTCTAGGCTGCAAGCCTTTTCCTTACAACCCCAAGAGCTATAGCCTCTGAAGCCTTTTATCATCTTAATCATACTCACACGTACCTTAACCATCAAAGCTGTATGATAACATTGCCAGCCATGTACAGTACTCCATGTGTAGTCCAACTACCCCTTTCTACAAATGCCATTTTACCTGTTTGTTTTGTGCTCCGCTCATCTACTAATAAAACTCAGATCTCTCTGTCTGTCTTACCATGGACAGGCATTACATTGATGGCTTTCATTTTCCATCTATGACTACAAAGTTTTTTGCCTTACAAATTATCTCCTAGTATCTAGTATCATGACTTCGCACAGGAAGAAGAAAGGGAGTAGGAACTCCCCTTCTCCCTTTAACTAAGCCACTGAGATCTTCCATTTGGGTCTGCAAAAGTGAGAATGCAACATGCTGTCCTTGCAGTTCCCTCGCACAGCCACAGCCGCTCAGGCAACTGCCCTGACACTCTGGCACAGGAAGTTAAGGCAGCACCTTCTATGTTCACTTAAATAATTGCTGGATAACTAAATAATAAGAGCAGGGCTCTGCCCCTAATTAAAAGTCTCACCTAGCACCTACTTGAAATAAATGCTAAAGCAACACTAATATGAATATCAAATACACAGTCGTTCTTCACTTAGTCCACCACTGCTCTCTTGTCTGCAAATAACTTTGACCAGGCTGCCTCGTGGGATCACATCTTCAGTAAAGCTGCTGCATTAGTCTTGGATATCATTAACTTCTGATTACCTTTTCCAGCAGCAAGTTAAAACGGTGCTTCTGGATCCTGCACCTTCAAATTTTCCTGAATCTTTCTGTTATTCCAACTTCTGGTACATCAGCACCGCATTTATCCTGATTTCAAGTCACTCTTTAGATGCTCATACTGTATTCACCTATGAAAATCATTTATTTCATCTTGACACTTCCATAACTACCGCAATCTCCAAAAAGGACTAAAAAACAGATTTGATGCAACTTTAAAAAAGGGAAGATCCTTATTTTAGAATCAAGCATTTTGCAAAAAGGAGAACACTTGCATATTCCATATTTACATTTTTAATAATTCAGGTCATAAACATTTTAATAACCTACTTAACTGTAATACATATTATAGTTAGTTTAGGACAAATTCATTAAATTGTGAAGTATGAATATACCGCACTGTTCAAATAATGAAGAGAATAGAAGAGTTCTAGCAAGGTCATGATGAGAGGGAGAGCATAGAATATCTGTTATCTAAAGAATATCCATCATGGGGAATTGAATTAGATGCATCTCATTTTCACTTTGTCAAACTTAGTTCATATTCTGGTTGAAGACCAGCATGCTACCCAGGATAGCAACTATCCACAAGGCAAGTATTACATCTTCATTTCTTAGGTCTGGGGTCAGGTAGGTCAAATCAATACTTTAGAGACCTGCCCGTGGTCAAAAATGGACAATAGTCACGTGATATATGAATCCGGCACACAGGGAAAAGGACTTATTTAAAATGTGGAGTAATGATAAGAAAAAAAAATTGATTTCACTCAAAACAAAGGGAAGAATTCTATTCCAAGAACATATTAGAAATATATGGACTAATTCAGTTTGATACAAGAAAGTAGAATTCTACTTATCATTGCTTTAAGTAGCACCCCATTTTAATCAGTATGTCAAAACACAGACAGGGAAATACCTAATAATTTGTTTATATGGTTTTGTGCAAAAGGCTGAAAAAACCTCAACTGTTTTCAGACACGTGCGAAGTTCCACAGACACTGAAGGCAAAATAATTATAGATTTCATACTGCACAGTGGAATGGAAAGGGATTGGGAATATATTGGTAGGCAATATTTTTTACACATTCATTTCTGGTACCTAACAAAATGAGACAAAAAAATATTGTTGACTAGTAGATTACTACATGGACTCAGAAACATACAGTGTATGACCTCCTGATAAACAGGTTACTTTCCCCCTGACAGTCCAATGTTCCTAACTTCATTCTTGGAAAAGGTTGTGCCACAGCCTTCACTAAAGACAAACCCTACACTAGAGAAGCTGATCATCATAAAGTAAATCAAAGCTTAAAAATATGGAAAAGTCAGTCAAAAATATTAATGACTCAAGATGATTCTTTTGTCTGTGTTTTATTATAGGACAAACCTCACCAAAAGCCCGTTTTGCAGCTTTAGTCAACCTTTTCTCTGTTTAGCATTGAAGACAAAAATGGAGTCTGAAATACTTCCAGTGTATAGGGAGGACTTAGGTCTGCTCCACCTTTTGCTTTTGCTACCAGCATTTCCAGGTTTTGTACACACCAAAAGGCAGAAGTAGTCTTCTGTGTAATTTTATAAGATCTTGATATAAATTTCCTCTAGTTTGGGACTGCTTGGCTATTGGGATTTGGTTTGGACTTAGTTCTATCAAATAGATTTATGTGAAACACATTCAAACATGTGAAAACCACTTTTTCTTATTACTTCAAATCTTTATATTTATATCGGCATAGAACAAAGATTCATACCAGTAACTTTCAATTCAACTGTTCTTCGTATAAGCTTGCCTTCAAACTTCAGTTCACAGGTATAATTTCCTCCATCTTCTTCCTGGACCTCTTGTATTAAGAGAGTATTTCCCTTCTGAATTACAATGCTTCTCCACATTTTTGGCTTACATTCCTGCAGAAAAAAAAATCCATTGCCAAAATTACCCAGCTTGTATGACATAATACAGTGTTGCCTGATCAGATTTTCAGTATTATACGTAAGTAAACAACCATCTCAATATATTTTGCACTTCAAATTCAAATACAATTTCAGAGAGCACAGAGATCTAAAACTTGAATTAATTTGAAGACAGAAATTAAAGAGAAATGTTTTTAAGGTTCAGTAATTCCCACTGTATCACATAGGCCGTGTTTAATACATGGTGCCCTGAAGCAATGGTTAAGTATCTCCTCTTTTTCATGATCAACAACTGCCAAGACCTCTGCTTTAGGATGGACCATTAAAATGCATCTCTGTTTGAAGGGAGTAAGGGCAACATCTGTTAAGAGTTAGCCTGAAGGCAAACTTAACACACAGTCTCAGGCTAGAACCATTTACCAACAAAAGAAAACAGGGAGAACAGCAGCAGTTTTGTGAGCAAGAGAATTCAGGAAGCCTGGTTTCCTTATGGTCCTTTTTTTTCACCACTGGCTTCTCTGGCAGCTTTTCCCATCACTGGGCTCTTTGGAGCATCACCCCCATGTGCGTCCTCTGATGGAGTGCATGGTACTGATGGCCTGCAACTCTCACTGACTTCCCCAGGCAGACCTTAGCTGTTATTTGGCAGATTTAGGTTTATCACTACGAATTGTGGTCCTACTGGAACAGCATTTGAGTCCTTCTGTATAGTGTGTGATACAGGGAAAGAAGAAGCTCTCCCCTTCCTAACATACTGTATCCTTGCAGCCAGATCAGTCACCGTCCACACTAACGGTACTCATGATCAAATACCTCCTGGAATATTTTGAACCAAAAGCATGGGCACAACCTGATCATTGTCTCTTTAAAATGGTACCTTAAGATTATATATTTATTGTCTCTCAATAACTTTAACATCAAGCCTGTTCTGCCGGCAAACAAAATCACACTCCTGTCAGTTCTCTAACCCACTCAGTATTCCTGACAGTTCTGGAGGCTCTGGCTAATTCTGTACCCAGAGCACACAAAGCAACATAGGGTCCACGTACCTTTAATGCCCCTCTATTCCCTCTGTCAAGGTGGCAACACGGAATAGGCGCTTGGCCTTGCAGCTAACAATCTCACATTAGTTACAACAGGCTCAGCAACTTCAGAGATTCGTGTAAATAGCCCAGACCTACACCCCAGTTTCTGCTCATCTGCAACAGCAGTGTCAGAAACACAGCAAAGAAAATAGAACAAAGCGTTCTCTTAAGAAAACAACCAAACAAGAATATACATTGACATGCAAATATACTGCATGACAGCAAGACGACAGAATGACACAAACGATTTTTTTTATGGGACTCCATACACATTCCAAATCCACGATGTCAGATTCTAAATTAAAGGACAATAATAAAGGAATCAAAAAATGGCACAGTGAGCTTCTGGCCTTGCACTTGAAAATGGAGCACTGAAGCATTTATCCCTCTCCCTAGTAGGCCAAATTCAGTTACAATGTGGTCAGATTTTGAATTCAAAGTAAGCGTATTTCAGATATGCACCCTTTCAGAGCAGCAGTGAAAGACCCTATCATATGTTACCAGTTTTATATTCTCTATTTTATTTTTAAAAGTATGGGAGCAAAGAGATCGAAGATATATTTTTATACACTACATGTTTGTAAAAAGAAGGGTGACATCTTTACTACTACAGAGATTAATGATTTAGCACAAACATTGTTTGTGCTATTGTGGTTTTACAGTGAGGAATTGTTCTGTTGGAATTGTACCACTAATTTCCTAATTGTTTCTTTTTGTATCTACTTAGAACACTTCATATTAAAAATTATTTATAACTCCTTCTTTCCTAAATTTTAGCTAATTAATTTTTCTTCTACTGATTATGCAGGCTTTCTAAACATATGTTGAAAATGCCTGTTTTATTCTGCTTGTTATTCACAGAATAGTTCAATCCACAAAACTAAAAGCAAAAAAGTGGAGAAGCTGGAAAATCATAACAATTTGTATTTTAAGCAACGAAAATGTCCGAGAAACAAACCAATACAAAAAAATCTAACTTGTCTTCATATCGTGGAAACAGTCTAGATTTTTTTGCTACAGGTCTGCTAATTTCTCTAAAAAAGTAAGTGTTCAGATGTACAACTGTTGCTTGTTTAACCAATTAATTAGTCTTTTCTGCTTTTGCACCACATTTACCTGCTAGGAGAATCTGAAAGTTTATTTTTCTACTCTATGTATTCTCCGTAGACATCTTAAATATTTTGGGGCTTTTTTCCCCAATAATTAAGGTGTACACTATTATGCTTCTTTTTCTCTTCCTTGAAATTTAAGTGGCAGCACCTCAACAATATTTTTTGCAGGGTAGATAACAACTACCTGTCCTTCACCTGATGTTTTGATTGTTTTCACAGCCCTTCCTTCAACCCAGTAGTAGAAAACTGATGGTGGAAATGAATTAAGCCTCCACATTCTAGATGTAATATACTTTTTCCTCTGCCAGCTGATTTTTCATGAAGCTGCTCTTACTGTTAAATCTCATTCATTCAATCATGCCTTGACACATACACTTATTTAAAAAAAATCCTTAAACTTCTTGTCAAAACAGTTCTAAGAGGCGTTAACACCACTGTACGTATATCAATGGCATTACTTGTGGAAATCTTTAAAAATAAATACTTCATGCAGTGTAATTCTAGCCAGAAGTGAAGTTCATACTACTGTTAAAAGAAATCCTCATAGCAAATGTTTTATTACTTATCTGGTCTGTATGTGGAAATCTATTCAGGCATAATTATTTTAAGACCATTTTTAAATTACAGTTAACTCCCTGTAAATTGATGCAATTATTGCCTCAGATTCGTTAATCCCTCCACATAGAGAAGCCTTCTGGAAGGCAGGGCGAGTCCTCCATACGGTGGGCTTGCACCATTACTGTCCTGTCTGATGTTACTTCAACGGTCGTAAATCCAAACTCCCCAACCACCAGCAAACTGGCAGGTTCTTGTGAACACAAGGATTTCTCTCTTCAGACAAAGGTATAAGGAAGGAACATTGAGGACTTCCTGATATTTATTTATCTACTGTTCTATTTTGGACAGCTTATGCTCTCCCCCAGATAAAAATATTTTCTAAATATTTCATCATAATGAACAGGAATTGCCCCCCAGTGCCTCTGGAGCAGATTTAGACAAGAAGATGGCTGATTGATTACACCTGCATGAACACGTCAAACTCAATCACAAAGGCAGAGGGGGAAAAACTTGAGGATCCAGTGTGCTATCACTGGAAACAGATGTCTTCTTGAGAAAGTGTGAGTCAGATCCTGAAGTGGAATATTACTTTACACTGTTCTTCAGGAGAAGAGACCTGCTTTTTGCTACACATATTGCCTCACACAATATGATCTTAAATCCCAAAGTGCAGTTTGTAGGGGTTACCCCAGTATGCATCATATTATTTTGAAATGCAAGTAATTATGTATTTTCTAGAAACTGGACTTATGCTCTTTTGAATAGGCAGACCTCTATTGACAGTTAGTACCATAATATCCTCTGGAATATTCTTCCAAAACCCTGTTTCAGGAATAAGTTTCAAGGGACAACCTGACATATATACCTTCTGCGTAACATTAATATTGACGTTTCACATTACTGAGCTTCCTGACTCAGATCCAGTGTTGTCTAGGAACTGAACTGGTAACACCTTACTGTTAATTACGGATAAGGGGGTGTATGTAGTAGGTTATTCCATTTATGTCTGTTTTCATTACCAAGCCAGACTAAAGGTTTTCGACTTCGATTGTCTCACTGTTATCATCCAACCACATCAATTCTGTTCAGTTTCACTGCTGTGATGACTCATCAGTCAGCTGTCACACTCCAGCCTGGTGTCACACAAACTGTGTGCATAATCCAGATAACATGTGTGGGCATATCGAACAAAGACCCTTCCATTCCCTTTCTTGGTCAGCACAAAGTATTGTTGATGTGGCGTTGTACATGCATCTTCCTTAGACTGATTTCTGCTCCATGACAGCTTAAGATTATTCCTGACAGACTATTTTTCCAGTCTGCTCTTGCAAAAAAATTTAGATCTTCCGTGACCTGGTGTCCAGTAATACCTAGATAGATAGGGCAAGAAACAGCTTCTCTCTGGTACCCTCTTTTCTCCAAGATTTTAGATTTAACTGAATGCATATATTTTATATATGAACAGCACTGAAGATATCCACCCATATGCTGAGAGAAACAGCTTCAACGGCTGAAAGAAAAACTTTGTTTACACTAACAGTGGGTTATGGCACACTTTTTGTTACTATAAGATAGAACATGTGAGATTTCTGTGAAAAATAGAAATAGATGACAACTTTTATAATTGCTCTTTTCTGATGCAACCTGCTAAGGAGGAAAAAAAAATCTGCAGCTCTGCACATATTACTTATTTCACAGAAAATAACTATATTTAAAGAATGTTATTAAGGTTGGCAAATCAAGCACTCAAAATTTAGGATTTAGCTAGTTTGTGTTTTTCTGTCTTCATTACCTGAACCAAGTTTGTCCTAAATGTTCCCTCTGACTTTCAGCTCTTTATTTTTCTGCATTTTTTCTTGCAGCAACTTGTACCTGATGGCTTTTCCTATATCAGATTTTAGTCCAAGTCCACACAATGGGTAAAATTTGCCAGACCTTGCTATGGTCTTGGTACCTGACATTTGCGTGACAACCCGTATTTCAGTCATTCTCCTGTTTTCTTGGGAAGCTACAGAAACACATTACCAACACATGTGCTGCCGAAAGTGGTGTGCAATACTTGACAAGCCTTGGAGAAGGTACAGCCACAGGAGTTACCTGCTGAGTAGTAAAAGTATCTGACAGACCTCAGTAAAATTACTCAATGAGCCTCAGCAAAAGTAAAAGCATCTCTGCGAAATCACCCAGCAGACTTTGGTAAAAATTAACAAGCCTTGGTGAAATTACCCAACAGACTTCATAAAAAGTAACTGGGTGGCACTACTGAGACTGAGAGGGGATCTTATCAATGCTTATAAATATCTAAAGGGCAGGTGTCAAGAAGATGGGGACAGAATCTTCTCAGTGGTGCACAGTGACAGGACAAGGAGCAACGGGCACAAGCTAGAACACAGAGAATTCCATCTCAACACAAGGAAAAACTACTTTGAGGGTAACAGAGCACTGGAACAGGTTGCCCAGAGAGGCTGTGGAGTCTCCTTTTCCAGAGATATTCAAAACCCGCCAGGATGCGTTCCTGTCCAGCCTGCTTTAGGTGAACGTGCCTTGGCAGGGGGTTGGACTAGATGACCTCCGAAGTTCCCTTCCAACCCCTACAATTCTGTGATTCTGCAATTCTGTGTGATACTGAAGCTGGTGGTGCTGATACACCTTTTGCTCCATTGTAGGTTGCCTCCCTTTCTTTCTACTACAGCATCAGGTAGGGAGACATCCCACCAAGGTGGAAACTGGTACAGAGGCACAGTGTTTTGGAAACATGGTATTGCTGTTAGTGAAACCACTTGACCTCCTGCACAGAACATCCTCATTGATGCTGATTTCTGCTAGACAATGCCTATGCTGGGTAGTTTTGTCTGTAATTTAGTTTTTCTTCTGTGATACTGTATCTATGCATTTATGACAGTGGGAGAGCATCCTCCCGAACAGTCACAAACCACTGCAGGCTCAGAAAAGGCCTCAGACTGAAAACAGTGGAAGTTTTGTGTAGTTTCAGCACAATAGCAATAAGACAGCAATAGTTACCTTGTACCACACCACATCTGGCTCTTGACTGGCTGTTTTGTAATCCTCGATATCAGGACAGGAGATTGTCTTTCTCTTAGTGACTTCTGATTTTTCCAGATATCTGATCTTGCTGTTGTAGCAAAGCCCAGATTCATTCTCAGCTACTGTCAAGGACATGGACACCTTCATGCAATACGTTGAGTTTCTGCAGGGACAGAAAAATGTTTTCTTTTATCCTACGTCCTTTTTACCATGTTTGTTTCAGCATAGTAAATTTCTTTGTTAAGCTCTCATCTTCATAAACACTTCAGCGACACATTCAAATAGTGACTGTCATGCTGCTTATTTCCAACACTGAGGAATTACTAGAAAACATGAAGGCTCATTTCTGATTTACTATGAAGAACCCTGTAGAAATTTTGTTAACAAGCGATGTAACCCAGCACAGCAGCTCTTTAGAGCTTGCAAGTCTACAAACACAGAAACCTGTTGGCATCTCAAATGTTGGTCAGGATACACTGTTCCATTTCCCCTGTGTGTCACACGCACTCTCCCTCTTTCTCTCCCACTTTCAGATTTCACTCCAGTATGCAGTGCTATACATTTGAGAAGCGGATTATGCGCTGGATGTTAAAGCACATCATGCAGGAAGAATTCATCCCCCTGAAGGAACTGCTATATAAAATCCTGCAGCATGTGATACTGTGGTGGGTCGACCTGGACTGGCTGCCAGCCGCCCACCCAGCTGCTCTCTCACTCCCCCTCAACAAGAGGGGAAGGAGAAAATAAGATGAAAAAGTTCACGGGTTCAGACAAAGATAATGCGATCACTTACTGATTACCGTCATAGGCAAAACAGATTTGACTTGAAAAAAATAATTTTAACTGACTGCAAATTAAAAAACATTTGGATAGTGAGAAAGACAAAAAAGCTAAAACACATTCCTCTCACCTCCTTTTTTTTAACTCCTCTACCTCCCCCAGCCCCGAGCGGTGCAGAGGGTGGGGATGGAGGGTTGCGATCTGTCCATAACTGTCCTCTCTGCCGCCCCTTCCTCCTCACACGACCCCCTGCTCCAGCCCCGCCCTCCATGGCTGCCGTCCCGTCAGGAAAGCCCGCTCCCCGGGGGTCCCTCCACGGCCGCAGGGGAGTCTCTGCTGGGGCCTGGAGCGCCCCCTCCCCGCCCGGCCCGCGGTGCCCAGGGCTGTTTCTCACACCTTTCCCCTCACCCCCCGCTGCCCGGCAGCGTTTTGCCCTTTCTCAAACGGGCTTTCCCCGAGGCGCCGCCAGCCCGGCTGAGGGGCTCAGCTCTGCCCGCCGCTGGGGCCGCTGGAACCGGCCGGAACCAGCTGGAACCGGCCGTGTCCGGGGCGGGGCAGCGCCTCGGCTCTCCTCAGAGGGGACCCTGCAGCCCCGGGCACCCGCACCCAGGGCAGATAGGCAAGAAGTCATACTGGTGGTTACACAGACATTTTGGCCTTAAAATCTTGTTAAAGGTAATCCCTTAGCGCTTCAAACCATTGCCTGCTGTATCACCAAAGAATCCTGACAGAGTTAAATCCAGGCGAGTGGATTGCAAGCTACACCTAAGTCTGTCTTAATATCAGGGTGGAATAAACGCAACAGCCCAGCTCCCCTGCCTCACAATCATGAAAACAGGATTAAATTAAATTGCTTGAGACTTGCATCTTTAACAGAGCTATCAGGCAGACAATAAAAAAATCCCAAATGGTGTTTGTCGTGGCGTTACTGTGAAGTGTTTGTGCTTTGCACAGGATCGCTGCAACCCAGACTGTTGGCTTCTGCCCTTCATTAGGTGTGATGGCAAACAGAGGCCTTTAAAAGCAAACTACAAAGCGCAAGAGACAACATAATGAGGCTCTTCCTCCCATCATGCATCACTTTGTCATTTTAACTGACTGCGCCACAACCAAAAAAAGCCTGGAGTAAAACTGATGTGCTGGGTGGTGGCTCCCATCAAAGGCAGCTGTCGAGGGCTCTTGCAGGAGATATGGCCGCTTTGCCACTCATGACAATGCTTTTAATTTAAAAAAAAAAAAAAATCCAACACGCTCCATAACAAATCTTTTCTTATGCAACGTTTCAACATGTCGCCCCGTCAAGCAAGCCTGTAGTTAGGAAGAAAATAAAATGGTCTATAGGGCCACTTCATCACAGCACTAAGCCTCACACTAAACAAGCGCTGACAAAACACTGTGCAAGGTACGAGAGGTATCTGCAAGGCAAATCAACAGGCAATCTTCAGAAACCTCTCGTTTTCAGCATCGTTAGTTTTACGTATTCAGCAGAACCACAGAAATCTCCCTTCCTATTCCCTCCTCTTCAAAATACCACCTGCACATTTATGTAATAAAATTGGTGGATATTTTCTCCGTCCCCCCTCTCAGAGCAGAAAGGCTCACTTTGCACACTGCCATGGTGTTTTTCAGTTGAGAGGCTATAAAAAAGTCTCATCCTCACAAACTGCACAAAATGTGTTATTTTATCTGAAACAAAAGTTCTCTGGATTGAAAAAATGCATCATTTTGGGTAGGCTTTTCAGAAATACTTATATGATTGAGGGAACATAAGTCAACTTTCTCCCAAACTACTTGCTTTTGAAAAGGGTTACCTTTTTTGTAGGAAGAAAATAAAACATCTTTGAAAAGTTTCAATGCTTCCTAACACAGGACTGAAAATCCACAAAATATGGATACAACCACTCGGTATAATCAATAACAACTAATCAGTAATGATTATTTAACTTTTCTGAATGACTATAAGTATTACTGAGTGCAAATAAGGTCACATGTGCTCAGTAATAATGATCCAGGCTAATCAAGAATAAGGACTTTGAATAGTTGTCCATTACTTGGTGTTATTTAACAGTGCTGTATTTTCTGCTAACAATCTTGCATTATTTAGATAGCATTTTGAACAGCGCTGGAGGCTACTTCTATTTAAAATGCTTCCTGGAACACGACCTAAAAATGTAGTATGCTTTTCATTAGTTACAATTAGAATTGAGTAGAATTGAGAAAACTAAGTGCCTGGTGAGCACTATCACTTTTGTTCACACTCCATGACCGAGACAATAAATCTATTCAGGTTCACGATGAAGAAAGCCCTCACTAAGCCAACACCAATAGACTTGAAAGCTTTATGAATGCTTCTTCACCACCCACTCATGTTAGTGCTACAGCTGGTAATTCAGAAAAGGGCAACTTCTCCAGGAATTCCAGTGAACGAAGCATTCCTTTAATCTAGTCATGGAATCAACCATGTTCATTCTATGCGGGAATTAGTAGATGAACCTGTTAATTTTCCTACACAGAAAAAAACAACCTTGTAATTTGAACTGTAATTTGCAGAAAAATGTGCATTTGGTTTCACAGGCACATGGGAACATACTGTCTTCCCTCCCTTGTGGGGCCTGGGGCACAAGCTGTCACCTCTAGAAGGTGACAGCTTGAGGGAGAACTCAGGAAGGGGATCACAAAGCAGTCAATGGTCACTACAGCATTGTTTTTACCACCTCGGTAAACAGACAGGAGTATTATGGTGCTGGCCACCACACAGGTCACTGAGGCGATAGGAACTCACCTACAGAGGTCCCTCAGGAAGCCCATAAAGCTGCTGTGCTGGGGGGGGATCCAGCACTCCTTGTCAATCATTTTCAGGACCTCTGTGTATGGGGACTGACTAGCATGAATTCTACATTTATCGCTTTTCCTCTTTTAAAAGCTAAACAGGTGGCCTATGAATTATAAAAAGGAGGATCTACTTTTGTTTCCAGTACATGGTCATGGAGCTTGGTGGCGGAGGTCAACGCTGCCAGCACTTTGCAGACTGGCTGGAAAGGTTGTATGACCGTATTTAATGAGGAAAGCTGGAACACAAGTACAACAGATAACAATAGCAAAGCTGGTAACCCAGGTTTTGCTGTCAGAATCAGTGGCTGAAAGGAATAAAAAGGAAGCATCTTCCAGGTGGATGAGGAAGATGCTGGAGGGCTTGTGGTGGTGATCTCGGTACTGTGAGGCCAGGTAAGAAGAGCTGTATATAAGTAGAGAATATTGGAACACAAAGGAACCTGGCAGACTGCAAACAACCCACTTTCCACATGTAAAGGAATTAAGCCCATGAGTCTGAAAGCAAGTCTTTTAATAATTTGTATTTTCTGAAAAGTTCCCAAACTATTCATTTTCCAGGGGAGTTGATTTCCAATGGATTTCATTTCTAAACGAAATAGCAGCGGTCATATGGGGAACAGGAAGAGGGAAAAAAAGACAAAAACACTCCATAGTGCAAATAAAAAAATTTAAGTGTCTTATGTTTTCACAGTGAAACTAAGATTCATAATTCCCTATTTCAAAGGACTAGTTGTAAACTGGGCCTACTCTCTCGACTGGAAATGTGAAGAAGGGTTTAGCTTTGCCAGAGTTCACAAAGTAGTTCCCTTTGTTCTGGTGGCAAGGCATTTGTAATCCCCAGGCCACTTGGAACTGGCTCTGAACTACAAACTGAAGCCAGTTTAGAATCCAATAGAAAACCACAGGGAAAACCAAGGGAGTTTAAGAGATCTCAAAACAAAAGCAAGCAAAATTGTGAGTTTGGCTTGACTTCGAAGCAAGGACAAGAGGGAAAAAAGGAAGATACAAGGAAACGGATAAGAAGGACATTTGCAATCGGAGTGCCAGTCCCTAAATTATTTTTCATCTTGTTTTGGATTCAAGACAATTAATCAGCCCTAAGGCTGAATTCAGATTAGAGGAAGTATCTCCAACTTTGCAAAAAAAAAAAAAAAAAAAAAAAAAAACCAAACATTTTTGGCATTTGTTTTTCTGCTAAGTGAGGGTGGTTTGCTGAACGAGTCAAGTAAAACAATTTTGTCTCTAGTATGCACAGAACCTTCCCCCCTGTTTATCAATTTTCTTATAAAGAGGAAGGAGGTAGCAAAGTGGCTGAGTATTTTATATCTACTAGATCAAAAAAAATCCCTAAATTTGAACTGCATATTTCTATAAGAGGATTTGCAACTTTTTTTCCTCCAGGTTCATTTTTCATTAAGTTTTAGGGGTTTTATTACATTCTAAGACTTAGGTCTTAGAACTAAGACTATGGTGGTAGATTCAAAAGCTGTGAAGTGTATTTATTTATCAAAGCAGTGCTCAGGGAACAGCACAGCTCAGACTTAGATCTCTTCCAACGTACCTAAACACTCTGGCTCTTTCAATGGCATTTTCATTGGCTTACTGAAATACTGGTTGCAGGACTGTATAGGTCAACCCTGACCTTCACCTTTGCTTGTTCTGAGTTCAAGCAACCAACTGTCCTTGTACATCTGAAGGTCCACAGCAATTAATGCACTACCAGATCCACCACCAGCTGCTATAAGAATGTGCCATGTTATCAGCTTTCAGACTTAATTGAGCATTTGATTGTTTTCCTCTCTCTTCACGAGAATCTTGTAAATTTATTGCTGTCTAAATTTCACACTTCACATAATTGTTATTAGGCAGTTTCATTGGTATCTGAGCATGTTTTGCTAAGATCAATGAGGTCATGGTTTGTTGATCTTCTTAAAGAAAAATGAGTTATTTATTATCATTGTTTTTTTCAGATCACACAAATGTAACATCTTTCCTAAAAACAAATGGATTATTACTTTCTCTTCCAAAGTTTCATTTAAGTGCTAACTTATTTCTCACTGACTACCACTGCTACGTGTTTGGGGTCATTGTCTGGAAAAGACTGAATTCCTGCTTATGGTGTAAATCACTCTCAGAGGTTACAAATCACAGATCCCTCAAGGTTTTTAGATTTTTTTCTTCTTACCAGTTTGTCAAGTGAGAAAGCAATGCCCAGAGAGGAACATTCAACTGCTGTAGTTGCTCCCTGAACCACAGATCAAGAGGTGCAGCGTTTCTGCAGCTTGCGTGTGTGGTACCTGGCCTTGACGCAACTCCAAACATTCCTGTCTTGTATTTTGCTTACTCATTGCTGTTATGAGTTAGAATTACTCATTCTACTACCAACTCCTGTGCACGATAGGAAAAATCATAATCCCATGCTACCTTTCCTTTAATGTCTGACTGGTTTTCAAGATCCTACTAGTAAAAGAAGACAACATCATGGAAGTATGATCTCAGAAAATGAAGTGCTAAAACAGTGCAATGTTACAAATCCAATGTTCTTTCATTATCTCTACTTCCTTGGATCCTCCAACAGAGACCTGCATTGTGAATCCAGACAGAGGTACCACTCAAGGCCCCATTCCCTTCAAGAAGAAAAAGTATTTGTGGTGAGCTAACCCATCACTCTTTAAGAATTTTTATTCCTTCTGTACTTCCTTTCTCCTAAGATTCAATCACTACACAATACTCACCAGAAACAAGATGAAAATTTGAGCTTGACTAAAATGTACTAGATGTCCCAGAGGCGTATGTTTTACAATGAGGAAAGCCTATACCATCACTATTCAAAAGAGAGAACTTCTGAGCCAAGTCACTGAAACATAATTTTAAAAGGCTCACATTAATGACAGCTTGAAAAACAGATAGCCAGGGATGTCTCTTCAAGTTAACCATCAGGAACATAGTTCTCACCAGAGGCACTTAAAAGCAAGACCTGTACTCGTCACTGTGAGTTTAGCCCTGTTTAGGGAATTTTCAGGCTTCCTGGATGCTGGGACAGAGAAGAAAAGATATTTAGATGTGGCAGTTGGGTACAGTTTCTCACAGTTGGGTCTCTCTCACCAAAGCTTAGATCTAAGTTTAATCTAAAGTTGGACTTCAGCTAACATCCTTATTAAGAGGGAAACGTGACACAAAAATGCCTAGTACAGTCAGTGATACAGCTCATAACAGCAAGGCCATGATTTGAAATTTCAGGGATAATCTCTAGTACCACGTTTCTTAAGTCTCTCTGAGAATAGTAAGTGACAGCCAGCCTGATTTGCACATGCTTAAGGGTCGGGAGGAGATATTTCTTTTCTGGTTGCCTTCCCACACACACGGTCTGGTCCTGCTGGCCTCTGCATCGTGACAGAAGCAATTGAAAAACAACAAACCAACAGTCAGTCATTCCGACAGGGACTGCTCAGGCACGGAGGGAAAATCTAGCATTTAAGTTGAATCACACGGGTCAACAGTGTTCCTTGCTGGGTTTTTTATAAAGTCTTCAAAAAAGTTAGTTATTAGAAATGAATATATGAAAATATAAAATAGAATATAGAAGAAATGCAGAAGCCAAAAGAACACCAAGTAATCGCAGCATATCACACCTAAATTCATGAACTATCTGGTCTCTATCAGCTTCAGCACATCCTGTTCCAGCAGAACAAATCCTGTAATTGGCTGGGTTTGCTCTCAGGGAAAATGTCTTCCTTGCCCTTAAGAATTACAAGGCAGCAAGTTGCCCTGAAGTTTGCTACTGCAAATGACTAAGCCCTTTTCATTTATTTCCTAATAATTTTCTGTTAGAACTCTGGATATTACTGTTAAATTATACTGTCTTACTGAAAAGCCCCATTACAAATGACATAAATCTGAGGCACAGGGACACCTGCTCCCAGGGAAGCATGAAGAAATCCCCTTCCAATAATTATGGATTTGCAATACCCTGTTTCTGAGAGCACTGAACACTTTCCCCTTTATTTCTTCCAACCCACACAGTGGGTGAATTAGTGTACCTACTCCTCTATGCATTTTTTTATTAGACATCTAAGATGCAAAACAAAAGCTGCATTCGGGATAGCCAGCAGACTTGTCTGCACTGGTAAACCTCACTGATTTTGTTGCCTCTGGGAACAAAACCTGTGGAGCACATCCTTCTTCATACACGTAAGTCCTATTTGTAGATGCAATGAGGAAAGGCAAGCCCCCCTCAGTTTGTATACAGGCAACTGAGCACGTAAACCAGTGGATCAGTTATTATCTCATAGGGTACACAACGAATGCTATAACAAAGAATCATGAAGTGAATGCCCTTATGCCCATTCGCAGGGAGAGCTGTTTGAGTCTTGCAGCTGAGTCCTCCTGGCTATGTCTTCCCTTAAGTGTTTGCCAGAAAAGAAGAAATTATCCTCCAGGATCAGTTACCAAATACCA
This sequence comes from Chroicocephalus ridibundus, assembly GCF_963924245.1. NCBI lineage: Eukaryota > Metazoa > Chordata > Aves > Charadriiformes > Laridae > Chroicocephalus > Chroicocephalus ridibundus. The sequence goes on from NC_086292.1 coordinate 10,281,265, forward strand.
GTTTAACTCCCTATGGTTCTGTCACCTTGCACTTTGGGCATGATGGATTTCCTCAGGAAACCTTCCATTTGTCTGTCTGCTCACAGGACATATACAACATTGCCTACTGACATGTTACAGTTACAGCTTACTTGATGTGGGTTTCAACAGGAGTAGTACCTGGGTAAAGCACATTCTCCTCCATTGCTATATGGAGAACAGAAGGGATATGAAAACTGCCCAATATGTTAGAGAGGAGATGGCTGAGGGCTGAACAACACCTCAGCAATAGGTCTCCTGCATGCAAAGTTGACTGCATGAGGAAGCAGTCGCTCTACTTAGCATCCTTTCTCTCCAGCAGGCAAGGTCTGAAGCCCACAAGGGAAGGCACTTCATCCATGAGCAACCAGTGACAGTGAGCTGAAATGTTACTTATACACTGCAGCACATGGAGCTTTCGCTATGACAGTCTGTTAGGACTAGAAGGTAATGCCAGTCATTTTAAAGGTATCTAAAGCTGGGATTTACTATTAGGAAAACTGAAGGATACACAATATTCTCATCCTTGTGGATGCTGGTGCAACAGGGAAGTCGCTGGATGCTCTCCAACCACAACATGGCAACATGGGCATTTCTCCTTGAAGCCCTGACTGTTCCTGCGGCTTCTCAGCAACAGTAAACACTGGCTTTCAGAAAGACAGAGGATAAGTATTTTCTCTTCTAAAGGTTTAGACAAGGAGGGTGAGTGAGCAGAAATATACACATCACCAGGGAAAAGAAACAAATCTTTGTTTTCCTGCAAGTGTAAGTGTCAAAAGAACAGATAGAACTGATTTCTCTCAATAAAGACAATGTAATCAAAATGATTTGCAGGAGCACCATCAGTTTTTACACAATTTTAGATAGAAAAGTAGAAGAATTCTGATTCTACTTTCCCCTGCATTTTGATAATGCCAAAATATTATATCTCAGTAAGTTAAATTTTATTTCAGCGTGAATCATACTGACTTTATATTGTATCCACTCTAACACTGTATTCAGGTATTGAATACCATATATCACAGAGATTTTGTTTATACAGAATCAGTCACTTTTAATGTGGGAAATGTCACACAGTTTTAATGCGTGACTTTTAATGTTAGTGTCATACAGAGCCTGGGAAGACTATGCAATGCTGAATCCATGCACTTGCTCTAAGTGTGAAATTTAGCTGCCTTCTACAGACATGCCTGGGACAGTACAGCCATGAAAGCGGATCATGTACCAGCGTGCAAGTATGAAAGGTAACTATGAGGTGTGTAATCCATCAGCTACTTAGATGTGCTTCTCTTGGACATCTGATGATTAAAGACACTGGCCCACAAGAAAGTATCATCTTTGGATCTTTTCAGAGTAAGTCTATGGGGAAAAAAAAAAGCACTTGCTAGTGAAGCATATGTAAGGAGGTATTCTATGACTACACTGGAACTACAACACTGTGTTCAAAGGGATTTGAGATACAAAATCACCTTTGTCATGAACAGTTGAGCACTGAATAAAGCCAAAGCACCTGAACATGAAACGTTCTGTAATGAGAAGATATTGCCACTAACAAAATTAATAACTGCATTAAAACACGTATTGTAAGAACCATGACAGATGGCTGCATAGAAAGTGACCTTCCCCCTGCACTTTTTCATATCACGATTTAGTCCAACTTTCCTGTTTGGTCTCTGTTTGGACCTGAAAAAAACTCTTCTTTCCTTTCGTTTGGAAGTCAGAATTTCAGTGCTCAGGAAGTGGTGCAACTTTTCCTGGGATGATAGGTGCATACTGCAGTCCAGGTTGTAAGCATTTGAAACAAGTTCCTCAGCTCCTCCTAACACTCACTGAAGCGAGAGCACAAAGGTTATGCCACAAATGAAGTTTTACTGACAGCCCCTCCAGGCTGTCTAAATCTGATTTTGATTTGCCGGTCATGCGCTCCCACAGACATTCAGAAGCCTGAAGGCTTAAAATCTACTATCAGTCTATTTTATTACTGCTCAGAAAGTAATATCTCAGTATTTCACCAATGGCTCAGCAAAGGCTTGATTCTTCTGTGCATGTCCATAGCAATGCTGCTCTCCATTAAGAACTGTGCAGATAGGGACAAAGTAAGGGAAAAAGGATGCGCAGATTTCTTACCTTGATTTGTTGGCAGTTTTCTGGCATCAAATGCTAGTATTAAAGATCTGCAGGCTTATTTCCTCATAGGTATTCAAGGCCCTCACTCCCTTGTTATTCTGCATCTTGTACAAAAATCGAGGCTTAGCTCCGTCAGCCAGCCTGGCGACCATAAACCTCCACCTCCTGCTTCCCCTGCACCCCCACAAAACCCAGACTTTCTACCCTCCTGATTCACATTGTGGGAATTCGGTTGTTTTCTTTCACCAACAGTTAACTAACAGCAAATATGCACTAATGTTTTACTCTTGCTGATCTTGCTTATAAAGCATTTATTCAGTACTTCAGTTTATTTCAGAGTTGGGCCCAGTTAGAAGAAAGGGCTCCAGGAGCAGGCCCTTGCTGAGGGCAAAGGTGCTGCTAAGCTTTGATGAGATTTCTTCCCTAGCTCATCTTCTCTTTTTCACCAGGTTAAGAAAATCTACATAGGCCCAGTTCTTGTTCCCTCTTTAAAGAAATGGAGGCATTTAACACAGAGAAACAAATGTATTTGTTCAGAGAGCAAAAGCAGCACATGATCTGCAAATGACTGTCTTATACCCTCAGAACTTTAGGGCTACCCTGTGCATTTAGATCTATTTTAGTTTCCATGTGTGGCTTTGGTGCTCTCATCTCTGAATCCTTCAGTGAAAATGCTTCGATCCAGAGTGCTGATGTGAAAATCCCAGAACATCAAACCTCTGTAATAGAAATGGTGACAGCTTTATCTGAAAGTAGCATTGGTGGGTGCTGGAAGATTAATGGCATGTCCAGGACCTTACTGCAAAGAGACCTCCAGAATGCAGCATTTCTATATTGGGCCGTAAAGTCGCGACACGGATGTCCCGGCATTTTTCTGGGAACTGAGTGAAACACACGTCTATCCGTTAGTCAGGATCCCTTTTTTGGATGTCACTGGATCTTACTGTAGCAATATCCCTGGTTTGACACAGAAAAGGCACCTGAGAACTAAGCAGATCCATGGATTTCACATGGATTAGGTAACACAGCTCAATTCTGCACTCTTTTATAAGTCCCTGCAGAATCAGACCCTTTAATATGTCACAGCCATGCTTAGCACTGGAGAAAAATACCACACTTCGGTTTGCATCGGAGTGTCAGGTCAACGACAAAATGTATTGTGAGAAGAGAGAAGTAAGTTTTAAGGCAACAATAATTTCCTCCTGTTATACAAACACCCCCACACCTGCCTGTGGAACAATGTCTGATTGGTTAATAAAGGAGAGACAATATTTAAATTATGGTATCAGACCTCCTCAGTCTGGAGAAGCAATCTCTTTCATTAATGCTGCACTAATATTCCTTAATTTTATTCAGCATTACAGGTTCATTTGCAAAACAGACATTATGATCATTGAAGTGACAATTCTATATAAGAAAGAATTCACTGACATATTTAATTTTTATCCATCTCCAAATCATTGTCTTATCAGCCTATCCTTCCCCTGCTCACACCCACTCTTTTCAAGCAGCTTCTGAAAAATTCCTTCCAATTGCTTCAAAGGTACTCATGCCTTGATCCTACAAGCACCCGTGAGCAACCAGAAAATGCAGCTTCTTGAAAAGCAGGATTTTGTTTTTTAGAATTGTGAAGAACCTTTTCACAACAAATAGGAAACTCAGTGAAATGTGCAACTGCCATCTTCCCCATGCAGTTTTCTTGTTTGCTACATTGTTTTGACTGAGAAAAAAGAAGTCGAGGGAGAGTAAATTAGCATAACTCTCACTATTGTCTGTGACATCCTTTATGTACAACTCGCTAAAAACCCTTGGTGTTTACTTGCCTTCTACCAGAGACCGTCCCAGCTCAAGAGCGTCCTTCCTTTCAAGCCATAAACAACTTCTGGGACAGGAACCCCTTGTCCCCAATTAGCCTTAGCAGCATATCTAAGCATCCCACCTCCTTGCGACCCTTTTGTATAGACAAGTACGAATTTCAGACAGAACGGTTCTAAGGCAAGAGACTTGAAGTGGGTGAACGCAGGACACACCGGCCACTGAGACACACAAATGTGAATTTTCACCCTTAGGGCAGCAGAGGGAATTGCACCAGGGCTTCCCACATCTCTGGTAACGGGCTAGAGAGACATACATTTAGATTTGAATTGCTTCTGATTTTCTCTTAGAGGACATAAATGAAAACATCTTTGTTGAGAAAAACTTCAAAAGTTCTACATTTATCTTGAAACAAAAGCATTTTCCTCCCCAATTTTTTTCATTCAGCTACCAAACCAGAAGCCTTAATTATGCATGCAACCCTAAACCCAGCACAGCACACTAATGGACAGTCACCTCTTCATTTCCACTGCACTGAGTTCTCTCTACCAGTCTCTATTCATTCTGTCTACAAAAGAAGGCATTTGTAACAGAAATTGTTGATGTTTCTAGAAAATAAAATCATATTCTAGAATTACTGCTCTCATTTCTGACCTCTTAATTCTCACAAAGCAGGTGATCCTGGTTAATGACTAAAACACAAACATCTGCTTATCCCCCTCCAAAAAAAAAAGGGATTCATAAAGCTGAAATTACACAGTTAATGGTGTGGATAGTCTACCACAAATGTGTGATCATATTTCAGAACATTACATCCAACACAATTTTAATGAAATTAAAATAAATTACTAGTGCTATTTCCTCAGCTATTTTAAGCCACCTATGATTTCATAAACAATAACTGCAGGGATACATTACCAAAATTTTGGAAGAAAGAATTAATTCAGTAAAGGAAGAAATACAGTCTTTTATGTGTAACCATTATATGTAATATTCTGCACTGGGACATAAATCTGAAAAAGGCAAAAATATCTGTAATTATAGAAGAAAGTTCTACCCAAAGCAGAAAAACTGTATAACTGACAAGGAAAATCTTATTGCTGTATAATGCCTTCCAAGAGGCACATCATATGGGTTTTATCTGAAAATGAGGAGAAAGCATGAATTAAGACCTTGCCTATTTGTTACCAAAACTACTTTGCCATGTAAATCACCAAAGAGTTTTGAAATTTTCCAGAAAAAAGTATGGCTCAGAATTCAATCCGAGATAAATTAATAATTTTTCACATAGGATTTGCATTAAAATTTCCAGAGTAATAAACTAGTAACTTGATTACCACAACAGGGATTTCTTATGAAAAAAGTATAGCTCCCTTGAAACATATAAATCATTATCTTCCCGTAACATTTCAAAATCACAGAGTTCACATTACACTAAACCTGTGACAGAGCAGCTAAAAGAGTAATTAACTCCAAAGGCTGCAACACAGAATTAATAGTGAGTTTAGCAGATGCATCTGATATTTAAACTGGACGTTGGTCCCCAGTAGAAATCACCATGCACCACAGCACAATCTTTGATTTTAGTAGCGTTCTTCAGGATCAAAATGAACTGCGGCAGCTGAGACAAGGCAGCACGACTTAGCAGAGACGGCAAGAGAGGAAATTCTGGGCTCTGAACAGTGCTGTTATTTTGCTGCAAATATTTGGTATTAAATTCATCAAACGTGTATAATTTCAGTACAGAATAGCAGACAAAGATGAAGCAAGCTTCATTCTCTGAAACTAAATAGTTTTAAACCAAACCACATAAAGTATCTGTAAATTCCTTTTAATTCAAAACTGGATCATTTAAGGGATGTTTATTCATTCATTCTTAAAGAGTCCTCCTTTTTTATCTTCCCAATTTTAGGCACAGAGCTGACATCCACATCCACATGACGGAAATCACGAGCTCCAGCACATGCTTAATTTAAGGCTCATCCAACAGTTCCAAAATACTTCTGAGACACGCATTTCAGTGCCTTACCAAACAAGGTCTGCTTAAATTTATGACAAATCACAACTGTATATCAAAATAAACATTTCTTCAAAACCAGACAGAATTGTAACTCCCCATGGCCTAACCCCATCAGAATAACTCAAACTGTGTCTAACTCTTGAGCAACTCAGAGGATTTGGAAAAGAGCGTTACTTAACAAAAATACTTCATGATTTAAGAAGTATGCGGTTCTGAAGGTTTATGGCAAATTGAGAATTTGCAAATGTTGGAATGAAAAAAAAAAAGTAATTAAGTGAAAGCACATGTTTAATTACAGCTATTGGAAGAGGTAACCATAACTAGTAGGGAAACTAATTTTGAGACAAAGCATTATGTGACATATATAATTATGAGAATAAAAATAATGAGCATGTATTAACTGGAATCTCAATCCTGAGAGCTAAATTTAAACGTTTTTTTTTTTAACCAAGACAATCTATACATTCTTAGTTAGACTTTAACACAATACCCACCTTAGAACACATGTGTAGAAACCACTGTCTTGCAACTCAACCGAGTGAAACCATATTGAGTCTTCATCCTTGCTCATCCTAACTTCAGAAAATATAATGGGTTCTTCTAAATCTCCTTTGTTTTTGTACCACATAAGCCTAAGACCTGTGCTTTGGGCCATGCTATAATTAGTTCTGATATAGCTGTAGAAAAGGGCACATTTCACTCGGACTGGTTCACCTGCCAAAGCCATGTATGTCTTGAGATCCACTGACCAGTCAATGCAACCATCAACTGAAAGCAAAACAATAATAAAGAAATATTAGACACAGAAATATTTTTTCAAGATAGCGAAAGGCAGCTTGTGAAATACAATGCAATTAATTAAAAGAAAAGAACCTTACGTTTATAGCAACATGAAAAACCCGAAGGAGCTCTTGGCAACTAAAGGGTTTTATACACCTTTTTTAATTACAAGTAAATATGAACGCGCAGGCAATAAATAGAGCACATTGGGCTGTCTCAGTTCCATTTCTTTAGAATATCATTACTTTTCATCCCCACAAAATTAATTCTTTAATAAATAAACCAAGTGTTTTCACCTTAACTACTTGCCCCAGTAAGCCAGTTTTGAATTTTTTAACTCTTTACAGGAGGAAAATGTAAATTGGCATGAGATACCAATCTTATCCCTTAAAACTTTTCCATTCACCTCTGCTAGTTACATTACATGAAAAAAAAATAACTAACAGATGTGACATTTACCATTCTCTTTTCAAGGCAGTTCCACATAGCTTTTTTTTTTTTCCTACCACCTACTCAACTGTAGAGATACGTGTTATATACAGCAGGATACAATTACAACACGCTACCTATGCAATCAAGCTTAATACAGGAATTGTACAAATATTAAAAGGGATCTTTTGATGTTCTGTTCAGTAAAAACTTTTGAAACAGTTTTCTTGATATTTCACTTTAAAAATTAACATCAGCTAGTTTAATAAAAGATCGCTTCTCCCTACACTTTTTTCTCACATTATTTTAAATCATCTTAGTCACAATACAATCCTAGAACAGGCACCCATATCAACATGAAACTCCCCTTCACATCAGAGACTTTTTAACTCAATCTTTTATTGCTGGAAAAAACTTAAATCTGAAAGTCAACCAAGAACATAACCAAAGAAAAAGACTGCAAAGGCAGATCATCAATAGGCAAATACACTATCTGAAATTAATAGGCTTAATGAAATGTGTAGGTTTTAGAATTTATTGATCATATCCAGCTACATGCAAGTGGAACGTCTTTACCCTTGATGTAGCTACCTCAAATTCAACCAAGTAAGGTTCAGGTTGCCTCTTCTGCATTTACAATATCAATTCTCAAAGTATTAGATATTCTCTGGTCTCTGGATACACTGGTCATTTCATAGAATCTTCATGGTTGGAAAGGACCTTTGAGATCATCGAGGCCAACCATACACACCCCAAAAACCCCCAAAACAACCCCTACGATCTCTGCCACTAGAGCATGCCCTGAAGTGCCAAATCTACACGTTTCTTAAATACCTCTAGGGATGGTGACTCAACCACCTCCCTGGGCAGGCTGTTCCAGGGCCTGACCACTCTTTCAGTAAAGTAATTCTTCCTAATAGCTAATCTAAACCTCCCCTGCCGCAGCTTCAGACCGTTTCCTCTGGTCCTGTCATTATTCACCGGGGAGAAGAGGCCAACACCCACCTCTCTACAACCTCCTTTCAGGCAGTTGTAGAGGGCAATGAGGTCTCCCCTCAGCCTCCTCTTCTCCAAGCTAAACATGCCCAGCTCCCTCAGCCTCTCCTCATATGCCCTGGTCTCCAGAGCCCTCACCAGCCTGGTAGCTCTCCTCTGGACACGCTCCAGCGCTTCAATGTCCCTCTTGTACAGAGGGGCCCAGAACTGACCACAGTACTCGAGATGAGGCCTCACCAGTGCCGAGTACAGAGACACGATCACTTCCCTGCTCCTGCTGGCCACACTATTCCTGATACAAGCCAGAATGCTGTTGGCCTTCTTGGGCACACGGCTGGCTCATGTTAAGCTGCCCGTCCACCAGCACCCCCAGGTCCTTTTCTGCTGGGCAGCTTTCCAGCCACTCTTCCCCAAGCCTGTAGCGTTGCTTGGGGTTGTTGTGACCAAAATACAGCACCTGGCACTTGGCCTTATTAAACCTCATACAGTTGGCCTTGGCCCATCGATCCAGCCTATCCAGGTCCCTCCGTAGAGCCTTCCTACCCTCAAGCTGATCAACACTCCCACCTAGTTTGGTGTCATCTGCAAACTTACTGAGGGTGCACTCAATCCCCTCATCCAGATCATTGATAAAGATATTACACAAAACTGGCCCCAAAACTGAGCCCTGAGAGACACCACTGGTGATCAGCCGCCAAGAGGATTTCACCCCATAAATCACAACTCTCTGGGCACGGCCATCCAGCCAGTTTTTTACCCAGCGAAGAGTACACTTGTCTATGCCATGATTCGCCAGCTTCTCCAGGAGAATACTGTGGGGGACGGTGTCAAAGGCCTTACCACAGTCCAGACAGACAACGTCCACAGCCTTCCCCGCATACAGAAGGCAGGGCACATGGTCATAGAAAGAGATCAGGTTGGTTAAGCAGGACCTCCCTTTCCTAAACCCATGCTGGCTGGCCCTGATCCCTTGGCTGCCCTGCACTGGCCATGAGAGCTCACTCAAGATGATCCTCTCCATGATCTTTCCTGGTACCTTCAATAGCGTTCACTCATTAAGTAATTTTTTTATTTACTTCCTAAACAAAGGTAGTGAGCCAAAATTTCTACACGTTGTGGAATGTCAGGCCTAGTCTTTTTTTTTTTCCTATGGCTTTTACTGCCTTTAAATTACATCTACCATTTTTTCAGGCTTCTCCTGAATCCTTCAAAACTAACCATGATAAATGGAAGGTTTTAATTTCGCCTTTGCAGTAAGTCAGCTTTAATTGTATTACGATCACGTGAACCATGCAACTGAACCACATTTTCAACCCGTTGACACTGACCTCTTTCATACATTTTTAATACATAAACTTCCATGTAACATCTTGTTTTAAAACAAACTTTATTTGTAAAACAAATTAACATGGGCTCAAGAAGGAAGGGAAACTCGTTACTCAAAAGTATACTTTTAACGTATCTACTGTTGTGAGGGTATGGACAGGCGAAGGGAGATGGTACAATACCTTCACCCCAGGGGGTGCGGATCAGGCTCCCTGCTCCTGCCACCCCCACCACCGGCAGATGCAAACGCAGTGGCTGGTTGAGCCAACTGACTTCCTACTTCAACAATAGAAGCCCCCAAACCAAAACATTCACCTGAAGCTAGGTACGGACAGTTTCGCTTAACTTCAATTTTTATTGCCATACTTGTTTTGCTGAAAACATCCTGCTGATTTAAATGAAAATTCATTGCTTCTTGTTTTTAACAGCTACTGTTAATGACATAAAATGAAAGGCCACCAGCAATTTACTGACTTTCCTTTTCTTCACCGCTGCAGCACCACCTTCTTCCTCTGTGCTCTCCCTCTCAGTCTAGTGCCACACAGAAGAGAACAAGTTTGGATAACTGTTACGAAAATCATGTACTGAAGTATTTGTTCTCAGTGCATCCCCTCCAGGTTTCTAACATCCTTCACCATGACCAAAGGTGCACGCTGTAACTCAAAGACTCTCTTGCCAGGACCCCATGAAACACTGCGTTCACCTCTCTGCGAATGTGTTATACAGACAAAGGCTGGAAAAAGAACCCAAGTCTCCCAAACCCATCCAATCAATTTTTACATTAAAGCCTGGTTCTGACATCATAAATTGTTTTATATAGGTGGCTTTGAAGGCTTTTACATCGAGTGGGTATCAACATACGCCATACAGAACTTCCTCACAAAAGTTCCGTGCTTTTTTTAAGCCCTGCTCTTCAGGCTGGTGTGAGTTTACAGTTAAAGAGCAGTGCAGAGCTCACAGCCGCCGTCTCTCAGCAAGGGAGGTGAACGGCAACGCTGAGCTCTCCAGATGGCTCATCCCTGCTCTCCAGGCCATACAGGCCTTCTCAAAGGCAACCTTCCTCGTGTGCTTCAGCAAAGTCACAAAGGTCTAAGGAGGGGTGTAAGCTGAAATGAATAGGGGTGCCCAGAACTGGAATTTAGATCCAAACTAATTCAGACAATCTAATTAATTCTGTCAATCTTCTGTCAATCTAATCCTGTTGTGTCATCTAAAGCTTTTGAACCTGTGCTGGTTCAGCACAGTTAAACCTCAATACAGAAAAACTGACATTCAGACACACATGGAAAGCTTGTGGGTCAAGCAGAAAGGTGCCAGTTTTTGAGTTACTTCACAGAGCAGAGTCACAATTAGGAAGAGTTATGGAGTTAGGTACTGACCCAGTATGGAAATCCAGCTTTGGAAGCCGAAAATGCCTCTGCTTACAATACAGTTTCTCCCCCCATCCACACCAAACAACTTGTCAAAGCACAGCTCAAACGAACGCTAAGCATCCTTCAGTGTCATTAATCTGCCTCATCTTCCACTTTCATTTCGAAATGTCTTTTCCCTTCTAGTGTGCACTTCTCTACTATTTTATTTTCAAAATTACAGCTGCTGGAGTATATAAAGCACAGTGGAACAGATGAAAGACATTTGGATGGTAATTTACAGCCAGGTCATTAAGGTGGCTAAAGCCCATCTCCAGCTGCCCCCAGTGCAGAGTGAGACTGGGGCTGGCGCACGACTGGCCATTCCCAGCGTTCCCGGCACCTGCATCTCAAAAGCAGAAAAGAAAGAAAAAGGAGCTTTACACTGGAAACCTTTTTCCCATTAACAGTATCCGAAGGGAAGGATTTCAGCAGCCAGCGGCAAGGCTGCCCCAGCGCAGTGGCGGGGGAAGGTGCAGGCAGGCTGTCTGCCCACCACCCCTGCCTGCCCCCGCGCTCCCCGCAGCAGCTCGCTCCCGCAGCGTGCCGGGGATGGGGGTGGGTAATTACAGAGAGGAGAACACACAGGGAACGGAGTAACCATTCATTATAGGGTTGATGACATCTGCGGAGGGGAGAAGTCTCACAGAGCACCTTGACTAAATCTTAATTATTGAAGAAAGACTAATCAAACAGGAGACGACTTTTCCCCCTTGCTCTTTTATTCTTGTTAAATACACAGTCAAGAATGTCTCCTCTTACGAGGCTGCAGAGGCTAAAATCTAGGTCAGGCTCCCCACGCTCACGTGGAAGCTGGAATTTTTCCTCTTGCCGCGCTGTCAGTCACTGGAGCGTGAGCACTGTTAGATTCGTTTGGAGCATTCTCCAAGCTGTCATTACGAATGACTGGAGCTGCTTAGGTGGAGTTTAGCACTCCATTATCCAGAACAAAGTTTGCTGTCGTTTTTGTTGGACTGGCTCTCAGTGTGTAATATAATCAGGGTGGTAAGAAGAGAATAATAAAGGCATTAGAGAGAGGCATTTATTATATAATAAATGTATATACATCTTTTCTCTGCTACTCAATAATCAGCTGATCCTTAATAAGTGCCTGATTGAAAGCCCCATTCAAATTAAATCCTATCTATTGTGGGTGTATTTTAGACATTTTAAATAAAGACCATTATTTGAAATATTTTCTAAAATTTGGAGCATTGAGGGGATATGGAAAACATTGTCCCATTTTTAGTACAGCTCCCTAAGGAAAAGAGGTTTGCCCGTCTATCTGTCCGTGCCCCCACCCCGTTAGTATAACTTCTTACCCGACTGACTAACTTCAGTCTTGTTTCGTAGAATGTGAAAGTGTTCAGGTACATGAGAGCCCTACATGGGTGCAGGAGAGAGTCCCGATGTGTCCCCACGGGCAGGGAAGCACAGCAGCAGTTATGACAGTGGGGCTGCCCTGAGCCCATCCCACTTATCTATCCGGGCTAACGCGACCCGAGGAGATGGTGAATTGAAAATGAAGGTTTCAAAATTATCAAGCAAATTACAGATTAAGTTGGTTGACAATGAGTTCTGTACTTGTATGTTAGCAATCACCCACAGTGTGTACTGCATCTCCTTCCCCAACATTTCCCGGTAATTTCCCATTATTCTTATTTTAAATAAATCTAGTTGTCTCGGGAGTCTAGCTGCATTTTAACATGAACCATAATAATTTATGAGCAATTATAGAAGAGCATGTACATAGTCTCTGAGTAATTTGTCTTTCTGCTTGCTGTCATATAAATAATTTTTTGCATTGCGAATCTGCCTGTAATAATTTTTGTAGGGATCTGTCACCTACAGCAATTTATATCATGGCATTGTTAAACATGTTTGCCTACCTTGTTACCTGCAAATCTCATTTTAAATTGAAATCATCGACAAATAAATAATTAAAAAATAATATACTAGCTAATGTATTAAATTTATCACTCCACAAAGCAAGCAATGCTTGTGACTGTAAATACATAGTCAGAAAAAAAAAAAAAACAACAAAAAAACCAACAAACAACGACCATTCCTCTGATGCAGGAGTTATATTTTTATTTATATATTAGCCATAGAACAGCAGAGTTTAGGAACTGATATCCATCATGCTCGGGGTTTGCAGACAGATAGCAACGATAGATGCACTCCATTAAGGAAATCCAAAAAGGGATGCAAATTTTTAGACTCTTAAAGGGGAGAAATCAGTTACAGCCCTTGAATTTTAGGCAACTTGGTATTTTCAGATTTTGATTCTGGAGAAAAGGCAATACACCCTCCATTTGAGCAAACGCAGCAATGCCTTTAACAGCTTTGGCTGGATGCGATCTTCACAAAGGGTCAGGGTGTTTGATTGGGCTCACCATACATAATTGGTTTCACATCTCTGGCTTTCTGGCCATGCCATGCTAATTCTGCTACGGTGCTTGCAAACCCCTGCTGGGATCTCATCACAGCCCAGTGCTGCCATATGAATCCGTCAGCTGAGCCCAGCATGCGGTCTCCTGCCACCCTGCCTTCTCCTGGAACCCTTCCCTGCTCCTCACACCACAAGCCAATCAGGGAGCTGAGCCTCCTAAAAGCTGACAGCAACCCCTTCCACTCCATCTATGATTCTTCAGAGAACACGTTTCAAACAAAACAATCTATTGAACACTCTGCGCGCTCTTCAAAATCATGGATGTCACCCCCAAAGCAAGGTAAGACCTTTGCTTGTAGAGCCTCCTCAGCTTAGCTGACCTACCAAACTGAATGGTCGAATGACACTCTCATAACAATTAATAAAAATCCACTTTACTGAAAGACATCTCAGCTGGCATCTTTGACATGGAGAGCAAGTTACTCAGTTTTACAGGGGAGAAGGAGAAGCCTACGCTAGCAGTACTTCAGAGAAGGATGACCTTCTCCAGCAGCAGGGGAGCCGATCTCAAAGAGCAAGCAGGGAGGAAAAGAGAAGGAAGTTCAGGTAAGGTGTCAGTGATGTTTGTTTTCTATGAGTTACAGTTTCACCCTTTTTTGAGTCAAGCGAACACTAGTTTTTGACACTGACTATGCTCACATGTTAAACTGCATTTTAGGAAAAAAATTAAACAGTTGTCCCCTGAGGGGTGTAGTAAATCAAAACAATGTTATCTGTTAGAGATTAAAACCACTCAGAAAACCATCTTCAATTTTGAGGGAAAAAAAAAAGTTTATCATGATTCAAGCTGGGTAAATTTTGCAAACGTTTCTCCTGTTAACAACTTTAAATAATTCATTTCTATCACAGTGACATCTAGATTCAGCAATCATCAACCAAGACTAGTTTGCTGTAGAAACACAACATCAAAGAAGAGGATCACTCACAGACTTTGTCGTTTCTCTACTCTGATCTCCATTTTCTGAATGTTTTCTAGCAAGACTTAGACCATTCAAACTTACTGGCAAAAATGTTTGAGATTTTAAAACATGTAAAAGAGCAAATATTCCAAAATTCCTAAATCAAATAATGATGAGTGCAAAAAAACTTCATTAGATTTAGCAACATGCAAATATTTCTCGAAATCTGGCTCATAAGTAAGGAAAAATGCATTTACTTCTCTTTATACATTGGCTGAATATTTTCCAAATTTTGATCAAAGCTTCAAATTTCTATAAGATGGGCTAAAAGGTTTTTAAGAATTGTATAATGCTTCATTCTTTTTGACCAGCTTATGAGCCACAGCTAAACAACCCAACTCAAATGTCAAATATTCCAGCCGAACACTCAAAATTTCCTTTGAGGTCAAACAAACTCTAAATACATACTGCCAGAGGTCCAAATAACAACAGATTGTTCTGACCTGACTTACATATGCATATGGAGCCAGAAGCATTTTAGTCTTATACTGAAAATGCAAAAGAAAGAACATACTAGTAGATCACCAATCTGTAAAATTCTCTAGGGAGAGAAAAAAACCAGCTTGGATCCTGAACAAATTCTCAGCTTCCAGAAGCGATGGCATATTAATGTGGTCAAGACTTACAAATTATACTTGAAGAACAAAAAATGCTAAAGTAGTGTCAGTAGAAGTTACTGGACAGGGGCATTTCATCCTGTAGCACTTGTCAGAGCCAGCTTTTCAGGTGGCACCTTATCACAGGGCTTTTGGGGAGTGTTTGCTGATGGAGAGAAGAGCAAATCCCAGCTGGCAGGTTAGATTTTGCTGGAGACAGGGAGCTCTGAAACACATTCTGTGATGGAAAGGAAATATCTGGTCTCATCATACTCTTTGCTACCTCTTCCAAGTCAGATGTTCCTGGAGACAGATGGACTCGAAGTGCCCTTCCAAAGCTGTGCTCTTCACTTCGAGCAGATTGCTCTGCTGAGCACAGAGAAAGAGAAGAGGAGGGCATTAAAGCAACTGTTTAAAATGCAGCATATTTACCCTAAAAATGAGTGTTTGGTGACCTTGATCTCCTAATCACTTCAATATCTGGCGGGTTTTTAAAGAGTCTGTGTTGAAGTAAACAGTACAGAAATTGGAACTTATGAAGTGGTTAGGTTTTAAATATTCAGTGTAATGCCTTGATTCTCCGTGGCTGTCACCACGCTAGAAAACAATGTAAAAGGCACCTTGAAAATCAACAGCAGCAGGGCCAGGACATGAACAACAAGGAAGACATACTTCATGGTTTTATGCTTTTGTATATTTTATGAAGTGCCAGACACAGGTTCAAGGACTGTGCCCCAGCCTGCCCTGCCTTCTCAGCCCGTCCTGCAGCCCCTGGCCCCTGCCCTTCCCGCTGCGGTTCCCCTCCCGCACCGGGCAGGCAGATTTGGAAGACTTGTGGGAAAGTTCATTTACGAAGCTCCTGCCTCTGCCCAGCCTCCACCTTTGCTCCCACAGAAGTAAAGCCAAGTGGGTGATCTGCAGTGAACAAGTTATCTGAACAATTAAACGCCTTCTCTTGTTTGTGGATCTATAAACGAATCCCCATTTCTTCAAAAGTCAGACATGAAGTAACATCATTAAATGAGCACATCTCCCTTTTTGTTTCATCCCACTAGCAAGGGAACGTTATTTCAAATAAACCATGTTGCTCTAAATTGGAGTGGCCATATCAGTTACACGACACTACGTCTGCTTCTTGGACTCAATGAGTAACAAAACGTCCCTGTTAAAAACTAATATTTAAATTCCATAAATAAACAACTCAGCAAACAATTCAGTGCAAACACAGGTACGAACTCCATGAGGACTGTAAATCAGCTGTTCACCCAGCTCTGAAACCCATCTGAACACCAATATATTTTTTTTTCACATAATGCCCACAAAATCGGGTAAATAAAAATACGTCTGCTTTCTAAGCTCCAGAAAGGGGAAAAAAATATTTTTTTCTAACATCTTCCACAATGAATATTGCTGTTTTTATTAGCTCTTTGGACTCCTGAGGAAGTCAATGAATGACGGAAAAGCACAAAGAGATTTCTCAGCATTTCTGATACTACCTTTAGACAAATTAGATCAAAAAAGAAAACAAGAAGAATGAATCTCTAAAAAAAAGGAGAATAAAAACTGATTTAAGTAACGAGTAAAACAGACTGAAAATATTCCATTGCATTTATAAATAAAAATTTTATCCTAAGAAGAGTTCGGGTAAGGAGCAACACACTGGAAATATGCTTTATATCTGAAGGTATATGCAATTAATATTTTAAGTGGTGTTGACTATACACAAGCTCTTTAAGGACACTCTCTGAGACAGTTTTAATATTCTCCAGCTAACCACATTAACCCACGGAGACTTTCACACACTTCTGTTTTCAAGTCTTTAGCACCATGCAAACTTTGGGAACAAAGCTGAATTCATTTCAATAATTGATGACTCTTTTCATTAGTCCCTTTGAATAAAGTTACTGAAGGTAAAGTAAATGGAAACTAGACCCCAGATCAGGTAGTTGCAGTCTCAAGTAATCACACAATTAGGAAACTCTATATCCACTGCTTGTTATCCCCACGAGGGAATTGTAGGAAAGAGCTGTGAATAACAGGAATTTAAAATTAAAGAGAATGAAACTCTATTAACTTTCTGGTCCCTGTGGGGCAGAAGGACTGGTGTACCTGCACAAGATTATTTTATTTTTCATCTGTTTTTCAAGCATGTGGACAGTTTGAGTTGGATTATCTGCTTTGAGCGCACAATCCTCGTGAGTTTGGACTAGGTTAGGAAGATGGACTCCCTGTTGAATACACTGGACTAAATTCATTTCCTCTGCTGTCTCAGAGGGGAATCCTTGAGTGACACAGGTCTGCTGCAAGGGCTCTTACTACATCTCACTTGTGGCAGAGGAAGACTGGTCGACAGGAGAAGAGAGCAAGGGGAGTATGAGAAGAGCCTAGGCATAGTATCGCACCCCCCCCACCACAAGAGGAAAGCAGGACTCGGTTATTCCTGTGGATGAGATACACCGTATTTGTGCAAGGTTTAAGCAATTATTCACTGGGACACCTCAGCAGGGGCATTTCTGGTAGTCCAAGTTCCCCATTTACCATGGGCAACTCATGCCTGACCAGTGCATAGGCCTTGCCCGCACAGCCAACCATGCCACCATGCGAGGCCTTTGAGCAGGAGCCCAGACTCTGAGCCTCCAGAGGTCTCTTCCAACCTATCCGACCCCAATGATTTGGTCCTACCACCAACGCAGCCCTTGCTGGCCACAATTTGCAGATACATAAAGGGAGCCTTTCACACAAATGCCCATATCTGGGTGTGCACAATCTCTACCCTACTCATTAATAGTTTATTTTCTAGCTTACAAAGATGCCGTCAATCCATCAGAAGATTACCAAATGCTTTAAAAACAAGTTCCTCATCATAAACACACTAAGTAGGATGAATGTTTTGGGCCTTGGACATTTGCAATCTACTTGATGAATATATTGTAATGTTAAAAAAAAAAAAGAGAGAATGCACAACTTTAAATCAGGACATGCTCGCGAATAAAAAGGAACAAGTCAAGTTCATCTGAATTTACTTGCAACAAACAACCAGCTCTGGTCATTTGCTTTGTTTCTGCACATTTACCTTTAGCTATCTAGACATACCTACCATTTTACAATTGCTATGCCATTCCTCCTGTTATCTGGAAGAGATAATTTCAGCTGCAGTGAGCCAATTACCATTTCCACTTGCATGACAGGTGGACCTCTGTTTGAAAAGGTTGTGACCCACGTTCTAACCTAGGTTGTAATTCCTCCTATCATTTTAATTCATTAGCGGCACATACGCAGCAGAATTTAAATAGGAAACTCTCCTGACTGCAGAACACACCAAATTTCATTTCAGTAAAATGAACAGTCACAAATCAAAACAATATTTGCTTTTATAGGACAACCATGAATCGAATTGTTAGAGGGTTATTTAACTAAAATGTGTCTGTAGCTGATGAATTATGAAGAGCTTTCAAAATGAGATGTTTTAAAACAGTAAATGTTGTTCTTAAGACTTTTGTTTCTATTTAAAACAAACAAACATAGAGTTATCCATATTGCAAACTATTATAATTACATGTAAAAAAGAAAAATGAAGGATGGTTGAAAAATGAACCGTTACAAGAGCTACCTGTGTTACAGCCGTGCCACTCCAGGCAGTGCAGCAAGTGGTAATGCAGAGCTGTGCTCCATAACACAACATTTGTTTAGGCACACCTTTACCATTTACACACGTTTTCTAAAGCCTGCCTGTAGCAACATCCTGCAGCACTGCATCCACCGGCAGCTCCACACACCCCAGCAATGTGTCTCCAGGGAAAACAAGGGCCACATTTGTGGGACCACATGTCCCACGTTGTGGGACCACATCCCCCCAAAATCCCAACCCCCTTCCAGACAAGCTGTGAGCGGTGGCCCTGAGCAGGTCCTGTCACCAGCACCACAACTCCGCTCAGTCGACTCCCGGTCCCCCATTCCCCGGGCCTCGCTCCTCCCCAGCCCCAGCCCTGGTGACGGCCCCTTGGTGGGGGAGAGGGGACATTTTGTCATCGCCAGGGCTGCAGCTCCTCACATGGGCACGTCCCGAGGAACTTCATCCACCTTCTGTTCGTTTTCCCAGGTCTTGACTCAGGAGACTCAGGCCAGGGCCAATGGCCGACTGAAACCCCACAGAAACGGGCTCTTCTTTGAGCTGACGCAGAACAACAACTATTTATCTTTAAATAATCATAGAATCTTCGTGGTTGGAAAGGACCTTTGAGATCATCGAGTCCAACCATACACAACATAAGAATCATCATAAAGCAGACAGACCCCAAAACAGCCCAGTTTACAGCCTTTTTCTTCACACTTCCCTGTAACTTCACGAGCCAGGAACAAAACTGGCGGCAGGAACATTTCATTTATTAGTAAGCAAAAGTGACTAACTGCAAATACTTCATTACTAATACATCATTTGCTCGGAATGGCACAAAACAAACAGGTCTGTGTTTTATTCATGGGCCTCCTGTCACTCTCAACAGCCTCAACTCACTCTGAAAAACACACAGCTGCCGTGTGTTTCACCAAGCAGCGCCCAAGAGGGGGACGGGGAGATGGAGAGATGTCTGAGCTCCGGGCTGAGGCCGGGCAAAGATGGGAGTTGGGACCTGGGATGGAGGGAGGGGGGCGCAGGGAGGGAAGTCCTTGGCACCTGAGGCCTTTCTTCGGATGCCACCACGTCCTCCAGCTGGGACACCATCCTGCAGCCCCACCCATCCATCAACTTGGAAAAATCATCATAAAAGCTCCCACCTAGGCTACTGATAAACCAGAAAAATTACATTACTGGAGTAACTTTTTTAATTAACGTCTCCCACTTGTACTGACTGGTTACTCAACACTCAGTGAGCAAAGGGAACTCTGCTCATTTTCTGTCATGCTCTTGCTCACTCCCAGTTTCTTGACCTAACCCCCAGCCATCATTTACTTTCCCAGCATTGGGAACTGACTGCCATAACTTTGAGAGCAAGGGTTTAAGTAGTATTTTAAAATGATTAATACAACAAAGCTTTGAGGTGGCTAAACCTGGTTTGGATGCTGTAGAGATCACCCCAAAGAAAACCAATATGTTTTTCACTAAGGAAACCGTGTTTTAAAGTATGGAAACTTGGTACTTCAACTCTTAAATCAAAAAAAACTCACAGCGATTAGGGAAGACAGAAACACGAAGCTGGATACCACCTTCTTCCACCCATCTTCTTCACAAAGAAGGTGCTCCTTTCCAAGCCTGGCTGCAGTTATCTCAATGAGTTTGAGGGGCTCCAACTGCTCAGCTGGGGACTCCCGTCTCTGCTCGGGGCAGGCAGGCCGTCCCCGCTCCTCTCGGCGGGCACAGGGAGGGCTCCTGGCTCCCAGCTCAGGGCTGGGGCTCTGCTGCCCCCCGCTCCCCCATCCTTCCCTCACCACACCTGCTAAATGCAAGCTGAATTCAGAAAATAGCGTTCAGTAGGGAAGCAGGGGATGCGGGGAGGATTAATTTGGACAAACTGTGTTGTGAGTGGATGCATTCCCAATTGAAAAATGTTCTATTTAATTCAACTTCAGTCTATTTTGCTGGTTTTTTTACATTATTATTTCAGTTGACGATGACAGATTTTTCAGTTCAGATGACAGAACTTGTCATCTGTCCAGGTCTACATCTGAAGGAAGAGGAAAACAACTGTTCCCAGCCAGAGGGGAAAACGCACACAGGAGGCATGTGACCTCAGGGTAGGGATTTTGGGATACAGACAGGGAACTGAAGCGAGGTCTCTGACAGTATAACACGTGTTCCCACAGCACAAAAAAAGCAATTTGAATCAGGTCTCATCAAGGTTAAAGTAGAATTGGATGGCAACAAATCAGCCTTGTTTTCATAAGATAGAATGTCCAGCCTTAGAGGTGTTGATGGCATTCAGCTCCCGTGGAGGTCAGTGCGCCCTACACAACCTCTGCACGCTACAGCCCTGGGTGCCAATACTCCTGGGAGAACATCCCTACAGCACACCCTCTTTGTGAAAGGGGAAGGGGGGTAAAACACAGAGAGAGCGTGTGAGAACCAGGAGTATGAATGAGAAAGAGAGATGCAGGCGTCATTGAAACTATGGTAAGTGAACTACTGATAAAGAGAAGATCTTCAAAGTTAAAGACACTTACCGTTGTATTTCTGTTAAAAATAAGAGTATCACAAATTCAATCATTTTTTTTCATGTGTCACTTGTGAAATAAATGATATTTCACTGTGGGGTTGACAGTGTAAGAAATGCAATTAGAATGATTTGCATATTAAAGATATTATTATGTCTGCATTGTAAATATTTCCATCACGATGACTTTGAATAGAAGCTTTGCAAACAGAAATATAAATATCCTCACGCCAGACTTCACATAATCTGAAACCATACTGTGTCAAGTTGTCAATTTTAAAAATTCTCCTAAGCGATTACAAATCTCATTTTAATCTCTCTAAAGACTCATCTGATTTTACATAACTGAAAATAACCACTGCTTGTAATGTGTTAATTTTGATGTGCGGTGAATAATATGGTGCCAGAACCATTCCAGCCAACCACTATTTTGAAAAGCTGTGCTAAGTTTTCAATCTCCAGACTGCCCAGGGCCGTATAAACCTTTACAACGCAATTTTTTCCTATTGTTTAATACTAAATAGTCCAAAGTATGTCATCAAAATGATAAAAATTGGATTTTTTTCCTCTTCCCTGAGACTGATCAGTGTGTCTTCCGTAAGAGAGATAAACCAATACAACCTCATTAATGAGCTACAAACTTGAGATAACAAAACGCACCGCTAATAGCCCAGTTGCCATTGGACTGCTTCTCTGTGTAGTACCCTCCTGTTAGAAGAGACAAACCTACTCAGCAGGCATAAAGGACACTGCACGTTTTTGCTTCTATTTACATATATTCAGAAAAAATCTTGCCGCTCTATAGTGCACAGATAATACACTTGAAGGCTGGGAGGGATGACAGCAGTGTCCCACTAGACCCAAACCAAGAGACGTGCAAACACAGGCATGGACAGTGGGGACAGGGGTTACAACCCTGAGTCTCAAGAATATTCACAAACTTTCACTGCACACACATGTACCTAAATCAAAAGAATATGGTGCAGGGAAGAGTGACTTTCAACCTGTTTTTGCAAACTCTGTATTAATTAGGAAAGGATTTCTCAAACGCCCATGCATCTCCAAACTTTGTGCTGGGAAGACCATTTACTTCTAAATGACAAGTGTAGGCTGCATGCAAAATATTCTGAGTTTTTTGGTTCTCTAAATTACTGTTAACCCAACATTATTCCTGCCTACCTTGGGTTTTTTAATGGAATTACATGTAGCCTGCAGCTTCAAATCTAAATGAAAAATGTAGTTCCAATTGAACCTTAGGAAAAAAAGGCAAAAGTTAATGAGATTTAAATTAGTAACAGCCAAAGCTTTCCCTTAAAGAAAACATTATCGATTTTAAAGAGCTACCTAATGAAAAAGAATGGCACTCATTTAGACTTTGCATGAGCTACATTAGAGATTCATTTATAATAATAAATAAGGATGTGCTTTACAGTGCAATGAATCAGCAAAATTTATGTACATATTTTTATGAGTTAACTACACATTCCTTAAGCCTTTAATCACAGTTTTGGGTGAATTGTTTACGGTAGTAAAGAAATTACAGTTTCTAAGGCCCAGACCATCAAAGATAATTAAGTATCCATTGCCTATAAGAGCACCCACACAACTCTGGGGTTTATAATCTACTCTTCATTTGTAAAATGGAAATGGATACTACTTCTCTTTATTCTTTATTAAACAATGTTTCTATTTTAAGTTCAAGTAACAAATTATTGGAAAAATTCTCCTCCTATGAATGCTCTTCAGTTTTATACAGTAAGTACAAAAAATGAGTATTGCCGGGAGAGGGTATATATATGCACTCTTTGTAAATTCCTTAAATAGGTAGGAAATTTGTCAAGCTACTGGTTTTCATATATTTTCATTCAAACACAATTTTGTACAATCGCAAGATACTTCATCATATCAGTACAGTTCAGGAATATAATATTGTGAACCTATGACATTTAAATATGGAACACCGGTGACCGTGCACAGGTAATTATCTGGTTGCATTTCACCAGCTTAACAAATCCGGTTACTTCTCTGAGAACTGCTAAGAAAACAGATGAAATCCAAGGTCCTCCAAGCAAGTTTCGAATGACTTTTAAAACTAAAGTACTTATACAAATAGCAAGCATGCCTGGACCCAGTCCAAACAGAATTTCACCTCATAATTAATTAAAGCTCCAGACAAAACCCATCAGAACAAAAGGAACATTCAGTTCATTTGCTGAGATACCTGAAAGTGCTAAAACTTTAAACTCCGTAAGTGGTCGAATACCCTCAACCTCAGTTGCTGAAACCCCGCCTGCCTGAGGGAACCCCAAGCCCCCAGCCTGGTTCTCCAGCCCCCACCCTGGTAGGTATCTGCTCAGATTCACTACCCAAGCCACGGAGCTGTGTAGAACGACCTCAGAGGGCTGTCACGGTGCTGCATACGGGCAGACTGACCTTTGCGAAGTATTGAGGACGAAAGGTAGCGTGCAACTTCACGAACTCTAAAGATGAAATTTCTCCCACGTACACCAAAACCAGGAAGAAAGGTAACTACAGTTCTCTCAATAAAGCAAGCAACGCATTCTCACATCTCAAACTATGCTTGTGTATGCCAATAAAATAAAGAACACGTAAAGGTCCCCCATACAGTACCAAGTCCCACAATGCCAGTACAGCATGTTTTTGCAATGCAGTTCACCAAGACATCATTTCACAGGGGAGAAAATATTTGTCAGAGCATGTCTAAGCTGTTGGACTTCATTTTTGCTTTGTTAAAGCAAAAGATAGATTTGCAAGACATGCATTTATTTTTAATAAAAAGCATTCATACACATTAATTTCACCTGCCACAAGACTGTGCCTTGAAGAGATTCTTTAAAGTAACTCAATAAATCTAATTCATCTGTTTCGCAGAACTAAGAATTCCACCTGCCTATTTGTGAGCTGATTTACAGATCCCTGGCAGACCTCCTCCCCTACCACCAACATCCCGCCACTGCTGTTCTGTTCACATGATTTTGGTTCACATTATCGCTACAATTCAGAGCAGTAAAGCAGCTTCGGATCAAGTCCTACTGTTGTCCTCCCTTACCTCTCTCGGTTCAACCCACAAAGTGTTTTTTGGTGTGCAGAAACTACATTTCATCAGGAGGACACGACCTCAGAGGCTCCGCTGCAGGTACACGCACCGGCACTCCCGCCCCGAATGGAGACAAACAGCTCCAAGTCAATGGCTGGTCTTCAGATCGCTCCAAAGCAGACGTGAGGTTGGGAGACATTCAATCCCAGGGATCATCAGAACCCCAGGATTCAATCTGGTTGAAGCAAACCCCCACAAACCACGTAACATTTAGATGTGGATGATTCTGCCCCAAATCCTTTGTTCTAACAATCTGCTCTCGCTGCACCAAATTATGTGCTAACACAGATCTAGCCCAGGGTGCCCTAAGATGGGACTTTCTATTCATTTTGAAAGTGATGTGCTTCAGACTTCATGCATTAAAAGAAGAGCTTCCAGAGGCAAGCCAACTCTCAAATATATGATCTTTGCGAAGAACTTTAGGTGGAGAGAAAGAAATTATAACTGAAGTACAATATGTTGATTTTCTATGTTGGTCTTCCTTTCTTTAATTATAAAGTAAATTCATAATCGTGAGTATTGTGTTTGTTTTCCCTAAGACATGACGAAAAAATGTGAAACTGCAGGAACTGCATCTCTGAATGGATCTGAAGGGAAATAATTAATAAAACCTACTCTATTATTGCTTGTTTCTCTAAACTATATATTCTGGTAATGTTCAATGAAATGCCTTGAAGATCGACGTAAGCCAGTCCTTTCTACCCCACGCAAATGTGACCAGAGCACACTGTACATCAGCGAGATGCAGCACAGAAGAACCATGATGGCTCGGTAGAGCACTGCGGATGGGGACAGTCACTTCTGTAACCCCAGCTCTGGTTTAGATCCAAGCCGAAGGGACTAAGAATTACCAGTAGACAGAGGGCATCAGCTGGCAGTTGAAACAGTCCTAAATTGAAGAATAACCTAAGCTAGATCCGAGGGAAGCAATAAACAGCTGTTACTCACCCTGCTGCCATAGTGATTTTCACATCAAAATAAGCTTAAATTTTAAAATGTTTCTCTTGCTTTTATTTGATTCCACTTTATACCACACTGCTTCTTTTCAGTCTTTCCATACCTGATGCAGGAGTCACTTTCTGATGTGTTATGGACCACAGCTCAAGAAATCCCAATGTAAAGCCTGCTTCCCAGCAAACCGGCCTCCTTTGACAGCGTGCAGCCTTGTTCTTCTTGTTAACAACCTCTAGATTTTCATTACCACTGCCTACATTCAATGAAGAAGGCTCAGCATATCACCTCTGACTGCCAAACCCTTCACGAGTAACAGGCTTCCACAAGCTTTTTTTTTTTTTCTTTTTCTTTTGTTTTTTCTTTTGTTTCCTACAGGTTGGCATTTTTTGCATTGTTTCAACCCACAGTTTAAGTAGGCTCATATGCACTCTGTACACCAGTAAAAACTTCAAAACTTGGAGTTTTGAAGTTTGCCTTCCTCCCCAAGAGCCTTCAGGTGAGTGTTTGCTCTGTTTTAAACATCCTAGTGGGAATTCCTACAAGCTCCTTGCCCTTTCCTTTCTGCCTGCAGGAGGATTGCTACTTTCATTGCAGGGAGACAACAACTAAAAATATTCTGGCCATACATACCCACGCTTCCCTAGTGGAACGGTGTACAAGGGAGATGGTATTTATTTGGGGATGGAGAAGACAGTGTTCACAAGGACGTAGCTGAATCGTTCAACCACTCGTTATGTCAGTAACTTTACAAAGTCTCTTGTGAGCTGTGACAGAAGTTTCATAGTCAGGCGAGACCAAGCCTTGTGCTCTTTATAGCTTCGAGCTGCAAATGAAAGACCACCTCTTACAGAAAGTATCTGAAGATCACTTCTTCCAGCTTTGCTTAGGCCAGGCTTTCTCCAGTCTTATATCCCCCGGAATGGTGAAGGCTACCTTAGGACAGCCTTCTCGAGGAGACAAAGTCTGCCCACCATTCAGAGGCAAGGTTAATATGCTAACAAAACACCTTGGCCGTTGAAGATACAGTTTCAACTCTGACTTTCTTTTGTTAGACAAAATGATCTAGTACAGACTTTGTCAAAAGAGCTTTGTTAACACTAACACTTGCAAAACCACTATGCTAATATGACATTTTCCATCCACTTGTTCTGTATTTTTATGCCACTTAGCAATGAACTATGGCAATTCCCTCCCAACCCCTAATATTTGGCCATGGGAGTATGTGGAGGCCACTTTTTATTACTTTTACTGTGCTAATTTATTGTCATCTATTACTTACATAGAGTACACCTGCAGTTTAAACCTGACTAAATGTGCCATCTGGCCAATAGCCTTGTTGACACAATGTTGGTTTATTAAAAATGATTATTATACTAGCAAACTAGTATGCTAGAAAAAAACCAAACAAACATTTGGGGAAAGTTAATTTCTACGCATGCAACATCTCCATGCCTTCACACAAAATCCGCCCCGGCAGTCATTTGAGCACGCGGAGCAGCTGCACCTCTCACTCCTAGTCTCAGCTTAGAGACCTGAGCGAAGCTGAAAAGGGAAAGTCTTGAGGAACTCTGGCAATCAAACAAATAATAGATTGCTGTGACAATGGAACCACATTTAGGAAGGGGACAAAATGGCCATCCTTTCCTAACTAGCATTTTCAAAATGCACAAGTTTTCAAAAAGCCTCAATTCTGCAATTCAAGCACGCAAGCAAACTGGTACTTGTACAGCCACCAAGGTCTAGCCAACACAGCACTTGGTCGTCATCTCTGTGTGATTATTATGCAGGTTCACTACTTCATGTGCTGAATAAAAATCACAGGTCACGCCTAGATATTTATCAAACAGATAAAAATAGGCTTATCCCCAGGAATATACAAGCTTGATAAGAAAAGCAGATAAAAGGCAGTAATGATTATCCCCGTTTCCTAAAGAAAACAGAAATATTGAAGCTCCAGGGCAAGAAAACATTTTCATACACAGTAAGTCTTTAAAAAAGATGCTGTTCAGGCAGATCCTGATGAAGGTAATGGTAGCGAAGGGATCTGGTCACAAATCTGCAGTCCACAGCTATCCCTGCATGAGCATCCTGCTCATGACTTGCTCAGTCTCCAAGTTAAAAAATAATAATAAAAATTCAATCTAGACTGAAATCATCAGCCTTCCACATTTTCACCTCAAAGTTGTCAGAGTCCAAGAGCAGAGGCCACAATTTAAACTTACACAAGACATCTCTGCTCAGCCCTGAGCACTGAAGGACCCCCAAATTGCGAGTCCATTGCCAGAGCCCTCCTCAGAGGAGCTGTGTGCACCTAACACCGCTCAGGGGACACCCCTCCCCGTCAGCGTCCCACACACACCACACTCAGGCTCTCTGACGTTGCGGGTTCGCCATGAGATGCACTTGTGACGATCCCTTAAAGGGTTGGGTGGGGTTGGTTTTTTTGCATCTTGACTCCCCACTTTCCCCCCTCCAGCTTTGCCTTTTCAATCTATGAACAAGAATATTCTAGCCAAACTTTCAACACCCCAGTCTGCTCCTGAAGACAGCTGGCTGCACCAGTCTGCCTATTTATAACTGTTTTTAAAATACGGATGAAGAGAGAGGCATTTAGATTAGAGGGGCTGGCTGACAACTTAA
The DNA here is from genome assembly GCF_963924245.1 of Chroicocephalus ridibundus. Lineage (NCBI taxonomy): Eukaryota > Metazoa > Chordata > Aves > Charadriiformes > Laridae > Chroicocephalus > Chroicocephalus ridibundus. Next base: position 10,309,050 of record NC_086292.1, read on the forward strand.
AGTGCAGTGTTTAAAAAAAAACAAAAAAAAACAAAAAAAAAAACAACCACCACCAAGCAACCAAGAAGCTACAGCTAACCGCCTCCGCATCATTTATCTATTTGATTTCCTTAACAGCTATTGTGATTTCTGAATTTAGTTTTCCTTTTCATTTATAAAAGCCTGTCCCTGATTGTAGTCAAAACAACATTATTTTCTCCCTGGAGAGACCTTGTGCTGCCTTTCTTGACTTGTAACTTCCTTTCCACAATACCTGCCCCAACAGCTCAGCGGACAGATGTTGAGCATGTCTATTTCCAAGGAGATGAGGTGAGGACCGCACGGGGAAGGGATGTGACTCAAATACACGGCCCCAAACCATTCTGCAACGGACGGCTGTCCATACCATCACCACCAGAAGAGACACTATGCTGCGGGCTGGACGGCAGCTTCAATGGCGAGCCAGCCCATACGGCGATACCGGTGCTGTCACCCACGTGTGAGCCAGCGAGGAATGGTTAGTGCCATATGGCCGCATCACGTTGAGAGTGATGCTCATTAAGGCGACAGTGTGGCACTTGCTTTTATTCTCTGAACAGACAGAGCCCTAAAATCTCCAGGCTGTCAGTTCAGTAGGAAAGAAGGAACTTATTTGGCCAAATTCTTCACACTATGTTTTTTATTTGCATTTTAAAAGTTTTCATCCCTAAATCATATCAAAGGCCAAGCATCACTGTCTGTCCCTTAAAAAACCAGTAACTGGATTCCACCTGCACCTGCAGGGCATTGTATCCATTAAGTCAGAACTCAAAAAAAGTTTTTCTACAAGTGCTATAAAAGATCCTTCACGCTACAGTGGAAAATCACTGATCTGCATATTTCACGCAGCTAGTGGGCGAGCCAGCTGTGGTACAACCCTTCCACAGAGCTGGGACACTTTGCAGGACTCCAGACAACTGTTCGTAGATCCCACAGAGTCAAGTTTATGGTTCGGGTCAAAGGCTGCCAAAAATTTTACTTGTGGCCACACTGAATGAGTGGCTTCTTCCAAACGGGCTGCTGTATCTCCACATTTACCATGGTGGAGTTCAAGGGCTGCAAGCCAGCGTCTTCACGTTTCACAGCAGGCTATTTGCAAAACTTTGCTTTCATTTGAAAGCAGGAGGAAACCTAATAAGCATCACCAATTGCTCTCACTGTCCTACCAGAGCGCAGCACTGCGAGCGTGAAGCGGTGGCTCGTCCGGGCTGTCAGTGGTCCCTGGCCGTGCCCTGCAGGTTTGCCGCTCCTCCAACCCGCGCTGCCCTCGCCTCTGCTTCAGAGCAGGCAAAGGAAAAAAGGAGCACGTTTTGAAAGGAAATGTACACCTGAAGTGATTCGTGACCCTGATTAAAGCTTAATTGCCATTTTTTCACCTTGGCTCAGTTAGACTCAGTAAGACAGTGGCCATGCAGTGCCAGGAGCCAGTATAAAGGGACACATAAAAGCAAGATTCCAGAATATTACGGTAACTGGCAAGATCTTTACTCTTACCCCTATTTTCCACACTTTTTTTTTCTATTACCTTTTGCAAGAAGTACCTAAGAGCAGCGATTGGGAGATCATTGCTTCCCAGGACAGGCAGCAGAGGGGCAGGGGGCCCTGGGCAAGTTCCTCTGCAACAGGTTTTGGGGGGTAAACTTGAATCTCCAAGTTGTGCAGATGGTGAACCCCACCTGGCAGAGCACCCCAGCCGTGCTGCGCCCACCTCCACAGTGGGGCACTGGGTGGGCAAAAATCCTCCTCTGGAGGACCCATTCTCCCCAAAGGCACTTCAGAGGGTTGGTGCTGGCAAAGTGGAACATCAATGCAGAACAAGCCTCTCTCTAATTGCCTTCTTTCCAGCAGCAGGGTGCAGGTGTGAGCAGGAGGGCACTCCGCAGGACCTCAAAGCAGTATCACCACTACAAACACACGCTGCCTCTTCACCAAACCACCCGGGTCCCGCTGCAGGGCCCCGGCAGCCTGTGGGCGAGCACAGCAGCCAGGAGGCTGCACGCCCCCAAGCAACGTCCCGAGGGAAGGAGCGGTCTCACGGGAAACATACAGATACTGCGCCTTATCGGAGAGCACCAGACTGCACACACACGCATTTCAGATCTGTATGGCAAGCTGTTAAACCTGCCGCGGCTCTGGCTCAAAATGCCCATGCTGCGCTTACAAAGAGCTGAGCCTGGGACTGCTGCCAAGGCACCGGGCTGCAGCGGGTCCGGCACCGTCTGCGCCGCGTCCCCGCACACCTCGTCAGCACGGGCCCTGCTAAGCAAGTGGGAAGGCTGAGGCTCCCGCTCCCCAGATGTGGAGCAATCTCCTTGCACGGGCTTGATGATTCACAGCTCGAGCGCCGTGCAAGGCTGGTCTTGCGTAGCAGCACTGACCCATGAGCAGCCATGAGTGGTTACACGGGCTCCTGCTCGCCGAAGCGCAGAAAAGCCTCCAGGGACTCTGCTCACTAACCTCTCACAGCAGCCATCACACAGTCCCCTCCACATACTCTGATCAATATTTAAATGACAGTGACAGCATCAGGAGGCCCTCCCCCACGCGCTGATACGGTGCCTCCAGCCATCCCATCTGGCCAAGGTCTGAAGGAAAAGGAAAAGATGAGCCTTGTACTCTATCTTGAAGGTCAGTAGGTTCAGGCACGTTTGAAAGTTTAACTAAGGCTTTGTGGCAGGTCATCTCGCTATTTCCTGATGTGGAAACAATTTTATTTAATACTTCATTGAAATAACAGACCGTTGCGTAATACCCCTGACAACAGTCTTCAGCGCAAACCTGCCGCCCCAGACAGGTAAAGCTCCACCACAGAGTAATTAACAGCCTGTGAATTAAAAGCTCTGTAATGTCCACCCAAAGCTGAGACACCCGTGCCCTCCCTTCCCGTGTCAATGCTGAAGCAAAGCAGGCGGACACTGCGCCGAGGTGCTGCCTGCTGCCCTGCTGCCACCAGTCTGTGACCACTCAAACCTGCAGCCCCCCCAGAAAGCCTCAGCAGGTCACCCCAGGCGTGCCCCTCCGCTCGCTCCCACGCACACCGCTCCGTACAGCAGTGAACGGCGCAACTCCCTGCAGCTGTCCCGGGACACCAGCCCTGCAGCCAGCTCCGCTTCTCCTCTCCAGCCAAACCACTGGGGCTGGGCTGCAGCGCAGATGGCAAAGCCAAAAAGATGCTGAAAAGCAGCAGCGAGGGGAGCGGAGGGAAGGACACTTCAGGAAGGCTGTGATTAAAGACTCAACTTCTGTTTTAAAGAATTTGAAATGAAATTGAAATTTGAAGCAAAGGTGCTAAAAGTCTGTGGATGACTCTGTTTGTCGGAGAATGGCCGCTTACTGGGATTCTCTGCCCATCAGACACAGAGGCAGAGCCCATCAGCCAGACACGCAATACACAAAGAAGTGAGAGTATTCTCAACCGCATTTATATTTTCACTCTGCTCATCAAATAGAGTCAGAAATTAGATTTTTCCATCCAAGTATTCAACTAATACTTTTCTTATTCCAGGCCAGCAGAAAGTACGTACCAGGAAGCACGTTAGCTTTGTCTATCTTGATCAGTTTTCACTGAATGCAAAGTGAGAGTTTGGTAAGTCTTTTCTTTTTCATGGGAAGGCAGAAACCGGAGCCAGTCACTAACGATACAGCAAGACCCAGATTTTTAAGGTGGATGGCTCTAGCTTTAAAGAACCAGAGGGCGAGCAGCTCCTGGGAAGCCCCGTAGCTTCCCATCAGCTTGAGGCAGCATTGTCAGATATGAAGCCCAGAGACGGATCTAAATGTCTCCAAAGATCAGAGGTTTGCCTCCAACTTTCATGCATGGGGTGGGTTTCGAGGTTCCCAGCAGTCTTGACTATGCAGATGGAACTATGTTTTCCTAATCAGAAAGTCTAACCGCAGCTCGCCACTGGCACACAGGTCTTGCTATCCTTCTGCAGGAACGATTATGACCTTCCAGATACTGCACTGATTCCAGCATTAACATTTTTCACACTTCCCTGTCACAGCAAAAAACATGCCCGCATTATGTGAATACAGACACTCGTGGGAGGGAGCATTAAGCAGACTTTCACAAGGTAACTCAGATTCAAACAGATGGACAGACCCTGGTTTTTAAGCTGTACCGTTCCACGGGGTTTCCTTTAGCCAATTTGATCACCTCTGAGGAAAGGAAGCTTTACACCTGATGCATCTGTGCTGAAAGACCCCCTGCCTTTAAAACGACTTTTCTGAGTGTTATTGGAAACAACAACATTAAGATAATGGCAAGACTGGCAGTGAGAAATTCACAGGGGATGCAAAATAAATGAAATCAATTAGTATTATAAATACAGGCTGAGTTTCACGTGTCTCACATGTCAATTATTCATACCGAACTTTTGAGACTTTATTATTAGCAGGTTTGTTTTGGCAAAAGCTATAAAAAAATGATCAAAAAAACCCAACAGTGCTATTTTAAACTTGTGCCATCACACTGCAGTTTACATAGCTGCAAATAAAATGGAAGAATATTTTTATGAGCCATCAAACGGCTCAGCTAATACCAAGAGGCATTTACTGAAACAAAAATTTTGAACGAGCCTGCTTCACAGCAAGCCCAATTTTGATTTTTCCAATTAAACGAAGAACAATTCGTACCCGTATACGAAAGTGTATATGAGCTCTGTTTAAGTATCAGCTCTGGTGGAACGTACATTAACCAAACGCGTCGGGTTTGAGGTCAGCTGTCATTCTTTCCCGATGGCTCCCTGAGCAGATCACAGAGCAGATGGAAAAGGCCAGTTTGACACGACTCTTTAGCTTAATTATAGCATTACTAAGGCAGCATATGGAGTTGGTATGTACTGTAAAATTTTATCCAATAACTTTATTTCTCATAAATTCAGTGATCTGCTTCATTTGCTTTTACTCGATCTTCAGCATGTACATTGACTGTGACCGAATTATTTTTACCTGTGCATTACTAGGTCAAGCTTTCGTAGCAAGCACAAGAGCTGTAAATCCACATTAATGTTCAAAGAATGACAGAATTTAAATTCTGTATCAAGTACAAGATCCTTTCCAAAACATCAGTATTTAAACTGATTCACTGTTTTCAGCGCTAACTGTGTCATATCCCACGAGTTATCCTGTGCTTGCTCAGACACGAGCAACGCCAGACTGGTCTAGTGACAAAAGGCTTTGTATTACATAGACTAACACCCCCCAAAGAATCATCTCATGGCATATGCCTACCCATATGCACAACGCACCCACAACACGGTGCTATGCAAAGATAGCAAAAATAGGCCCAATAGGAAGAGCAGAACCGATAACACACTACCTGGAAGCACAGGCGGTTTAGCATCTTAGCACAGCACAGCTCCATTTCGATATCCCTGGTTTACAGAAATCACCGCAGCGTTCAAATCTGTGAGGTAACCACTTACCAACAAGAGATTTAAATTCTTGACACTGAACTTCTGTTGGAAATTTTTTAGGAAAGGTGGAAACAGGTAAAATTGAAAACTGTTGTTCCAGTCCTCTACATACTGCAGTTACGCAGGTTTTTATAACAGTGACTGATGTCAACAGTTCCATTTGCAGCACTGATAAACTCTTCAAGGGTCAGATATCATGGTATGTTGTAGGTGCTGACACGGTAAAATAAGAGACTCGCCTGCTATTGTGGAAAGGCGTACTTTAACTGGACTGCAACTATCACCGAAATTCCTCCAAGGTCTGTTACTGTCTAGAGGGTGCTCTGTAGCACCGCGTGGTACAGAATCCCCTATCACTGACAAACGTATCAAAACCAGGAAGCAGGAAAATCCAGCTATTACTTGATTCTTTTAATACCCTTTGACTGTTTTCCTAGAAGGAGGAAATGGGAAAAGGACAGGGCTGTCAAATTGTGGGAGAAAGTAGTTCATTTCCACTGTCTTCTTTATAAACAGTTCAGATTTTTCCTGCTGGGCAGGAATGGAAGGAGGCAGCTGTTTGAAATTAGGAAGGGGAAAAAAACCCACAACAATAACAAAGAAAACTGTTGGGTTTCTACGGTTTCCAAATAGAGCTTTCAGGGAAAAGCTTAATTTTGAAATTTCATCATGAAATGAAAAAGAAAAGATTTTCTTGTAAAAATGTCACCGCTGAAAACCAATTTTCAAACAAGATGATGTCATTTTTAATCACCTCTCAGCTCTTAGCTGTAATACAAAAGACTCCTAATGCAGCAACTTGCCCCGACAAAGCAGACTCTCAAACCTCCTCTTGAGAATCTCTTTCCAAAGCTGAATTAGGACCCCCATAACATCTCTGACACCTTTTGTTCTTCATTTCACTTGTCTTAAAGACAAAGCCAACTCAAATTAGAAAATAAGAGTGGAAAAAGACAAAAGTACATAGCACCAAAAAGGTAATAGTTCTGAAAAATTCTCACTGCCTAAACCATTAAAATGCCGGATTTAAGAAGCTGGTTTCTCGCTCTGCCCCATTAACAAATGATCACCATCAACCTGCAGTTTAACTACTTACACTTATAATCTTAGTGAAAATAGATGGATGGTGGCTAATGGCTCTTCATTTGTTTCCTGGGCAAGAAACAGACCCTATTTAGCCAACTGGCAAGGAGAGACAAGCTCTCTGAGGTGCCACGGAGCCTGTCTGCAGATGTTCTCCATTCCTTCTCAGTGCTTTCAGTGCACCTCACCCCCAGGACCCGCTGCACGCCAGACAGTGTGTGGCGAGTGATGGGATCTGAATCCGCAGCAAGCACAGCCCTGCTGCAAAGAGCACCCAGGATCACAAGAACCACTGACAGAAGAATATGAAGCAGGGAAAGAAAATGAGGAACGAGTGCAGAGGAATAAAAAGGCATCAAATGAGTACTTATGGATGCTCCTCACAAGGCACTCTCTCTGCCTCACTTGATTCTTGCTGCACTCAGCCTCAAATGCGTGTAAGCCTGCAATTTAATAATTTGTCCAACCCTGGTAAGGAAAAAAGAAATTCCTTCTGTACCGTTACAATTCAGAAACCCAGAAATGTCCTCTCTTTATTTTTTTGACAAAGCAGAGGTCGATTTTGGCTGTTCCCTCTGGATCTGCTCTGGTACCCATGGAATCCGTGCATAATGCTAGAATTACTATCCCACACAAAGAAAACTGGAATTCCGCCTTAAAAGTGCAATGACCAAAGCTAACAGTTGCTTCTGGCAATCACAAACACCATGACCTCTGACTTCCACCCTGACACAACCTGGAATTGTAGTTTCAAGACTTATGTTTTTCTTAGAGAGGGCATGTGGAGCTCCTACCTTCTGGGTCCCAGCAGGAGCAGCCTTTGGATTCAATACAACCGGTCCTATTTTAGCCACCACCTCAACCCCCAGATCTCACGACAGCAACAAATTCTCTCTAACTCCAGCGATCTGTGACCCGGTATTGAAATTCAAATCCAAAAATGCCCCAACTTCTGAAGGTAATACTTAGTGTTCTAACTTAGTGGAAACATAAAAATGGATCAAAGATTGACTTGACTTACATTAACATAGTTAAGGGTTACAGGGGTGGGAGATTAGAAGAAACTGGGATATTATGGCTGGGGTTTTTAAAAGATTTAGGCATCCAAATGCCATGGAAATTCTGAGCCTACAAAATCCATTGCTACATACAGAGAGCTGCACTCCACCCTCACAAGATCATACAATTCAGCATCCTTAGTACATGCATATTTTAGCTACGTACTTAACATCCAGTATTTAAAATTATAAAATTACTCTGTAATGCTTGTTGACACAAAAAAAAGAAGGGTTACCGAACTTTCATATGCAAAACTTAGAAGGTTTCTCATTCACATTTGTCTTGGAATCATTTTAAATCGGCCTGTTTCTATCCAAATGGCTTTGCACAACGAAGTGCATACCCGAAAGACAAATGACGGCCACACATTAACGAAACACAACAGCAGTAAACCTTCAAGGAGCTGCAAGCAAGTTACAAACACACAAGTGATCCCCCACACCATTACTCCCCAACGGCAAATGGAAACTTGAAAGAGGCCTCCTAAGAGGTGCTTTTACAATCATAGCACAAAAGCACAGGTGAAAGGCAATTTTCCCTGTAGGTGCATCTCCCAAGAAAAAATAATTCCTCCTTCATCTTGGGAACACAGAACAGACTTTTAGATAACCTAAGATAGAAATCATTTGGGGCTATTTAAGAACAAAAAATATATTGCTTCTACCTAACATCTAGCTGTTACGATTAGAAGCCCAATAGCATTTTCACTACGACGAACTTTCAAGGCAAAATTGGAATGTTTCAACTTGACAAATATAAAAAACCATAGAGGAAAAAAATGCCCACCTAGGTTTTAAATGATGTTTTAGATAACTCCATTTGACACTTCAAAATATAGAATTTAGCGTGTGCTGCATCCTTCACAACAAGGAAGGAGGGCTGCACAGGATATGAAAGATGAGGTTATCTGCTCTGCTACGACAGGCAGGACCTCGGCCCTGTTACCTCCTTATGTACGGCCTAAAGTAAATTGTCCTACAAGAACTTGGTTATTGGTTCAAAAGGCAAAATCGACCCCTATCTCTCAATAGAAATATTTACACAAGAACCAGGGTCAGCTTTCCAAACTAGGCCACTTTGTTTTGCGTGGAGCAGCACAGAGTGCCGTCCCCAGCAGTGGTCTGTGGGTGAGCTCATGGTGCCCGGTCTGCTGCAGGGTCAACTCGTGGGGGTGACCTGGGCAGCAGTGACAGACGTAGCCAGGCAAAAAGCAACCTGTGATGCCCAAGGTCGGCTTTATGGATGCAAGAATAAAGATGCTGCAACTCAGACACTATACGGGGGAAGGCCACGCAAAAAAGACAGGGAAAAGATGCCAACACAATGGTATGACTGAACATGCAACCAGCAGGGTCATAACAAGATACTCCACTGAATCGTTAAACACAATATTCCTGAAGTGTCTAACTAGAACATTTTCAATGCCTATTTTAAAAGTAAATAGGTAAATAAACAAACAAACAAAAAAGCAGCAAGGAGGATTTAATTGACATGTAATAGAAGAGACGCTTTGTTCAGGTAACAAATTCCCAAAGTAATATCCTCAACTTAGAAAACCGCACACAGCTCAGTAAAACCCAAAGGTTTATTTTTAAAGAGAAAAATGTGTCATCAATAGCATCATCTTAAAGGAGTCTTTTCGGGGTAGAACACAAAACAGAAAAGAAACTTTGGTCATCTCCAGCAATTGTCATAGAATCTGTTTAAGCATAATTAATGGTTTTCCTGCAGGCAGAGATTCCTGCAGGTATCCTGTCAACAGACTAATTTAACCTGCTCCAGACTCTGAGGATAACAGAATTCCTGGGGAAAATGCAAAAAGAATTCTGCAACTGCAGCATTATCATGCATAAAGAAAAGTTCATGTATATAGTAGCTGTATTTCAGATATTCCTTTCTTATCATAAACTCTGGCTCACGGGCACTGTAACGCTACAAAGCGGCATCAGAAGCAGCAACTGACTGAGCTGCACGTTCCCGGGGAATTCAGAGAAACGGTTTTCTAAAACTATCTCCTCATTTTTAGATATGACATGATATTCTTGGAGACTACCCACTAATCTATGCAAATGGGGAAGTAGTGAGCAGAGAAGCAGGACAAATAAATAAAATAACTCTCTTCAACTTCTTACATCTCTTCAACAGAGATGAAAACCCTTCTAGATGAAGTTTATCAGAAAAACATGCAGTTTCTTTTGAAGAGTCATCAGGATAAAAATGAATTGCTGGATCTTAGTCCATTTGGGAACAGGAATAATCTAAAGAGTACAACAGAATTACTGCCAGTTGAAGCAACAGTTCAAATGTTAAACCTATCCCAAATACAGGCTCAGCTCCTCGCTCACAGTGATTTCACCCGATTAAGAAATATGCATGTGAACACAGAGATGCCATCGGCTTACCTCATTCAACACCCATTGAACAAACAGTTAATAAATTCTCCAGCTGCTCTTTAGAAAAAACATCATAGTCAAAGCCTCCTCAGGAAAATACAAGTATCTAGATAACTTACTTAAATGTCAATCACCAAGTCTCCCACTGAATTTTCCACTCTACTCCCATGCAAGGTGAGGGGAGTTTGCAATTGCCACCAAGACAAGGCCTTGCCCAGGTTGGAGGCGCTTCGAAATTGTCAGCCCATCCTAAATCATCCAGTGAATCCTCACTTCTCCCTATTACTCACGAACTAAAGGATGAAATTTTGCATCTTAGTTTGGTCTAGAGATGAAGTTGGTCAGATTACTTTGGAGTTAAGGGGACAATTGAAGATGGCTGAATCACCGGTCAAAAACTCTTCCACTCTCATCACTTAACGGAAGATCTAAGGTCGCAGAATTGCTAACTTTGCTGATCAAGCAAGGAAAAAGGCTTTTTTTTTCTGCTCCCACTTAGGACATGGGTCCTTCCTACCATGGAAATTCTACTGATGTAGAATTGAATTTGAATTGAAAAAATTAAAAAAAAAAAAATCAAAGAATTCAAAAAATTATGAAAAAAACCCACACAGAGGCGAATGGTTATCAGGTTAGCAAGTGTGAGGCCCATCTACAAGAAAGGCCATAAGGAGGATCCAAGGAACTACAGGCTTGTCAGTCTGACCTCGGTGCCAGGGAAGGTTATGGAGCAGCCCATCTTGAGTGCCATCACACAGCACGTACAGGACAACCAGGCGATCAGGCCTAGTCAGCACAGGTTTATGAAAGGCAGGTCCTGCTTGGCTAACCTGGTCTCCTTGTATGACAAAGTGACCCACTCAGTGTGGGAGGGAAAGGCTGTGGATGTTGTTTACCTGGACATTAGTAAAGCCTTTAACCCTGCTTCTCACAGCATTCTCCTGGAGAAACCGGCTCCTCATGGCTTGGACTGGCCAGCCTAAATGATTCTATGATTCGATGGTAACAAGAGTACTGCTCTGCAAAAATCTAGCATTTTCTGTTTCCTTTATGTGCATACCGTCATTTACTGTTGTTTTTAATCAAGAGCACAAAGTTTTCATATTACCCAGTGCAACCAAATAAAAAACCGTCAGTATCTTTAACTTGAGGAATTGACTCACTTGGGTGGATTTTCAGCATGAATGTTAGATTAACAGTAATTACCTAATTATCATTAAAGGATCACAAGGAAAACAATTATGTAACAAAAGTTATAATAGCTCATCTTAATAAGACCACCATTGGAGATAACGCTCATGTTTCAGGTTTTGATGCAGTCTGTAACATTCACAGACCAGGGAGGGAGGGAGGGATAACCAGCGCTGCTTCCTGTAAGATTTTTTGCTTGATCCTCCAAAAGATCTAATGCTGCTACTTAGGTCTCCAATTTGAGTTTTTGTACCCAAATCCTTATCCAACCTTTCAAAAACTATTGCAGTGTTTAATGTAAGGCATAAGTTGATTCAGAGAATTTGCCTGGTGAGGATGAAGGATGGTCTGCACCTCCCATCTATTACTCACCTGCTACCAGTCTGATCAGGAACTCGGCTCTCCAAGAGCCTTTACATGCTTTTTCACCATCAAAACCCTATTCAGGGGCTTTTTGTAAATACAGATTTTGCTCAAGTTTTAGAAACCCTCACCCAAAAGAAAACCAAGGACTTCACTTTGGCCGAGTTAGCTGGTATAGTGGTGATGAGTAAAGGATGTGACATGAAGTGTCAGAAGCAAAATCTCAGGCAGACACTTGTGCCCAGGAGGTTTGAAAGCCCAGGTGGAAGAGGACCTTCCCAGGGGACTCTCAGGACTGCCATCAGAGCATCCCCATTTCAGTCCAAAACCACCTATGCCTGACTACCAAGTTCAAAGCACTCCAGGTTCATTCTCACAAATAACTACCATGATTTAAAGTGAGTAATTGGATCATTGGAGATGTTCTGAAGTTAAGGAGCTACCCAACATCCATTACCTTTACTACTGTGTTGGGAAAACAGCGCCTGAAGCTAAAATAATTTTTGTCCACAGCAGTCAGAGTTCAGGGCAGGGAGGCTCATTACTCCCTGTGCGCTTCCATCATTCTATTTCCAATTTTCAGCTCCTGTTTAGACCCCTTCATTCACCCTGAATTATTGACAACTGGAGGATAATTAGTCCATCATTGCTTGGAAAAACTAGAAGGTTTTCTATATTTCTCTCCGATCACTTAAGCTGGCACACAGTAGCACCTTATACCACAGGTTTGCACTTTACTCTTATTAAGGTCTTTCACCTCCTGTTTCTTAACATAAGAGATACTGAGCAATTCCTTGGCTTCATCCTAAAATAAAAGTTACATCACGTTTGAGCTGATGCTTTCCAGCCAACCTCTGCCAAATACAATTTGCTTAAAAACCTAAACCTATCTAGCTGGGCTTGGATAAGAAACATGTAGCAAAAGCTGCTTTATAAATAAACCTTGTACACTTGCACTTGAAAAAAAGCGTTTCATACAGGAACCAGAGAAAACCTGACTCCACATAGCCAGAGGAGACATTCAACTGTATCAATATGCTCATCCAAAAGGTTCTGCTAATTAAAACCAAATTACTCCTTACAAGCGGAGCAGCAGTTTAGCTGGGTTTGAGTAGGCAGCATGTGACTCTGCTTTCAGTTCCTGAAAATGTGACATACATAACAGACAGACATTGAGTAAGAAGCCGCTGCCTCCACAACGCGCTGGGCGCCAAACTTAAATTTCCTTGTAATGGCGCTGTGATTCTGAAACGGAGTACGAATGGGTTGGAGGTTTTTCCTTCCAGAATGTACTTATAGCCACATTAGAATTACTCTGACAGCCATCAACTGCGGTCTTCTGAGGGAGGAAACCCTCCATTGGGCTTCTTTCAAAAGTTGCATTTGGACCAATCTAAAGAAAAACGGCAGATTTTAAACTTGGTGCTACAGATCCATCTTAACACGGTCAGAAAGCACTGCATCTGTTTAGAAGTCTTTCAGAATATTTATCGTATGCACAAGGCGTTCTTTTTGATGCTATAGATTATAAGGAAAAATCAGATCTCCCTTCCTCACACATGCTAGTCACACCTCTGAGGCGCATAGGTGGTTAAAAAGCCACAAGGATGGCAATCACATGAACTAGTACTAGACTTAAAATAGTGGCAATTAGAACATCAGCTACTTATTAGGGTTACATTTTCATTAAAATGCTTGAAGTTCCTGTATCAATATCGTTAACTTCTTAGCCATCAAACAAACTGTTCAGATAAAAACTGTTCTCAAGTAATTACACCTCATTGGTGACCACCCCTAGCATAAATTTCAGTTATTCAGTCTCTCTCAATATTTGACCTTTAATAAAGATGAGCTCTTCGTATGCCCTGAAAGCTGTATTGGAAAATATATTAATAGTGACACAAACAGGAAATAAATTCCATATTCTCCAAGGTATCGAAAAAGAAAAAAAAAGGGGGGGAAGAAAGCCAGTTTTAAGAGAAAGCAAACTGAAAAATCCTTGAAAATTTAGGAGTTAGGATGGAGAAAAATAAAACCGTCTTTCATAAATAAAGTAATTCTTTATGAAAATTCCAGAGTCACTTAATTTTCTATGAATCCTTTCACGCACCATAACAACCGGCTGTTCGAAAAAAACCCCAAAACAAACCCCAAAACACCCCAAACCCACCATTCAATTACACATGCTAATTTATAAAGCTTCAGATGATTATCACCAGTTCACTGCTGATCCTTACTAAACACTCAGCACCTTTGCTGTAGAGCGCTTTTGTCTTGTCTACTATCAAGTAAAAAGCATAGTTATTTGTTATCATTAGAGGCCCGGCAGAGATGCTTTAAGAGGCTCTTTTCTGTTGATGGAAGCCAATTTGTCGGAAAAAAGAGAAATCTGGACTCTTGAAGTTCATTGAGAAAGTTAAGTAGCCATCTATCTCACTACCTGGTGTATTTACAAAATGAGTTCATTAATCTGTCACGTCTAATTAAGTCTTTTGAGCAACTACAGAAAGGAAACAGGATAGCAAGGGTAGGAATTTACACCAGAAGCTTGATAATACGCTAGCAGTTGCTTTGCCTGCACAGGAGTCCCTGGAAAGCTCACGATACCAGCCCTCCTCCCAGAGGAGGGAGTAAAAAGCCTGGAGGTGACCCTGGGGAGTAACTCCCATGTTAAGTCTAGCTGAAGACAGGCCAAACTACACGCGTATTTTGGGATGGTGGTGGGTGAATACACATGAACGTATGGGCTGAAGAGACACTGTTTCCCAGGAATGACATTGGAGTCTCAGAGAAAACTGACGAGACGGGAGCCTGCAGACTAGGGCAGGTTTCCAGCAGGGGGGACCTGGCATTGCTGGCCCCCGGGCTGCTTCTCCAGCCTGTGCCCTGGAGATGCACAAGTACCAGGGGGCTACACAGACCAGCGGCAAGTCACACCAGCCAACACAGAGCATAGAGACGGCAACACTAGTGGAGAGAGGGGAGACCTCTCAGCCTCTACAAGAGAAAGGAACTATCCTCCTGCCGAGCCGTGGGGGTCAGCAAGCAGGGAACCACTACCCGTCACAGCCTGCAGCATCACCCCTGCAGACCCACAGCACCATGCCAGTCTTCTCAAGGGCTACAGCATATAATTAACTTCCACATTCAGAGAGGAAAATGGAGATGAGCACAAAGGACACCAAAGCTGTGGAGCTTGGTCAATCTCTTGCCTGTGTCACATTCATAAGCAATAACCCTCCTTCTACACCAGACCAGCATACCGTACACCTCCTCATCAACAGGTTCTGTTGGGTGCTCAGCTCAATATTGTCTCCTCCCCATGACAAGAAAGTTCACACAGTGTGGTTCTCTATCTGCCAGTCCTTCATTCTGGTCACATCAAATAAAAAAAGCAAAAAACATACCAACAACAAAGACCAAGCTATAATTGAAAAACTGACAACTTCCCAAACCAGATGTGACTGTGACCCAAATCAGGAGGGGAAGAAACAGTAATTCATCCTGGCACGCTAATTAATTATTACACAGATTGCTTATTGATTTTCTTGTGTTCACTCTGACACCTTATGAAGTACACTCATCTCATGCAAACATCTCATAGAATGAGAAGACGCTGGCGGATGAAAAGCAGATGCAAACGCGCGGGTAGGTCAGGTCTCCGCTTCTGCAGAGGGACAGGGGAAAATCCATCCATCCGCAGCACTGAATCTCAGCATCAAGAGACACATCTCTAGCCCCACTCATGAAGGCTAAACTTTCAGTAATGATCTCCCAGTGAAGCAAACCAGCCTTTGCTGATAAAAGCAGTCAAATTGCCAAGGTCATTCCCGAGTCACTTCAGCTTCTCAAAGGCTTCCTGCATTGGGCAACAGGCTGAGTTCCCAGAGAAGTTATCTAACAGGACATTTTCTAATTATAGAATTAATTACTGCCACAGACTAAACAGCAGCGGCATGTCAGGCTGGAGGTAATGATTGTACAATTAGCTCTTTCACATCAAATAAACATTTACAGCTGTTCTTGAAGGGGGAATTCATAATATTAGGAGGTCCAACTGTCATCGTCCCTGGAATATCCTGCCACTACAACGACCAAGTGAAAACCTTTTACATCTTACCTTTAAAATAGTATCAACACATGCTGCTTAAGTCATTGGTTTTCTTTGGCACTTTCTGGGTACTAAGGAAGCATCCTCACTGCAAAGGTTTAGTCTCATTTGTTGTGTTTTGATCGGGTAGCAAACTGGTTCCCAATGCACGATCACAGGGACACTGCCTGTTTTTAAGATGTGCCTACAGCAGATGTGTCGCAGTGATCAAGGGAAATTCTTGTGGACATCTTCTTGTTTGCTTGTGCACAGGGAAATAGCTCCGGTCTCATTTCCAGCTCTTTGCACAGACAGTACAATCGTCATCATCACAGTGATAAAAGCAGCCTCTGAAGATGTTTATGTCTAGTGAAAGACGTGTCAAAGAGGAAGCTGAACAACCCCAGAAAGGGGCCAGCATATGAAAGGGGCCTAATTTAGTGGTCTAAAACCAAACATGAATAAGCCAGCAAAAGCACTTACAAAGTTGCATAGCTTTGAGCATGCAACTGCTTGCTGGATTCAGCTACAATTCAACAAAACGTTAACAGAACCTAAATTCAAGATTAGCCCCTGGTCTGTCAGCATCCCTTCAGAACTGCCAGTGCCCCATGTCATGCCGCATTTCCCTCCAGATGCTCTGGATTCGCTTTAGGGACAGGAGAGCCAGTGTCTGGGCAGAGCCTACTGGGTCTGTCCAAAGCCACATCCTGTGATGGCCCATATTCTGTACAGCTCATAGGAAGGGCTCAAATAATGTCAAAATAAGACCTTTTCCAGTTTGACAAGGAGAACTTTTGAACATTAGACAAGAGGTACCCAGTGTTCCTATTAAGAACACTATCTGCGCTCCAGCAATACTCTGAATTTGCACTCTCCTTTGAGCTAGGTCTGACGATGTCTTCTCGGCTCGTATTTCCCCTCCCAGCTGTATGTCACCATGAGGATCATCCAGAGAGCTCTGCACTGAGCGCAAACCCTGTGCTCAGAGCCAGCGAGACCAGGGAGGTCTAGACTCGGCCAATGGTGGGTGCTCATGACGCAAGTGGTGCCGTACAATCCTCAGCTTTTAAAGGGGCTCCTTGCCTTGTGAGTATGTCAGACTCCACCAAAGCCTGTCCTCCTTGTCTGGCAGCAGCAGGTCTGTAAATCTTGTAAAACCAGGCTTTCTTGTGAGATTACTAACTGCTTGGGCAAGCACAGAAACACAGCGAGGAGCTGCCGCATCTCAGCATCTCTGTGGGAAGCAGATCCGCCACAGCCCTGCACACCCGGAGCAAGGAGCCAGGGTCAACACCTCTATGTCACATGCTCCTGAAAGGACAACGCCAAAAGGTGCCAAGGTAACCTCTGAAATAAATTACGATAATAACGACCAAAAATACGGAATACAGTCTAAAAGCTTGTCTGCTTCAGTTTGACCCATTCTTTACAGAATGGGTTGCAAAGTCTGGGAAAAGTTGGAGAATTTGACCAATTTACAAACACGTTGAGGCCTTTAAGCTACAATAAAACTGCGGATACATGTGAAAGGCAACAGTTTTACTCTGTACAAATGAATAAGTACAGACATATGCAAATTCTTCTAGCCATTTCTGCAACAACTTGCCTCAAAAGTTACCTTGACAACCTTATTGTCTCCGATGTTGCATAGCTGCCTGCTACAGGAAGGGTGTTTCGTCTTTGAATTGCTCATTTAGACTGGCTTGTTGAGGCAACATGACTGTTGAAGGCTTACGGAACATGCACCACTCTACTGAGGACACTGACAGTTATTTACAGCTCTACCTCTGACAACGACACAATGGCGTTTGTAATGAGCGCAATTAAATCATAGGTTCCTTTTGTCAAAAAAACAGCATTAGGAAAATAAACAAATTGTTCTGGGACCAGCACATTTAATAAATTGTACTCTCTCCTGGATTTATTTCTTGTGGTTTGACTCCCTTGTGTTCCAGACGGAGTAAGCTTGAATCAAAGCTTTCCATGTGGCTGGTGCGTCCATAACCTCTCTCTCCCTCCGATTTCCAGAAGTCCGATAAACAAACTTCTCCTTCAGCCTCCTCTATCCTGGCCATTCATACCTGTACCTGGTACTCATTTTCATAAAAATGTGTAACACCTCCCTCGTCAAACTGGTGCAATAGTTCAAAAGTTACTGGGAACAGGGGAAGACAGAGCAGCAAGTAAGCATGTTATCCTCATTTCCTTAAGCAAGCTGGCTAAAAATGATCAGAAAAACTGGACTGAAAATATATGAGTATCTGAGGTGTTCTGCACAGTGGCAAGGGCAGAAAACCAAGTCAAGACACCACCCCCACCCCTGCAAAGTCAGGATATCTCACGTGAAACACTCTGGTGGAGAGCACAAGCTTTTCAACCCCAAAGCCCTCAGCAAGAATCTCCCAACAAGTGAAAACCACAGATGCTCTCTGGGCCCACAGAGAAGTCACCCATGGACTGGGCACCACTCAAAACCTCTGTGACGAACCAAGGCAAATACCGCAGCAGAAGCTTGAGGAGCTCGCAGCGCTGTGCTAAGCTCCCACGAAGAACCTACAACAGCTTAACCGCTTACCTGCTACAACCCTGGGAACAGCACATCACCCCAAATCCCTCCCACAAATGGATCCTCGGGGACAGAAGAATTAAATTAGTTACCCCAAATTAACTTACAAATCAATCACCAAGATAGGAATAACTAAGGAGTCCTGTCTCCTTTTTCTTTTAAATTATTTTGGACACAAAGCCCTCATGCAAAGATGCAGGTTTCAGGGAAGCATGTACTTGTGGAGGGGGGCTCGGTGCACTTAATGATGGATATCTGGATCAAACCAGTAGGTCTGCTTGTGAAAACTGGAGAAGATTAGAGTGTGCTTTCGCTGTTCTAGAAGAAAACATAAGTAATCTACTTAAATGAAAATCAATTTTAGATGTTCCTTTATTACACTTTATGGTCTGTGAAGTTCCTTTCTTTTCATGTTGCTACGTGAATGGTATGTAATTCCTACACTGGTGATAGATTTTCCTTTAGAAAAGTAGTGAAGGTCTTAACTTTTTAATACAAATTATTCCTCGGGAATCCTTAGCTGCTATTCAAGCAGTTTAATTCAAAGAGTTATATCTCTCATTCAGAAAACTTTAACTGACACTAATCAGACCCAACTATTTTTATTATTAATGTACAACAATGCTAATCTGTGTGACTAGAGTCTTTAGCCAGAGTATTAAGGGCTGCTTCCCCCTAAAGTGGGATTTAATAACAAAAAATTAACATTTTTGCATAATCTGCTTACGTGTGCTGGCAACTGCTGAAGATCAGCCCCAGCATTTTATTCTCTTTTCTGATCCTCAGCACAGCCATGCACATCCTAAAAATGAAACGATGCATGTTTGTGAGCTGATGGGAATCTGTTTTGGTGTGCTTGTCACAGATGCATCTTGCATTACACGATAACACGCAGTCTCCGCGATAATCCATGCGCAAGCCTCAGCAGTTACACAATCATAAAACAGCCGACAACTTTCATGTCGCTTCACGTTTTGAAAGATCCAACAAGGCCTGCGCACTGCAGGTCTGATTCTTGTAAACCCTACTGGCTTCACATCACCTTACACAGGTAGGGCTGCACACAGAGGACCTGCCCTCAGCCCATCATGGTTAAGCGGAGGAGGCAGCCAGTCCAGTAGGCAGATGCTTGCGCAGAAGGCTGATACATCAATACATTCAATTAACCTTATTTTATGGGTGGCCAAAGCGTTACAAGTAGTAAACTTTAATCAAGACATTCAATACAAATTGCAGTCCAAGCATATTCAAGAGCCTGAAGAGGCCCAGCCACAAAAACGCTGAATTAGGCTGTGGAATACCTTTATTCATCTTAATTGTTGCTGGAGTATGACCAGACTCCTGCAGTATCACCACTCTACTCAAAAATAGGGCACAGAAATCCAACTCCCTTCGCTGTTTGATTTTGACTAGTCAAAGGTAAGAAGCAGGCAACAGAACTCTTGTGATATCCACAGGAATTATGCTTTTTGTACTCAAGTTGTTCTCCCCTTACAAGATGCACCGATGCCTCTCTTTTTGTTTCTGATCCCTTTTTAGCACAGTTCAGAGCCGCTCACTTCCAAGGGCAGCGAGCGAGGCAGCCACCTGCCCCCCCCGAGCCCCGGCAAGGCACACAGCGAGTCCTCTCTGCAGCTCCGGGACACCAGCTGATGTGAAAAACAGACAAATGCATCACAGACCAGAAAGACATCTTGGTCTCTGACATACGGCCGGACCTCAAATGAACTACATCAAGACCTGTACTAAGAAACTATGAGAAAGCTCCTGGAAACAGTGTTTTTTCAAGTCTCTTTCCAGATCCTCACCTCAGACGAATGCATCCCCACACCGCAGCACTGCACACCTGCCGCTTCAAAGGAGCCCCCCCATTCTCCTTTCCGCACGCCCACTGTGGGTAGCACGGCACAGCTGATGGGGGGGATTAAGCGAGAGCTGGTGGGGGACTTTCCTCACTGTGGCATTCCAAAAGAAATCACCATTTTGCAACGTCAACACTTTCTCCAGGAAAAAGCAAAACAAAACAAAAAAACTCCTGTGATAACAGCTTTCCTGCGCCACCAGAGGCAGAGCAGGAGCAGGAGCATGGCCAGCCAGGGGCTTGGCTCGCACAGAGCTGTGCAGGGCAACTGAGGGAAGGCAGGGAGCTACCGGTTCCCCAATGGGGGCAAATGAAGATCCCAGCCCAATTCCCAGCAATCAGCTCACACGAGCTTCCATGCAGCAGATTAAACAACTTGCAAATTCTCTTCCACTTTGCCTGAAACCAATTTTTGCCTAGAAATCTTTCTGCCTTGGGTTTTAAGGGCTTCTTCCCCTCCTCCCATTAATTTCAAACTTTTCTTTTTAGCTTTTTGCCCAGCTTTGAAATGTGTTTCATTAATGCAAAGCATCTCAGAGAAAAGAGCTTCTGAGCTAAAAACGAACAAGATTTCAGGTCACTGCATTAACGTTGATAGCTTTAAAACAATAACTATGCATCAGGTACAGGACAGGATATTTTGCTATGCAGCTAATACGACATAATACCACGTTATTACCACAAAATCTAATTCAGGTTCATAGGAAAAAACTAATTAATTTCATCCAAAGAGGCAAGAGATTTCTAGGTCTAAAATACCCAGGAACACTGACTCGCACTGCCAAGTGCCAGGCAGGAGCTGCCATCCCCAGCCAGGTGGTGGCAACTTCACCTGAAGCTGTGCTT
Organism: Chroicocephalus ridibundus; assembly: GCF_963924245.1. NCBI lineage: Eukaryota > Metazoa > Chordata > Aves > Charadriiformes > Laridae > Chroicocephalus > Chroicocephalus ridibundus. Next base: position 10,329,940 of record NC_086292.1, read on the forward strand.
TCCCTTCTACAAGCAGGTCATGCTGGCTAGCTTTTAAAAGAGTGGGATGAAAGGCCAGGCACGCTCCATAACCACGAGCAGTTTTCTGAGTGTAATTCAGCTCTGGCTTATATTACCCCAGGACAGATGAAGGGTTTCAATATTCCCAGCTGTCCCCCCTGCTCCATGTGATACTTGCTGAACCTCTGCAAACTACAGTCTGCTACAGTATGAAAAAAAATTGATGTTGCCTTACATTAACTTGTCAGGCCGTAAATTGACATGTCAGGAGCTGTAAATGATAACTACATTCCTACCTCGCACCTTATAAAGTTAAGGTGAACAGTGGTCCAAACCCCGACCGGGCTCTGAAGCCTACTGTCACTTGAGCTGCTCTGGCGAAGTCCTGTCTGCAGAGTATTAGCATCCTTTGTAAATGGAGCATGGCATTTCATCTCACATCAACAAGCAGGACTGAGGGAGAAAACACTGGCTTTACAAGGAGAAAGCTTCCCACGCTAATGAGATACAGAATTTGAAAGACTGATACTTTTTTTATCATCTTTTTTCAGTATTCATTTTGGCTAATACGGTGTGACAGTCTCTAATATGATCAGTCTTTCATACCCTACTGCTGACAACTAACACTAATTCAATATGATTCTTATGTGACGGGATGGGTAGAAAATTGTTGCTGTGGTAAGAGAGCAAAGCGCCTCCTAGTAGGCCAGATTCAAGTCTATTAGTAATTTTCAAATAATCAGATAATATCTCCTCAAATAAATGAATACATACCCTGATCGAGACACCTCTAGTTTGGGGCTTTTTTTCTTGTGCCAGATAAATACATCATGATCCTTTAATAACCCTTTATAAGGCAGCTTTATTAATTTGAAATTATTTTCATAATTCTTCCCAGTTTTTTTCAACCACCAGAATGGGACGTATTGCAGTAATTGCTGGTACCGTATACAGTGAACAACCTGCCTCTCCCTGCCTGGTATTTCAGTGCTTACATATTCCTGCTATTCCTCTTAACCACAGCTCTACATCTTGCGATCAAGTTTAAGAGGTTCCCAATGTGAGCATTACACCCTGTTCAGAGCCGCTGCTCTCCAGGCACAGCTCTCCACCCAGTTAAGCACAAGCCACATTCTTATTCCTAGATGCATCGCCTGATCTCCAAACTAGTTTAAAAGAAATGAATCCAGTTTACCATGTTGACTGACCTCGCATCACTCATTACTTACCGTGTTGCCAACATCTAACCCTTCTACAAACTTAATCAGAGTAATTTTTTATTTTACTTTCGCTGAAAAACTAAAGAGCAGCAGAACAAGCACAGATCCCTGCAGAATATCCCAGCTGATTGTTACTCCTCATTAACTTTTGGTCTCTTTGGAGAAAAGCAAAGCATTAGTACTTTTTACATCTCTACATCATTTCACATAGCTTGTGATCTGAAACATAGTCCCCCATTAATCTATACAATATATTAGAAAGAACTTTTAATTTGAACTTTGCAAATTAACCACAGCAAAGAATCCTTCACGCAGGACATCACATAGGCAAAGACGTCACATTACATTTAATTTAGTGAATACACACTGAAGCAAGACTTCAGTATTTCAATGTGGTTTCATCAGAGCAGGATCACTTGTGAAGGTATTGATGTTACGTTATTAATCCTGGGAGCACACAGAGCACCAGAGTAACAAGCACAAGTATGCAACACTTCATATTTCTAACACTATCAAAACAATTATCTGGCATTGATATCTTATATAGATAAAAAGGCATGATCATAATAGCAATATCCTTCCTTTTTTTTGTTGTATGCCATAGCAAAGCAACAGAAAAGAAAATACCTAACACTGGTTATTTTCATAACTTGTTCAAAGCCTGGGAAGCAAACACTAATTAGCAATGGGACTAACGTTACTGAAGTAACAGGACTCTCCACTTCTGCAGATTACAGAGTGTTATTTGATGATTTTTTTTTTCCTGAATACAGCCCTTGCTGCATGAACAGAATCATTGTTTGGAAATCAACTGGACAAAACTTACATTGACCGTAATGAGCTTTGGCTCAAATCCTGTGTTGATCTGCTTCAGCCCACAATAAAATTGAGAAACACAAAGAACTCTTCTATCTGTACATATAACCCTGAAGTCAGATTCGAAGCCTCAAGTTCAACAGCTAAAGCCGACGTGTGCCTCAGTGCTGCGGAGAGGAGATCTGGTCGTTGGTATAAACACCGACGAGCTCTTTTTGAGAAGATGCTACTGATTTCTGCCATAGATGAAAATGAACAATGCCTTGACAACACATCTATTAGGAAAGCTGTGAATCACAGCCATGTTTGCATTGCCCTTCAGGGAACAAAATCATACATCTTTTCCGTTTACTTCTGAAATCTATAAATCTCTGCCTGACAGCAGAGAAAGATCTTTCCTCTTGCTTACCAGACCACCCAGTGCGGACAGCATGGCAAGAGCTGTACTTTTAAATATTTGCAGTAATAAGCCAAATATACTGTCCTTATGGTCCTCTGTCTTTATGTCTATAGATACAGATATGTAGTTTCCATTCTAAAATCTGACAGGCCACCACTCACCACTGTCGGTCTTATACTGAAACTTACTTCTACACATCAATGCCTTCATCTGAATTGATTTAATTCTACCTTATAGTTTCCCCGCTGATGGACAGAGATTTCACATTTGTCTCCATGCCTCGGCCTTGCAGGGCTGTGTACGCCGTTTAAAAATTCTTCCATCAATTTAACTGATTGTGAGCCATGGCAGAACAACAACAGGAGCTTCAGATGACTGACTGATCAGGCAGGGGGTGGCAGCCAGCGAAACAGAATTACTTATTATGAGAGCACACAGATGTGCCATGCAAGCAAAGCCCAGCTGTGCTAGATGCTACATAGCTGGGAGACTGGATGTATAACCATGTTCCTCTAGCAGGATGAGATTTAAACCTATCGTAGAGACCTTCAGAATAGGCATATGTGATGATGGGGGAAAGAAAAAGAAGAGGTGCAGAGAATGACGTACGATAGGAAAGCAGGTGATCCCACGAGTCTCCAAAGGAGACATGTGTCCAGGTCCCCTGCTACTGGATAAGGGAAGTCTCATAGAAACTTCAGAGGCTGAACTTTCCTAAACTAACCACAAAAAGCCATTACATACTTCTTCAGGAGATGCTTCCAATGACACAGCTGGGAACCAAGCAGTCCCATGCTCTGGTCTGCTAGATCTTTTTGCTCCCTCCTGCAAAGTTAATAGCAGGAGTGAATAGGTTTTTAGGGTTTTAGCTTTTTGTCTGTATGGCTGCTTGCCCATGGCATAGGAGGCCAAGTAAGAAAATTCACCTGACATGACTAACCCGATGGCTCAAGGAAATAAAGGAAATAGCATAAACCACTAGGGAAAAAATGCCTTAAAAACAGGCATTAAGTGTAAAAGCCTACATAAGAAAATAGCTGAGACTGTCTGGGCATGTTCTTTCACCATAAATTAATGTTAAAATATTGAACGTTCTGAAAAGCAACAAGAAGTTTTCACTCTTGAGTTAATTTAACCGAATGTAACAACACATTAGTCACTCGAACTCCCACTCTCAGAAATACTTTCTTCACCCTCTGAGAAAAGGTAATGAGAGAAAGATACATTTTTTTCACTTGTGCAGTTTCACTTAGTTGTATCAACTCTAATTAGTGGTCTCACAGAGTATCTCTCTTGATATTCTCACATTTTGGTCTCTTTTCAAAGACTGTTCTGGTGGCATCTTGGGATAAAGATGGCCCTTCAATGGACATCTCCTGATTTCCCACTTCAGTGGGAAACTTCAGACACAATTAAAAGAGGACAGAGTGCCACAATTGCTGGATATGGATTACAACAGGTCAAGCAGCTCAAAACAAGCATAGGTTGAAACCTGAAGGACTTCAGAACAGACTTCTGCAGCCCCAAACAAGCAGAACACACCCAGAACCTCTGTATGGTAGGAAACTGCTCCTTGGCAAAGCACAAAATAAACCTCCTGGGAATACAAACAGATACTGTGACAATAAAGGCAAGGGTTCCAAGACAGATAAATCTGAAAACAGCAATAGCTTTCAAATTTTGGGGTAGTGTCTTTATGTTGTCTATTTTAGCAGAAGGTTGCATTCCTGAACTAAGCTGAAGGTAGTAAGCAAAGCCTACTTCTTCAGGCTTACCAAGACTGAAGAACTAAGATCTGGAATTAAGGATCTAATTTCCCAAATCTGACGAGGCTGGAAACAAGAAATCATCCATCAGAATGGGCAGATTGGCCTTTTGGACCATTTCTAGAAGCCTATTAATTTGCTTGACAAGAAGATCACGTGTTTAGTAAGACTTGTTGAAACAAGCTGGGAGATGAGCAACTGAAAGCAAGTCATCGTGTGAATTACTGACAACTCAGAAATCATTACACAGAGTTCAGCCAGTTTTACCCTTTTATAGTCCCCAGGCAGCGAAGGTCAAACTGTCAAACTGCACGGGCCTTGGGCCACCTCTGGCTGGCAACGGCTCCTGGCAGAGCAGGTTTCAAGCGCTCTGCAGGGGGCTAAGGACTCAGCAGCCCCTAATTCTCACACCTTGAGATTATTTTTATGTTCAAGAGCACGCTCAAATACACATTAAGGCCCCGGTGCTCAGCGCTCGCTTACAAAGACACATTTCCAAGCTGTCCCAGACAGTGAGTGGGTTCCCACTGGGGTAAGAGGGCTCTGGATGAGGCCCCGCGGGAGAGAGGGCATCTTTGCTCACAAGCAGGGAATAGTGCTGCAAGTGCTAAAGCCAAGTGGCCCCACTGAGTAAAGGGTTCTTCTGTATTTGCAAACTGACTTTAAAGGCAGGTGTCTCCTGGCAGTGCCACCCAGCACCTAGTGCCAGTGGAGCACGTCTCCGTAACCGCTGCAGCCTCCAGAAAGTCCATTCGACATCACCTTCCGACACCTGTCAGTCCTCCAGCATTTACAGCAGGTGGTCTTCAGAGTTAACGGAATAAAATACAATGGCCTTCCTACAATGTATTTACAAATATTTGCTTCACCGTTCTAAAAATAGCATTTTCAATCACCCCCACTAAGATCATAATCTCAGCCTTTAAAGATCAATAAAATATTTATTTCCTTAAATTAATACATTTTCTGTGCAGACTGCCAGTGCTTCATTTCCAAGAGCTCCATGTGAATATTGATATTTCAAGTATACAGACATAACTTTATTTACTGTAGAAAAGTATATTAATATTGATTTCTTTAAACACTTTACCAAAGTGGCAGTTCTGTTTAATCAAATACTAAAGTAATTGGGTTATGTTTGATTTTAAACTTTGAAAACCCAACTCTAAGATTTATCAAGTGCTGAATTTAGCAAAGTTATCATCATTAAAAATTGATATTATGTAGTGGGGCGACGCCAGCTTCACTGGCACATCGCCAAGCAGCAGACCTTTTAAAAGACTAATTGTCCACGCCTGTGTAATTCCCAAAGCGCTCTGCCCAGCGGGCCACTGGCTCACGAACGCCAAGTCAAACCGTGCCAAAAGCACCACGAGGAAAATATTCTTCTGTTGCTGAATGGGGGAAACACTCTGTTCTTTCATGGTACATAACCTGCACGCGCCCCAGACGTTACGGCGATGCCAACAAGCACAGGGCCTTCTCTGCTCCTTCCAGTCCTCAACCCAAAAGCCAGATCCTTCCTGACAGGGGGAAGGAAAGGGGCAGCCAAAGTCCTGCAGCAAAGTGAGAGCTGCAGGGAAAACCCGTGACTCCGAGCAGCTTGCCAAGTCCCTGGTGACTCCCAGCTTTGATTGCTGTGGGATTGAGCAAGGCGAGGGCTGCTCCCGCCGTCTCCCTCCAGGCAAATGCACAGAGGTCAATTATTTAAATACTCTAAACTCATGCATCTCAGCTCGACTGGAAGGGGTGAGGCAGAGCGCCTGCGAGCAGCCCCTGGGGCAGGCGTGCAGGGACCCAGCCAGGAGGTGGCCAGACCCTCATGTGCACCACCAGAACCCAGCAGCAGTGTCCAACGCCTCCCTCCAGCCACATGGACGGCCCCAGGAAAGCCAAAGCATGGCAGAGGTGCAGTGCAGCTCAGGAGTCAGTGTTGGCAGAGACATCTCACACCACTGCTGACCACCTCTCTGCTGGGGGCTGCTCAAGGATGTGCCACCACCCACGTGCTCCTCAGGAGGCCCTGGAACTCTGGGGGGAACAGTGGCAAAGTCCCACCACAGAGGGGGAAGTGGGTAAAATGTTTCCTGAGAATTTAAAGGAAATAATTCTCGTCAACTAACAATACTGCTACTGAAACTTCTATACTGTTTGCCCTTTGATTTCTGTTTTCCAAACCAGGGAACACTGATCACCTCAATGCTAAGCACCTGGGGCTTCACCGCTGCAGATCCTGTTGCCTTACAGCTCTGTGCCCACGGGTACCTCCATCAGAGGTATTTTGTTATGAGATACCACACCCCAATAGCTGGCAGCTACCCCAAGGACCAGATTCTCCATGTGTGAATTATCAGCCTAAATCCACGATCTTCATCAGGGCCATGCGTGACTTCCCTATGGTCTTGCTGTTGGACACCAGGTCAGGATTTATCCTCACATCTCCAAGACAGCCAAGGAGTTAGTCCGCACTATTCATCTGACAATCCCATACGTGGCACTGAAGACTTCGTGGTCTATCTCTAATTATCACCCCTCTTCTTTGCCTCTCCAAGACATGTTCCAAGGGTGAGGACTGAATAATAATCCTCCATTCCGTGACCCGTGGGGCACAATGTAGTGCAGAGTCTGTGCTACAAACACGAGGAGCTGCCAAATTTAAATGAACAAAAGCTCTTGCTAGGAAAGGCTGATACAGACGCACTCGCACTTAATTATTTTTAAAATCTTTTCTCAAGAGTGTAGGAACAAGAAAGCAGTGACAGCTGGAGGAAAACCACTACATCTAACTAAACATTCAAAATTATCTTCTGGAAGGAAATCTGTCCCATTGAACTGAATTTTGTCATGTTAAAAAAAAAATCCTCTTGACAGAAGCAACCAAATTAGAAGACATCTAAAAAAGCTCAAATCCTTGTGACAGCTTGTCAAATTATTCTTCACCAATAAATGATCAGATTATTTGGGTTTGTACAGAGAGTTAAATTCCTATGCCTATATAAACTAATTATTCCAGAATACACATTTTAAGAGAAACACTGTCCAAAAATCATTTTTCCCAGAATGTCAACATTTTCCGTAAGTGAAAACCTTTGAAAAACATTAGTAAGGACATGCGGAAATTAAAAAATGCCTCCTGTCTCAGCTGAAGCCGAACGTATCATTTCACAGCATCAATTCAAAATGAAACACTTCCTCCCAATCACCCCCTCAAAGCCAGGAGCTGTGTTCACACTGCCGGCCCTGCGAGCAAACCCCCTGCAGGCGTCCAGCCGGCTGCTCATGGCCGGCTCTGGTAAGAGGTCTGGTGAAGACATCATCTGAAATTATACAGTAACCTTTGCACTCATGAATTGAGCTCTGCAGTACTCAGCCACCCCACAGGAGGAATGTGCTGCTGACTCTCAGGACCCCCTCGCTCAGGACCTTGCTGTGGCAGGGACTGGGAATGGGTAGACTAAGATTGATATGGTCTTCTTGATTTCAGAAATAAATAGCCTGGGACTCCCTGACGTGGACGCTGGATTCAGAGTACCATGTTTAACAGATTTTTATGGAACGACCCTCCATTAACTTAGCCAATGAATTTTTAACCCCTCTATACATTTGGTCTTTGTAACACACAGTGGCAATGAGTTACACAATTTAATTTCATGTCTTGTCTAAAACATGCTGCTTTTATTTATTTTAAATCTATTGTCTCAGTCTTCATCAAGTGCCTTCTGTTTTTTTTATCATGGCGAATAATAAATACTTGCTCTCTAGTCACCTTCTCAAGTCAGTTATTCCTAATGTCAAAGTTACTAGATCTAGGACAATAATTAAGAGCAAATAATATTTACAGGTTTTTTAGTGTACGAACTACAGACTGCATGCTCATGACAGTGAAGCTAATGAGAATTTTGCTTGAGGAACTACACTTAAAACTACCAGATTTCTTGGCAGAATCAGTTTTGCCTTACTGGAACTTAATTTTAATGAAAAAGCCACATAAGCCCTGGGGAGGTTGTTAGATTGTGACCTGAAGCCCATGATTTGTGCCTACCTTTAATTAAACCTAATTAGCTTTCCTCTTGCAATATGGATTCCACACTCCACCTTCTTACGAGCTGTGTGCTATCTAAGAGTACGACAAATTTCATGAACCACTGATACCAGAAAACAGCTTCCAACTATTCATTTGCAAATGATGATAACAAGACAAACATGCAAAATACCTGCTTAAAAACATGCTGAACTGAGCCTGTCAAATAGCTGAAGTCAAAAGTTTAAGATTATTGAAGGGGTTTTTAAATCTCATATGAAAGTTGTAACGGATTTTTAAAATAGCGTACATTTTACTTTCAGTAACTTCCTGCAGTTTAGGGAAGCCACTTCACACTGGCCTATTTGTACCACCAAGCTAAATGAGCAATCTTCAATTAATATTGGAAAAATACTTAAAACTTTATATGGGAAAGCATGACTTCTTTTTCCACAAAGTTTTAGTAAATGAACCTAAACTTACACAAATTTCTTCCCTTATTCTCCTGGCAAACCCAGCCCAAAGCTGAGCTAAGGCTCCAAGACATCCCATTTGCAGAGATCTTCATCATTTCTCTTAGTAACACTATCACAGTTCATCCAAACGCATCAGTCCCACACCTAGCTCTAACCTAGCGGAGTGATCCCTCCCCAGTCCTTCTGGCCCTTTCTGCTACATTACCCTAAAGAAGATTGGGGTATTTGCATTGTATCACCCTAACGAAGGTTACGGTATTAGCACTGTATTACCCTAACGGTATTAGCACTGTATTACCCTAACAAAGGCATAAGTGGCAAGTGAGGGCTTTGCACACTCCCTCTGCATCAAGGTGAATTTCAGCACAGATGATTATCCCGACAGTTCACATTTAAGACACGCTATTGACCTCAGCAATGCTTCTCTCCCTGCAGGAACCATGGCCATTAATGCAGCAACTAAAACGAAGAAGAAAAAAGACTTTTGAAAATCATGTCTCATCTTGTAAACATGAATGGATGTCAGGAGCTTTTAAAGGTTCTAACTATTAAAGATCAGTTCTAACAGCTTCAAACGATCCACCATAATGCATTTCATAAAAACCTTCCAAGACCTTTGTAAAGTTCCTCCTCTTCCATTGTTAAAGCCCGCTGCTCTGAGAGCGCTGGAAGCTTGGTGGGTGGATTTTTGACATAAGGTCAAAAACTTTTTATGATCAACTATAGAGGTGGTTCAAAAGCAAGTGAAATATTGTTCTTTGAAAGTAGTTATCAACAGTGCCCTGCCCAGACAGGCTGGCTGTACTCAGTGGTGCTCTGCAGGAGTGTCATTTTGGAGCCAGTTCTATTCCCTAATTCATTCTCTCTCTCTCTCACACCTCTCCCCCTGCAAAAAACCCCCAAACAACTCAAAACAAAAAACAAATAGAGAAATCAGGATAAGTCCTCCTAAACACCTCTGGACAGCAGGGGATGGTCCAGCCCCATAGCCGTGAGGGCATGAGCCATGCATGGGTCTGCCCGTGTGGCATCTCCACGGTCTCTCTTCCCGTCCACAGTTACCAGTCCCCAGGTCCCTCTTCTACTGCTCTAGCAGAGTCAGCAGCCAGATTTTGGCTTCAAGCACGAGGTCACTGGCAGCTGTGGAGGAAAAGGAGGAGGAGGGGATGGACCAAGCCCAGGCTCACAGCTGAGCCTATGCTCTGTCAGACAAAACCCAACACGTGGGTTCATGCTTGGGTTACAGACCAGGAGGGCTCTCAAACCCACTGTGCATCTTTGGACAAATGACTTTGTCTCTCCCCATTTGTTTCCCAACATTTCCCCTCTCCATGAGACACTGAGCACTGATGACCCATTGTGGAATAGTGCAATGCATTAACTTTGAGTATAATGGTGCAATGTATTAACTTTGAGTATGAAAAGGCAAGAGTAAAATCCCTGCAAATCACTCCTTTTCCCTTGGAAGCATGAAATTACAGGAACGGGAAATCCTTTCCTGAAATATCTCTGCACTCTGTTTGCTTTTACGATTCAATCTTTTGACCACCTTATGGTCCCCCAAATAAAATAAAAATAAATGGTCTCAAACTAAGTGCTGTGGGTTTTGTGTGCTGAGTTCCAAAATGATTTCAGCAGTTATAAAGAAGGAAATCCCCCCCTTACAAGGAGGATCATTTAAAAAAAAATGCTGACAGCACATCGATGGTAACGACACAAATAACTGTGCTCTAATTGACAATTTATGAGTATTGTGGAAAGGTATGGTACCCAGGGCTCCTATTCCTTTTTTTAGTCCATTTCCTGCTCAAGCAGCTTCGGAAGTGCCCTGATACCTCCAAGCTGGGTTCTTACTGGCCTTGGAAAACAAAGACAGCAGAAAAATATGGACAGGTGTAGGCATGGCATCCAGTTCTGGTACTAAAACAGCAAGAAAGTGTATTGCATTAATTCTTCAGAGTTTCTTGATTTTGGAGCAATCTTGAACTCTTAGCTCTGTTGGAACACACACTAACACTACTCAAATTCAATGACATTTAACACGCACAAAACTCATCAAATTAAGGCAGGAATTTAAAAAACATTTATCGTTTCCTAGAACTGGTCTGCAGTGACACCAGGACACCGAATGCTGGGCGGTCACTACAAAAGCCAAAGGAGTCAGGTGGTGGAACACTGCTGAAACTTCCCTTCCCTAGGTTGAAAATTTTCTACCGCCCTACAAACCTCAGCCCTGCTTTCAGAAACTATTTTCAACAACCAAACAACGCAGCAACTCCATAAAAATGCACTCAGCCATAAACAGCTTGCTTACAATTAAACAAAACCTGCTGCAAATGTTTCGCACTTGTGTGCGAGAATCTCCCGGCACTTCACAAACAGTACTGCAGACTGTAACTTCTGTACCCTTCGTTTTGCTTTCTTTTCCTTAGGCATCTATCACCAGGATATTTAAGCATCCAACATTTACAGAAAACACTCAGCAAGTTATAAAAGGGAAAACTGAGATAAGAAAAAGTAACAATTTCCCTGAGATTTCATAACATGGACTAGGAGTGAAATCTAGCAAGGTGACACTACGTGAACAGCTGTGCAAAACATCTCATGTCACGGTGCTGCTACGCAGGGAACCTGCTGGTACCTGCCTGAGGCCTCCGAGACATCTCCCACCGCAAAACAAGGGGGCAATACTCCGAAGCAGATCTCTGCAGCTTTAAAGCAGCTCCTCTTGACTCGCTTTTAAAATTCACCACTTTTTCCCCATTTTAAGACATACAACTGAGCCTGCAGCCTACAGAACTAGTGCCGGGTCTGACAGGTCTGCCCCGTCCGCGCTGTCGGCTGGGCGCAGGGAGAGCTGCCTGGCCTCAGCCGAGCGCGACTGGAGCGGCACCCCGCGCCACGGCCCTGCTTGCCCTTTCTCTCCAGCTTAACAGGGATAAACTGAGAGCTCAAGCGCTCAGGTAAAGCGTTTTTAACGGCTGTAACAACAAGATGTAGTTGTGAGCTCCTGGGATACCTCTCCTGTGAGCTCCCAGTCCAGTTTACACACCCGAACAGCCCTCCCTTAGAGCTGTGCGTGACCTGCCCCTTCTCCACTCATACAACTGCAGACTCCCCAGCAGTGAAAAGCAACGGCACAAGTACATTAAAGCGCCTTGTTCTGCAGGTAGCGGGACACACAAACCTACTGGAGACAGAAAGAAAAAAAGAGCCAGAACCTAGAAAACTTTAGAGCTAACGCTTGGAAAAACCAAACAGCCCCAAAGTGCATCTTAATAAATGCCACAAAGCAGATGGGAACAGCTCAGCAGAGTCTTTTAAAACTGTCAGCGGGGAGAGATTTCTCTGACGAGGGGAGGAAACACTCAGGATCCAAAAAAGCAGATCTACGGGGCCACGTTCTCAGCTGCTGCAGCCAGCCAGTGTTTCTCAGCAAAGGCACTATAAAAGAGGCGCTTTATATTTAGTGCCAGGGACTTGGCATAGAGTGCGCTCGCCTGCCAGCTGACCAGCAGAAAGAGGGTTTTTCAAACCACCTCTCCCGCAAACCCAGCTCCAGCTCTTCCTTTCCCTTGCACGTACCAACACCAGGAATGAAGCTTTTACAGCCTGCCTTCCTTACGCCAAGGATACTCTTAAATGGAAGTAGCAACAAGAACACTGAGACTCCTGGCCCAGTGTAAATACCGTGAAGCCTTTAAAATACAAAAGGGTGTTTTTCAATTTTCTTTTTTTTTTTCCCAAGGCTCTGAACTCGTAGTATTTTCGAAGCATAGACTTCCACACACAGTATATGGAAATGTATCATCTTTCACAGATCCTTTCCAAAGCTGTCTGTAAGACTACTCCATCCCGCTGAAAAAACTGATCAAAATGGTGTCAACCATCGCTAGTAATCCTGCATTTATTTACCAAGCGTGTGAGAGCCCGTGCCTCAGGCCATGCGGCAGGATGGGGAGATGGCTGGCTGCTGGGATGGGGCAGATGGCAGCACCAGAGACACGTGCCCCCCGGGAAGGCTCCTCGGTGGCTGTGAGCCCCAGAGCCCCACTGTCGCAGCCTCCGGGAGCCAGATGTGCCCCCTCCACAACACCTGGGCAGCACCTCCCACACCCATCCTGACACAGGATGGGTAAGTCAGACCTCAAAGCTGCTCTGTGGTGACCCACAAGCAGATGGTGGAGCTGAATGGTACCCACGGTTTAGCTTTCCATGAAAAACGGCATGTCGGGGGCCTCTCAGCAGCGCTGCCACAGCCAGAGACCGCTGCGTGCTTCTCTCCTCCCGCTTCCCTTCACTTGCAGCGAGACATTTGGCTGCTGTTCTCAAATCAAACGATTCCATTTTAAATGGGGAAGAGGGGAGAGCGATGGCGGTTCATAAGAGGAACGTGCAACTAAAGCGTTCAGAAAAAATAGTTATTGAAAAGTGTCTGGGAAATGATTCATATTTATTGACTACTTTGATCATTTAGACTTTGGTCAGCCTTTTGAATATGCACTTGATTTTAACACTACTATCAGTAGTTTTTAAAACTATGCTTTCCTAAATTGCTAAGAATAAATGAAAAGCTTGGAACGAAAAGCTTGTAAATTAAACATACAGCCATCTAACCCCCCCAGCAAATGTATATAATTTAATATAATAGCACTGAAATAGCATTTCCTTCGCTCAAGTTGGTACTTACAAATCTCGATGGGTATAAAGGTTTCATTATCTAAATGATATCCTAACACTTTTTGAATTTCACAAATTATAAGTTAGCGGTAGCTTCTATTGTACTGCAACTCATTTCAGTATGAAATCACCTTGTACAAAAAACAGCAGTGGGATTTCAATTATTTCTGGGAAACATTATGTATTTCCTAGAGTATGATTAAGTTTAATTTGATGCATTAAAAATAATCAATATTTAATTTTTGCCTAGTACTTCACAAGCGTTCTTCCTGGGGGTTTCCCAAAGAATTTTCATTAGCTAACGAGGCAATTCTACCACAAGAACATTAGTCATTAGAGCGGTTTAAGTAGTAAAGAAGCATCTAAATTCATACTGATCTTAATAGTTATTTTTGTCAAACAGATGGTCTATTGTTCATGTCTACACTTTCTTGACTTCTTAATTGCTAATGTACACGCTAATACTAATTGTACAGTACTAGCAACCTCTGTACAGTAATAAATAGGTCAAAGCTTCTTTCAGACCTTAAGAGTTTTGGTTCTTATGGTTGCAGCTTAAGGAATCATCTACCAGCCACTGCACAGCTTTGTATTACACAACAGACCACAGCCAGCAGAGAAGCAATTTCTTGGTCCTAACATACAAAAAGGCACCACGCTCAGCTCTGCAAGGAGGGAGGCTTGCGCTTGTCTGAGCTCTGGGCAGGCAGCAGGAGGTGGTCAGTATGCCACTTCAGCTGAGGTTTGGGTTTTTCAGGTCCTACGTCTTGTTCCTTTGCTCCTCCATGGTGGGAAAGAGGGACTGTGGCCATACGTGTCTCCTGCTATGTCACAGGGGCTGACTGGCCATCACCTTATCTTCTCACAACACGGCAAGAAATTAGTTTGTTGGACATGAAGGACTCATACTTGAAAATATTGTTGAGCTGGTACTTTAAACATTTAACATTTGTAAACCAAGCATCAGAAGAAAAAGCAGCTAAAAAGCTTCTCTGAGAGGACCAGGGAGAGAACAGAAGCAGCACGAGATGCTAAAAGCAACAAGTCTGTAAGGCTACTCCAGCACACGGGCACTTAACCAGAGATGCCCTTTGCAGTGAATTCTCCTACCCGAGCCAGGGCTGGTCGCAGAGCGCAGGACTCTACAGCCGCGCACAGTCACCCACCAGCGCCGGGCTGCTGCCAGAAGGACTCAGTGGAGTCATTGTTTGCACTGCGCCAGAGCAGCAGTGCTAGGTTTAAAAATGTGAGGTAACTTTCAGAAATACATACATTTGCAATTCATGACTTCTTTTCACAGGCCTGGTTGCTTTTCAAAGAGGTTTAAAAACCAGATGTGGAAAATAAGATTGCTAAAATCATTTGGCAACTAAATAAAGGGGTGCTGCATGTTCCCAGGGTAGATTTTCAACAACAGGGCAAAACAAACACATGAGAAAATGCTTTCAGGGCAAGGGGGAAAGGCTTTGAAAATTTAGCATCATATGAGAATGAAATATCATGTTTCGTTTATGTGATTTGTTTTTTTCCATAAAGTATTTTTGTCTATCTTCATGTAAACACTTTTGAGAAGTTTAAAGTCTTATTTTCTGGGGGGGGGAGGGGAGGGGGCGGGGAAGAATCAATCTCAATTGCATGTGATTGCAGTTGTGAGTCCTGTTTACGTCATCTTGTCTCGTTCCTAGAAGATTTGGCACCAATACTGTAATACTATAAATAAGAACAATATGAAAACCACAATTACTATTAATATAAAACTAATTTCTAAACCAGGAGTAAAATGGGAACCACAGTGCAAAAATCAAGAATAGAAAACAAACAATCTCAGACAGCACTTGCTCTTAAACACAAAGCAAAATCCTACCTGGCCAGGCCACCAGGTAACAGTGATTCAAGTACCCTGAGATCCACCTTCAATTCACGCGACTCTGCCTGCACAAGCCATGCCATGCTTCTCTGCCTCTATTTGCCATCCCAATACTTTGTCACATTTTTCTTTCTCTGGCTAGAGTTAAACCACGACATCTGCATTGTGTACAACGAGAATGGATGCCACACGCGAAAATTCAGTGCATGAAATAATCAATGCTGCTCGGCAAAATAAAGGGCTCAGACCTCAATGGGTATAAATTGGCAGAGCATCACTGCCACCTCTGCGGAGCCATCTGTTCACGCAGAACTGAAGACAGAAAAACCATGAAATCCAACACAGACGCATGCAAAACGCAAGAGAGAAGAGACGAAATCGGCGTGCTGCTTGGGAAAGGCTGCGGTGACCGCATCAGGGAGCTGGCTTGCCTTGAACTTCATGGGCAAGGTATAAACGCATGGTATTTAGAGAACAGCCTGAAACGGTAATGCTCTCTCGAGGTATTTTGCGTACCAATTAAATATTCTAAGTTGATATCAAGATTATTGTCACCTATTTAATGGCTCATTGATTTTAGAAGCCATACCAATTTTCTCTTTCCTTTCCATCAACTTAGTTACGGTAATGACTAACCATAAAAATTAGATAACATGCTGAAATGTGATTTAAAAACATCTGTGCATTTGATATCTCTACTTTTAAGTGAGAGATGAGTTAATCTCCCCCTGTCCTACCCCACATAACCACCTTTGGCCTATGTGGCTCTAAAGACAGAGCAAGACAAACTGAATTACACTGAGCGTGATTTAAAAAAAAAAATAAAAATAAAAATCCTAGAAACTCTCAGCCGTTTCTTCTCTGGTCCTTTGAAGCATCACGCAAATACACAATCAAAGAGTCCATTGTTTTTTCTAGCTGAACAGCTGAAGAGTTGGCTCCCAGGGAAAGGCTCCAGCCTTCTCTGGAACCATTTCTGAAAGATGCCTCAGAAACATGCATCCTCCAAACCATCTCTGTGCCTGTCTCCACACCCCTCCTTCAGAACAGGTCAAAAATCCCTCCACCATAACATTTTCCATCAGGTGAACAAATGCACAACATCTGATTTTTGCAGCATCACATCCACTTTCACATTTTTATTTAGAAAAAATGGAAAATATCTGGAAAATGCAATCAAAGCACCACTTCTCTGTGTTTATCTAGAAGTAGGTTTCCATTTTTCATTTCAAGTAGACATTATTCAACCCACTAAACTTATAAATGAAATATTTTAAAGAAAAATGAGAGAAATAAAAATCTGAAGAACACATTGGAAGTTTACTCAAATCAAATATTCCAATAGAGAAAAAAAATTAGATTTTATTCAGCAAAGAAAGTTCTTACTGGTTTTTAATCTTATGCAGGGTACAAAGAAAGTTAAAAATCTTTAAAACTTTTTTCCTCATAATAGAAAAAATGTCTTTTCAAACCACATTAGCAAATTTCACCCCCTTGATTCACATTTTCCCTTGGTCTTGCTATTGCCTTATGGAACTTTCTACCTGCCTTATGGAATTGTTTCCAAGTATTTGATTCAAGAAAAATAAGGGCTTTGCAGGCCATGCAGAGACATCCTGCCCCTATTTCTCCACAGCACCGTCTACCTACCCTCTCCCCGACCCAGCAGGATCGCACAGGCTCATGTTTGCAGTGAATGTTCACTTCAGGTTTTCATCTACATTTCCAGCCAGTGCAGAAACCCCCCACAAAGTCAGTTGCAGCTGACCAGGTGGGAGATCACCAGCATTTCTGAGGTGCTGAAATTTCACTTTTTGCCTGTTAGAAGGCATTCCTTTTCTTTTGAAATATGGCATAACTTTCTCTCTGAAGAGTGCAGGGAGCACTGCACGCAACATCTCACCCAGAAAACAGATCTGTTCCCCAGCGGACACTGGAAACTCCACACCAGTAACACACCGACACTTTACTGTCCACCCTTTTGCACACAGTTATCTCCCATTGCTGTTTTCACTCTGCAATAACAAGCATCTTTTTGTCGTCAGTTACTTTTTGCATATCCTTGTTCAGATACACTACCCTTTTTCTTTAACTCACAGTATTTTTATTGCTAAATACCATGGGTGACCTCTGGGCATCTGTTCAGACATCTTTGAACATTTTTCCAACTCCCACCTGCGTCCTTTGTGGCACTCTCTCATTTGATTTCATGTAATTATTTTCTCAACTTCATCTGTCCCACAAAAAAATTATTTGTAAAATTTCATTTTAGCAGCAACTAGCAGATCCAAGTGATTACTCAAAAATGCTCAGTGGGTCTCCTTTGTTTTGCCGGGTCTCCTCTCAGCACCCCAGGGATGCAAATCACATGGATACCACTTCTCTGAAACGAAGCGGGAGTAGTTTTGCAGAACATCATCAGTCCAGAGCACTTATCTCAAACTCCAGCTCTGAATGTAACATATCGGCCACTAACAACACAAACCCTTCACAACCTACACACACCCCATCGCAGGCTTGCACAAAACCCATTTACCAGTGAGCTACAGGCCAAAAGCTACTCATTAAAATAATTTGGCAAACGCTCTTGAATGAAACTTAGAAGAATACAGCTTCACACTCTCAGGCTTTGCACATGCCCCCCAACCAAATCCAGTTGATAAATGACTAATTATCCTAAGCGGCATTAAAATTCAATCTTGATTGTGATTATTACTGATTAAGTACTACTCAAACTCTACACTTCAATTCCGTACCATATCTGTGATTCAGAAGATGAGCGGAGTGCCCATTGCCCGGGGCAGCATTAACACACACTCCAGCCATGACAACAGGAGTAGGTTCTAACCTGACACGTACAGTTTTTCAAACAACCAGGCTTTATTACTTTCCTAAAATTGTTCAGCGATGCTCACAATTTCAAAACTATTTTTGAGCCTTTTTCAGCCACTCCCTTAGTTCTGTCCCCTCTACAGCAGTGAGCCGGTTCTTACCCTGTCTTTATATTCTCCATACATGCACCTCAGTTCTCCTGTTCCCAGGCTCATGGCTGAAAACCTTCTGACCCTTCCTTTATCCTTCTGCTGTGAGTGGTATCATTTTAACTCCTGGAACTAATCTGAGTTTTAAACCCCTGGAGCTACCAGTAGGGAAACCTATGACTTGCAATTTCCAACATGTCTGGAAGGCCAAGGACTGACAACTCCATGTAACCGAGGAACTTCACTGCAGCCAAAAGAGCTGACACTACTGCAAAAGAGCACTTAAAAATGTAAAAACAAAACAATGGCAAAATTCAGAGCAAATAAAAGCAAACAGAGGACACAGTCCCCAGGCCCACACACACGCCCATACTCCACGTTGGCCAAGGGCTGTGTTCAGGTCACGAGGGTGAAGGCCCACACGGGACAAAGAATCACAGAAAGGATGAGGCTGGAAGGGATCTCTGAAGATCATCTGGTCCAACCCCTCTGCTAAAGCAGGGCCACCTACAGCAGATTGCCCAGGGCCATGCCCAGATGGCTTTTGAATATCTCCAAGGATGGAGACTTCACAACCTCTATAGACAGCCTGTGCCAGTGCTTGGTCACCCTCTCACTAAAGAAGTGCTTCCTGATGTTCAGAGGGAACATCCTGTGTTTCAGTTTGTGCCCACTGCCTCTGGTCCTGTCACTGGGCACCACTGGAAAGAGCCTGGCTGTCCTCTTTGCACCCTCCCTTCGGGTATTTATATACATTGATAAGATCTCCCTGAGCCTCCTCTTCTCTGGGCTAAACAGTCCCAGCTCCCACAGCCTTTCCTCATGTGAGATGCTCCAGTCCCTTCAACATCTTTATGGTCCTTTGTTGGACACTCTCCAGTATGTCCATGTCTCGCACTGAGGAGCCCGGAATTGGGCAGAGCGCTCCAGCTGTGGCCTGACCAGTGCTGAGTAAAGGGAAAGGATCTCCTCCATCAACATGCAATGCTTCTCCTAATGCAGCCCAGGATACCACTGCCCTTCTTTGTGGCAAGGGCACATTTGCTGACTCATGGTCAACCTGGCGTCCTCCAGGACCTCCAGTCCTTTTCTGCAAAGCTGCTTTCCAGCTGGGCAGCATAAAGAGACAGATGATTAAGGCTTTCACATGTGAAAGGGCACATACTCTGCACACTGCAAATGAGCGTTTAGTTCAAAAGCAACTATTTTGTTCTGCTCATAGCCCCTGACCCAGATGGTCTGGGTAAGAACGGCCCCAGTTTGCTGAATCACCTGCAACTTTGGTAAGACTTGTAGTAAGCTCAGCCACTGTTTGCCCGCCTTTAAAATTTATATGCATCCAAAATACTTGTTCATGTTGAAGAATGAATCCACCTACTGTATCTGTTGAATATTGGTCTTTCATTACCTGTTGCACATCATGTAGATAAAATTAAATCCTCTGTGAACAAACTTCTTTGCAAATGTGAAATCAAAGCAAACAACATTAAGTTGAAACACAGCTGATAACGCAACATTAATTTCATTGCAAGGAAGAGGTTCAATTCTTGGTATTTGATTTTCTCTCAATAATAGATAGTACCTATTTACTAGACTGAGGAGTAAATAATTTTTCCAATTCTCTACTGGTAAAACACAGTAGCACGTAATAGCACAGTTTTGCTGTATTATTAAAAAGAGGGTCAGTATTTCAGTAACATCCTTGTTACCAGTAAGGTTACTCAGCAGTCATGAAGCACAAGCTGAACATCCTGTGACTCCGAAATGTTAAAACATATCATTCCAATCATTTTTCCGCTCCTTGCTAAGTACCACTGCAACTCAGATTGCAGTGTCAGCTGCCTAGATAAGGATTATATAACCCAGGGAAAAAATAGCGTGAAAATCTAACTGCAAGTCAGCATGAAAATAAATGACTCAAACGTGGAAGAATTCCGATTTCACGACTGGCACCGCAGGTCACGTCTGGGTCCATTTCTGTGCAAAAAATACATGTTTATTACTAAAGGAAAAAAAAGTATTGGCATTAGCTTCTGCAAAGAAGAGGTATATTTAATGGAAATATTCAGCTCCCAGATAGATTGTGATGTCATCCAAGAAATAGTAGGAACATTATCAACATAGAATAGAGTTTTGGTAGCTTATAGCAAAATTACAGTGCTCGCAGTTTGTCCAAAAAATAACTACTCAGAAAGGAAAGCAGTCAAGGGACTGCCAACATAAGAAATAAAAGTTGGAAATCCTGCAGCATGAAGTTTTTAGAAATGGAGACAAATTTGTTTTGAGAGGAAATTGTTCACAAATACATGAGACATACTCAAGTCAACAGTATAGAAAAAACAATGCATATGGTTGTTTCCTCTGTCATAGAATAGTAGATGTTTTCAGAGGCATATAAAAAGCAAATTTTAGAATGAGAAAGCAAGCTGCTTAAAAAGCCCCAAACCATTAGGATTAACATGTGAAGCTGGTTATCAATATTGTTGAAAGCTCCAGAACAGAACTTAGGGCAGGGTAGTTACTTGTACTGAAAATAAGATCCTGGGCTCCACAGGGCAATTAAGTGCCACTGTCATGAGTGATTTCAACATTGAGTCTTTTGACTCATCAAAAAACAGTTCAATTTTGCCTCCTCAGTAAATAGATCACTTTGAGAAGGGAAGGTAGATTTCCTTGAAAATGTTACCATTGGTCCCGATCCTGTTATTCCTTCAGCACTCAAGATTTCTTTCTCATGGAAACTACACCATTAATCAATATGTCTGTCAGTGAAAGTACACTGATATTTACGTATTTTCAGAACTGGAGGTTCTAGAGAACACTGTATCTATAAATATATTGTTCTGAGCCAGGTGGGCATCACCACTGAACCTTCCCAACAGCAGCAGTGTATCCCGAGGCAATACACTGGCTGGCAATGGAGATAAACAGGGAAGCTGAAAGAGGGAGAGAAGCAAGCCTCAAAACCTCTTTGCCAGGAGCAGAGTAAAAGGGAAAAAACAGGACGACGAAGACAAGATTAAGGTACTGGAATTTAAACAGAGGTGCAGATAGATGGAGAGACTGAAAAGTGCACACCTTTGTGCAATGATGTTTGTTCAGGGAAACAGAAAGTGTTTACAGAAGTCTAATGGCTGTATTTAGTATTTGGATTAACCTTCTCCCCTAGAAGAGTCTGACACTGTCATTTACAGGCTGGTAACACTCATATCCAAACCCAGTGAGTGAGACTAAGTAGCCGTGCCGAGCTGCAAGCCGTACGGGTGTGCAGGGGTTAACAGGCAGGAGGGGAGAGCAAAATGAAAAGTAGAGAGATGAGGTGGACCCTGAAGGGGACAGAGATGCAGTAAAGGGGTTTGAGGAAGACGTTAGTCTTCAACTTCGTTATGAGACAATGAAAACCTAATGTTGGGTGGCTCACTGACAGCAATGTAAATCCTTCCAAGAATGAGGGAGAAGCAGAGAAAGAATAATTTTCTCCAAATTTTATATCACTGGGGAGTTTTCTTATTCAGATACTGGCATATAGGTTTGGGGTGGACCTGCTGGGAAGTAGTTCTGAGGAGAAGGATCTGGGGGTCCTGATAGACAGTAAATTATCCATGAGCCAACAATGTGCCCTTGTTGCCAAAAAGGCCAATGGAATCCTGGGCTGCATAGGGAAGAGTGTGGCCAGTAGGTCAAAGAAGGTCATTCTCCCCCTCTGCTCTGCCTTGGTGAGGCCGCACCTGGAATACTGTATCCAGTTTTGGGCTGCCCGGTTCAAAAGGGACAGGGAACTGCTGGAGAGGGTGCAGCAAAGGGCTACAAAGATGATTAGGGGATTGGAACACCTCTCTTATGAGGAAAGGCTGAGAGAGCTGGGACTCTAGCCCGGAGAAGAGAAGGCTGAGGGGAGACCTTATTATGGCATGTAAGTATCTAAAGGGTGGGCTGAAGGAGGATGGTGCCAGACTCTTTTCGTTGGTTCCCAGTGACAGGACGAGGGGCAACGGGCACAAGTTAGAACATAGGAAGCTCCATTCAAATACACGGAAAAAGTTCTTTACAGCGAGGGTGACAGAGCACTGGAACAGGCTGCCCAGGGAGGCTGTGGAGTCCCCTTCTCTGGAGATTTTCAAGACTCGCCTGGATGCAGTCCTGAGTAATGTGCTCTAGGCAATCCTGCTTTAGCAGGGGAGTTGGACTAGATGATCTCTAGAGGTCCCTTCCAACTCTGAAGTTTCTGTGATCCTGTGATATCAGGAAATGTTCTACCCTCCTAATCACTGCAGCTGGGTGACTGCTCCCTCAGAGGGGAACTAGGGACTTCCCAACTACAGGTAGATGGACTAGTCTTTTCAAGAGCTTCTAGCGTGTATGGAGATATAAGAAAGGCAAAAGCATATTTAGGGAACAACAATAAAGGAAACTATCTGGGTGAAGCCCAAAATACTAGCACTTTAGAGGCCTAAGTGACATGTAACGCTAAATACATTAAGAGCCTCTCAGAGAACTGGTAGGCAGTATCTTATCAGTCACTGCTCTCAAGGGCAAACAGGAGCACAAGAGCTAGCTAATCTTCAGGAATTACCTCCAGGGAGCACAAGCACAGCCCATCCCAAAGTGCAGAAGCCAGCATGGCTGAATAGAGAACTCCAAACTGAGCTTAGAAAGCAAAAATCAGCAAGGTCAGGGCAGGGACGGGCTGTCCAGGAGGAGCACGGAGGCATCGCCCAGGTGGGCAGGAAGGGAATTAGAAAAGGCAAAGTCTCTTGCTCCTTCCTAAACTCTGGGATTGCTTTCAACAGAAGTGGGCCGAAAGTCTGAAAAAGTTCAAAAAGAGACTGGACAAATTCATGGGAGAAGAGATCCCGTAAGGACTGTTACAAACAAAGGCAACCCTTCCGATTTGGGAAGTCTCTAATGCAGAAGTTGCTTCTGTCTATCAGAATACTCTAGAAAAATTGCCACACGTGCCATCTGCCTTCTCACCCTCATTCATGTCCATCCACTACTGGCCACTGTCACGGGTGGGATACTCGGCAAGTGTGACCAGTGACCTGGCATGATATAGTCATCCTTACATTCTCTGGTCTGGGCTCCACTGTGCTGTACCTGTATACACTGGATTTGTATTAATCCACATTTTGAGGTCAGACCCACCTTCCAGCATTAATATTTTTAAAAACAAAGATGACAGGAATTAGCACAGAAGGGAAAACATCTCTGTTCTCATGTTGAAAAGACATCAAGATCTCCTAAGATAGAGTAGCGTGCCATCTGAAACAGTTTTTCCTCTGAAGCTGTTGACCTACTTTGTTAGCTATACAATTTCTTACAAATTTACTATATTATAACAGCTGTGTTCATGCTGTTCTACTGTCAGCACTTCTATTCTAAACCCCATTTTTTACTCACTTCCGTAATAACTAAATTATAAAACTTGGGTAACTCTCCACAAGCATTTTCTTCTCCAAAGTATATTTGACCATCCACAAAAATGCACCATTGCAAAATGCCAAATTGCCCACTTGGGGTCTGATTTGTTCCCCAGAGTGTGTGGCTGGAGTCTGCCTGAGGTGGCTAGTGAAGACATCTGAGCCCACCTGTGCCTTCTGAAAACAAAGATCTGCTCTTGTCCTTGACAGGCTGATAGCAGATGTGCGGTGTGCGGCCCTGCACTGCTTTTTTGTGTTGGGTGGGTTTGCGCAGAGCCCCATCACCCTACGGGGCCGCATGGAGCTGGCAAGCAGCCCTGCTCTGCAGTCAGGTACCCCAGAGAGCATAACAAAATCATAGGGCATGGTAAAGACAGAGATCTTGGAAGCGCATAGTACTGAATGAAGGGGAGGTTTGGGCAGGGAAGGAACTGTGGAGGAGAAACCAGTGTAGGGAGGGAAAGAACAGAAGGAGAAGAGATGGCAGTTTGGTTTCCCATGAAGAACCAGTGCACCATCAGAAGTGTCCATGCAGCACAGCAGCTGGGAATGAGGGAAGAAGAAGAGCCAGTGCACTGTCAGAAGTGTCCGTGTGTCCGTGCAGCGCAGCAGCTGGGAATGAAGGAGGAAGACCTGACAGCTGTACAGACAAAACAAGAAGAAGAAACCTATCTCCCCAGTTCAACTACAGCCAAGCTTTGGCTTTTCTAATTCACTCCTTGCCCACCTGGGCGATGTCTCTGTGCTCCTCCTGGACAGCCCATCCCTGCCCCAACCTTGCTTTGTGGCCCTTCCATAAGTTTTTCCTATTCTATTAGTTCTGATAAAAAGGCAACAAAACCACAGGCGATAGTCAAGGTGCTGGAACAGCACAGATCTATACGGTGACACAGCAATGTTTCTTCAGTTTGTTCCCTATTTCTCTCATAATAACCCTTATTAAAAGTGAACACACTTTTCTGCCTGCTGCTGAGACTAGCATCCACATTTTCATCATTTTCATAAACCTTTCTGCTCTAGACCCAAGTCTCATTCCTCTATAATAACCGTTCGCTCAGACATGTCATGATGGGTAGCGCTCTCAGACGCTACATCCACACAGCCATACCAGCGATGTCCTGGAAGCAACACTATCATAGCATGGGACACAACCCTCCCCAGCGCCGGGCCTCCATCGTGCAGCCGATGGCGCTGGCTGGACATGTCCTGAACAGGACACAACCACCGGGCAGGGTCTCCATGGGCACTTTTTCCCCAGAACTTTCTCTAGTAATGCCCCCACCTGCCAGCACCAAACCCCAAAGGTGCTAAGCTCCCAAACTACACCAAAGTTGAAATAAAATCTTACTTCAGTAGATCCATGCCCATCTGTCTTCTTTCCCCTCTGAAGTGTAATATCCAAGGCAGTCCCCACACTGGACAGCCTCTCCTAGATAAAGGACTGCTGCCACTGTTAAAGTCTTATGACTTTTCAGCCCAGACTGTATTTCTCCCTTTCTAGAGTCACTTCTGGAAGGCTCCAAATGTCAGCAGCTTGTTTTAAGTAAAACCATCAGAAAATCTTAATTCAGGAAATAGGCAAATACTAAAGTAATTACCAACTTTCACATAAAACACATCTTGAAAACTTTTTTCTGTAGAAAAATTGAGTTTTATGCGCAAGTGATGCCCTATCGAAATAAATGAAATTCTGTGTCTGCAAAATTAGGCGTGACTATGTCTGGTAGGATCGTGCATTACAATGATTCTCTTGGACTTCTGACGGTAAAGAATCTCACTATATATTAATGCTGATAAATTACAGAAGTTAGATTGAATTCTACAGTTCATTTTAAAAAACCAAAGAAAACTTTTTATCTGCTCCTAACTTCTTCAGATGCAGAGAATTCAGCTTTAGTCCATCAGTGGATCTTCCCAGTTGCTACCTAAGTACGTCTGTGACAGCTGTCAATTCAGAAATCATTTATCACAACAGAAAGATGACAGGAAAACACTGAGTTGATATGACAGCAATGGCAAAAATTCGCTAAAGCAGGCATGCCTGTAGGAAATCTTTCCGTACTACAACAGATGGCCGGTAGTTAGAGGAAACCATTAAAGCTTGAATTGTGGAAATTGGTTAAATTTTTCACAGCAAAGGATAGCAGATAAAAACAAACTTCCCCAACCTTCCAGGGAGAGCCAGTCCTTTTACGGAGCGCAGGGACCTATCAATAGTGCAGGGAGGGCACTAGATTTTACAGACACACTGCTATATCGTATAATGATTTTATAATCATTGTATCGTTTCCAAATACCACGCAGACAATACAGTCACACAAGTGTCATAATTGCATAATTACTACATTAATGCACGCAGGCAGCAATTAAGGAAATACTACAGCTCTGAGCTGCAGGAGGGGAAGCCACCAAGGGCGCAGCCTATGGGGCTGGCAGCTGGTGCCCCGCAGCCCCCGAGCTCTGCCCAGCCCCACAGCCCACCCCTGCCACCGGCTGTGATCTGCCACGGAGTCCGGGAAGGTGAGGGGTACAGGAAGGGTGGGATTTTCCTCCTCTAACGCTTTAATAGGAACTGGAGAGACCTTGTACTTTCAGCTAGTCTGGAATACACCAATTCACCTGAGACAAGATGTGATCCTTACGAAGATACAGACTTCCCTCTATATTTGGGAATTTTCAATGTCTCGAGAGAGATATGGCAACACATACAAATAGTTTACTTGTATATACAAAATATCAACAAAGCTTGAATCTTAAACTGACCAACTTCAAAGTTCATATCCGTCCAGACCAGTCCTTTATCCCGATAACATTCATCAGATCTGATTCTTCACGTTACTAAAATATATTCCAGTACTGGGCAAAAAAAATGAAGATTGCCTAAGAAAACCTAAAACTAGGAGAAATACAAGTTTTATGAGCATGTCTGTGCTGCATTCCAAATGACAAGGGCTAAGATAGGGGATCGGAGAATTCTAAAAAGGCAAAACTTCACTGAGCTTTCTTTTGGGACCCATTTAAATGTGAAACTTCAGGGACTGCAAATCTGACTGCATCAGGGAACAGATGTCCAAGTCATTCCCACTTCTGAAGGCCTTTTCAAAAAAAAAAAAAAAAAAAAAACCAAAAAAAAAAAAAACAAAAAACAACCCCCTGAGGATCCACAGCAATACTTGTTTGAGTGAGAGCATCTCAACAGCTGCAGGCCTGAGCCCTGCGCAAGACTGACTTGAGCACAGCTTGCCACAGCTTGCCTTACTCGCACAGTCCGGGGAATGTGCTTGTTTAATAAATGCTGTCAGCTATGTATATTAAAACTTTTCTGACTTTAAGCAGAAAACAAAAGAAAGGATGAAGCAGCAATAGTCCTCATCATCCCTAGTGCATACAGCAGCCAAGTGGTGGACACCGTGAGCTGCTGGCACTGGAAAGCTAACTCAGTACCAGCTCCGAATTTGATTTGGTAAGTCACTGATCACTGATAAGAAATAAGGAAGCTTCTAAGCCCCTGAAATACAATTCCTATTCTTTCCCCTGAAATACAATTCCTATTTTAAGACCAAATTGATCTTTAAAAACCAGAAATGCTGTTTCTTTAGCCTTTACCATACATTCCTGTTATGTGCGTATTATAAGCAAAAGCAAGTAAATTAACTTTGTAACACTGCGCTGGGATTTGCAGGGAAAGAAAAACAACACTGTTATGTGAAAATACATACTTTTTCATAAGATCTCTGCTGTCTGGGTGAGGATAACCATGCTTCCAGCACACTGTTCTCACTCATTTAATAACGGGATACAATTTTGGGTTGTGTATATGTTGACAGAAAGCAGAAGTGACAGAAAGCTCGGGAAGCTTTGCTTTTAGTATTTGCCTGTTGGAATGGAAATAGCTGAAGAGAACCTCTAGGCTGATAAAATCTGTCACTTGAACATCAAATAAAAATAAATAAAACCAACTTTATCAGCCACTAGAAGAAACCCATCTATTTCCACTGCGAATTGCAATAATACTTGGTTTAGGTCTCTTCTGTTTCAGACATTTCATGAGTTCCTTCTGCTTTGGGGATCCAAATACTGTGCACCTGCCAAACAAAACAGCAGCATTATCTCCAAGTTGTGTCAAACCACCTGCACGCTGGAGTTTGAAGTCCAGAACCTGAAAACAAGGCACAAGCAGGACTCGAAGCTCAGAGGCATAAAAACCCCAGCTGAAGAACAATCCATGGGGACACAGACCGGGGGCAACGTGGGCTCGCCTGACCATGGGCTTTGCAATGGCAATACTCAGCTGGTCTGGAGACAGCTCTGCTGCTTCGCCTTTAAAGACTTGTTTTATCTCCAATATCAGCTCCAACCCTTAAAGCTGCAGGAAGATCCATCCATCTGATGAAACACAACGGATTAATAAAGGTTAAAAACTAAACTCCTTATGCACTGAAACATGCTCTGTTTTCTGAAGTTCTACAATCATAATAGTTAATTCTGACAAACACAGGCTATTTAAGTGCTTAACTTTGATCGTCTTAACTTTCTCAACTTAATTCCATAAATACACAAATGTGTATGTACCTTTTAGACAGAGGCGGTAATTACAGCTGACAGCTGTGAGAGCATTTTACGTGTTTCAGTAATAAACCTCTCTATCCCTATTAAATATTAATACACCATCTCTCCCTACTACCTATTATGTCATCAGTCACATCAGTTTAGGAGGAAGGTCAGCAAAAACAAGATAACAAGGTTTTTGGTCATTTTTTAAAATAAAAGACTGAGCAGTTTATAGATGTTAATAAAACTCCTGACAAGAGAAGCATTATTTACTAACAGGACTGATACACAAGCAGGAAAAATAAATAGAGCATTTTCCTCCCTTAAATTTGTTTATCTATTGTATAAATATCAGAGGTCATATTTCAGCCAGGATAGGAAGGACGTGGAAGGGAAGGTGAAATGAAAATAGGCCCTGGTCCTTCTTCCTGCTGCTCCCTTCCCAGCCTCCCCACAGGGGCTCGGAGAAGGCTGCGCTGAAAGTCAGGGCCACTCCGCGAGGCAGGACACTCCGGAGCCAGGCAGGGCTGCTTGGGCAGGAGAGTGTCGGGGTAAGGACTTTGATACCAACCACGATGCCACTTGTTCCCCCCATCTCTGGTTGAGAAGATACGCAGGAGGTAGCCTTCCAGATCTGCCGTAAACTCGAGTACCTTCAGCTGTCATGTTTCTCTTAACCTCACCAATTATTTTCATGTTTTCCTAATCGAGAAGGATGACTCTGGCATACGATAACCCACAGAACTGCTGATCAGTTTCAGTTATTATTCCCATTTTTTGACTTAATAATTCAGTCTGGCACACAGTTCAGAAGCCGACTCACTTGACATTCAGACTTTTCTACTGAAAAAAATGCTGATTTGATAAAAATCAAGATATTTCAGAGGAATATACTTCCCATGAATTACTTCCTAACAGTTAAACTGAAATGTCTCTTTTTATGTTTGAAATTTCTGAACTATTTATACAAATTTCAAGAAAACTCACACTATTAAGGACACTTCAGTTTCCTTTTCACCGATTGTTTTCACCCACGTAACTTTCATCCCGCTCTTTTGAAAGGTTAAAACAAAATATGTTTTCAAGTTCCTT
Organism: Chroicocephalus ridibundus; assembly: GCF_963924245.1. NCBI lineage: Eukaryota > Metazoa > Chordata > Aves > Charadriiformes > Laridae > Chroicocephalus > Chroicocephalus ridibundus. The sequence goes on from NC_086292.1 coordinate 10,359,230, forward strand.
TTTGTGGGAATTTTAGTGATTAACTTTTCACTCCAATTTGGTTGAAACCAAGAAGTTGCAAAACTTGGACTTGCTACTAGAATCTGGGGATTTTTTGTGAAAAACTAACCATTGAGAAAACAACCGTTCATTTTTGGCTGCCGGATTTTATTGCTAGTCACAATTTTTTGCTCCACTTCAGCCTGTCCTCTGCCTCCCTGCCTTCCCCAACAGCTCCACAAACCTGGGGAAAGGGCAGGCAGCCAAAAGGGAGGGGGTTTTTAGGTGCCAGACAGAGAATAGGGAAGGCGGAAATTCTCCAATCATCTGTCAAACGTATTTTTGATCTGGGGAAGGGGAAAACCACACACGTCGACAGATACTGTTTGCTTAAAAACAGACCTTCACCATCACTACCCACAAATACATCAGCTAATCTTTTTCATTAGCTGATTAAGCTCAGCCTTACAACTAGTTACACTTCCTACTTTCACTGCTTCTGGTAGAATACTCCTCCAGAGCCTCCCACCTAAGTAATTACAAATTTTCTTTTAGTTTGTGCATAACCAAGTTACAGGCTGTTCTTACAGCAACCCTGCCCTTTTTCCCCAGATAGGTATTTCTTCCACTCCCAGATGTCAACTCCCCTAAGTATCATCAATGGCAATCGAATCTTACAGGCTTCATTTTGCTGCAAAGACGACTGTTCTGTCTCATCTCAATAGTAAGGCTTCCAACTGCCCTGATTATCCAAGTAACCCCTCTCCACCTTACGAATTTTAAGGTAACTTTATTGAACTTACTCACTGGCGGAGTGCACAAGATGCTAGAGTATAGAGAGCTCCACGTTTTTCAGGCTGCTCCATTAACCCCAGCTTCTCTTCAGCCAGAATTACCTTTGCTGACAGGTAGCCCACAGAGCCTTCTCTTATTCCCAAGCTCTGCAGAACTCAAGCAACAGTACTCATTACCTCCGCTATACTACCCCTTATTTTATAGGGCTTTCTCAGATCGCACCTAAATTTGTCTGCTGTCTCTGCTTAATGCTCTGAAGCTTCCTTAGCCCTTCCAAAGCCTCTGTGTGATCCATATCTCCTTCAAACTACAGAGATGAACAGAGGATTTCACCTTCAATCCCACCATTTCTGCCCACATCTTCCACTGATTGATTAGTAGGTTAGGATTGCAGGACCTACTTGTTTTGGTGCTTATCAATCACTGTTTTTTTCCACCTTCTGTGATAACTCCTGGGAAGCACAAAAGAATCCTTTAAAAGCCAAAACAAAGGGGGAAGTTCCTCTCTTGGAAAGATGAGTATTTTTGAATATACACACAGACATATATATACACATATATAGTCCACATCACTTTTTTTTTTTTTTAGTAATTCAAAAACAGTTTTGACAACAAATTTTGAGTCAGCTTCAGTGCTTATTACTGGCTTCAATTTTCTTTTACTAGGGGATATAGTTCCATTAAATCAGTGTCTGCAAGATTGGAGTCCAGGAGAATTCCATCCTATTTCATGCTTCATTATGAAAGATTCATACAGCCCTACTCATCATGTTTCTACAGTCATCTACATCAACTTTAGCGTACTAAAATGTTGTACAGTACGAACTGACACGTTGAAATGATCAGTCAAGTTCACTGGGCTTAACCACTCTGACAATGATATGTAATCTTACTTTGGTTAGGGAAAAAAGACATCCTAATCAGCATACAAGAGCAATCTTTATTGTGGTAATTAGCATTTACCAAATTGCAACATTAAGCTCAAAATGTTGAAAAGTGCCCTAGAGGCAGAAGTACAGGGGAGAGATTACCTACAGGCCACCGAGAATGGAAGCCGCTTTGTGCTGGAAGAAGCCCTGCAGCGATGTGAGCACCACATGCCTGAGCTTGTTTTCTATGGGGAATGGTGGTAACGGGATTACTTTCTACAACATGACATGTTAATAAACTGTCTCTCACAAACACACCCCCCTTCCTCAAGAAAAAACCCAAGTCATTCCTGTGCAAGACAGACTGAATTATTTCATCAGTGTAAGAGGTACCTGGAAAGCAACACTCAAGAGCCCAGTTAAACATCTGAACTTCTTGGTCAAATACAAACTGGTATTTTATCTTACCTTGGTTTTCTATTGCATGTAAGGCGCCAACTGAGAAACATAAAACAGGACTGGAACCAGAAGATAACCAGGGTACTAGCCAAAGTCTGTCAAACCCGGGTTGTGTCATCAAATTCTTGATCTTCATTTAATATCGTACAGCTGAACAATCTGTGTGTGGGTCTGTGCATATGCAACAGGGGATGTTTAGATTGGATATTACGCAAAACTTCTTCACCGAAAAGGTTATCAAGCATTGGAACAGGCTGCCCAGGGAAGTGGTTGAGTCACCATCCCTGCAGGTATTTAAAAGACAGGTAGATGTGGCACTTACAGACATGGTTTAGTGGTGGACCTGGCAGTGTTAGGTTTACAGTTAGATTCAACGATCTTAAGGGTCTTTTCCAACCTAAATGATTCTATGATTCCGTATGTGCACATTAGTGTTTTAACCAAGTCTGAGCCAGAAATCATTAGACTGGAGGAAGTGCAGGTGCTACAAAGTCCAACTTCCAAAGCCAGCGTAAATTCCCTCAGCTGCTCTCCATGACACAGACCAGTTAAGGTTTCTGGGGAAACCACTCACAAGCTACAAACTGCCAGAACAGCGCGGGATTCTACAGCTTTGGTTTGGTTGGTTTTTTAAAATCTCCATTCTGTTGTCTTGTCTACTAGAGACTACAGCAGAGAACTCTATACAGTAATGACACTGAATACTCAAATATTCCAGCTTTCTAGGGACATTCATTTGCTTACTAGGTTGATACCATTAGAGAAAGCAGACTGTTTACCTACCATAACTACTATTTTTATCACTCATGCTATATCCTGCTCCTGGTTTTGCTGCCTTCCAGTGATCTACATTCCCATTTATACATTCGTGCCATTATTTTACTAGCAGAAAAACTTCAAGAGACTTTACTGGGGCTTCATTTGCATTTGATGATTCCATTTAATAGCCCTGTGGGCTAAAAGCCAACTGATGAAAATTTCTAATTCATGATGGCAGAGGAGGATGTTAACCCCATTAGCATCAAAAAGAAATGACCAAACGTCAAGACAGTTTTCACAGTTCCATTCCTGTCCTTTCAGACCAGTTAAAGCTCCCAGAATTAGGTTAGTCAATGGTGCAGACTAGTTCCTCGGTTAACATGCCCAATGGTGCTGTGGGACACTATGCACTGACTGCATCAGTCATGCTGCTGGATCCAGCTACTAGAAACTTAAAAAACAAGCAGACCGAAGGATACACAATGAATTCTTTATACTTAAAAGCTCTTAATGGGGGGGGGGAAGAGTAATTCTGTCTTTATCTTTTTTCCACTTAAAAACAAGTGCACACAAGTAAAATGGATGAGATGGGAAGGACGAGTATTTTCTGTACTGTATGATTTGTCCTTCTCACTATCACAACACAGGAAAATTAAAGCAGCTTTGTAGCATTCTCAAACTTGACTAGATAAATCACAGGGTAAGCATAGGGTGTTATGATACTCCTCAGATATCAGTCCCGTAAATCCGGCTGGATCCTCATCTCCTCCTCAGTATCATTTTGACAAAGCCTCCCTGCTGGACAAGGAGTTGTTCCAGGCTGGCCGACTCACTATCGCTGGTGTTAGTAAGACTTTACTTCAACCTCTTTAGTTAGTTCTTTCTAAATATCTACTCTTCTTCACTTTTCTCTGTTAATTTCAATGATATGATAAACCTCCACAAATAGTACAGCCGACCAGCATTCAAAAAAGGTCAGTTGAGGTCTGCAGAACATGCTTCAACATGAAGTGCAAGCAAGTAACTGGAAACACACCAAAATCAGGTACATTTTGCAAGATTGATCTTGCAAGGCACTGACTGTTCAGTCCACAAGGTTTGCATTCTGTGGAGGACTCAATCTTTTAACTCAAGCAGTGGAGGTTCTTGCTTTGAGGGGGAAAAAAAAAAAAAAAAAAAAGCCGTGTCAGTGGCCAACTATGGCTAGTTCCAAACAAAAAGCACAGAGGAAATAAGAGAATTCTGACTTATTCTTTTGTTCTTTAAGAAGCTAGAACAGTATTTTTGCTAGCCCTCTTGTATGTGCTTGCTATGGCCAGTAAGGACATTTGGGCTCTAAAGAGAAATGTGAAAGAGAAGATAAATTATGATCAGTCCTCCTTCACTCCCCGAAATAACTGAAATCCATTTCAAAACAACAACAGAATCCTCAAAAACGTGGGTCAAAGAAAATGCATTTAAAAAGTTTCACTTAACAACAGCATTTTCCCTTCCAACCAAATTCCCGACTTTTGTCTTAGGCAATTTTAGACTCTTCACTCTATTAATAGCTTAATGTATAATAAATAATACATTATTCAAAAGGAACTTGTACTTTCACATTTGGTGCAATACTTGCAAGATACTGGCACTGTTTTCCCACTTGATTTCAAGTGGCATGCCCAAAGTCTTTGCAAGGAAAAATAAATCTGCCCATTCAAAACAGCTACTGTCTCTGCCCAGCTGAATGCATCTTTTTCTCGCAAAGAAAATGGAATACTAAGTTCAAGATGTACTTCAAAGGGGAGGAGAGCACATAAAAAAGGATGAGGCATCCTATTCAATTTGGGTGACACCACTTCCAAAAGGACGTAGCAAAATTATAAAAGTTTCAAAGATGGGCAATAAAAATGATTAAAGTCATGCTGATTCTTCCGTATCGTAGAGATTGAAGATGTTAGGACTTCTTAGATCAGAGAAGAAAAAGAAAAGGTAGAGAGATGAAAACAAGGAAGACAATACGATAAAAGGTACAGCAAAGATAAATCAAGGTCTACCATTCAGTCTCTTTCATAACATATGATCAAGGATACATTGAACGCTATCAGAAGGTTGCAAAATTGACACAATGCATTATCTATCTGTGGAACTTAAGAGCATGTGATATCATCAATGTCAGGGCTCCTGGCCGAATAAAAAGGCGAGATGAGTTATGCACACGCAGGTTCCAATGGCATTTTCAATTTTTTTTTAATTAATGTTCTGATCTAAATGAAACCCTTTGAGAAATTCCCTCTATTTTTGCTCTAGTTTTGACAGTGTAAAGAAAACTTCATTTTCAGTTTATCGGGTGGCCAAAACACTTCACTTTTTATACAGTCACAACTTACAATACAACAGAAATTGAAACAAAACATTCTGATTTTACCAGTGTCAGTAATTCCATGACAAAATATCTCTATCTCATATTGAGCTTTTAAATGTCTTTGTGGTCTATATTGGAGGAAAATAATTTCATAAAAATTGGAATTTCAGAAGTGAAGCTTCACGTTTCAGCTAGCACCTTTCCATAAATACTGTAAATATCAGTGCTTTTCAAGTGTCTTTAGTATGAAAATAACCCACATTGCGAAGAACATAGACTGAAATAGCATCAAACATGAATTAGCTGCAAACACAAACAAGAAAACAAAAAGGCGCATACTAACAGCACCTGTTTTGGCAATGCATCTCTACTGCTAAACTAACAACGCCTCTGTGAGATCGTAGAATCAGAGAATATCTCAAGCTGGAAGGGACCCATAAGGATCAAGATACTGGGCATTCATTTATTCCTTAATTGAACATAATACACTTCAATGTGCATGCCAATTTTTACCAACGTACGGGAGTAGAATTTTCCGATCTTCCACTCTCCTCAGTTATCTGGGGAGTTCAGTAGAGTTGTTGCTAGCAAAAGAAAGTGCCTCATGCCCACGGTGGCAGGGGAAGACTCATCCACAGCCCTGCAGCTACTTACACACTGCATTGACCGAATTCCTCTCAGGTCTGGAAACAACAGCTCGTTTGGTTAGCGAGGCAGCAGACACCACGTTCTGGTCAAGCAGCTTCAGAAACCAGAGGCACCCAGAGATGTGTAGCTCTGAGCTAGAGCGGCTTTGAACAGGACAGAGATACTCGACAGCAGCAGAGAAGAAGAGAAAGTCTGTCCATGGGAGGAGACAGTGGGAATGTCACTGATATATCACTTCACATCTGTGTTGCTATTTTCTTGTTGCTATGGGAATGCTAGAGAAAGCGGTTACCATTTTGTATTCAAAGACCCATGTAAAGTCTAGGTGTGAACAGTATCATTTGTTTGCAGCCTGTAATTTTCTCTTCCAATCAGTGTTAATAGGTTTGTTTGGGGGGATGGTATTAATAATATTCTCTTCTCTATTCACGTGTTAAAATTAGGTAACCTTCTACCTGCTCTGGAGAACATCCAAGAAAAATCTAAGGCAATGACAAGCATTAACTTATCAGGGTAAAACAGATCTTTTTTCCATATAATTAAAATTAACGTACCAACTGGAATACTCTTCATAGAACTGATGCTATCTTGCTTTTTATGATGAGGCCACCTACAAAATTAATTCCATCATATTTAACTTGAGTGTCAAGAACCAGGCTTCAGAGCACTTTAGTGGAAATAACTTTGAAAATTTTAGTAAAGATTACAGGGGCAGTCTAGAAGTCCTTCCTTATCCTAATTAAACAGCATTGCCTGCATTCTCTGGGACAGGATCAGTGATGAAAGTCAACAGAGGTAAGTATTGGTATTTCTTTTTTTAGTTGTATCAACACAGAAGAGGAGAAGAAAACACACAAGATACACTAGTGTTTGTATACTCTTGTCACAACTCCTCATTTCAATCTGAAAGAAAATATGATTCCTCACATTTACTCAAACAACTATTGGCAGGAACAAGCACGTCTTGAAGAATGGGCTCAGCACCATGAAAGTGCTACCAACACTTTATTTTTGTATTTCAATAAATTGTTTTATGTTCCGCCTGAAGACTAAAATCATGCAGGAATAAGCGTGCATACCTGGCTAGTGATTGCATTGCTGCTCACTTATCTTCAAAATTTAAACTCCTCCTCAATATTCTCAGAGCTAAACCCTGTGAGGTTTAATAATGCAGTCAGTCCCTGTTCAGAGAGTGTTTTCTATACAACAAGTTTATGTACAACAACAAAGTAACATACAAAATTAAGAAAATGCTAATGTTCAGTCTCTAGGCTATTTTCACTGAGCTGTGAACAAAAGTTTGAAACCCAAGCTAGCATCAACTGGAGACAGTTTCATGGCATCAGGGAAGAGCTGTACAGAAAGGTTCCAACTAGCAGTTTTCCCAAAGTAACTTGTTATTTACAAATTCTGAATTATTTCTCGCAAGCTGCAAGGGCCATTACAGTAATTTCTCCCAGAAACCTTGACAGGGTTCAACCACATTCAAAGAGAATTAGCGTTCAGACTGATAGGAGCGTGGACGGGCAGTTACTTAGTGTGGTCCCACTTCTGTCAGTCTTACCAAAGGCTCACAGAGACCAACGGAAAGAGTCCACCTGACCCCAAAAACTTCTGAATCAGTCCCCTTACTGCCTGTTAACAACACGCCAAAGATGCAGTTTATGTTGAGAATTGATTACTCGAAAGTAAATATATTAAGCTGTAAATAGGCATACAAATATATTGAAGTGATGCTAAAGGGAAAGGCTATTTCCCCAGGAAGCCAGAGAAAGAAGAACTCTTAACAAAAGGCCACTTCAAAACCAAAAGTATTTCACCTCAGCACCATATTCTCTTAGTAAAGATCATTAAATATTATTTGAAATGAGTGAAACGGAGAGGGGAAAACATGTGTCCCAGATTTAGATGATGACTGATGCTACTTGTAGGAGAAGGAGCTGGAGGTATTTGATGCAGCACCAAAACCTGTAGCAGCAGTTCGAGAGGACTGATTAAAATTCAGATGCTGAAACCAGAGTGTGTGAAACGCAGAGCTACATAATTCATAAATGGAAAGCTACATTAAATAGCATTAAAGATCCTGCTTATGCAAAAGCAAAGACATAGAGAACAGGTGCTAGCACGCTCAGCATACGTACCAAGCCCCGACTTCCCCTGGCAGGCGCAGGAATGCATTCCCAGCGCGCCCCACACATCACTGCAAACGCTACTCGACTGCTGCAGCAGCACCAGGAGGAGAGGAACGCTCTCACAGCAACAAGAGCAAGGCAACATCAGCTGGAGGATACCAAGCGATTAACAATTAAACATTGTGGGGAGCCTGAAGTTGCTACGGGTGGAGAGAAATTAATTCTTCAGGTTTAGCAGCAGATTCCTCTCCGCAGAGACGGCACCGCTCCTGAAGGCTGCATACATTGAGAGTACAGGGGTCAGCTCGGCACTAAGACAGCTGGCGTTGTACACGCTTTTGAACTTGGCAAGTCATCCATTGCCATATAAATGTTATTGCCAGGCATTTAATTTGGGATTAATGGGGAAAAAAATGGGTGCTAAATCAGAGCCAATACTATATTATAAAGAAATAGCAGGCCAACTTCTCTATTGCAGTGACTCACCTTCCCTGAGGTCAATGAAACTACATCAGCAGGAAATTTTGTCCCATTACAAGGATCTAAGCAAATAATTCACACTGAATCATTTATCTAATTAATCTCAATTTTTCAGCATGAATGCAAACAGGCTCCAAAATCCTCTCTTATTTTTATTTGCAGTTATTCACTGAATAATCCTGGCCTGTGACGCTGCTGTGAGGTGTCCACAGAAGCATGGGAGAATTTCTGACCTGTCCTCAAGGTTACGTAGCATGTTTCTGTCCACCAGGAATACACAATTTGGAAAGCAAAAGTTGTTTCCCACCATTATTCTGTGTCATTTCCTGGAAGGTCAATGCTATTGTTTCAAAAATTTTGCCAGTGAAGTGACTTAGTGAAGCACTTGAAAAAAACGAACACTACAAATTCTGTGAAAGAACACAAAACAAAGATCATTTACCACTGTTCCTCTATTGCTTACATTAAAAAACAACCAGGAGAAATAATCCCTTTCGGTTTTCCCTCTCTTAAAATAAATGCAGGGTTTTTGTATGGATATAAATAATTGAATAACCTGGTGATTTATAGCTATTATATATTTATATGTTCTCTCTCTGTGGTGGTGGTGTTTTTTTTTAAATCAAAAGAGTCTGCAGAGATGAACTACTCGGTGGATGTCCCTGCCATGCCCAAGGCTCATTTTTTGCCCCACACGCTGTTCATGAGCAGCTCATTCGTTACAGTCGTTGTTTTAAAGATGCTCTTTCAGTGCTCCCTTTGTTTCCTGGGGGGTCCCTTGTTAAAAATCTTGAGAGCAGGTTCTCTTCATTTCCCCAGACGTCTGTTTTTGTCCAATCCCTTATGCTACTACACATCAGTATTTAACAGTGGTACAGAGTTAATGTTTAAAGGCCCAGCTATGGCTGACACCATTCTGCCAGAAACTATGCAGATTAGAAAGCTCAACCCCATCCCAACCGTGATCACCAAGTACGAGACACAGTAAACAACGCACGACACAGTCAAGGATGGAGCATGCCGCAATTGAAACAGGATGGGGCAAGCTTAGCCTCGCAGGAGCATTTTGCCACACGGGGCATTTATTAAAGGTACTGCTCAAAGCTGCTGGGTGGCTTGTTCCAGAGCAACCAGAGTAACTGCGCTCTCCTCCTGCACAGTCATTAACTGGGGAAGGTGATTCAATCCTTTCTGAATTAAAAAGCACAACAAAAATACAATGTCATCAGGGAGGGCTGAATCAAGAAGTGAAAAACGTCTTGCCATTTTTTCTGGCTGCCAGTTGTCCACGAGAGCATTTCAAGAGATGTTGCTAAATGCTTCTCAAAACATTAATGTCACTACCAAAAAATTGCTTAGTCTTGAGCATATGGTCACAAGTGTGCATTATCTGTCATTTGCTCATTTTCAAGCCATCATATTTATGCTCTGCAACACTTGCAGCACTTGTGGTTTGTCACAACTGTCTTCTCCTGGTGAATTATCCTGCGTTCACTGGAGCTGAGGCAGGAGGAGCTGAAGGATTTCTTCGCAAACGTTTTGTGTTCTGAAAAAGCACAGCCCTTCTCCCTCTTTCATTTTAAAAACAATTCGTTGACTGAAGGAAAAACAAAAGGATTAACAGCTCTCATGCTTCCAATTAAATGCTTTGGCCTTCTCTACCTTGCTTTTTAATCAGTGGCTCAGGGGCCCATTCCTTGTATACACTAGCGAATTTAATATTAGCTCTTAATGAACCAGTTACTGACAGCCAGGAATGAAAGCTGCAGAGAATAGAGGAAATTACTATAGAAACATAATTTGCCTTTCAAATTGCATGTAAAAATAACGACAATGGCACACCGGTTTGTTTATTTATGTATGTTTTACCTATTTTCAGTGATTATATTACATAAGCCAATGCTATGTGTTACAAGGCCTGCTGTTTCTAAAGTATGAAGATCACTCTGCTAGGGTCAAACATCTTATTTTAAGCTGTTGAAGTTACTGTATTTAGCTCCAGAAGCCCTGCCTCCCACCTTCTATTTACTGACCCAAGAGGTCATCAACCACAAACGCCACTTCCAACATCGAAAAAATCCCACCAGCTGTGCCAAGTCTGCTCAAAGACAACCAAGGTTTGTAGCTTTCTTTCAGCATCAGAAGCCGACCCCTGTGATGGTTTCTTGCTTCATCACTGTCATCAGGCCTGGCTTAGAAACTCCAGCGTTGCCCATCACCTACAACTTCGCTTAACAGAGCACTCAGACTCCTAAGCCCCACACTCTTTTGAGCAGGAAAAATTATTGAGGGTTAAGGAACAGCTCTCTCAGAGTAATCTTCATCAGCAACCATGGCATTTGAATCACTCTGGACACTTATTAAGAAGTGTGTAAGGAAGACAAAACCATCAAGAGCAAACTTACTTTTTTTTCCCCTCCTTTTATTCAGACGGAGAGGAACTCCAGCAGTACTACATCAGACATATCTCACAATGCTTTCTTAATTGGCATTAGCCAGTATTTCAGGAGGTAACATTTCACTAATTAAAAGAAAATCAGACGCAACTTATTATAGACAGCTTACAGTAACAGTACCCTTCAGATTTTGGCAGTAATGAAGATAAAGCAATAATGCACTCAAATAATTGTTCCCCACAATTTTGAATCACTTGGATAGCTATTAGCCTAAAGCACGATCACGGCTCATTAGGACTCTCCAAATAACAACTTAGAACAAGAGAGAGAAAAAGTCCTCAAACACAAACTCTCATAGTTTGTCCAAATCACCGAAGTACTTGCATGAGATTAGAGTCGTGGCAAACGTCGTAGGTTTAAATGATTTAAGCCGAAAATAAACTTTCAGATTCTCTTCATGCTGTGCCCTGCAACCTCTCCTCTCTCCCTTCTACAACCTCTCCTTTTCCCCCAGCCTCTGCTCCCAGTTTTCCTTTTTATTTCTCCAACACTCCCATTATTCTTTCAGTGCCCTGTCAGAGGGAAAGCAACAGAGGAAGACGGACATGAAACAGACCTCAAGCAGCTCCAGACAAAAGGATGAAGGAAGCAGGTGAGGGAGGCATGCACAAGGAGCACAGTAGGGCTGCACAAGGGTGAGAAAGTCTCACATCATTACTCCCTTTCCAAGAAGCAGCATATCTAAGGAAGTAGACAGATACCTTCTTGCAGGCAGAGCAGCAACATTAGTGTTGCTAGCAGGACAAAACCCTTCAATGTGCTGCAGAAGCCCAAAGCAAACAGCAGGATCATTAGCTTGATTATTCCCAGTGCTAAAGATTGAGTACTGCAGGATACGACAATTGTTGGAAGCAAATTAAAAAGGTAAAGTGAATGTCCAGCTTCATCAAATCAGGCTACAACCATTAACTCCCAGGACCTAACAGAGATTATAGCGATAGATAACTCTATAAGCCTACAAGAAACAGAGAATACCCTTCCCAGTGGAACAGCTGTAAACCCAGCAAAGTATTGTCCAAGGGTGATCATCCCGGACCTCGCACAATTTGCCTGCATCCCACCTTGGCAAGCTGCTGTCCTTTGTCTCCGTTTGGTGGACAGACAGAGCCCTCATCCTTCTACTGAGGACGTGAAAAATTAGAGACACTGGTTGACCAGGAGGAACTGAATATAAAAGAAACTCTGAATGGACTAAAAAGAGTAAGTCAAGAAAAACGCCAAATCTGCCTGGGCTGTGCCATCGAACAACTCATCCACACACATTTTTCCACCAGCTTTAGCAGAAACAAAGGCAAGAAAGTTTTGGCTCACCAAGACAGAAAAGCTTATAGCAGACAACACCAGAACAGTTGGAAAAAAAAAAAAAGGTAACAGACCCTTTTGTAACCAAAATCGGAATGATGCCCGGGGGGTTCTGTAAAATCAGGAGGGTTGAGCAAAGACCAAAAGCAATACTGCGGCTGAAGGTCAGAGATCTGTGTTTCACTCACAGCTCTGATACAGTCTCCCTATGTGATCGTGAGCAAAAAAAAAATGACCTGTCTGGGTCTCCAGGTCTTGGCTGCTCTTTCTTTACCTGCCCTGCAAGGACCGCAGCAGGGGTTCTCTCTGTTCGCCCAGCACGTGTCCCAGCTCGTGATCTCAACTGGGGTATTTGAACTGGAATGTAATAAAAACAATTAACAAGTGACTGCCAGCAATTTAATAAATCGGTCAACTAGTGTATAAGGAAACGAAACCTTCCTTTTCAGAAAACACAGGGACCTTCAGCCACCGAGAAAGAGAATTCATGTGAAGGGGCTCACCCGGACAACTCCGGAACAAATACTATGATTAAGATTCTCCCAGTCTGGTCTTGGCAAAAATTGATAAAAATGACAGATACACATGTCAAAACAGATGAAGAATTGCTGCACAAAAATCCACACCAGTTAATGTGCCAGAGCAAACAAAACTACCTGGAGTCATATCAGATAAAGACATAGATAAAACACTGTCAACAATAAAAACAGTAATACAAAGCATTTGGCTGGTGAACAAAAAACATACTTGGATCGGGAAAACATCTATAGTCAAAATTGACTGGTATATAGACATAGACCACTCCGACTCTGCTCTGGACACCCAACTTGTCCCCTGTCACCTCTCAAAGAAAGGCTGGAGGAAAACCATTTCCATAGCAGGATTTCTCCACTCACGCTCTGATCACTCAGCATTAGACTACTGGAAGAGGGATGATAAACTGTAAAGGTGCAGTAATCTGATTGATGTGACTGAAGCTATCCCACAGACATCTTTTCTCCTGGTGAAGATGGTAATGAAAAGGCAGATTGACTGATGAATCTCTGGGGAACCCTCTTCCACTAAGCTGGAATCGACTGCCTTCAACTGCAGCCCTGTCATGGTTTGGGACAAGCCCGCAACAGAGAACAGATGTAAAACAGCTCTACCCCTGCCCACCTCTCCTAAAAGACGAAGCCACTAACATCAATTTTAAGGCCACTGTTTTATTCTCCTGTATGTCAGACCAATGGATGTAAGTAATTTTTATTTCTAGTTTACAGTATGAGACCCAGATGACCCCTCCATCTGCTATTACACTAAGATAAAGGAGGGCACATGGGTGTAAATAACAGCCAAACAGACCTTCTCCATGGTCAAAATTTGGGGGAGACGCCAAGGGATAGGGAGCGGTACGAGACAGCACTTCTGAACAACAGAAATGACTAAGGACAGCAGCCTGTCAATTACTGTAGTACACTGGAAATTTGTACACAAATCACATTTCTGCAAAAATACTTGTGACTAAGTACAGGAACACTTTAAACCCCTGTAGTTATTATTTGAACAAAAACAGATAAAGAGGCTGACACATTACTCTTTCCAGTCAACAGGTGAAACCTTACTGACTGCTTTGAAAGCCAGGATGTCAACCCAAACATTTTTTTAAGAGAAACAGGAAATTAAATGTAGGGTTTTTTTCAGGTACAACTTCTGCAAAATACCTTCTCCTTTCAGGGAAAGATGCAATGGAAAGGAAAACTAAAAAGGTCACATAAGTAAAATAAACACGTGTCCCCATGGAAGAGTACAGAAGGGATCATCTTGTACTTCTCGCTGAGAGCCAAGAGGATTGTGGAAAATGCAGAGCTGAGTTTTGCTGTATTCTTCCTTGCTAACAGCTATGTTGTATGCTTATCTTTCATTATCTCCTTCACACAACCTTACAGGGCAGAAAAAAGGCCACCTAATACATCTGCCTCATTTATTTTAAATCTATTTACACACAGGACTTGTGTTTTAATGAATCCATTTTGACATTCTGGTCATCAGAGGTAGCACTAGTGGCAATGAAAGGGGTACGGAAGTGTTACGGGCTGTTAAAGGAGTTAATATTCAGGATGATAATAAGACATTTGACCCATACCAAGAAGCAGCTAACTCTCATCATATATCAATGAGTAACAGACTTGCTTTTTACTTGGTTGCAATAGTAATTGTGTCAAATGGTCTCCCTACTACTAATAAAAAGGAAACAGTAAAGATTCATAATTCACACATTATTTTGTGCCTGTGACCCTACACTTCTGGTGTAAGCATTTGATACAGTACACATCAGTGAGGTATTAAGTGCTGAAGCACAAACTTGAGATGAAACATTTTCATTCTCATTGTGTAATTAGCCGGATGCAGTCACTTCCTAACAGCAGAACTTATTTCCATTGGAAAAAAATAAATTCCTTACAGCATTTTTGGACTTCAATTAAAATCAGCCACCAAGATGTGTCTTAATTTGGGTCCTGTTCCCACTTCAAGCACAAAATAGACCATACACACTCTCTCATATGGGAGGTCAAGCACAAGGACTCATCCGGCATGCCCCACTGCATGGGTTCACTTCCAAAAAAAGGGTTTTGTTTTAAACAGTTGTTTTCATGTTACTTTCTGCTTTCAAACACATACGCACCCGCTGACCTCCAAAGGCAGCTGCAGGGTTCGTATCTGTTCTCCCACCTGAACCTGCTTGGAACAAAACTGAAAGGGAGGGACCCGACCCACAGCGCCAACCCCTCACTGCCCTGCGGAAAGAGGAAATTTAAAGCCAGATTTGTAAAGCTCTTCAGGTGCCTAATTCCCATCGACTTCACTGAATCGAAAATTCAATGTGAGTTAGACACCTAAACAGCTCTCAGAAGAGATCCGAGAGATTTCTCAATGTATTCTGCTCTTAGAAATCAAGTAATGCATTTGGGTTTCTTAACCTGACACAGACAGCACCTTTAAGGAAAACATATTCTATTTAGAAAAATCCATAGACTGGTTCTCAGTCACAAGGAATTGATATATGTTTGATCTAGACAAGAAGCTGCTGCACCTTGTACTTTTCTCCTTGGTATCATTTCCCAACACACTCAATAAAAAATTTACTCTCTAGAGTTTGCTTCTTTGTAAGAATTAATAATCTCTCAGTATTATTTTTTTGCCACTCACTTTCCTTATCCTATACCTTATTTGTACGAACTCTTTCAAAACAAAAACAGAATTTTAGCTAAATATTAAAATAGTAAGCAAGTGCAGTTTTGTGTGTGACAACAAAAGCCTTACAGACTTTTTTAATGGTTATTTTACGAAAGAGTCCATCAACTCACATAGTGGAGCAGGTGTGTACGTACAAGGAAAACAAACTTTAAAGAAATACAGAAGAAAAAAGGCAGGGTAGGAGAGAGAACTATTTTACAGCTACTTCTGTCACAAAGAAGAAAGTTGATTATCACTCTTTGATAAGGAAGAAGAAAGCTGTCTAATGCTTCTAAAGCTAAGGCAGTATATAATTTCCCTTTAAGTTCTTTGACTTTCCCCCACCAGCCTTTCTTGTGCAAGGTTACATGTGTGAACAGCAAGCAGTTGCGTTTCTGGCTGTTTTCAAAGCACATAGTAGGATCTCTAAACTCCTGCCAGTGTCCTAAAGCAGGCATGATACGAGAAAGTTTGCTACTCATCAGCATGTCCTTGCAAAGGGGAAAAGAGTCAAAGCAAAGAACAACGCAGGGGAAAGCCTTGAACAAAATGGACTAATCCAGGAAGGCACGCAGTTCTAACAGCGGGGGCATCACCTCCTATACATTTTCAAAATCCCCAACGCAGACTAACACAACCATTCTCAATTCCAGCAGGACATTTACAAACAGACCATTCCCAGTGAGATTCTCATAGAGCTGCTTATGGGAGCAAGGGTGCCTGTGTGTAAAGACTGAAATATTGTGCTTCCACCGCACTATGGCAGGGTCTGACTGTTTTTTATCTCAAATCCCCCTTCTCTCCTTATTTTACAGGTAATTAGCAAATGCTGTCCAAAACAAATGCCCCTTCCCTCTGAAACTCAAGCTCTACGTAGTCCAGCTGGTTTTGTGAGTGATCTTTCCCTTAACAATATGCCAGAGCACCGATACACCCACAGGTTTTGTTCCACAGCTCATGGTTTTCTATTTTCCCAGGAACTCCGTGCCAGGTTCAGTGCTGTAGCACAATTGCTAATCTCCAATGACCTTCTAGCCCCCTAGCCCTCTACTCCAGCGATTAGAATTGATTTTTCTCCTTTCTCCATATAACAATCTCGCATGACGTCCTTGCTTTACTATTAGACAATGTAAAGTTGCACCTGGAGCAGAATATGTGAAATTAGGCTTTTGTATATCCCTGAAAGCAATTAGTCTCAGCAGCCAGCAAGGAACCAATACATAGCAGCGTGCAACTATCTCCCTCTGTCCAAAATGCCCCTAAACAGGCTGCTTTTAACTTACAGCAGCATATGAAGCATGAAGACCTGCACAGTGTCTGGGTGAAACACAAAGGCAATAATAGTATTAACTAGAGTCAGGAGCATGAAGAGAGTTTCGCTAATTAATCCTACAAGAAGCAAAGGTTAAAGAACTATTAACAAAAGAATAAGCAGACTACTGAAGGTACAGTTTTCACACTCAAACGTCCTAATTACCGGAAGGGACGTGGGTCCTTTTCCTTAGATGATGAAGAAATCACAAGCAACTACTTTACATGACTTCATATGGCATGTTCTATGACCAGCTGCACCAAGAGATAGCAACAGCAAACACAAGCATTTCACCTACGCAGAGGAGACAGTGTTAAAGCAGACTTAGATGAGAAGGTGCTGCTCTCCTCAGAGTCCAGCCTGCAAACAGCAAGCTGCTTCGGTCACCTCCAAGGACATCCCACAACACTGGGGTGAAGACACCCCACCCCCAGCTCTCACGTCTGACCTCCTCTCCAGACCCCTGCAACTGGCCACTACCCAGATCCCAAGCTTTTCCCATTTCCCAGATAATTCATTAACTGTCTGAGGCTCATCAGCTCTGCTTTTAAGCAGGTCTCCATGCCTGGACTTCTGAGTAGAGATAAAGCATTAACCTCTCTTCTCTGCAGCATGGGATTTCATATTCTTGTTACAATAATGTTTTTTGCTTTGTTTTAAGATAATTAGATCTACAAATCAATACAGTCCTCTCCAAGCAGCAATTACAGCCAAAGATGGCTGTCAGTAATATGGAAAGCCATTCAAGTAGCGGCTGTTACCTTGAAGGCGGTTTGTCACATTTTCAAGCATGGATATTAAGTAATGTTGCTTTTGCTTGCTTTCTTAGAAGGCCCCATTTCCACAGAGAGAAAACACAATTCAGTAACTATGCTATACACAGAGGTAACGGGCTCAGGGGCAGAGCCTTGAAAGTAAGTAGTGCTTGTAAGAGAAATGTGGCTTAGGGAACAAGGAATACAGGTTAAACCAATTTAAGAGGGTTGGTCAATCTACCAAAGTCATTCCACTTCCTCTTGTAGACCAGTAGGAGTGTTATGATAGCTGGTGCATTGATGTGTATTAGGGAAGTTAATGCTTTCATCATAATCCATGTTTCTCACATCCTCATGGCACTGGCTATTAATATGAAGAGACGGGTATTAAAGAATTGAAATACAAACAATATTCATAATTTAGGATTTTTTTTAAAGCCTGAAAAAATCATCACCTATGTTTTGGAAGCACTAAGCCATGTGTCTGGAGGACTTATATTTCAGATAGAAGCAAAAATTAAACATAGTAGAGGAGTTGAGAAATCTTTTCAAACTTCTTAATAGGAAAGAAATTGAAAGCAAGATACACTAAATAGATTTTACTACAGTAAAGCAGGAGGGATTAAGGGGAATTCTACCTGTGCCCAAGATGTTTCGAAGCACGTGCAATCTAGTTTCACCCAGGGATGGTATCCCTTCTGCGTGCTGTTTGCATTTCCAGAGCATTCAATGTGAGCAGTACTCTACAGTTCCTACATCCTACATTAATTCACGCTTGATCTAAAACGTCTTTAAAAGAAGACACCTCCATTTGGAGATGCTGGCTGTCAGAGCGTTACTGCTCTTGGTGCACTGTTTTAATGGCAAATTACCCCACTGCCTTTCCCCAGAGAAGTTTCAGCACACTTGAAGCAGCCCAAATCAGACAAGATGGTAGGATCTATTACTGGGCTTCGCTGGTCATCAACAAATTGCATAGGAGCCCTACTGGAGAGCGTGAAATTCAAGTACAAAACTCATATTTTTAAATGTTCTGAAAATCTTGGGTTGAACAAACTTTAGTATGTGGTTAATCCGTCCAGAACTTCACAGATTTCTGATGGGTCCTTTACAAACAACCGAATTACCTCTGCAAAGAAAATAATTAGATGAGAACAGAATATCCTCGGGGATAAGAGATAATTTTGTTCACATATTGGAGTACCTGAAGTTAGAGCTTATTTTAATGATTGTTACCAAACAGGAACTATTTTTGAGAAAAAGGAGTCAATTGCAAAACTATGTTTTTCTTTTGGAAAAAAAAAAAAAAAAAAAAAAAAGAGGGGAGCATTCAAACTTCTTTCTTCACCACTTGTTTTGTTCCTGATTTAATATAAAACTCTTCCCTGGATTTGGGAACTCATTTCCACAGTGTCTTGTTCTGCTTTTATGGCTCCATTAAGGTCACAACTATCTCTGCTTCACTCATGGAATGATTCCCTTTTCTGCTCCCCTTGGCTAAAATGTCACTCCAGTGGGGCTGACCTTCAAAGCTTTCAGCTTTAAAATAACTCGCTCGAAGTGGCAGTTTCATTTCCCATTTCATTTCCCATTGACTGAGTAAAAAGAAGTATCTGGGAGCAGGTTCTCAGATCCATTACCTTCCTTCATAAACACTGAACTCAGACTCAAAAGATCAAAGCCTGGTGGGTCTGTTACAGCCGCACATACATGGTCTACACACATTCACACCACTACACCCTGTTTATTTTTTTCTTCACCCACTCCCACCAAGAGCACAGGGACTCATTTACCTTCAGGCAGGCCCACGCAGCTAAATGAGTGAAAAGCCCAGAAGCGCTGTATATTGCAAGACTTTTTTAACCTCTTTTTACCGTATCAGCAACCTCTTTTTTCTGAGCTTTACACTTGAGCTGAAAATTAAGATGGCTCACCCTACAACACACGGAGGCAGATGACGATTTTGGATGCACTGGCCATGCTGGTGTCCTCCCACGGGCACTGGACCCTGCCCCTGTGTAAGACAAGAGCCACGGGAGAGTCTGGCTCTGGAGCCGCACAGACCCGACTTCATCCACAGCTCAGACAGACCTCAGCTTTACGCTCGAGCCTCTCAGCCTGACAATCTCCCAGACAGATGCTGCTACCCTTATGTAATTATCATAGTTATGAGAGAAACAGCATACAAGAACAAAGGCTTCATTACTAGCTCTAATTAGCTTTAAGCTAAAGGGGATTTAACATAATTTTCTCCTCCAATACGGATGTCAAAGGGGAAAAAAAGCTTTTTGTAACCATTCACCTAGTTTCAAGACAAGAAAATTCTGTAAATAGCCAGGGTTGGAGGAAACGGGAGGCCTCTAAGATCAGAATATAGCTAAAGCTATTTTTAAGTTTATTGGTAAACCTTTCGTCAAATAGTTCACATTAGTTAAGATTTCTTTTTGAACAAAGAGCTTTATGACAGGCTTCAGCATTTACCAGAGCACTTCTCAGCAGCTCACAACTATTTTTCCCCTTAACAAAAGAGGTGGTAGCAGATGCTTCAAAAATAACTCATGCTTCTTCCTTCCTGATATTCTGGGGTTTCACAGTTTATGGTTGGGTTTTTGCCAGTTTGTTTTACTGTTCTAGAGTGTGAAAATGTGAATGTGCCCAGGCTTAAAATTTGAGACACCGAATGAATCAATGAGGAGGGCAACAAAGGCACGATGCAGCTATATGTAAGCTTATTTGCGTCTGAAGTATTGGAGTACAGAGGCTTCTCCACTGCAGGCCCACCAAGACTGGTCATGCCATGACTCAACTGAAGCCACCAGACAAGGTAAGCAAACAAAGCATTTCTACTTTTTAGAAAGTCTCAATGTGTTCTGCCTTCTGAAGCACTTCAAAGACTTTGAGGAAAAAATGATGAAACACCACGTAAGAAAAAAAAACCAAGGAGAAGACTACAGCATTGATCAGATTGTAATTCTTTGGGCGGGTATTACAAATTACGTTCTCTTTAATAAACTGAACAGACTGAGCTACTTGAATTTCTGACTGTTTATTTCCAAGATTGATTTTTAGGCCAGGTACATTGTATGTATGCACATAGTGAGATTATGTCATCCTTGTTTTCCTGGAAAAATGGAAAATAGCAGTTTTTTCTAGTAGATCTATATATTTAGAATACTCAGTACTAAGCATTATTTTTATAACCAATTTCCTTTTATAAAATTATTTTTATATTCCTTCAGGGAAAATAGAATGGACTCAGACACCCTTCCAATGTGTGAAGAATACAGATTTTCAGTGTTACTTCATACAAATGTTTATGTTTGCTGTCAACATATGGACATGTGTAAAATTTGTAGTTTGCTAAGTATCAAATATTTCACCCATGAAAATGGTAGAAAGCTAAAATTTTAGACCACAGCTTTGAAAAGCTACTTGACTCATTTAAGAAAAAAATTATTTTCAGATCCTGGTTGGTCCACAGCCTCTGCGAACCAGGTCTTTTGAATCAGTCTCTGCTTAGCTCCCACGAAATGAAACATCTCCCCCAAAAATCAAGAACAGATCTCTCCAAAATATGTTGTTCCCGGGACTATAAACTGGCCTGAGATTAAACTTCCATTTGTCACTAATACTTTCACTTTTTTACATTGTCTGAGACTTGTGAAAAACTGCTGGCTCAAAATATTCCCGAGTCTCCAGCACAGCAGGTTACAATATACCCATATATAATCAAGGAAGACATGATGAGGTTTGCTGAGTTTCACATCGATAATCTCTTTTCATAATGTAGACTTCACATTATAATGTCACCAAAAAACTCCCTAGCCAGGAGCTGCTCAAAATTTCAGACAGCATTTAAACCCCTGATTCCCTCACGGAACACCTCTGCGTACAAACAGCACGCCGGATGCTCGCAGAGATGCTCATTTCTTTATTGTCGGCAGCTAAAGCAAACAAAGCCACACACCAAGTACACCCTGCTTTTCAGATCGGCCACAGATTTTAACAGACCACCTTGAAATCACTTCATTTCTGGAAGGGCTGTGCACGCTTCCAACCTAGGAAAGTCAAAAGGAGCTTTCAAAGTCAGAACGAGAGCATTTCTCTGAGCTTCTCTTGCCCTTTCCTCTTTGTCACGCTTTGTAGCAGGACTTTGCTTTTCTTTGAGGGCACACGGAAGTCTTGGCAAAGTCTCCGGCAAAATCACCTTTATCCATACAAAGCCTATTTTGTGCAACTTGCTCTCTGTTCTTCTTTTTTCCCCTTTCTCTTGCTGCTTTTCTTGATAAAGAGTCAAATTAAAGTTCACTCAAGCAAAGATGTGGCAGAGACGGCTGCTAGCCTCAGGCCAGTTTCCACTCCTGAGATTTACAAGGCAGGCACTTGAAGCTGATGATACACTTTCAAGAACACATTTCTGACTTGACATTGGGTCGGGTCACATAAGAGTTCTATATTTAAAACCCTCTGCATTACAGCGTAAGCGACGTCGGTCTTCCATGGACCCACTGCCCCTTCCCTGCCTACAGCCACCTCTGGCCTTCCCACACCTTCCTGAGCATCTCCACCGCTGTGGCACTCTGTCCCTTTGTCCCAAGTGCCATGCAGATTATCTCTGAAATCTATGCCATGGGTGTAATATACTATAATTAAAACTCACCTGCCTGAAGAAAAGCATGCTGTGGGTATAAATACAATATATTAATTCATACTATTACCTTACGTTTCTTCCCAGCAGGCCATACTATTTTTAAACCCTCGACAGCTCTGATTATAGCTTGGCTAACAATAAATACTCCACGCTCAGCATTTCCATAGCAGACACATACAGGTTCCTCTTTACTAATGCCCAAGGCCATTAGCTAGCCAATCTCTGCGAGGACGCTGAACTGACAGCTGAGTGGGGTGGGGTGGGGTGGGACAGAGCAGCCCCACGATTCCCACCAAGCCCAGCTTTCCTGGTTTGAACCCTGGGGGAGAACAGCCCCACAATTCCCACCAAGCCCGGCTTTCCTGGTTTGAACCCTGGGGCAGAGCAGCACCATGAGCCGCGGGCGATGCTTGGCCAATACAGCAGGAAGGCAGAACCACCTGCTACGTACCCTACTGTATCTCTAAGCTCCTCAGGCTACTGCTTCAGGCTGCAGCAACACCTGCGACAGTATTAATCAATATTCATTATCTCCTATTAAAATGGAGTGTAATCGTCTGGCCAAGTTCATTCTTGGTATGAACAGACACGGCTTCAGTGAATTCAATACCGGTTAAATCTGTTGATTGAAATTGGCATAGCATGTCTGATCCTGCTTTACCTCACATCAGACTTCTCTTCATTTTTAAAAAGATCTGCCAAAATAAATATTGCATGCTTACTTTTATTTTCTGGGGCTTTGGGTGTTGGGTTTTTTTAAACCATGCATATAGGGCAGAAAGGTCTGAAGAAACTGTGGGCTTTAAATCCAACCCAGTATGGAGGATTGTTCACTATTTTGTTTCTATCATGGCAGCTGAGTGATCATTTGGTACTGTTGCTCCTATTCGACAAACAAGCTGTATCTGGTAGCTTTGAAAGATGTTTCTCCTCTCAATTTTAACAGTCTGAAATTCATTAGAAAATTAAGGTCTTTACCATTATGGCAATTAAATTGTGGGAAACCTGAAAAACAGACTGTTCCTTCTGCACTCATGTACCTGTGGAATCAAGGCATAAATGCATGCAGGACACCCAAGAGATACCGAAAACAAATGCACACACAATTATGCCCCAGTCACCTAACGGTTAAGTGCTTTTTGGAACTGAGGTGTCAACGTCAAACATGAGTTAAACTGAACTCAAGTGGGAGCACGGCCATGATCACCCAGAGGATCTGGGTTTGTTCACACTTAAATTACTGATTGTTTATCCTGCAAATATTAACTATATATAATCACCAGTTCACCTGCATATTGAGGTCTAACAAATATAACTCGTTTTAAATTACCTAGGTTACCCAAGCCAATTGAGATTTACCATATTCTTTACTTAATAGAATATTTGTCTCATCAGAAGCAATTACATCTTTATCATTGCTTTTGGTGACTCCATTAAACATGGTGGCATTTTAATTTTTAAAAGTCTTCAGTATTGCAGGCTGCCAGCCTGTTGTTTTCACGTTAAATTTTTAAACGTCCTAGTCCACAGCTTTACTGCTTCACTTTACTGCAGTCAAAGACTTGCAAATTTAAGCCCACAGCATCCACTTCTACCTTCCTCCCCACTGCTACAAGCCTGCTACCTTGAAATTCCTATTTAGCAATGTTTATGTTGATTGTGTTGAACAATAGGCGTCACCTACAAGCAGGGTCCCTGGCAGGCGCTGGTTCATTGGGTTCCTGCAGAACAATGTAAGATTACACAATAAATTACAGAGCAAAACGTTTTTAAATGGCTGGGGTGGTTTCCTTGGCTGTTCATTGCCAAGAGCCTGCTTTTAGGTTGTGCAGGGGACTTGTGTGTGTCCCCCCAGCCTAGGCGCAGGGGTCCAGGCTCGCGGCACAGGAAGGCAGAGGCAGGCTGCAGGAGCCCGCTGCCTGCGCCGACGGCACTGCCCGCACTGCTGCATGGCAACTCCATGGCAGGGAGGGCTGTTTTTTGAGCGGAGGCCCCAGACCCCACTCTTAGCACAGATCCCACCCCAGGTCTGGGTATGACCTGCCTGCAAACACCATTCTCCCACATGCACGAGCCCAGCAGGCTCAGACACAGAAGGGGACAGGGCTCAGCAGCCCTGACCGTTTCCATACAGAGCTTCCAGCTGAAATGCGCGCAGAAGCGCTCCAGCAGCCAAAGTGTTTGACCTTTCTGCTGAGAGAGCCGATCAGTGCAGTTCAAAATCCAAAGACAAAAAAGAACAGCCCTTGCTTGATGGCACAGGGAGGTTACTTGTGGCAGCACGTGGAGGTATAAAAACCGAATCCTCCTCCAGCCTCCTCAGGATTTCTGACCTCAGCACCACAGCATGACGCGCCAGACAGTTCATCCCCACCGGGAACCGCTTTTCCTTTCCAAGCCTTTGTGCCCAAGCCCAGGGCTGCACAGAAAGCCAAAGCTCAGGTTCAGCTTGCTGCTGCTGCTCATGGGCTTACCACGTGGTGAGAGAGCCGGGGATGGGCAGGGCTCAGGTCAGAAAGGCCGACTGCGGTGGAAGAAGGGGCCTGGGGAAGTGAGTTGTGAACCACGGGGCTGATGGAGCAGGGCACTGCCCGGGCACATCACTCCCACCCCACTGAACTTCCCATCCAGACACCCACCCAGCCCCTCCAGAGGGAGGGAAATAACGATTTAGACATCTCAACCCTAAGCCGATGCTGCGGGAACACCTGCATTTTCATAACCATAAGTTACACTGAACATACCCAGTGCTACGGGCTCTCTGGGATAAACCCCATTGTCTCCACCAAACTACAGCAGGCAAAAAATGGGCACCCCAAATTTCCAGTGTGTCATGCCCTGCGCAACCTGAGCCAGCACACACGCTTGATAATCTAATGATTACCACCCCAGGCTAGGTTTAAACAATCCAAAAGCTGGCACTGTACCTTTGCAGTGTCAGATAGCACATTCTACAAGTGAACTATCGGGGGTCAACTCTGCTGAAATCCTGATGCACACAGGCACCTGTCTCACACAGGGTCCATGCACATTTTTTCAGCACTATCCCCAAACCGATAGGATCTCACCATAAAACCACTCATTTTTTTCACCAGGCATGAGAAGTCAGTTCTTCACCGCAATACTCCGTACTTAAACGAAGAAGTGGATGATTAATGCCTGGGCAAGAAATAGCAGGGTGAAAAATTGAGGAACATTTTGGAAACATGGGTTTGTTTTTAAGCTGTGATTACAGGAAATATATTAAAGATGAGTTTTCTGAAGGGATTGGAGCCCACTCCTGAACTCGGCAATTTCCATTTCGGTAAACAGACAACAACCTCCCCTGAAGTTAATATGCCAGAGGTCGACCCAATAAACACTAAAACAAACGGATAGCACAGCTGAACGGTCTGAATCCAGACACAGGATGCTGAACATAACTCCAATCAAACCAGAGTTCAGTGCGTTACACCAGCTCTCAGTTGAGCACTCCGACCTCCGAACCATCATCCATAAGGTGAGGCAGGAGCTCTGCCCCACCGCCCCAGTGTCACTTACAATACCCCTTTGGCAGAGGCGTTTGTCCCGTGCTGCCTGCCAAGCGCCAGCTGCACAAAACCTCTGCTAAAACCCCCAAAATCAGAGCGTACTCTAAAGCCACACAGAAACTAACTCTTGTGAGCCAAGACCAGCAAACACAGCCAAGCATAAAGTAACCTTGTTCACACGTGCCAACAAAGAAAAGTGAGACTTGTAACTTTACATGTATTACCATAATTCCAGGCAGAAAGCTGTTTCTTGCCTGGGACTCCAGTCTGCACCTCGTCTACCCAGGGACAAGCTGAACGCCCCATAGCAAAATCTGACAAATTCCAGCTTGCTGCATTTGCTTCATTTAAATGAAGAACTTAATTTTTATTTTTTAATTATTTTTTTTAACTGAATTTAATCTGAATCTCAACAAGGCAACTGTCATGGCTTCTCTTCACTTTTACTTGGAATAACTGCAAGGAAGAGCTGAACGGGAAGACACGCGATGGACTGCAAGAGTCCAGCAGCACCTCTGGTGAAGTCCAGCTTCTGCAGATGAAGGAGGCTGGGGCTAGGTCCTCCCTGGGAGCTGTGTCTCCAAACAAGCACCTCGCTGCCCTGTGCGCTTGCATCAGCCCCCACACCCGGCACAGCTCAGCCTCCTGGAGCTAGAAAAAGCACGTTTTCGGCCAGTTTCCCAGCTGAAGGGCTGGAAGTAGTGATGTGCTGGGAGAGCAGTTTCTCAGTCAGATATAACATCCCTTTTGTCCTTTGCTTGCACAGTCCCGGCCCATGAAATTTCCTCATCACCTTAAAAAGCATTTAGCTGCCAAAACTGCATGTTTTCACCTTGGGGCTGCCCCACACAATTTTATAGGGGGATACCTGTAAGGTACTGACAGCCCCAAGCCAGGAGCTGGTTCCTCCAAGTCACCCGCGCTGCTGTCACCGGGGTCAGGACAGCCCAGCCCTGCAGGAGTGACCCATGGACCAGCTCCCAGCCTCACGCCTCCGAAGCCAAGAACCAGGGGTCTGTCGCAATTAGCAGCTGGGGTCTGGGGTGGCCCCAAAGGGCCCAATTCGAGGGCTGGAGGAATCAAAGACAGTTTTATTTCAGCCTCAGGCTGGCTGACTACCCTCGTATGTCAAGGGGTAACTGAAAGGGGCCGATCAGGCAATAACAATTTACACTTTCTTGACGTAAGTGCACCGCTGCCTTACGCATGAGACAGGCCTGTGGAAGATGCTTCAGAATTGGCCTAACAAACAAGCCACTGTGCAGAGGATATCAAAACCAAGAGCAACCTTCTGAATATGCAGCCTTTGACAGAAAGCCATAAAAAAAATATTCAGTAGCAATAAACTGCATGTTAAATAAATACCAGTAAAGCTTATAACAGAATTACAGACAAGCAATTCAACTTCTCTCAAGAGTCTTGCATACTTCAAGGAAAATATCTCCCAATTATCATAAAAAGCTATCTCCAATTTTCACAGTTCATCTATAATATGCTGATTGAGAATGTAAAATGTATGGCTCAGGTATTTTTGTATAATCGGCTGTAACCATATCCTCAAGTGTAATGACGAGCAATTGGAATCGCAAGACTAATACTTTAGCTATTTAAATTCAGATTGCCTGGTGTTTATACTAGTATTCCCAACAGAGAAAGGAAACAAAATATTTGAAACAAACAAGTATCTTCCCTGTAATATTAATCTTCTCTCATAACAGAACCCTAGTGGAAAAACAGATTAATCAACACCACAACAGAAAACGACAGCAATGCAATTTTCTACATTGTGTTTTCAAGAATAAGCAAACGGGCAGTTTGTGCAGGGAACAAATATTTCACGTCTCTGGAAAAAAAACTGCCCTAACCCCATTAAAGGGTCACTACAGATGCAAGGGAATAAGAAGGTTTTGGTCAACGAGCAAACGCCCATTGGTTCTGGAGGAAGCTGTGGGCAAAAGAGGAGTGCCCATTGGAAGGGCCCAAAGCAGCACCCTTAGCTGGCCAGGCATGCTCCAGGCGACCAGCCGTGCTCTGGGGGCCACCTCCTCGCTTGCACAGATCTGACAGGTCCAGGGAAGGCCAGGGGATGAGTATTGCCTTACACACATTAATGTGTCCATATAACAGAGCTGCCCCAGGAGCAAAGAAGCAATGAGACTTTCCAGACACGTTACTTTCAGGTCTGCACCAAAAGAGCTAGGGATCGCCAGAGAACTGGCACAAGCAGGATCAGCTGCATTTCAACACACGATTGTAAAAACCCAAACGGCCTCACCATGCCAAAGCCAACTCCTATATAAACAGTCACTTTTATTCATGGAGATGATATGGCTGCTTAATAGAGTAGAAAATCTGACAGAAGATTGCTGCATTCCCTAATAACCACATCTGTGAAAAGATGGGGTTGAAATCAGCCTCTTAGCAAACTATCAGCCACCCTCATGACAAGGTGCAAATGACCATTACAAAACAATACCATTTAAAACAAGAGTACCAGCAAATAACGAGCAACTGTTTAAACACCAACACTCCTCAGCAGCCACAGGAACAGGTTTGGGAGCAACCCCATATTCACACACCGTAGCTCTGCAGAAAACCAAGGGTATTACCCGGTTTCAGCTCTCTGCCACTTGTCATCTGTAAAACAGTGAAGAGCCAAAAGACATACGAGACTGCAAACAGGTATCATGTAAAAGTGAAAATACGTCAATGTAAATTACACATTGATGTCAGGAGGTTTCACAGTTCAGCGGGTCCCCAGATGTTACTGTGTGCACACAGCTGTCTTCAATAACGTCAAAAAGCAAATAATGTTGAAAAGCACAGGAATAGAGACATTAAGGAGGCCTATTCCCAAATACAGTCACGTTCCACGGCAGAATGAACCCAGTAACAGCAAAGGGAATAAGAAAGGGTAAAGAAAAGCAAAACCAAAGATGTGATGTCAGGAGCCATGGAGTGTATTTTCGTAACCAGGGGAGTGGATGCAGTGACCCACGCTGTGGGTCTGGCTCCCCAGTGTCAACGGATCGGAGGGGCTGGGCCACTCGAGAGCTGAGCGAGGCAGTTTGCAGGGTCAAGACTCAGATCCTCCTCTAAAAATTCAACTGCTTCAGGAGAAAAAAAAAAAAAAAAAGAAAAAAAATGGTTTAAAGGCAGAGGATATCATATGTCTCTTTGATTATTCATTTCATTGCTCGGATGCTTTAATTTCTTGCTGGGAAGTCATTTCCTGTTTGATTTTCTGCTTGTTTCCAGGTGCTTATACATTGGGTAAAGTATCTTTCTGGTTTTCCACCCATCATTTCTGTCCCTTTGGGTTGCACTACCTCTCCTCTCAGACTAGCACAATACCAGCCTGTACACAAACTGGAAACGGCAGCAATTTTGCTTCTGGAGTAATCACAAACAATTTCCCTAGGAAGTAACCACATTTCATCCTGTTCAAAAGTCCAGTGTCTCAGCAGTGTAATACTACTTTTAAGTGGCAAAAAAAGCAGCATTCAACCACTGCCAAAAATTGATATTTTATGCCAACGTATTCAGAAAGAAACTCACCATTTTTCAAAGAGAAATTTTAAAGAAGGAAAAAAAATGTTGGAGGTTATTTGCACTTGTGCAATGACTTATTTCCATCCTGTGCCTCTCTAAATATGCAAGTCAAGAAAAACTACAT
This sequence comes from Chroicocephalus ridibundus, assembly GCF_963924245.1. Lineage (NCBI taxonomy): Eukaryota > Metazoa > Chordata > Aves > Charadriiformes > Laridae > Chroicocephalus > Chroicocephalus ridibundus. The sequence continues at coordinate 10,388,593 of NC_086292.1, forward strand.
CATTTTTTCATGAAGAGAAGAGTTTTCCCCCCTAGAGCTGAAGCTTCTTCCTACTTCTTTGTGTTTTGTCAGCTGGCGTGGGAGGCATATTATCCAGGAGTTAGGCACACATTTCCAAAAGGGAGAGAAAACAGACAGAGTAGACAGTCCATCAAGAAAGGAGATACTTAAAGTTCCAAATGCATGAGACACACCAGATAGAAGAATCACTTCCCTTTAGTCCTGCTGAGTGTTTCTCTCTCTGCCCCTCCCCAGCAGCCACATTTCATATTTGTTTAGTTTTGAGCGAACAATTGCCTCAGAAATCAGTGGGAGTAATTCTAATCCTAAAGTTAAACCTGTGCTTAACTACCTCCCTGAAGTCAGCCCTTTGCCGCTGAGGGAGTGAGAGGGCTCCTTACGCTCCGCACGGAAGAATCACTGTGGCACAAAGAAGAGGAGAGGAGGAACCAACGTATTTTGCCACTGAGATTTCAGACACAGCGTCGCTCATCCTTCCCGTTGACACCACTCTCCGCAGACGAGCACAGAGCCGCCGGCCTCTGCTGTGCCCAGCACAGACACTCCCATCACACACTTGCAGAATTTGGGGACGTGCACATGGCAGAACCACCTAAACACTGACACACACACACACCACGTTTAAACCGCCTTTGGATACGCGGCTTCTATGCAACCTGCAGTCTAACAATATTAAATACCTGTAATAAGTTGTCAGCCTGAGCCTTACATGCCGCTATATTAATGAACAAAACATGCAGCACTGTACCAAACCACAGAAAGCCAAAGGAAGAACTGTGGAAAATACTCCTCTTTGTTCCCTACACAAGAGCATTAATTCAATAATTCTTTAAAAATGGAACATAGCTGGCATAATCAAATAAATTATTAGAAGGAATATAAATCATTACCACCTAATATGACTGCAACAAGATTCAATGCAATTTACAGATAAGTATGAGGAATGACTACTGTGTTTTACTGAATTAAAACTGGCAAAAGTTCTAAGAAGACAAATGATGTAAGATGACCCTACATTCATTTGCAAACTAAAAAGGCAGAAGGAAAGCAGCAGACAGATAAGTCTTACTTTTTCAACTGTTTTGCAGCTTGTCCTGAAAACAAGGATTAATCATAAAATGGAAATTCTTTCATTTAATTAAAGATTGAGTGGGTGGGAATCTGGAGACAGACTAAAGCTGCATGGAAATTTCTTAACGCTTTTGGAAATGAGGTGTCCCAAACTGCAAAAGGGATGCAGCCTTTCAGAAAATCCAAGTCCAGACTGCTGCCTGGATTCCTTGGGCTGGTCCTCATAATGTACTATTTACTCCCAGAAGGACATTTCCTTACAGAATACACCTTCTCTGCTCCCACAGTTGGTCTAGATACCAAAGGGCTGTTTGCATGAGCCCTGTTTCACTTCCTGCAGTGGCTGGAAGAAAAATATGAACAAAATCTGGTGCCCAAGCAGGGAACCGGAGCAATCGAGCGGCTCACCCTCTCACCAACGCAGGCAGCTGGGCACAGCCCGGAAAAGCTGGCTTTATCCTTTTCTTTGCCCCTGGCTTTCTTCATGACGCTATTTAAGATCCTTAAACCAAGACTTTCACAGACACCCAACTCACCTTCTGGGTGTTCCTACTGCACAAGCTCCATTTGAGACCACAGGGCCCTGTCTGACGTCTCCAATGATCCTGTCAGCACCGGCTGCAGGAATGTCACAACAGATAGCCTGGGATTCAACCTCCCTGGCCTCTGCTTTCCCCATTAGGATGGGAAGGGAAGAATTGCAGTAGAGTTTTCTCAGGCTGCCAAAGAGCTAAGGAGAAGTTAATCGCCACTTACACAGCATTACTCCAGTTAACTGGGATTAACACATTGGAAAATCTTTGAGAAAATTGGTAATTGTGCCTAAGAGCACACACTGAACAGCGTGCAGAGTCCCACACCAAACAATAAAAATCCGTAACACCCATAAGCTGCTTGTTACATCCAAATTAGTGCATTTTGCATCTATGGGATCTCTATTTCTCTACTCCTCCCCACCTCTGGCACGCTCTTTGTTACAGTCCAGATCTTGGAAGACCTTCTGCAGTGCTAAGCAGGGATTCAAAATCAACACAAATCCCAGTGCTCTTCTGCAAGTCTCTGGCCATTATTTCCTGCTCGTCTCACCAAAACATTAGTCCTCTGCACTGAAAATCTGAACAGCCTTGAGCACTTTACTCTTTTTGTTTCAGCTCTATAATCAAAAAGAGTAGGACAAGGGCAGAGGATGTGCGAGATGAGAGCCTTTGTGTTTTTTCAGTCCAGATCTCTTCTTTGGGGTTTCTTATTGCTCTTTAGTTCATTTTGACACTGTCAAAAAGCAATCTCAGGTTCTAATCCAGGTTCGATATGGACTAATCACACATAAAAGCAAAGTACACATTTACGTGCTAGGGCAGGGGACAGCATTTCTCATCAGCTGATCTGAGGCATGAATTCCCCCAGGAACTATGACCTTACCACAAACCCTTAATCCCTTCCCACTTCAAAGTCCCCTTGGATCCAGCCTTCTCTGATAACAGATACACCTGCGCTAATGCTGCCACACCAAAACAGAGCAGCAAAACCTACCAAAACACTCTACTCCAACCCTCCTCTCCTCCAGAAGGAATCGAGGGAAAATAGACGAATATAAAACAGGTAGTGGCCATAGTGCTTGCTACAGAAATAAAAGGCACTCCTACATCATGGCAATGAGCTGTCTATAAAACCTAGACAGAACAGAAGAGATCAATACCTGTCTTAAGGACAATTAATGGCACACACGCTGCATATTTATTTTAAGGACATGCACAGATACACACATTACCACACACAACATCTTGTCTAAAGAGTAAGACGACATGTACTCTTCTCTTAAATGTGAAAAAGATGTATTAACCCATCAACATGGCTTGTTGCCTAGACAGTGTGTAGTAAACTGTCATGATACACATCTCTCTTACTGGAGCCCTGCCATTCTCTTCTCAGACTCCTCCAGCCCTTTTCATATTCAAAGGCCTTAAAAGTTTTATACACTTTTGCATGATCTAATCATGAGTTTGCAAACACTCCCAAAAATTTGGCAGTTACCATCACCACCCTTAGCTGAAGGACTGTCTTTTTGGCTCCATTGTTTTAGTTTTACAGGTTATTTCCAGTGGTTTGACTTTATGCCTTACCTGCCATCCCCAATTAAAATACGGGGGAAGACTACCAAGAGACAAGCATATAATTTCAAACAAAGTTTAAAGCCAAGAGCTGACAGGGGCTGGAGGTAGGGGGCTGGCAGAGGCGAAGAGAGGAGACAATTGTTTCTTTTCCCCAGGTTGCAGCCCCTCAGTTTCAAAAGCCCCTCAGTTTCAAAGCAGGGATGCAATCTTTTAAGTGCCTGTGCTGCTGCGCTGCCTTCCTCTGTTTGTGACATGTGCAGTCACAGTATTTTAATGGAGCCCAAAACCCAGTTTTTAATGCAGACACTTGTGCTGGGGTCTGGATTCCTGCAGGTGACATGACTCTAGGGAACAGCTTTCATTTCAAATAAAATGCAGAAAAATGTTTCTTCCCTGCAAAGGATTTTAAGCAAGCAGGGTCCATTGTAGCACAGCACATGCAAATAACTAAGACACAGCTATGAACTGGAAATCGTAACAGGTTGATTACAGATGAAAGTGATGCACAAACACCTGCTGTAGGCTCACTCTCCTGCTACTGCTTCACAGATTACAACAAACATTTATTGGTAGTGGAATTCACCTTGACAGCTCTTTGGGGAGGAAGGGGTTTAGGTACATCTATAACCTGAGCTTCTAAATAACCAAGCTCTAGAGCATGCTGCTTGCTGCTACTCCACATCACTGAAGCCCTGGACTAAGCGTTTCAGAAAGCAGAATTCAAATCACTGTCAATCCCCTGCCATTCCACAAGAACAAAATTGACAGAGGGGACTGCAGCAGTTTGAGATGCTTTTCATGAAAACTTAAGACACTGGTACCAATATCTGAGGGCACACCACATCCCTCATGTACCTTCCCTGCAAAAGGGTGGTATGGAAACAATGAGCTCTACAGGTGCTGGCGGGAGGATGGTATCTGAGGAGCAGAGCCCTCCCCAGATCATGATCCTCATGTACAGGCAGAGTTTGCATTCACATTCACTCCAAGAGACCCCAAAATCAGCACATAAGATTGACCCATTTCCATCTGCTTTCCTGAGGCCAGGGGAAGATCAACCAACTAGATATTATTCATCTGTATTTTTATAGCACTTGCTATATGCTTCTTAAACAGTGAGTAAAACTGAAAAGTCTTTTGAGTTTATATGTACCTTCCTCCTTACCATTTGCTCACTCAATTGTTGTTGATTTTGCTCTGTCTCCATCTGTGTGGAGCTGACATGCCCACCACGCCGCTCGCTCATATGCTCCAACTGCGAATTCCCTGGGGAGGCTAGAGCAGCCAGAATTGCTGCATCAGCCAAATCAGCAGTAGAATGATGGGCTCCCATCTCAGTTGATAAAAAAAAATTAAAAAAAAAAAAAAAAAAGAAAAAGTAGTCTGGCCAACTCTGGAGAACTTCCAGATAAACATTTTGACATGATGAGCTACAGCAGCCTGGCAAACCAACGTTAGCAAAGGCAACAACTTCTTGCAAATTGTGTGCTTTACTTACTGCTGGTTCAATTTGAATGCTCTCCTGTAGGTCCACATAAACAGCCTGCAGTGGGCTGTCTTAATTTCTATGCAGCAAAACAACACTTTTGAGCAGCAAGAGCCCTGAAGATTTAATCGAGAAACCAGGTATTCAGCAATATTGTGCCTTATCCTCCCCTCCCATACTGCCAACAGAGATAGTGGCTCCCAACTAGGTGAGGGGCAGCAGAGAACAGTGAAGAATCACGAGCTAGAAAAGGCTCAGATCCTCTAGGTTAACAGACTCAGTAAGAGCTCTCCGGCCAGACAGCTCGAAAACATTGAACCCAAACGCATCCTTCCCAAAGCCTGCAGTGCTCCATCAAAAAGAATAATTCTTGCTCCAGCAAAAAGAATAATGCAAACCTGCCTCCATGCTACACACATTCCCAGGAAATTTGCCTGGTTTCACTTTGGGGAATTAAACATAACATCTCAATAACTAATTTCCAAACAGAATGTTTTTAAAACGTGGGTGATCTCAAGCGTGTGGAATCTTCCGAGAACTTCACAACATCCATATGTCAGATTTTTATATATAGGTGCTCCATAAGGCATATGGATTGCATCACTCTTCACAGCTGCTGATAATAGGATAACGAAAAAAAAAGGAAAGAAAGCCTGGCTTCCCTACAGCTGAAGTACCAGGTCCATTTTTACAATGTTCATCAAGAACTTACAGGCCAGTATCACAAGCAAATCACCCCCTAAGGAGCTCAGCTCACACTATGACTGAGGCGCTTCAGCCACCTGGGAGCATTTTCAAATTTTCTCCAAAGTCCCCAAGACAAAATCCTGGACTACAGCAAGGGGCAATCATTCTCATCACCTCTTTGAGCAGTGCAGGGAAGCAATCTAGAAGTTACCACCAGTCACAGTGTCTCACCTTCATCCTCTTCCATCCCAGCTGCAATTCAGTGGCCTCAAGTCAGGCATCCCCTTCTTCTCTAGCTCTGCCTTTCCTGAACAGGAAGTCCTTACTCCTCCTTGCACCTTCTTGTCATGGCAAACAGGGTCTTCTCTCAGAGCTACAAAGACCCCAGCCTCTCCTACACAGCCAGGCACACTTTCCTAGCACTGTCTTCTTCCACATTTCTCCTGACAGATCACTAACCTGGCTCCAGCATCCCTGGCTCGCTCCCTTGCTGTTTTGAGCTCAGAACTATTTAATCAACAGGAATTGAACGTACGTAAGTTTCTACGCCTGGAGAGAATTTTATTTTTATTATACACCAAAAAGGCATGTTTCTGGTTTGTCAGGCAGGTTTCATTTACACAGGCTTGCAGCACTTGCACACAGCTCATTTTATTCTCAGCTTGCCTCCAGAGTGGCTGTAGGAGTACATCCATATGGTCAGGGCTTTACAGCTGAACTGGAAGTACCAAAACAGAGATGCAACTTTCATGCAATTATATGCACTGCTTCGCTTTCTACATTGGGAAGCGCACACCATCTCACTCCCACTGCATCCGCAGAGAAACACGTGGTAGCAAAGAGGTCCGTGGCAAAGCGGCTTCTCTGCTGTGAGAGCCAGGAGCTGCTGCTGCTCTGCCGATCCCACAAAGCAGGCCTTGTGGGGCTCCTCAGGTGGCACAATCTTAACGGAGCTCCCTCAGCCATCACACCCAGAACTGCCAGAGAAATGTTATCACCTTCTTTCAACAACCTGAAGTACACAGGGCAAAATTAAAGATACGGAGCTCCTATGACTTTCTGTCTCTTGAACCTCAGTAAGTGGGCACTGAAACTCTGCTGAGCATCCCTCTCCAGCGCTGGCTCACTGGGGAGAAGGAGCAGACCCTGGTTCGGTCATCGGCGTCACCTGAGCAGATGCCCACAGCACCCAGCTGTGAGACTCTCCCAGACCAGGACCGACAGGACTCTCCTGTGAGCAGATAATGGGACCAGGCATAAATGACACGAGAAGTTTCCTGCACAGAAGTGGCAGGAATGCACTGGTCTGCGCTGGATCCCACCTGCAGAGCTCGATTTCTCCGAGTGCTCTGAAAGCAATAAAAGCTTTCCTATTTTTTAATAACCCTGCATTTTAAATCACTTCATACATATATATGTATATGTCTCTGAGTGTATATATATCTCTCAAAACATAAAACCAATTGAATTCCTCAGTGAAGATTAAAAACTGGAAATACCTAAGACTATATACCCACATCACAAGCCAGTTCATCTCCTCAGAACTTGAAGTTCAAAAATTCACAGAAAGGAGTTTGATAAGCAAATTTAATGACTTTGCACAGACGTATCCACCTCCTTTTATACTGCTTGTGATTAGATGAGAGGCACTCACTCCTTGCTAGACTTTTTATGTACTTGCTCATTTGCATGCACTCCAGAATTACCCATTAAAGGCTGCCTTTTCTCAACAAATTTTTGCCTCTGATAAATGGCCCAACTCCGCTGGCCTGACTTCATGACAGTCCTTGGTCCTGACAGCTTAACTTAATTAATCTATTTAATTTATTGATCAAGCCCACGGCAAAGGAGTATTTCCCCATTAAATAGGATTTTTATCATCCTGAGTTATATGACTAAAGGCCTTCCTAAAATCTGAAATTTAGTTAGCAGCTGACATGCTGTCCATCCAAAAAGCCACCCATGAAGAAAAGAAGAGTTGGAGATTAAAAATGACTTGAGGATTTTAAATAATGACCAGCAGGTTAGACTATAAGTTGAACTATAGCCCAGTTGCCTATTTCACAAAAAAATGCATTGCAAAGCAATAATAAATCCTTGAAAACCTATTCTGAACACTGTCTCTACTATTGGACTCTGCCCCTTTACATTTGTGTCACTCGTAGCAAACCAGACAGTTCTATTTGTGCAAACTGTGACAATTATTTCACTGGGACGGCGCGGGTTATTCAGCGCTACAATACTTCTTGGATGACTTATTAATATGGATGTAAAATCTTGCAGTTAAAAATAAAACATACAAGGAAGCAAAGTATGGGCTTAAGCAGACAGATAAACACCAGCGTAGTCTTTAAATCTAAAAATGAACAAATCACATCCAGATGAAGGACATTCAGGTAAGTCAATTCCCCTGCTGCCTAAGCCCCAAAGTGCCTGCCTTCCCCTTTACAATCAAATAACCAGAAGCCATTATAAACTGGCAGGAAATTATAAGTCTAACCAGCCAGACCAGAAAGCTGATATATCCCACCCCCTACACATTACCCTTACTATCTGTGATATGACAGCTCTCCACATCTGTTTGCAGAAAGATGCAAATGAGGCTTAACTCTTGCAGTAGTCTAGCCGCTGGAGGATAATTAGAATAAGTACCATTTCTATAGTAATTACTGTTTGTGGTTTTGCTATAAAACTGATTTGTTCGGGGAAGCTTGACTGAACAGGTAGGGACAGCTAGATCGGACAAAGGATAAATGGTTTCATCATAGTTGCATACAGTTTAATTTCTAGATATCAAATAGAAAACCTCTTTTTGTGGGATGCTGGTCATATCATTTTAGCATTAATATGCTGGATACTTTACAACTGTCGCTTCATTTCTTTGCTAATATACCTTTAAACTGGTTACAAGCAGGATTGAGAACATTTTATAGAAATCTGTCCAGCATCTAAAATCACTTTACTTCTGGAAGCAGAGCAGCAAGTTGGGGGAGAGACACCAATTGGTCAATGTGCATATTTTCAGGATGTTTTCCATCAGCATGTTTGGATCTACATCTCTGTTCGCGGCAGAAAGGCATCTGTATTTCCGCAGGACCCCTTATTGGTGGTCATACCTCCTCCTGTGAGGCAGGGAGTGCGGCAGCAGCTGCTCCTCTTCGGCCCCCGGAGACAGAGTGTGCAGGCAAACTGAGCAGTCTCATCCAGATGGAAAAATCAGATGACAATCTTTTTTTATCCCAGTCTTGAGTCTGTCTAACTCTGGCAGGTAGCAGTCTAGGCTAACACATTATTATGCTTAATTCCTCTCACAGAGCGGAAACCAACTGTTACTATTTACCCTCAGTGTGCAAGTTTTACAAGGGACGGGTCCAGACCCACGTGGCATTTCCTTCCATCTCCCACGCTCAGACACCCCCCAACCCTTTGGCTGCTGCACGCGTGCCCGCATGGCGCAGGGAGAGCTTCGTGGTGCCGAGGGCACAGCGCTTCCCCACCAGAAGGTCTCACTGGTGCCGTGGTCCTTGGCTCCACAGTTTTCATTACAGACTGCAGCAGCAGAGTTGCCTGCCCCAGCTACATCTCCGCCAACAAGAAACAGCCAGTCCCAGTCCCCAGCATTGGCAGAGACACAGGGGATCCTTCAGTGGTGACCCTCGGCCACCCCTAACCCAAGCCCTCAGTGCTGAGGCTCCACACCTCCGCCAAGCCCCGGCCCCACGGAGAAAGCCGAAGCTGGAGCTCCTGCTCACTGTGAGTGTGTGCACTCACGAGCACGTTTAAGAAAAAGGAATGCACGTGCATATTGCAAGCAATTCTCTTTTCAATTTTTCGTCTCTGAACAGCTTTAACTTTATCTCCTAATTAAAACCCACACTGTTTTTAGTCTACAAATTTAGATAAAGAGAGAGAGGGGTCTGGAAGCTGTCTGTTGCTTTGCAATGAGATTTTAAACACATTGCAAATCACATCACAAACATCCAAGAGTGCATTTGATTGTCTGTGGGGGGTTTCAGCCCTTCGAGGCTATCCAATTACTCCCAACAACAAAGAATATTCTGAAATTAACTTTGAAAGGTGTCTCTATTTTATTATGACAGAGGAAGCAAAAGGGACAGGTCATGCTTCTTTACAGCATTTCGGTACCTGAGCAATGGAGGATGGATTCCTGCAGGACATTTGCACAGCTCTGGCACGGTGCAGGAGCCTGGAATCAGACACTGCCTCTTTTAAAGTAATTACATTTAAAGGTAGAGGTAGCAGGGCTTGATCTGTGACAAATGCACGAGCATAAAAACTGGATGTGATCATATCAGAGTCCACAGGACACTGCTTTTCTGAAGAGACAAAATTAATTGCTCTTCTCCACCCCTCCCCATTTCCCCCAACCTTTGCTGAAGCAGCTCTGCATGGACACAAATTACACGGCAGTAAGCGCATCTATATTAGCACACGGCTGACAACAGCCATCAAAATACTGCATCGCGCTGTTATTCCAGTGCAACCACAATGAATATGCACTGACAGACCCTGACCCACATCTATACTGAAAAAACCTGCCCTGCTCCTCCTCTCAGCACGCACTTGTACATTCCCACGCCTGCTTTCTTTAGATACTCCTGCCCAGCAGCAAGAGGTTGATATTAGATGCAGAGGGGACTTTGTCTTTCACTACAGGCTCCTTCCACAGAGCCAGGAGGAAGTTTACTTGCCTTGTGGCAATTTAGCAAAGTGGGAAAACAGCATCTCTGTTATTACCACACATACAAAGCACAAGGCACTAATTGCTCTACTCACACTGCTGTAAATGTTGACAATAAGCCAGAATTCAAAGGCCTCGCTGTTAAATGGAGCTCAAAGTGATTTGCAAGACCTGAAGCTGTCCCACGGGCAAGGCTTCAGCTTCCACCACAGCCTACAAGTGCTCCTGTGGCAGAACCCATTTTTGGTACCAGCTGAAACATGGACACATGTTTATGTCTCTGAAGATGGAGGGTTGGATGAATTTTCCATTGCACGTTTCTCCTGCAGTATACAAAGCTCACTTATGTAGAAGTGAACATAAAATAACACAGACCTAGGAATCGGGGAGATTTATCACTCCTTTGATGTTAATAAATGACATATAAAAAGCTGTAAACCACTGTAATCCTGATTCCGCCTCATGTCAAGGGCGAGTCTGGGGCAAAGACTACATGCCATCACCACCTGCATCATACAAGAACATGGAAGGCTTCTTGTATGAAAACGTCTAAGCCAAAGGACAGGATATTATCTTTATATCATTATTCAAAATCTTCTCATTCATAGCCCAGACTGCCCAAACGTAGGTGGTTTTGTTAAGAAGTTCAAAGCTTGGTCCATCTCCAGTTCTCACAGTGGAGTCTGCTTTCTGCTTACAGGCAGCATAAGCAACGCTTTCATACCCCAGTGGGATTTAAAAGCTACCTAGATCCCTATATAACTTAAGTATGTACTAAGTCAGATCTTGCTCAGCTATCAGAAGCTCCTCCAGTATTTCAGCTTCTCAAGATACTTTTGCAAGAGTATTATGAGTTATTCAAACTTTTGTTATCCTGAATTCACAGCACTGCAGTGTACATAAAATTATTATTTTTAATTAAGATGATAAAACATTCTGAAGCAAGAGAAACATCCAATTTTTGTAATTAAAGTAACGCAGAAAAAATTGCCTAAATTATTCCAGAACTAAATTTCACAATGGTTATGCCATTTAAAAGTTACAGAGCTTGGAAACTAGGTTGCACTCTTTAATAATTCAAGACCTTTCAAGGTCAGACAGAAAGCAGTGATACAGTGATTTCCCTTCTTGAAATTTAAGAGCTCTGCTCAGTCCTCTCATATACATGCATATATATTCCAAGGGTTACCATGGGATCTGCAATAGTCAGGGTCAACATGTCAAGTCAGTGTATACAGCCCACTGCTGTGTGCCCGCAGCTTGACTTCAAAGCATCGCTTTTTTTAATACTCAATTTGGTGCACCCTTGACAGAGCCAGGTAAGCCCTTCCCCCTCAAATTCAAGGCAATGCATTATCCAGAAGTAGCTGGAATGACCAATAATTTTCTCCCTGGCTCCTCTGAAATGGGCATTCAGTACTAGTTTTCTCAAGATTTCTTTTTCATTGTAAAAGTGTAACTTAGTTCTAAAGTCTATGGAACAGGAACCCTGTTTTTCAATACGTCTAGATGTCATTTAGTGTAGGAGGGACCTGATCTCTAACTGAAGCCTTTAAGTGCTACTCCGAGAAAAACAGTAATAGTACCTCTTGACTGTAGAAAACCAGAAATAACTCCCAATTAACTGTCACTGAAGCACAGCTCCAGTTTGAGATTTGGCGGACTGAGTACTTGCATGGGAGTATTCAACTTCCAAGCAATCAATCAGACCATTGCAAAAGTCATTCAGAACAAGTAAGAAAACTTCTGAGAATTACAGACTGGACTACTAAGCATGAGAAAAAAAGCTTCTAATACTTCATGGAGAGATACAGAACAAAGTATTGCACTTTATAATAGTGGGCTACAATAAAATGCACAGGTGGGCTACAGAAATTGAAATTAACATTTTGCCACTTTCACAGAAGTGCTGGGCAAAGCAATGGGTGAGTGAAACCCTTCCTTATCTTGCCACACATTGCAATGTCTGCTTTGACAACTGGGTCTTGATGAAACCTTTCTTCCTTCTCTGCTAACGTGCCTTGGCTGATCCCTGTTAGGAAAGGATCACTTTGGAAACAGTTTCTTAAAGCCCAAACAGCCAAGCTGACATTTATGCAACCAAAAACGAATACTTCAACTCTGTGTGGACACAGACTAGAAAAAGTGCTGGCATGTCCAAAAGCAAGTTCCTATTCAAATTTAGACACATATTGAGGGCAAATTATCGACTTGACACCTTTCTTGATAAGGGAGATCCCCCTCTGTTTTCAAGCAGTTCCCCACATAGTTAGATTTTCTGTTCTGCCTCCAAAGAGCTAAAAATCAGGTTTCCCCCCCCTCCACCTGAGGTCTGGAAAAGCCCACTCTCTTTAAAGAGAGAACAACTAGAAAGCAATAGCACCAGGTACATAAAATCAGTGCAAATACAAGAGGCATAATGCCAGCAGCTCCCTCTTTCCTGTCTTTTATCACAGCATTAAGAATATTGCCTGCGAGCTCTCTGTTAGTTAATTCAGTGTCTTTATACATTTTTAAAATGTAATTTCTGGTAGGTTTGTTTTTGCACTGATCTGTCAGTGTGTTGTGCATAAAATGACAATTCACGTCTCAAGCTATCAGCCTCTTTCTGCCAAGTAACGAATAGCGGATGCTTAAAAAAGTCTCGTGGCATTCCAGAGAGCTAAAGGATAATGAATCACAATCTTGGAAAAACTTAAAATTCTTTTTTCTTTCCCCACTTCCCTTTTTTCTCTCTCCCACCCTCCCCCTGGTAGCTCACAGGAAGAGATTAGGTCACTGGGCTCAAGAAAAGAGAATTTTCATTTTTGAGTTTTAGCATAGGGTCTCAGAGCACCAGCAAAAACTAATTTTCACTTTGCACATTATATGTGGCTTTGTCATTAATTTGGACAAGGTGTCAAAAGAGTAAGAAACAAGCTGTAACACTCTCCCTCAAGCCACTCTTTGCTGTTAGATTGAAAAAGCCAGGTTAACAAAGGTGCTAATAAAACGTTAGCAGTGTTTCCCTTCTCTGTGTAAAACAAACTTGCTAGGGCTTACGGAAAATAATTAAGTTTTTAGAAAAATTATATCAAACCTATGTGTTATGCTTTATTCCTTGTTTTTAATTATTTCTTCTGCCATATTCATTTTTAAAAGCTCTTTTTCAATTTAGGAGTCCTCTCCAATGGTTTGGACAATATGCAGGAGAAACCATAATAGAATCCTAGAATGGTTTGGGTTGGAAGGGTCCTTAAAGATCATCTAGTTCCAACCCCCCTGCCATGGGAGAGGATAATAAATCCTACTATAACCACACCTTGTGAAAAATGTAGCATGTTGCACATTCAGGTAGTCTCTAGAAAAAGAGAAAGAGAATGAAACATCTGGCAGCTGGTTATCACATCTCCAAGGCACTGAAGTCTCAAGTACTGGGACAATTCAAATTAAAACTGGAATAAAAAAGCAAAACAAAACCAGCACAGCAATATCCCATATGTTAATATAAAAAAAAAAAAAATCCTCCTTATCATTCTGTCCTGGCAGCTATTTTTACTGTCATTGTGCTTATCACCAAGGCACTCAAATTAAACAAGAAGTTAGGCAGCGACCTTCCTGGGATTTCACCACAGAGCATTCCCAAACCACAGCCTTTCCCACGCCTCACCAAACCTCTCGTGCTTCATGACAGCAGCATCTTCAGCTGGGACAAAGCTCCCAAGTGCTCCAGCTCCATCTCTTCTCTGTCTTGACTGCCTCCCCTGGTCAGCCTATACGGGAGGCTGGAGGGCCCATACGGAAACCTGAAGTCCAGCATTCTCAACAGACTGAGTCCACCAAAGCAATGAATGTCTTCCTGCTCACAAGCTTTAAATCCAGCCCTGTATTTACATCTTTTTGACCTTACCAGAACAAATAAATAATTCATCCAGTTACCAAGATGGGACATCTTTGTCTTTTTAAGTCTGTGCAGTTACAGCCAGCTCTTAGAGCCCAGTTCAGGAAAAAAATCCTTAATTGGGACTAAATATAAACACCAACTTATTAGTCAAATGTTGTCTTAAAAAAGGGTACATGTAATCAGATGCTTAAGTGATTCTTTCATCAATCTCACAAGACCAAAGGGCACGTGATGAAGAATGATGACAGACAACCCACAGAAGTTTCCCGGAGACCTAGGACATTGCCTCACTACATAAAATGAAGGCAGCTGGTTATTATCGGCATCGCTAACAGCTTCTGCCCCTGCTGAAGAAGCAGTCTTGAGAGGAGCAGTCTGCAAGGCTCATTTTAGCAATGAAATTCCTGACAGACACAAGAAGGTAAGTGTCACACAGCCAGCCAGACTGGAAGGAAGGCCCCTTCCCTCAATGCTTTGAATAAATACATCCTCGCAGCTATTTCTGTTTCATAGCAAGGATATAAAATTCTGAAGCAGGGAAAACCTGCACCGCTAGGACACATTAGTAGGCAGCACGCCAGGCAGGCAGCTCGCCACAGACGCGGGCAGGAGACCGAGGCCCTGCAGCTGCAGTGGCTGAGAGCATTTCAAAGTAGACATAATCTACTGGGACACAGCGTCGCTCGTCCCATCGCTTCAGCGCAGAGCCGGCTACTGAGCTGGCTCAGGCACTGGTTTCCAAAGAACCCGCTGACCTGCTAAGGAAACAACAGAAGAAAGGCTGAAACTGCCATGGGAAGGACAGGAAGGATTTCTATTTTTGTTTGAATCGACAACTTCATCAGTGGTACGAGTGCCCCAGGCTGGATGGAGCATATTTAAGTGCCAGCTCACACAGGTGTCAAGCAGAATGAGAGAGGAAGTAACAGAAAAGGAAATGCCTGGAGTCCATGTGCTGGGTGGCCACAGGGATGCAGGCTCCTGGCCCCTCGCCCACGTAACATGTACCAGCACATACATGGGGATGTGCACGAGGCAGCCAGGGAGCCACGTGCAAGCAATGTCCAAGCAGCAAGCACTTCTATAAGGAAAACAAAACCTGGCACACCGACAGCAGGCTTTAATCATACAACTGTCGCTTGCAAGCATGGTGGGAATTAATCGTAACGGCCCAGACCCAGAGAGATCAAGACTGAAGTGGGAAAGCTCACCGTCAACACTTGCATACCACATCATCATTGCCCCACTCCAGTGTGCATCTCTCATACAGCCTGATCTTTCCTTGATGTTGCTCAATCTCCTGATATTAAAGAAGAAATCTGTATATTAATTAAAGCTACCATATGAGAACCAGAGTCCTGATGCGCATGTTTGAGTCGGGGGAGTTACAAGTGAGGATAAAATCCACTTGGCATTTCACAACTAACGAAGCATCTAACAAGTGGTCAGCAAAGCACTTCTGTCATTCAGTTAACAGCTTAATATTGACAGTCTTGCTTTTAAGGCACTTCACCTCAAGAGGTTTGGCAGCACAGAAAAGCGGCATAGCAGTATGCGGTTCCCTACAGGCTTTTGCCCTTCACATTACAACAGTATGAAAGGGAGCACTAAAAACAACAGAGAAAGGGAAGAATATGCAGATCACACAGTGGCTGTTTTAAAAAAAAAAAAAAAAAAAAAAAAAAAAAAAAACAAACCAAAAACAGAGGTTTTGTACAATAAAACCTCTGAGACATCAAATAATTCAGATGTGATCAAAAAAGTACTCCAAGTGTCTCTGCTAGCGTGGGTGAAAGCTACCAGCTGCAGCAGAGGACCATTAGCACCTACTCACAGCAGCATCTGTACTGCTCAGAGGGAGCCCAACTGCCCCAGGTCCCTGCCACCCCGCAGAAGGGGCTGCTACTGCACAAGTAAGTTTTGCCACATGCTCTGTAAAGCTCTGTGTGCTCCATGTAAGATCTTCAAACTCCATGCTGAAATCACCTCTCCTAAAAGAACAACATAAATTCTCCTTCACCTCCCACTCAGGACTTTGAAGAGCACCTTGGACCCAAATCTGCAACCTCTCCAGCAAAGCTCCTCTGCGGATTTTGTCAGTCACCTTCCAGGAGAGTGGGAAAACCTGCTCTGAAGAGGCTGTTACCAATGTGAAACAGAGATCTCTCTTCCTCATGTAAGCTGAGGTGGTTTTTTCTATTTTAAAATTATTAATTCCTACAATCACAAAGCATTGATTCAAGACTACACCTTAGCTACCACGAATGACTGCAGCAGGTTAGAGAAGACGCAGGAGAAGCCCTATTTGCACCATCGCAGCCCACCAGGGCAGACGCAGCCTCCGGTTCTGCAGGTGGGAATTCACAGCCTGCCAGACCCCAGCCCACAGGGCTCAGCCGTGGCTGCCCGGAGCCCACAGGGGTTCCCACCATTACCTCCAAGTCAGGTTTTGGGTTTCTCCTACATCCAGCTCAGAAAGCAAAAAAGTAATTAAGAACTGAGATGACAGAGTGCCTGGATACAGGGATATTCAAGAGGGAAAAGAAATGAGATCAAGGGAAGGGGATAAAAAGAGAAAAAAAAAAAAGATTATTGCTGGCAATTTCACAGAATCACAGAATCATTTGGATTGGAAGGGACCTTTAAAGGTCATCTAGTCCAACCCCCCTGCAACAAGCAGAGGCATCTTCAACTTGATCAGGTTGCTCAGAGCCCCATCCAACCTGACCTTGAGTGTTTCCAAGGATGGGGCATCTACCACCTCTCTGGGCAACCTGGGCCAGTGTGTCACCACCCTCATCCTAAAAAATTTCTTCCTTATATCTAGTCTAAATCTACCTTATTTTAGTTTAAAACCAGTACCCCTTGTCCTATCACAACAGGCCCTGCTAAAAAGTTTGTCCCCATCTTTCTTATAAGTCCCCTTTAAGTACTGAAAGGCTGCAATAAAGTCTCCCCAGAGCCTTCTCTTCTCCAGGCTGAACAACCCCAACTCTCTCAGCCTGTCCTCACAGCAGAGGTGCTCCAGCCCTCTGACCATCTTCATGGCCTCCTCTGGACCCACTCCAACAGGTCCATGTCTTTCCTGTGCTGAGGGCTCCAGAGCTGGACGCAGTACTCCAGGTGGGGTCTCACCAGAGCAGAGCAGAGGGACAGAATCACCTCCCTCGCCCTGCTGGCCACACTGCTTTTGATGCAGCCCAGGACACACTGCTGGCTCCTTTCCAGCTTTTCATCCACCAGTACCCCCAAGTCCTTCTCAGCAGGGCTGCTCTCAATCCCTTCATCCCCCAGCCTGTACTGATAACAGGGGTTGCCCTGACCCAGATGCAAGACCCTGCGCTTGGCCTTGTTGAACCTTTCAAGGTTCACACAGGTCCACTTCTCAAGCTTGTTCAGGTCCCTCTGGATGGCATCCCATCCCTCAGGCACATCAACCACATCACGCAGCTTGTAGTTGTCCACAAACTCGCTGAGGATGCGCTCAATCCCACTGTCTACGTCATTGATGAAGATGCTAAACAGTACTGGTCCCCTAAGGGACGCCGCTTGTCATGCATCTCCATCTAGACATTGAGCCATTGACCACTACCCTCTGGATGCAACCATCCAACCAATTCCTCACCCACCAAACAGTCCACCCATCAAATACATATGTCTCCAATTTAGACGGAAGGATGTCGTGGGGGACTGCAGCAAAGGCCTTACAGAAGTCCAGACTGATGACATCCATAGCTCTTCCACTGCCCACTGATACAGTCTCTCCATCATAAAAGGCCACTAGGTTGGCCAGGCAGAACTTGCCCTTGGTGAAGCCATGCTGGCCATCTCGAGTCAACTCCCTGTCCTCCATGTGGCTTAACATACCTTCTTAGGAGGATCTGTTCCATGATCTTCCCAGGCACAGAGGTGAGGTTGACAGGTCGTTAGTTCACAGGGTCCTCCTTTCTACCCTTTTTAAAAATGGGTGCAATGTTTTCTTTTTTCCAGTCACCGGAGACTTCACCTGACTCCCATGACTTTTCAAATATCATGGAGAGTGGCTTGGCAACTACATCAGCCAATTCCCTTGGGACTCTGGGATGCACCTTGTCAGATCCTATAGACCATAGACTTCTGTATGTTCAGGTTCCTCAGGTGGTCACAAAGCTGATCTTCTCTTACAGCGGGAGGGACTTTGCTCCCCCAGTCCCTGCCTTGCAGTCCATCCACTCCAGAGGTGTGGGGAGAGGGGTTGCCAGTGAAGACTGAGGCAAAAAAGTTGGGTACCTCAGTCCTCCTCATCTGTTGTTACCAGTTTGCAAGTCTTGCTCATCGGGGGGGCGGTACGCTTTCTTTGACCTTCCTTTTCTGGCTGACATACCAGCATTTCATTGCAACATAGAGGCCAAAAATGTTTTCTTCACCATTTCAAAAAACATCAAATTCTGTTGTACTTGAACTTTATGATGAATAAAATATTAGCAGTTAACAACAGATGAATCTGTTTGGGAGAGAAGCATAATCTAAGCATTCTTAGAATAATAAATTACTGTGATGGGTTCAAATTTTCTGGAACGGGTTCCTTAAATGAATACACTGTATGCACACATACTCAGCAGAGAAAGTGAATCCCTAACCTTTTGAAAATTGAAGTTTCCAAATGGAAATTGTTTTCACTAGTTAGATACAAGCAAAAAAGGGAGACAATGAAAAAATCAAGGCAGTCAGATTAACCTTTTTTGATCAATGACTCATTTGTAGGGATAGGCACATTTTTAAGTTGTGACATTTCTGATGTATGCAAGCCACCACGGCTGGAATCAATAAAAAGTGAAAATGAAGTAGGTTTGTGTAGACTGATTTTTAAAGCAAAATTATGCATTATTCATACAGAAATCTGTCTATAATGACTGGAAGGCAGATTGAAAAGTCTAAAGGTTTAGACCCAGTTGAAAATTTAAGACAAATCACATTATTAAAATGAGCTTTGATTAGTTCTGCAGAATACAGAAATCCAGTCTCGCTCATCTATAGACGAATTTCTAATGTGCACATTTCTAGGTCGCAGCATACATACAAGTAACAAGCCCCTCTCAGAGCAAGACAGACCAAAGTTTCAGAGAAGGAAAAAGCTGGACTTCACAGGAAAAACAACAAAAACTCCACAAGTAATTCAGAAGTTAAACATTTACAGCACACATTTTTCTGCACGTTACCTTCTTAGACATTCGTAACAGCTGCTTGTAATAGCCAGAGTCTTAGTTATCAAAACCTGTAGGACACTGAAACATTGGTTCTCTGTTTTTCCCAGTGGTAAAGCAAAGTCCATGACTTCAGTGGAAGAAATTACCCGACTGCAGCTTGGTCTTCATTGGCAAGCAGTGCAGTGCGACAGGGCAGGCCTGCGGACTGAAACAGAGGGTGCTGAGGACCAAACCCCCACATTTTATGCATTCTGACCATTATCGTTCAGCTCAGCACTAATCTGTCATGCGGAATGAATGCCTGCTAGCAGTTAGTGTGCATTAGGCAAGCGATGGGAGCCCTTCTTCACGTTTATCTTCATTGGAAAGGAATTCAGCCCGTGCACTGTGAGACCACCCTGCAGTGCAGACCAAGCCTGCCACGCAGGGACACACAAGATTCACTTAAAAACACACTCCTGATCAAAACTAAAAATGCCAACAGAAAGGATGTGTTTTTATTAAACGCTAGTTTCTAAAGATTACTTCATTGTAACAACCCTGTCACATTCAGTATTTCCCCATAAGCTTAAATATAAAGCTCTTTCCTCTTGAACTGTACTCTGCCAGAAGACCAGCTGATCCAACTGCACACAACAAAGTCAACTCGCTTCACTCCAGCATAATCTCATTGTCAATTACTACTCTCTTCCTTTCTCAATTTCTATTTAAGGAGCAAAACAAAAAAAAAAGCAACCCAGATTAGAAAAAAAGTCTTCAAAACCTGCAGATAATACAAGATTTCATAGGGAAGCGGAAAAGCGCAAGAGGAAGCTGTAATATAGAAAGTGTCAAGAAGAGAGCTTGTACAAGTTCAACAACATCCAGCTGCAATCCAACCCCTGCTTCAGCTGTAATCTCTAAATCGATCCAGATCTGCCTAGAAATGTTTGATTAGCTATATGGGCCTATAGTTATATATAACAAGTACAAAAACCAGCAGTTTCTACCTCTTTACCGTTACTGTGTTTCAACTTTAAAACTTATTTACCTTGAAAATACTTAAGGGATTGCAGTATTAATTATTTTTAAAGGACACTCCATGCAACTGGTGGCCCAGAATTGATGAGTATATAAAAAAAATAATAAAGAAGGAGAATTAATTGGGGATCTTGGGACCTTATTAAAATCTATTCTTGATTGAAAGTTCTTTGACTTTCTACTGCTAAACTTCTCTTGATGAGGTAACTGCATTTTTACTCTAAGAATACTATTTGGTGGAGAAAAATAACCAAAGTTTAAAAGAAGTATATAAACACATTTGCAATACAAATCGGCAGTTTTCCAAGGGAAAACATTAGTAAGACTGAAAGCCTTTACACCTAACACTGAAACAGGATCTAGTTCTTTTATGTCTTAGAGGCAAACCTCCTCTCAAAGTGCCACACTTAGCAGTGAATCTCGGGAGGCAAAGAGTACATTCACAAGGCTGCATTCCTGACAGAAGCATCAAATTGGCCAGGATAATGGAAACCTGCACCTTGCAGGTAGTTTTGCAGTACCACCCATCTCAGGTCATGCACAAGATGTGCAGGAAAGGAGGAAACTAGTCCAAACAGCCTTGTCCCCGTAGTAAAAGGGCTGCTCCCAGGCTGGATGCAAGCTACAGGGAGGTTTAACATGATGCCAAAGCTCAGCTTCTCCTACAAGGAGCAGAGACAGACATGAGCAGAGACAGGCTGGACAGGACATTTCTTCCAGAGACAGATGCAGGGGCTATAGGGGCCCAGGGCTGTCCACACAGGTGATGCATTCGCACTACCTATCTCAAATCTGAGCAAGCCTCTTAAAAGCCTGCGCCAATCCTACATCTTCAAATAGAAAAACTGAATGGGTAAAATAAATGGGCAGATCTTCAACAGCATTGCGGAAAAACAGCTTTGACTGCAAACATTAGCAAGAGCTCTCCATCTCATCACCAGCCAACTTCAACAGTTGTTTGGCCACAAAGCCCCAAGTGCCTTCTCAGTTTCTTGACATTAAAGCCCCTGTCCATATTTTATTCAATGTTTAGGTTTATTGAGTTTTTTTACTCCCCACTGGCACCACACAATGAACTTCAGAAGTTTCACAGCACAGCAAAACATTTCTCAAAACCACCCCTTGCCACCACTTCTTCCATATTCTGTGTTATTTCCAAGGCCTTTGCCTTTGACTACACCAAATCACTTTGCTCCTCTGTGTGAGTCTGAGTCACACCGCACACACCAAGTGCCATAAGCAGAAGACCAAAGAATCAGGAAGCACAAATGGCCACTCCTGTCCACGAGGGGAGGAGGGCAGGCTTCGCCTGTGGCACCACAGGCTTTTTGATACTATTGCTGCTTTTCACAGCTTCTTTGACCAAACCTCTGGTCCTATGGGAGGGAGAAAAGCACCTCCTTTTCTCAGCTAACCTCTAATCTCCTCAGTCTTTGCAGGTTTATTAAGACACTTAAACCATTTTGCTTGCTTCAACTACTAGAAATCTGCTTTATAGCAGTTAACATACCAGCTCTTTTAACAGTAAAAATCTCAAATTAAATCAAAAGTCTAGACCCTGCTGCTTGCCAAGAAAGTCCCGAGACCCACGTCACAGGGCAGGGCTCCCATCTCTCACAACACTCGCACAGCTTTGTTTATCGTAGGGATTTTTTGAGTCTCACCATCCTCTGCTCCAGGACCTCTTTACTCCCCTGAGGAAACACTTCACACATTCCCCAGGATTTCTCCCTCACAGTGTTTTGATAGTATTCGTTTCTCTCTGTTCAACGTCAGCTAAGTCTGACCCCCGTGCCAGCAGCCACCTGTTTGTCCGTCCTCTCCTCCATCCTTGTTGCAATGCAGGACACATGGCAGTAGCCTCGTATGGCCTTCTGCGTCCTGGTGTCTGGGCTGACAGAAACACAGGAAATCGCAATTTCCTCAAGGCACTTGTCTGTTCCTGCCATTCCCCGGTAACAGCCGAGTAGACTTTTCACAGCCTTCATTTAAAACCCTCATACACTCCCCAGCAATTTGTCCCTTTCGCTTTCCATACAGATTATTCCCAGAACACTTCTCTTAAGTGAACAACCTTCACCACATCTTTGCCTTCTCATCTTTTAACCTATTCTTCCAAATCTAGGCAATATGTTTGCTGTCATTTTACAAAGTGATGAGAAAATCTCCTTTCATATCTCTGGAGATAATTCCCCTTTGGCAGTCTCTCTACATTTCCCACCTACCACTAGAAAGCGAGGCAAGAAGAGTGTCTCCCTGACAGTGGGCCTATAAAATGTGCAAGCATCTTTTTTCCTTTCACTGTATTCGTAATAGAAATAAAGCACTTGTAAAGTACCTGAAAGCAGATTGTACATTTCATAAGCAAAATATTTCTGCTCTGGATTAACACCAGTGGGTAATGGAAGAAATTGAATAATTTACCCTCAGCTGGTCAAAAAAGGATTTTCTTTCCTAACAAAAGATTTAACTGAATTCTTTCTCCTGCTCAATCTTCAAATTTGTTTCAAGTTTTCACCTATCCCAACAGCTTTTTTTTTTTTTTTTCTTTTAATAAGAAGACTCTTGCAGACAGCAAAGGTAGATAATTCATGACAAGACACACTGGTGAAGCTTCTTTTTTTTTTTTTTAATAAAGAGCCATAAGACAGGGCTGGGTTGATGCAGAAGCCCACACCTTTAGGCCAGAAGCACACATTTCTAAAGCAAACAACAGCTGGAAGCCATTGCCCACCGGAGACTCAGCCGATGCCTCACATAAAGTTGCCTTTCTTGAGTACACTGAATAAAGCCTTCCCTTGCAGCTGCTGCTGAGGAGTCTTTCCTTTCTCCTCCCGCTTGTCTTCTGCCAGGGATGAAAGGCTACACAGCAAGGCAAGAGCTTGCCTTAAGAGCCTCCTCAAAATTTTCCTGAATGTTTTAACAGGAAAACAAAGTCCTGGAAACACCTGGGGGTAAAATAGGTTGGTTGGAAAAAAAAAAATATCCACCATCCATTTTGATCAGAAAAGAAAGTTTAACTTTTGCCTAGATTCTACATGGAAAACAGACCAAAACCCCAATCATTTTCTTACAGCACTAAGAAAGTCTACCGGAGCTGAATAGCTTTAATAAACTCACATTGCGAATGGTTAGAACAAGATCACCTTCCAGCAGGCTCCTTCCCCAGAGACCAGCCTCATATTTTAACTTGAGCTAGAATTATATTTCAAACTGTGAAGGAAGCAAGCAGAGACCATCCTCCAAAACCCCTGCTAAGGGAAAGGGGGACAAATGGAGATAAATCAAGATGAAGGTAAAGAGGGAAATAAGAAACTGAGTCGCCCTCTGGGATATACATAATTATGTCTCCGAGTTCCTCTTCTAAGCAGAGACCCAAGGCAGACAGTTCAGGCAAAGCTTTTGTAGCTTCCACAGGAGTTAGGCAGCTACTCCTAAAGTTTTCAGATTTAGCACTGGCAAAAAAAAGTCCTGGGGGGGAGGGAGGAAGAAGAAGAAAAAAAATCCAACCCCACTTCAGCAGCACTCCCCTCAGGATCTCCATGCAGCCAGAAGTCTGGGCAGCATTTATAGGGAATGATAATCACACTGCTCCCTCAGCCCACGCGATAGCAAGAGAGAGGAAGGATGGGATGGGAGCAGAACTGACATTAGGCAAGACTTCAGCCTGGATGGTTACCAAGAGCAGTAGGAGGAGAACCTGGGCAGAGCAAAGACAAATCTCCCTGGACTTGCAGGGGCAGGAACTGCTAAAACTGAAGACTTGCTCCAGAGAAGCTGCACCTGAGACTGAGGAAGTTACCGAAGAAGGGACAGAAGTACAGCTAAAGCACACACACTGCAGCCAAGCAATTGCAGGAATCCTTCCAACCCCAGGTCTTTGCCAGTCTGGCACAGGGCCTCATGTCAGGGTATGCTCAGCCCTCACCTTTCACAGGAAAGGGAGCAGACCTGCGACCAACACCAACGATGCGCAATGGAAGTCTAGTTGGCAAGTCCCCCACAGATCCATAACCCAGCAGCACAGCTTGATCATGTCAACCACTGATCACTCACCCATCCCGAACAAGCAGGTGACACTGGCTAGGCCAGAATGTTCAGGATACAGCCCAGCTCCTCAGGTTGGCTCCACCAGCTCCCATCATGGCAGCACCAATCTAAATAAAAGCACTGACCCAGGAAGAGAGTCCCTCCAGAACACGGCCGCCAAAATAGAAGGCCAACAGGGCAGACATGGATCTATATTGAGAACAGCAAGAGCAGAGTCCCAGGATGACTGAGGCTGGAGGGATTTGTACAGCCATGCCCCAGGCAGCACCATTCGCCAACATGCAGCAGGGCCCTTGGACTGCTGAGAATATCACAGCGGTAAGTAAAATGAGAGCAAGCAAAGGAGTTCGTCTTGCTTTGACTTCAGATCCTCGTTTTAACTTGAGAAAATTCAATTAGTTTCTACCCAGAAGCAGTTTAGCTGCCATTGTTGGCAATCAATGGTCCCTAAATGCTGAGAAACTGGCAACTGTTCAATGTGCTGGCAGAGAGGCTTTCCTAATTAAAGATGTCACTTTTCCAGCTAATTTAAGTCTGCCATCTCTTTAAAGTACCAATTGCCACAACAAAATATGAATAGGAAATTGACTTTCTGTGCATCTGTTTTTGCAAAATACTTCCTCCAAGTCATATGTTTCAGCTTAAATGGTTTAGGTCACTTGCTGTGAGGTGATAGCAGAGCTTTGTTCTGCCTCCCGAATACCTCTTAAATAAAGAAAAATAAGCAGGGTTCACCATCTACAGGGATGAAAAAGGTATTTGTTGGCTTTCCCATCTTCAGTGAGTTGTACTGTATTCCGTCTGATACTTATTTTGTTAGGATAAAAGAACAAGAAAGAAATCCCCACTGAATCAGTCTGCTTATCTAAACGGCTTCCACTGCACTATGTACTTATCCTCACAACAACCCTGGAGATAGGCAAGGGCTGTTATTCCTGTTGGAAGGAAATGCGGAGGCATAAGGATGAGACACACAGAGTTTTAGATGTCTAACCTTCACTAAAGTCAAACTTCTGATTCATGCTATTTAGCTCCTTTCCATAATAGCTAAATAATATACCATTTTTTTCTGAATCCAGCTATCCCAAGACCTTAGCCAACAGCACAACATTAAGACTATTCATGCTCTTTGGCAACAAATGGAAAGCAACACCTATGCACCTGTGAACAGAATTCCTAAGTTCAGTAATGAATCAGCGTCATAACTTTAGCGCAGAATCTAATGCAATCCCAGCTATGTTCACTCCAGTGCTTTCTGCCATGGCCCCAAACTCCACAGCTCTTTAATCAGCACCATTCTGGGACAGCCAAGGGGAGGAGCAGAATGAGTCCCAGTAGCACTGCCTTCATCAAAATGGCTTTTGACTCCCCTCACTCCTTCTAATCTCTTCTTATTTTATGGTCCGTTTGTGAATCTGCATGGAGCAAACCATACTACATGCACCGCTAATTCGGACAGAGCAATACAGCCCATGTCTAAACTAGTTTCCTTTATTCCCCAAACCTCTCACCAACAAAGCAGTTAAAAGTAGGACTTGAAATCTTCCCTTTCCCTCCCCCTCTAAAGAACAGAAAGGCCATTGAATTTTGATTTTGCAGAATGCCTGATACAGCTAGATAAGAGCTATCCTCTATTGAGTGCCAAGAGAAATAAACCCCTGATCTTTGACTGGGACTTTAGATCTTATTATTGTAAACTAAAGTTGAATTCAACATGGACGAGATGCATTCAACAACCAATGCAGTTACTCACATGAGTATTACTGACATGCTGCTGTGTTTCCTAAGCTTGGCAATACTAGCTGGCTAGCTAGAGTTGGTTAAACAGAAGCAAGTCATACATTATTTATAATTTATTAAAATTTATTTTAAACAATTCCTCTCCCACACCATCATTTGATCAGCTCTGTTTACAGTCTACAACTGTGGAGCAGAGGCGTGTAGCATTAATTAAGCCACCAGGCTCTCCCACCCCCAGGTATGACAGAACAGACCCACACTTCCTTCCTGAAATGGAAACCTCCTAACGTTGGGTAGGAAGCAGGAAACGTTTCATACTTAGATGTTTTCCCTCTGCCAATGCAAGTTCAGCTATTCCCACTGCATTCTGCCCCTCCATCTCTTCCTAGAGCTCAGGAAGGACTTCTGGCAGAGTGACAAAGTGGCTGGGAGCTGAAATAAGGGACTCCATGCCACACTAAGGGAAGAGCATGGATAAATCCTTTCCCCACATCTGAATGGTATTTCCTGGGAATTTCCTCCTTTTCTAACCTCAAAATGTGTTAGTTAAATTCCATAACACCAGGAGAAAAATCACAGAATGGCTTGGGCTGGAAGGGACCCTGAAGATCATTTAGTTCCAACCCCCCTGCTGTGGGCAAGGACATCTTCCACTAGATCAAGTGGCTCAAAGCCCCATCCAACCTGGCCTTGAACACTTCCAGGGTATAACTGCAAAGCCAACCCCAAATTATTTGTAAATAGTTCCTCTAGACAGTAAAAATGGTAAGATTTTCCAACCGCGGTTCAGCAATGTCACCATTGTGCCCAGCGCCAGCCCTGGGGCTGGATGTGAACTCCATATCCCACAACAAAGGTCAATGAGGCTTTCTTTTTTTTAAATTAAGTCACAGAGCACTGGAATGAACGCTATGCAGAACTAATTTGTAAGCCCAGCCACAGTGTCTTTCTGTCTGCATATTTGTTGGCAAATTCCCTCCCCCCTCCCTGGTCCGTATCCTCCCATCCTGTACGGGCACATCATGGCTGGAGTCAATACATGGACTGTCTGCCCCTACTCTGCCCCCTCCGAAGGAACAGTGCACTTTCCACTTCCAACTCTCCCTCCAGAAACGCATCATTATTCTCATGAGTCACTGCGTAATCACAAAGTCATGCTAAGAGAGAGACAGAGTCACCATCACACTGGGGCACCTCCAGCCCTCACCCCCAGGAGCTGCAGCTGCTGCTCAAGTCAGCACCCACTGGTTACCTTCCCAGGGGGCCAAGGCAAAGGGCAGAGCTCGTGCACACCCTTACAGGTGGCACAGACCCAATGTGGGACACACACAGCAACTCTAATGGTGCCTCACCATCACACAGGAGGCTGCAGTGGAGGAAGGATAAATCAGAGGGTGGCCCAAGGCTCCTGCAGCCTCTGCCTTCCCCGGCACCATGCAGCAGTCACAGCCCGCTCACACCCATCAGGACACGATGCTGCCCATCTGCAGGCATACAAACTCACAAACAAAAACAATCCCATAAGCAGCTCGCTGCAGGACATCCACCTGCAGCAAAGCCTTTTCCAAGCTTTCCGAGAAGGCTGCTCTGCAGAGGACGAGCCCGAGCTCCTCGCTCAGCACAGTGCTCCAGGGCAGAGCACTGACATGCTCAGGTGCAAGGCAAAAGGAGTGCTGGAAATCAGGAATACAGCTATAAAAACCAGAAAGTCAGGAATCTCAGCTCCTTATTAAACCTCCTAATTACTCAGTCTAGTAACACAAATGCAATATGGAAACATTCACCACCAAGAAAATAAAAAATCTTACAACTTTATATACATATGCACATATGTGCACATACAGTTTACTCTACAAAAATAACACGTTTAACCTATATTTTACATAAGCGCATTTCATTTTAACTCAGGGATATATCATACTTATTACAAGTTATTTTATGTACACAGCAGCTGTGCACCAACATCTCCATGAGGAACCCTGCAGGGTACTGCTGCCTCCATCTACCTAAGCGCTAATGGAAAAATAACCCGCACAAATACATCTACCAAAGGACAGGAAAAAACTTTATCCCTTGAGGCAATAACCACATTGCATTTGGCTTTCCATGAACACGTACAACCCTTTTCCACCAGAAAGATTCTCTCTGTGTAGGTCCGCACCTGAGACAGGAACACATCCAAACACACGGGCATCCTGTTCCTCACATCACTGGCAAAGCAACACACGGTCACTTGTTCTCATTGTTCCCTTTCATTTCTTTCCACGCACTGGCAGAGGTCTTGCCCTCACAAATCTCCTAGTTCCCATCAGGTGGAAAGAGCCTAAACTATGTCTTTTTTAATGCTGTACTACGACAGACCAAAGCCTTGTGCCATGACAACAATATTTGGGGAAGGAGAGGGCATCTATGCAGCTTCCAGCAAGATTAAAGCAACCTCCACATTTTATACTTGCCAGGGATTCTATAAATTACAACAACGATAAAAAGCAGCAAGAACAACATCCACAACTACACGGACAACCCCAAAGGATGTGACACGCCATTGGTCAGGGCAGATATACTCCCTGTTCTCTGGATAAAGGGGAAAACCACAGCTTCCCTCCTTTGACAAAACACCAGTTGGCTTTGCTGCCATCACACTGCGTGCCCAGAGAGCACACACACATGCAGACCCCACAAAGGAGTGGGAGGGATCCAACTATTTCTGTTTAAACTATTCCTGGTTTAAAACTGTGGTTTGAAAGAAATGAAAAAGAAGGGAAAAAAAAACAACCACCAAAAAAAACCCAACACAAAAACCCCAGCGTGGCTGCTGAGGGTGGCTTGTTCTCCAACCATCTGTGCTCCTGGCAGGAGCCGTCCTGCTCCTACACACCCTTCAGCGCCTTCTGCTCCCTGAAGTGTTACACAACTGTACAGCGAAAGGAAATCAACAGAATTAACAAGTGGCCAAGTACAGAATTACCAGGGGTGCTGAGTACGCCCGTTGGTCTCCTATCGCCTCTGCCCAGTACAGGGTGTTTGCTCCTCAGCACATGATGCAGGAGAACTCCAAAACACATCTCCCTTCTTCCTCTCCTTTCTCCTACCTCTTCTTTCCCATCCAAATTGCGATTCACCCTCCAGAGCCATAAATAACTCATCCTCATGACCAGAATAACTGAGCTGCAATTACAGAAGCTCGAGCATGGCACCACGCTGCTGTCCTCTCCCCGGCTCTGCTGCAGCTCTCCTCCATCCCACCAGCTGCAGTGGCCAAGCCGGCTCCCAACCACAGTCAGTTACCGATGTGCTGCACAGCCTCATGCAAGTGACCACGTTGTTACATCTTCCTTGCTCCTTCACCCTTTCATCTTTCCTATTAAGACTACAAACTCTAGGAGACTAGAGCTAATCTCAGCTGTAGCCCGTGGTACTAACCTAATAAATAATTACTAATTACTTAGGAGAGCAGTGAAGAACAGTGTAAAATTAAGCAATACTGTTGCTCCTAGCTCACTCTTACTTCTATGGCTTATTTTCTGCGGTTGCATAGTGTGTTCCACTGCACTAACACCCGTGACCATCATTCTCCATTCCTGTGGATGAGCTTCTCTCCATCACTGGTTTTGGGGTTTTTGTTCTGCAAAGCTCATCTGGATCCAGGTCTGGATCCGTAATTTCCATATGTTCCACCATTTGGATTCAGGATCTAAAATTACCTTGGTTGCCACAAAAATAGGAGCTTACAATTCCCCTTTGCCTTGCAATTAGGTCTCTAAATCACTTAATTGTGGGAGCCAGATTTTCTAGCAGAGCTCATTCATAAGCAGAGTGAACCAGCTGCGAAATATTTATCACTGTCCAAATTCTCTCAAATTTTCAGCATTTGGATCACAGGATTCTGTTCTGATCCAGGTCTAGGAGTAATGACAGAAAAATCATAGGAGGCCAGATAAATCAGAAATCATTTTCATTAGAAAGCACAGCTTCTCCTTCAGGAAGTGTTACACTCTGCCAATTCTTGTACTGAAACTGTCATTTAATCCTTAAACTTCTTTGCTGTTTTGCAAATTGCAACACTTGATGTTGAAGGATGCTGAACAATTATTCTAACAGTGAGTTATATTTTTTTTTTTTTGCTAATTAGCTAGCTGAAAGTTTCATTAGCATGAAATTTACCAGTCTGATCATTTAAGCATCTTCTTTAAAAGTTGAAAATTAGGAGCGCCTTCTGTAGAAACTCTCTAATATACCAATTATATCAGTTCTATCAAAATAACACATGTACACAATTGCAGGGTAAAATAGCCTCAAAACAATGCAGAATGAAAAATATTTGATGTAAATTACTTTTTTCCCCTTATAATTCACCAATCTCAATAGTAATTTACAGTAATTAAATCACAAGCCAACAAAGCACTACCAGGAGTAGGTACCTCATGACAGGTGCTCAACAAGCACTAAAATAAGCAGTTCTGTACTCAGTGCTTATACTGTCAACAGAACTCTTTTAATAAATGGTTGCATTTGTTATGCTTTTTTAAATAATTATTTGCTAGAAGATCATAATCATCTAATAAAAATGTGTTTGTTTTTGAACTGGACCTAATTATCAGTTTTAAAAGCTAATGACAACATATTCACTGGAATCCATTAGCAAGTTCTGCATAGAAAAGGTGACAGGGTAAAATATCAAAAATTACTTCAGTGATTTATGAGATCATGTTCCCCAGGAAAACAATGGGATTTAAGCGCTTGAAACCTAACTCTCTTTTCAAAATGAGATTCACATAATTTTATTTTTTTTTAATTATTGGGAAACCGCAAAGAACACTGCAATCATCCTAACAAATCCCTCTTGCACTTGTGCCAAAGCTTGTTTTCCTCTCTCCATATCCAGAAGATGCAAGTTAATAACCTGAGATACAGTCCATATTTCAGCAACTCCAAATACTACAGTGAATTTCTGGGCAGATGCAGAAATCAAACTGTGCACATCACACTGCAGGGCTGAAAAAGGGAACAATTACTTACTCACAGATCACATCTGCTAGTCTACCTGGAGGATCAAGGATTTTTAGGATCAGGTCCTAGTCATCAGTACCAACTTCTCTTTCGTCAATGTGTGTGAGAGATTTAACGTCTTTTAAACATCGTTTCTTTGTATTTATGGCCGAATTACAGTTCAATAAGGTGATCCACTGAATCGTCACACTTCCTCAGGATAAAAATTCTGCAGGTTAACAGCATCTCCCTCCTTAAACGTCCTTCAGGTAGCAATGACAAATGAAGGAGGCTGCAGAGTGCTTATTGTGGTGACATGAGTTACCTCTCTGAATAGTTCTCAGTGCAAAGCAGGACAAGAGTCACAAGAGTCTTACAGAAAAAAAGAAAAAACAATAAGAAAAAAAAGAACTGTCAATTTACATGTAATGCACAGTAACAACTTGCTTGGCTGTGTCAAAGAAATCATCTGAGCTTCCAAGTATCAATATCCATGGCAATAAAAAATAATAACTTCAGAAGACAAGGGAAACCTTGATTCACAAAACAGTATTTGGAGGCTTTGAAAGACTTTGTGTGTCTAACTGAACATTTACTTTAAATTAATAATCCTTTTTCAACTGCACAGCAGATCAGTTTCTGGCTACACAACACAGCTTTCCAAAAATGCTGGTTATTGTAGTAATGCTTCAAGAAATGAATACGCTGGCTGGTATTAGAAATCATAGGAGCATTATTTACCTCTATTGAATACTGATCTAGACGTTTAGCAAATAGAATGCAGCTTAATTAAGTGATTTTATCTAAGGAACTGTGATTTGATAATAAGTAGTTTAAATATCAGCTACTATTTTCTTATTTCAAGCATTTCAATTATTACTAACAATAGAATGAGTGTTATTGCAATAGCAATTTCTCCTGCCAGTGGAAAGAACTTTAATATAAATTCATAATGACACTATTGTATGGACCTGATTCTAATCTGGAAAGCATGCCATGCATCTGAAATTGGTGTTCACGAATCACAACCTGCCTTCCTATTGTGGATACTGTTCCTGTTTCTGACATTTCTTCCAAAAGCCACCAGTAGTGCTAACTGCAGGCTGCCACCAGAGCTACCTGTACACAAGTGCAAGGGCTGAAGCTTAAGCACTTTGATTTGTGCTGTTAAGAGGTGGATCTATTTACTCATTTATGTGCTTTGCTAGATCAAAGTCCATCTCTCTGGCAACGGAAATCACACATTTTCTGTGAGTCACATGAAAGACAAATGTAGGGCTACAGGCAATATACGTGTATAACACACTGCCAGCCAGTCCTGCAAAGTCGGTACTGGCACCTCCTGTGCACGCTGTTTTCACTTGCTGGTATGCGAGTGACCACTGGAGCAAGCCAGGACAGGACTACAGCTTAATTCAGAATCGTAACTGCTACGCTTCGGACCCACACTTGGAATGTGTGCTGGGTAAATTCAGTATTTAGCCAAAGGTACAGGGTGGTTTGTCCTATATCAACACCACAGCTGATGGGGCAAACATAGATGGTTGCTGAAAACACAGGGGAGCTGAAGGAGGAACATTTGTATTCACAGTTCCACCGCTGGAGATGGCAAGCAAAGAAGGAACTCCGGCCAACACCACTGCCTTTGACTCTGGTGAAACTTCACAAATAGCTCCTCTCCCAGAAAAAGGCCAAGCGCAGCCCTGGCCAGTGGTGCCTGCAGGACTTCTAAGACCTCCCTGGGGTTCAATACTTTGCAGAAAAGGTGTCCACATGCAGGATGCAGGATTAGGTTGTTTAGGTGCTGGATGCCATAGATTGAGAAATTTCTGATCTAGAAATTCTGATCTAGATTCTTCTGCGCATGACTCACCAAGCAGCTCTTCACAGCTATTTTCAAATGGTAAATCTGCAGGGCAGACCCCCTTTGGCTAAGAACCCAGCTAACTGCAGGGGAAAAAAACTCCACACCTGTCTCATCCTGAATGTTGAGGCAGCAAATGCTCTCTGAGCTTCGTTTGCAGAAATGGGACAATCATGGCAGTTCTAGTTTTAGAACAAAATTTCGATCTAAAAATAGTACAGCAAATCACCATTGTATTAACTGTACTTTCTCAGACACACAGCCATCCCAGATCACCCATCTAGAGAGCTGTCCCAGCATGTTCCAGGGTTTAGTCCATAGTCTGCAAATGAAAATTATTCTGCATGTTGAATATACACATACCCTGCATGTGTGTGCGTCTAGGCACATGCGTATTTCCATGCTGATACATCTGTATAATCCATCCTTTTTACATGAATTAAGCCAAACGGTGATCACAAAGTGTTATTTAACTATCACCAGGGATTAGAAGGTTCAGAAAGACTCCAAACCCCATAAAGTGATGCTAAGCAGGATTACTTCCTGGCAGCGTGTGGATACAAGTGTAAGCTGATTATACGTTTTCATGACCTACATTGGCACATAAGATCCACAGTCCTCCTGCTCTTCAAACAAGAAAAAAAAAAAAATCAACTTCTATACTTCCTGGTGATGGATTACAACTCATCTTCTTCCTTGCTTTCTCTTTAATAAACAAAAAGGGGAGAAAGATTAGAGACAGGCTTCAGTAGCTGAAACAAGGTGGAACTGCTGAACTATAGGAATAACCACAGTGTTGAGTCAATGGCATTCAAAGCACTAACAGCGGGGATCAATTGAAAAAAAAAAAAAAAGGTAGTACGGAGTGTGAATCTCAAGGTAGATACAAGGTCAAAGCAGCTGGTGGGACAAAGCTGAATGAGGATGGGGGGAGGGGAGGCGGAGAAAAAATTAAAAACCCACCAGGGTCTATTCACGTTCATAGCATTCCTCAAGTATTTGGTATGCTCCCACCTACTTACTGCTAATTTATATTATACTGCTTACAACTAAAAAAGGAAAGAAACACCGCTAATTATAACAAGGTGCTACACACACAGAGCACTGCCATTGCTATTCCTTACAGGTCAAGGGCAGCATAGTGTTATGCTGCTCAAAAGGGGCTAAATAATGCAGTAACTCTGTTTGCAAAATCATACAAGCAAAACAAATGTCATTTTTCATGCACAGAGCAGTTACATTTCTTCACGCATATGATCTTCAATTATTAAAGAAACTGTGATGTCAGAAATAAAGCTGCCAAAACAACAAGAGGCTGAAGACAGCTTTTATATTCAGACTCAACTCTCTTGTTTTACATGAGGGTTGTAATACAGGAATGCAGCACAAGAGCAGAAAGCAACATTAAGTGACCTGTGTACTACACCCCAGTTACATCAAAGACCTTCAATTAATGCCAGTGCTAGTTTTCATTCAGGCTCAGGTATGCTTGGAAGTGACAGAAACCACTGCCTCCAGCATTCACAGGGTTACGGGATTTTTTTAGTGTTAGAGACTGTGCTGGTGTTGGACTATTTGTAACACAATGTCCAACCCTGCCAAAAAGGGTTCTAACACTAAAGGCAAGGGATAAAACGTGCTGGTTGCAGCATGTTTTGCTCTGCCCAGATGAAGAGCTGTTCAATAGAAGTATAATAGAATCTGTAAATCTACTGTGACTCAAGAGCAGTGTATCTGACATTGAAGTTACAGAACTGTCATAGCGGAGATAACCTGCACAGTGAACAGCAGGCATCTAGGTATGGACAATGCATCATCTGACAGCATTAAAGTCTAAAAAAAAAAATAATAATTAAACCAAAATAAAATAAAAACTGGTCATACCACAGACTACCTTAAACTTTACATTAAAAAGCCATTGGTATGTATTATCTGCTCCTTCTTTAAAAGCATGCTACAAACAATTTGTTTTAAAATTCTAATGTGTAATTAACGCTGTCAGCCAGTGCCTGGCCCTGCTGTGGCACACAAGGCCATTGCCTGGGCAGACGCACTGGTGTACGCAGGGAACGGCTCCGGCTCCTGGCTCACCAGCAAAGGCCACGCGCTCACTGTACAGAGAGGGTTTGCAGCGCACAGCCCTGCGTCTGTGAACTGCCACACGCTGCAACTCCTGCTGGATGGGATGCAGTAGCTGCTTGAATCCTAAATTTTTCAAGGTTTTTTATTTTGCTTCAGTGGGTCTGCAAAAACACCTCAGGAGCAGAATTTGGAGCTTTACACCTTTTCTCTCTAGAAAAGTCTCCAAGACTGTTGTGCACCTCCCCTCTCCTTTAGTCCTCTTAACCCACTCTGGAGTCACCACCTCGTCAGGGGCCCTCACCCCGTTTCCTCTGCCAAAAGAGCTGGCCTTCCCCCAAAGCTGAAGCCTCTAAAAAGTAACACACCCCTGCCTTTGAACGGTTGCTGTGTATTTCCACAATATCAAAAGGTTTCGCCTCCTCTATGACCTTGTGCTACCACTGCAGTTGAATACCCCAAATGTTTTAGAGCCAGATCCTGCAATCCTAAATGCAGGCAAGACTCCTGTTACTGTTTAGGCAAGTTTTACATTGCTAAGAAATGAGCCCCATGGGGATTTGATGAACTCCAGAACCCTTCCCTTGGTTACCTCCTTATGGTACTGATGATTTCTAAGCTTGGACAAGTCAGAGAAACAGAAATGAAGAGACTAACTCCAGCACAAAGCATGGTAACACAGAACCAGACACAGTCCTGCAGCTCCTTCCAAATTCAGGCAAAGAACACCCAGCATGGGCACGATGAGAAAATCAACAGAAGAGAAGAAACCAGCCAGAAAATGCAACAGGCCAGTACAGGAAGAGGTTAAAATTCCAGAGCACCAGTAGTCCAGACCTCAAAACCCTCCACATACAAAAACCTACAGCCAGGTTTCATCATTAAATATGATGTGACCGCATGTAATTACTACCTCAATTTTTATAACTCCTTTAGCAGTCCCATCCTATTCAGCATTAGCTGCAGGTTCATTAAAACAGACTAATGTTATAGGTCTAACTTTTGTGGTGCCTTGCAGAAGTAAAAGGTAGAGATTTGAGCTGATTAAGACAGCATTTAACCCAGTAACTATGGTGTAAAAAGGGACTGAAGGTTTGATCAACTGAATTAACAACTTCACTTTTGATCTAGCAGAGAGAAATCCACAAACATCAAAAGCAGGTTTTACTTAGCCCCTTAATATCTGCGATTTGCCCTAAGATGTCAGCTCTTCTCACATATATTGGACATGAATCACAAATCCTGTGATTACGCCTGCCAAGACTCCTCAGAAGAGGGGTAGGATTTCCACCCCCCCACACACCTCTTTGCTAGGGAAAGATGGTTCCTGGTGAATACACATATCAGAACCAATCAGCAAGGTATTGACCTGTTTGGATGTGAAGTCATTAGTACAAACAGAAAACTTCAGAAACATTGGAGAAAAGAAAGAAAAAGATGTTTTGCAATAAAGGCAAGGATGATCTGCATCTTAAAAGGT
Source organism: Chroicocephalus ridibundus (assembly GCF_963924245.1). Classification (NCBI taxonomy): domain Eukaryota; kingdom Metazoa; phylum Chordata; class Aves; order Charadriiformes; family Laridae; genus Chroicocephalus; species Chroicocephalus ridibundus. The sequence continues at coordinate 10,424,962 of NC_086292.1, forward strand.
CACGTTCTTGTCAGAACAAGAAAATTTATGGAATGTATGTAAGTGTCAGGATCTTCAGTTGCATGACAAGCATAAATAGGTAGGATGTTTTCAAACAACGTTTGAAGTGGCAGGGGAAGATGCCGAGGGTCTCACCAAGAGGAAGGGACCAGACAGGGAGGAAGGGAGCGCCAGGGCCTCACCGTCAGACTGAGTGTCCGCACAACACTGGCTCAGAGGCAGAAGCTGACTCACGGGCCAACCTCTGCTGACAGGGCACGGTCCCTGGCACGCCTCGATACCGGCTGAAAAAGCCACAAAAAGCAATGATTGCTGAGGCGTCAGCAACAGCACAGCACTGCCAGCCGTGGCGGTGGCTTGACAGCATTCGCGGAGGTGGTAATTGGCAACCGTGGGGCCTGCCGGATGGACAGATAGATCTCGCTGGAAACCAAACCCTCAGTTAGCTAATTTAGAAGACAGGCAGGTGTACTCTGACAAATACCTCCCCCTCCACAAGCACACGCGCACACACACTCCACAGATCTCAAGGCGTGCATGCAAAACACTGCTTTTCCCAGGATTTCTATTATTTTAGCTTTATAAAATTATTGCTTTAAGTTAGTTTACTGCCTGCCAGTTGGCTGCATTTCAGAGCTATTCCAGCCCACACAGCTAAATTTTTTTAAGGCATAAAAAAGTGTGGGGGTAAAAAAAAATGTCTAAACAATGCCATAAACTTGATGAAAGCTAAATAATCCCAATCCTTTTCTATTAGGAAAGAACTGGTATGCTAATCCCACCATTCTAAGAGCTGGCAAATTTTGAAGGGAGATGCCTTTATCTGCCTCTCACCTTTAACCTATTTTATGCAACTTGAGCATTTACTAGACTGGCACAAGGAGACAGTCACTGCCATTCTTTTCATCACGAAGCTGCTTTTCCCCAAACCACCTTTCCCTCTCCAGCCCTTCAGCTACAACTCTGGCCTTCTACCAACTAAACCGAAGGGAGATCCATTTTTTGGTAGTTGAGGTATGGGAAGATACCAGGACAACCACTTGGCAAGGAAGGGAAGCACAGTTCAGAACAATGCCACTGATGTTTTAAATGGCAGAACCTAATCCTCCCTTGTGCACGACCTATGGTTCATCAATCCTTTAAGGCAAGAAGAGATTATTCAAAAGCGCCAACACTTGAGAATGGCCATCAAACACTAAGCACCTGCACACATACTGCACAGAGTTATCAGACAATGCCACTGCCCCAGCAGGTTGCAAAATACACAAGGCAAAAGTTATCCCCTCTTAAAAATGGGCCAGCACAGACATACATGCTCTTTGTCGCAGGTGAAAAACGTGTGTGTCTCATCTTCAACATGAGAATGCCTGACCACAGCCCAGCTGACAAACATGATCCACAGGGCGCCCAGCAGGGGTGAGACTCTTCCCCGGCATCTGACCTATGCTAAGATGAGATCAGTCACAAAACTCAGGGCATAACAGCAGCCCCAGCCCCTTTTCTTACACAATTTGCCCAGGACAGAGGAAGATTCTCCCAGCCACCACCTCAGACCCAATACTTGCTCCCCGACATGCACCTTGGCTCTGACACCTAATGGGATCCATCCTTTCCCCTCTTGGCTCAAGGCAATCCCAGACTCCCAATGCTCCTACCACCACACACCTCAGTAGCACAGTTTGATGCTCAGTGCCTGCCTTACTTAAAATCCCGTTTCCAAGCCAAACGAACTGAAAATAGAAGCAACAAGCAGAGATGGCTTCCAAATAGGCAGCCTGTACAGAGCATCACCGCCATCCTCCTCCTGGGTCTGACCATGTCACTGTCCCTGGATTTGCACTGGATCTGCTCACTGAGACCTGTGCAATACAAAGCCCTCCTGGTACCTCTGGCATCCCTCAGGGACAATCCACAGTCCCCTGAGTCCACTTAGTCCCAGCTTAGCTAACTGCTGGCAGATCTTAGCCCTCTTGTGCACCTAGAGATGAACCACCTCCAGCTGTGACTGACTTCTGTCTCTCAAGCATTGCTAAGCAGCAGGCAAAGGTTTCCCCTCCTTCATCCCTCATTCCTTCCCATCTTTCTCAATAACACATCTGATACTCTAAGCATTTGCTCTCGTTGTGCACATAAACCTTCCAGCCAACACCACCAGGCTCAAGCTCTCAAGCCACCCCTCCCGCCAGCACAATGGCCGTCACGTGCCTGTTTCTCTCCACTGAGTGTTGAAGCCGTTTCACAGGGGCTTAAGATAATGTTGTCAAAACTGTATCTTTGTGTCTGCAATGAAGTGCAGGCTCTTACTCACCTCTCTTTTTATTAGATAAAAATGCTTTCAAAATTGGTAAATTAATGACTGTATGCCAGGCCTAGGGCTCCACAGACAGAAGTAGAAAACCTAACAGGGTTTGCTCCAAATTTGCTTTGCTAGTAATAACCCTAAAGAAACAGCCAAATGAACACAAATGCCATATTTTACTCCTACTGTGGATTTTTACTTCTTTTTAGTTTATTGTAGGATATTTAGTTTCTAATGAAATATGAAATTTAGTGATGGGGAAGATTATTAAAACATAGCAGTAACAGATCTTAAACTTACTTTTTATGGAGTATTTTTAGAACTCTCTCCAAAACAACAGATCTCCAGCTCCCATGGTTGCCACTAAATGTCAGCATTTGACAGTTTCCATACAGTTATCTCTCAGACAACAGTTTCTGTCTGTAATTAGGACAATAACTGTCTTAAATCTGAAGTGGCTGTTGGTAAATAGTGGCATTTTAAAGGCAGGTTACTGAAGAGACCACAGTCTGTGAGAGCAACGTTTGGGGGTGTCCCCCAGGTCTGTTCAAAACGAGAACAATGTGGTCAAGTCTAGCCTCTCTGGCTACACACCAGAAATAGGAAATCAGTGAAATAGAAATGTGAAGCAGTTAACTGATTCACAATCAAACCCAGATTTTTATATGTATTTTGCCAAAGGATTATTTACTCATTTAAGTTACTTTTTTGCAAAGGAATCCCACAGAGCCAAATTACGGTATTTCTCTTTTCTTGCAGAAGCTGGCAGGGGGTCACATACTTCCTCAGCAGCATTCATGGACAAGCAAAGTCAGAGGAACCATCTTTTTTTCCCCTGGTCTATCCTTTCTCCTTTTCTGGTCATTTATTCCAAGATTGGAATAATCCAAATAAATTCTCATCAGCAGACGCATTTCTTCGCCTGCAAAATCTTGACATTTCAGTGTGCTACCATTTCTCATTGGAACAAAAAGAAATACACTTTTTTCCTGTCCCAGCAAGGAATAAATATACATCCGTATACAAGCACGAGCCAGCAGACAAGACAACTGATAAAGGACGTGTGGGAAAGGGAGATACAGCCTTTGATCTTACCACTGCCCAGCTGCTCTCCAGGAAAGTCTCCAGTTGTCTCTAGAAGGGAAAACTGTCCCAGTATACTCATGCAGACCTGCATACGCAGACGTATGCAAACCTGAAATTGTATGTCCTTCACATTTTGTTCTTTTCTCCTCAGATGCAGCCTTCATCCAGGTACCCAGATTGCAGCGTAGGCTGCCTGTGTTGTTATTCAGAAGTGGCAAGGTGCTAGAAATCAGATGTTGGTAAACTTTAAAGTGCAACGCAAGTTGTTTTCAGTACACTATGAAATCCTAGCTGAAGTTTAACATGTAAATATCCCCCATCATCCACCTACAAGCTTCTCAAGCCTTGCCTGAAAGACAAACTGAGGACCGACACCTGTCCTTTGGTATAAGCTCCAAGTCTCAAGAGCTTTGCAGAGGTACCTTTAATGTTTTTGGTGTACTTCAATAGGATTTTGTACTTACACTTGTGACACCACAACAGAATTCAAATATACCAACAGAGCAGCAGCTAGGGAAAGCAATTTCTTCTGATGCTCAGAAAGCAAAGGTATTTTACAATATAAGAACCAAGTCCCAATTTAATGACTCCTAGGTGTTCCTGAAAGAATTGTAATTTTGAGAACATATAAAAGAAAATATGCTGGACACGCTAATTGCATCTTCTGTCCTCAAAGACCAAAAGGGAAGCCAATTATCACATACACTCAACAGGCTACAGCACCAAAATACCCATCAGCATAAGGCAGCAGCTCCGGCAGCACATCAGCTTATGTCTGTTGTCTTTATGCAGTCAGCAGTTGAAAAAAGTTTGCTTGAAGTGGTAGCACAGGAGGGAAAACACAAGTGAATACAGCTGGCATTTCAACCAGAGTTCATTGTACGCTGCAGCTGAGGACAGGAATTATTTCTTCTTCTTTTTTTTAAAAATAACTACACAAGAGGAAAAAGAAAGTTGTCTCTTCCTGAGCTACACCCCATCCCTGCAGACCACAAACCCATTCAAGGACTTCTCTGAGTCACAGCCTGAATGTGGCCTTTCCCAGAGAAAAGGCACCCACAGCAATCACATTAAAGCGGAGCCAGAGAGCGCGAGTTTTTTCACATGCTTCAATGGCTGACAGCACTTTCATTTCCATTTGGCCACCTGGTATTCAGCCCAACTCATCTCCTGAAAGTGTCTAGAAAATTAAAAGGGAGGAACAGCATACTTCTGTGAGAAAGCGAGGACAAGGGATTGCAGTCTTGCACACATTCTAGCAAAGTCCCTTTTGAATGTGGCTGGGCTTCACAAGACATAGCAATTAAGCATCGCTTGCAGAGCACCTCCTTCTCCAGCCCGTACGCACCAGGGAGGGCAGCAGCTGCTACATGGCCCCTGCTCAAGGTCTCCAGTCGTGCAGGCAAAATTGAATTTTGCTGCCCATGGATCAAGCCTGGGTTGCTCCAGCTGGTGGGAGACACGTGAGGAGTCAGACTTGCTGTTCCTGCTACCAGGAATGGGATAGCAGAGAGACAGTCAACAACAGCTGGTGCTGGGACCGAGCCACCTCCTTCATCCCACGTACGCCTTGCCCCATCCCTCAGACCCCAGCCTGGCTCGCCAGGGCTCTGGCACCACCGCGGAGGCAGCAGAGCAGCAGCTGCCGGGGCTGCCCCTGCCTGAGCACCCTTCTGCTTTGCCCAGAGCTGCTTGTTTTCACACCTCCATCTAGCAAACCTGTAAAAACCAGCACAACTCAAGAGAAGCACAGGAGGTGCCTCTCTACAGTGGAAAAGAGGATCGCTCTTATAAGGTTAAGAATGTTCTCAAAGCAGTATTTTATTAGCCTTCCTAAAAAATGAGAAATACAGGCTATGAATACAGTGCAAGCAAAGCAGGCAGAAGCTGGATCTGGAGTAGGAGCTTAAATCACTACAGCCAGCTCTTTAGATCAAGAAATATAGTTAATTTTGATGAGGAAAATGAAGTGTCCAGCTTGCTTTTGAACAAATCATCTATTTTATGAGAAGCATTGCAGTCCATTTGCTTTTAATTTATTCCAATGACTTGAAAACCTGTATGTATTTTTTTTATACTAAAGAAACAAAAGATCTTGCTGGTGACAAACAAATAGAAATCTATGAGAGCTGGCAAAGGGAGGAATATGTAGAAGTAATCGTATGAAGAACCAAGCCCAACAGAAGTTAGTCTCCATGCAAACCAGCAACCGCAGTTTCAGAAAACATACCCCAAGGAGGAAGGAAAAGGATGCAAAGCTGCCCTGGCCTGACAGGACACACACCCCTTGGGCACCCATCACAAGCCCTGCCAGAGACGAACTGTGGAGAACGAAGCAAGGGACGTTCTGCTCCTGCAGACAACTACGTGCATGTGGAATTCAAGGTAAATGCAGCTCCCATGTCAGCATCTCCTAGTTCAGGCAAGTTAATGGGTGGGTAGATTTGGTCCTGCTAACATTAATGTTAACATTTTTCTCCAGCTAAAGTTTCCAGAGCCTCCTGTACTGCCCTGCTTACACGCTAACTAATGGATGCGACAGCTCAGTCAAGGTGCCGGCACTGTTACGCTTTGTTCACAGGGGGGCAGATCTCAACATATTATACCCACTTAGAAAAATCCTCCAACGGCAAAGCATTTTTTTTCAAATCTGTCATCACAGAGGGACACTTGCAGAGCAGATGTGCTTAGAAAGCATCAGCACACAAAGCAATTTTTCACTATCACTGTGCCACTTTTGGACAGTGCAATGAATTCTGTAACTTCCATGTCAAGTTGGGTTTTGCTCTTTCAGAGATTTAAACTACGGGCTCTTTCCAACCATGTCAAGACTTAGCTGTCTCAAGCAACTTAGATTAGCTGACTGGTTGAAGTAAAATTGTATTTTATAGCAGCCAACATACCCAAACATCCTTTACCCTTACCCTTAAATCTGATACAGGGCGTAAAAGATTGTAACACCTCCAGAACATACAAAAACATGAGAGGCAGCATACTGTCAGTAGTGAAAAGGCTCATTTCATTTCACTGGGTTTCATATCAGATAGCCACCACTTAAGTCCCAAGGCTGTCTGGCAGTGACGGACCCTACCACACAAGGAGGTTACCCAACAGAGTAGATGCAGAGCTCATTTAGGCAGGACTAACTGGCTCATCCTCAGCACAGTTCCCTGCACCCCTGCCAGCAGTGAGATGTCATCTTGACATTTCACCCCCGAAGTCACCCACCTCTTGTGGAGTCCAGACTTTTCTCTCTCACTTTCCTGGAGGTGAGCAATTCAGTATCTGTCTGGAGACTGTTTTAAAACCTGCAGTACCTGAAGCTTTGTTACATAAAGCAAAACATTTGCTATAAAATTAGCACAACAAGCACAAGCGTAAGCTACATCTTTTTCTGCCAGGATGGATCCCATCACCTGGTTTATGATCAGAAATAACACAGCAATAGTTTTCTCTCTAATGAGTGCCTTCTGGATTCCTATCAGTGCTACAACTACCTGGAACAAGAGTCACCCCAAGCACACATCTGCTGTCCTCTTAACTCAGACACATCTGTATTTTGAACACTTCCCAGAATATGGTCTAAGCAAAATAAAAACACCAGAGAGGCTTCTCCACCGAATCCAACAGGCTCTGACAAAGACCAGCTTTGCAACCAGGTAGTACTTCTCGGCACAGGCATCTTTATTTACATCCTAATACAAGAAGTTTCATCAAAATTAATAGGTTTCTCTTAAGAGCAGTAAAAGCAGTTCCACATTAGAGGAAGAGCCCTGGTTAGGATGCAAATGTGAAAGGTTTACACTTTCCTATCCAGCAGACAGATTTGGAGGATTACCTTTTACCTCGAGGGTAATTTTTCAAGATAAAGCTGTCTCTTCCATTTTTTTTGATCACGGAAAAGATGCTAGATTGCCACAGATGGTAATTTGTTTTCATTTGGTGTGTTTTACATAGTACATTTTATAGATTATACTAGTTAACTCAATGTAACAAATAAAATTAATTTCAAATTCAAATACTGAGCCTCCCTAATCTTCACAACATGCCATTACTGTCGGGGTAGCACAGTTTGAATATAATAGGGGGAACAAGGTCCTTTGGCAGTCCCATCACAGACCATCTGCTGACTGGCGAGTCCCTTTATGACTTGAAATTCAGAGGAACTGACTGACACCGACGTACAGAGTGCTCAACACCAGATAATATGAGGCCCCCAGTTTCTTTGCAGTAAGAATAGTACTGCCTATTTATTTTACAGGGGCTTCTTCAGAATTGTTCATATTCATATATTGTTCTCTTCTTCCTAAACTGTATTTGCAGATTCTGTTATTCAAATGCGCTTTCATGAAGGTGAAAGATAACAAATAGAGCCAGACATGTGGTACTTCACAGGACAGAAATACAATTCACCTCACTATAAGAGGACTGCAATAGCATTTTAAAATGCCCAATTTGCAGAGTCAGCAAAACTGTAGTTCTAAAGAAAACTTTAAAAACGAGCACGTAACCCACTCCCCCCACAGAAGTGTTACTTGAGGGAAATAATGGAAATAAATGGAAAATAAAAATGCTACCCATCATGTACTGCACTACGTATTTCAGTTAGCACTCTCCATATGCACATCTCTGATCTTCTTTAAACTCAGAACTCAGTAACATTTCCAAGCACTATTCCAACAACCAAACTGGCTTTTAGACCTCCCACAATGCGTTTTGTAGAGGTTGCGGCAGGGGTGGAATACAGGATGTTAGGAGTGCAGAAGAGGAGGGGATACGCAACTGTGGTATCTTTTGCTCCCGGAGAGCTGCTGAAGCCCAGGCTGCTATAGGCAATCCTGCAGCACTACCTAAATCCCGGACTGCAACAACTCAGAATCTTTTTTTTCCCCAAGGTGGGAGAAGATAAAAAAAAAAAACAACGAACAAACAAAAAAAACCCACAACACACCACAACATACAGGGAAGGGTTTTTTTTTTAGTATTAAGAAAGCAGTTTGTACTTATTAGAAAGTAAGAAGTATAAAAAAAATATAATTAAAAAAACCCCAACCTAGCTAACACGGTATAAGGTGCTTGTCTGTCTCCCCACTGCGAATGAATGAATTCCAAGATAAATGTGCCTTAAGTAGAAGAGAAATACTGAAGGCACCACCCCTCAACCAACTGGAGCTAACCTTGCCCTTTCCTCAGGCATTAATGAGGGCTGATGGAAGATGATGAGGAACACCATATCTTCAGTAATGCACAGAGATTTCTCTACCAGGCTAAGATGAAATAATTTACCATCCAAGATTTAACATCCATACTTGCCCATTCCTTGCTAACATGCCCTTTTTCCCTTAATACAATCATTACTGGTGTGACCTTTCAAGTTCCCCACACAATCTGTTGTTAATTCTTCTGAGCACTTCATCTCCTAATGTATCTCTTCTAAAATGTCCTACAGTTAAATCTTTTGCTATAGAGCTGCTTTGTCTATACATTAAAATAAAACTCTACACCTTTCGTCAGTGTTATCACTATATACATGAACTGTTAGCAAGGTTTATAAAACACAATGGGTTCCTCTAGTAGAAGGCTAGAAAGGGTTTTGTAAATTGATGGATTGCTGGCATTTGGAAGCTGGTAGTCGGAAAAAATAGCTTGGTTTGAACTGTGGGGGGAGGGTGGTGGTCTGTGCTTGTTTGGCTGGGTTTGCCTGTTGTATAATTTTTCCATCAGACTAAAAGCTTAACAGCCCACAGGTTTTAGGGTACTATTTTGTTTTCAACAGGACTGGAGCAAACAATGAAGGAAGAGCTTTATGAAGTTAGATCTATCCTTTGCCCAGGCACTCCAATACTTCGACTGCAGATCCTGAACTTAAAACTCAACAGAGACCAACTTCCAGAAAAAATCAGCCCAAGCCCCTTAGCTACCAGCTACTTTTAAAAAGCTTTAACCCAGAAGTTTCCCCCTCCCAGAAGAGCCGCATTCCCATTGGTGAGTGAACCAGTTCCAGGCCCCACCAGCACTGGGACAGACAAACATAGGAAGAACATGAACATGTTTGTAGAGAAGAGAGGAGCACCATCAAGGCAAGATTCAGTCTGGACTGGGTCCAAATTCTGGAATTCACTTCTCAAGAGAGAAGTGAGCACTTTAACCACACCATTCTGACTTTCCATGGATGTAACATCACCACGGTCTTACATTTTTCTCTTTCTTCACAAAAAGATGATGCATACATGCAGAAAGCCAACCTTCTTAAAACAGTATTATGTGCAACCCCACCGGTGGACTGCCACAAAGGCGATAGTGAGTTCTTCATATGTCTCTTCCTTAAGATTATCCCACAGCCATTAAGGTTTGTGGGACATTGAGCCTGCTTCTGAAACTGCCCCTTACCAATTTCATCACACCTTACCCATTCCTGCATCCTTTACATTCAACTTCCTAAGTAACCTGTTGTGAATTTGATTTTCCACTGAACAAATACTTACATAATATTTGATGACTATTTTTTCCTTATTCATTAATCGTGATGAACGCATCATGAAATTCTCTAATGTATTCATTATTCAATATTATTCAAACATTTTGTCAGCAAATAATTCTTGGTTTATAGGTCATTCGAATTGCAAATTGTAACTATTATAGTCATAGTTTGCCATTTATTTTTTAACATATGTAATTTATTTAACTTAAGTAATGCATACAGCCAATTTAATCAATGTGCAGTGAATTTCAATTTGTGCATTTGGCTTTAATATTCTTAGTTACATAAATCATGCACTCAGGAAACTGAAAATAATAATATGGGATTTAAGTGAATAATTGGAACCACATGAACTAGTTCCATGGAAAACATGAAAATTGTCCCATAGACAAGCAAATCTAAATTCACTTTCCAAATCATATGAACACTTGCAACTCTTTTTTTCCCTTTCTAATTCACGCTGATACAGTTAATTTGCAACAAACCCATGCCAGCAGCTACAGCAGACATTGCCAGATTGCTTTCCACTTCCTCCTCTGTATCCTTATTTAGGATATTAAATAACCCTGGTCGCTATTAACTTTTCTTCATGCGGTATCTCAGAAGACATCTGACCACCACATATAGCGAAAGACCTTCAACTTCCACAGCATTTGGGAGGCAAACTGCAATTAGTGGTTACCTGAATCAATCATAAACAGCCTAGGACAGCTCTAGTTCCTTAATGCCTTTGATTTTATTATAAGACCCAAGATAAAAATATAATGAGGTTCAGTAATAATAGGAGTTGGTCCTCTGGGACTTAAAATTGAAGTAAGTAGGCAGAAATTAAATGTTTATCTAGCAGATTCCCATTTGTTTATGCTTTAATGTATACCTCCACCCATGCTTCTACTGCAATTAGGGAAGAGCCCGAATTAGTCTGATCATCCTCCTTCAAGAAGCAGAGAATAAAAAATAAAGACAGAAGAAATTAAGGAAAAAAAAAAAAGTGAAGCTGACAGTCAATATCTATTACCACCATCACTTTTCCTAGTGAAAAGACCTTCCTTGTAACTGGCAATGGACCAAAACCTGCACTACCTCCACAGCCCTGAGACTTCCTCCTTAAACTGAACCCAAAGCAGAAAACACAGCACAAGTATACACGAACAATTTGGAATAAGCTTGTATGTGCTCACCCATATCGATACATTGTACAGTCTACAAATGAGCAGATGATGTAGAAACAAGAGCAGACATATTCTTTCTTATACCACTAAAGTCAGATTCTAACAAAAAACACAGCCCGTGCCCTCTGTAGGCAAGTCTAGAAAGGGCTTTCAGACACACGAAATTGGTGCCGAGATTCAAAGAGCTGGGTTAATCGTGGGAAAAGAATCAGCCACAGCAAGTCTAGATCCAAACACTTGCATTCCCTCCCCTCTTCTCAAGCTGTGGAGCTGTTCAGACGTGCAGGGTTTTGCTTCAGGCTGCTCTCCAGTTATTAGAGGATGCGTGTTTCGCAGATGTCGCATCATATCCCAGACAGACCAATAAGTAAAAAACTGTAACCACCACTGAATCGTTGAACCGGCATTTAAATGGACAGAATTGTCGTTATGCACATGAATCAAAATGGGCTTTTTTGAGTGAAGAGACAAAACAAAAGCAACTTCTGCAGTCAGGTTTTGTGCAAATTCATATAGATGTTGTTGTGTCTTGTGACAATGTCAAACAGTAATGACATAAGACTTTCACACTGGTGTAGAATATACAGTCAGTCAGTTCTGGAAGCAACATCCATTAGAAAAACCAATCCTCATGGACAAATTCTTCTGATAGCAATTACAGAACAGAAAACAGACTTTGGGGGTTGCCTGACATTAGGATTTTGGGTCTGAGCAAAAAGGCAGTAGGGAAGTTGAATGGCCCTTCCAAGGAATTATAGGGCCAGTCAAGCCTGAAGAGGATTAGATGGGAAATGGCATGATCTAAGTACTCTGCTCATTTGGGTGATAAACTACAATTCTTCAAAGGGTTCCAAGACCACTACATCCAGGGTAGATTCACTCTAATGGTAACCCACCCAGGCATCCAAACCTAACTACCTGATTGAGTTCGGTACACCATTGCATAGCATGAACTCCACTGCAAGGGGATACAGAACTCACTAAACTCATTCCTAGATTTCAACACCCTAAATTTCTGCCCCTTTTCCAGGTGGTAGCATCAATCTGCTTAGCTCATGCAGGTGGGTGAATGCCAAGGTGAGAAACACAGGCTGCACCTATCAGTTCTCGCCCACAGAGCCCTGTTTGCAAAATGGGAAAGGAAGAACACAAGCTTTTGTGAGTTGTTTGCACAACGGGTTTCACCTGAGAGCTCAGAAAGCCTTCAGCACATGTAATTTTGTGCAGCAACAGCCTGTTGTACTGACAAAAGAGAACTGGCCCTCCCTAATTCCCCCCACCAAATTCTCTACGCATGTACCCCCATTTTAAAGGCAGGCAGAAAAGCAGGTGGCACAGGGGCAACACAAGTGGAACCACCCTTTCTTCGCACTGTGCAGCTGGACTTGAAACTGGGGTCCCTGCAAGCCTCTCCAAGGGTGATGCTAGCCTACACTGCCATACAAAAAAAATGTTCATTGCAAAGTCTTTCTTCCTTTTCCACTTGCATCTTTCTCCTCATTCTACATGACAAAATCTGAAATCCTTACTAAATGCCATGACACGCTGAATTGTTATTAACAAGCTTATTAGAGCTGTGAAACAGGATTTCCATTACATAAATCTCTTACTTTCCCCATAGTACAACAGAATACCACCCTAAGTATCTCATAATGCCCAGTGACCTACCTATTGCCTTGTAACAGAAGCAATCATATCTGATTTGCCCTTTATGAATTCTCCAGCTGTCCTGATTCATTAACATACTGTTAAGTGTTCCTCGTCTGGCAGTGAGAATGTCCTGCTCTCCCATCTCCTAAGTAGCCTCTCTCCATTCAGCTCCTTGTTTAATCAATGCTAATTACATAGTCCTGTGATCATCTCCTGAAATTAGCACAAATGGTAACAAGATCTTTGATTGCCAATGTTTTTGTAAATGTTATATTAAAAAATAGCACTAAAATAACAGCATAGACAAAATTTGTATTAGAACCATGCGTGCTGTTTCAAAATTCACAACAAGGATGGCATGCAGAGTGGGAGCCCACTGCCATTCACTTCAACTGATTCAATTAAACAGTGCACAGAGAAAACCACCTACTTCCAGTTTAGAAAAGCGCTGGTGAAGAAAAAAAACAATCTACAGTGCGTATTAGCAATAAGAGAACACGGCATTACAGCTGCAAATTCTCAATGTGTCATCTTTTAAGAAAAAAAAGATTTAGTTATAACCTCATTAATTTAGCAATATTTGGGGATGAGGAAGAAAAAAAAAAACCAAAACAGTGTAAGCAAATTTCAGAATATTGTTCAGAAATTGCTCAAAACCAAGGCATTAGATGAAGATTGCTTCTTCTAACTGTGCAGCATGACGTAGTGCCAGTCCCTGCACAATACAAAAGCCATTACCAAATAGCTCCTGTGTGAACTTACAAGAAAGAGTAGAAACATGCCTGTTTGGTACTCAAAGTCAAACCTCTATAAACGCCCATTACTCAATGGGAGCTAAATAACTAGAAAAATATAGGACAGGTCATTTCAATATACAATGAGATGGTAAATAAATGACTATCCAAGATACCAAGAAAAATGAGTCAGGAATGAGTTGTGTAACCGGGTCAAGTCATTAATTCTGAAAAGAACTGGGAGCCTGGTGGATAATTTAGAGTGATCGTCCGAGACAAGAAGCAACTTATTGGAGAAAGTTTTTATGAAAATGATGTCTTAAATGTTTTACTGTGAATTAATAAAACAAATTCCTGGAGGATGATGAGCTATTAACACACCTCAACCAAAGGCCCTACTACAGGATCCTACACTGACCAGGTTTTAAAAAAAAAAAAAAAAAAAAAAAAAAAAAAAAAAAAAAAGATGAAATCCCAATGCCTCTGAAGTCAGAGGCAAAATCCTGACTGGCTTCTCTCTAGCCCAGTTCTCACCAACTGTCCAGTCAGATGTTTCCAGTTTCCTCTGCCGAGTGCTCTGCTGAGCACTAGTCCTGAGTCATAGCACCATTAAGATCATCCTCTATGGGATATGGATGGAAATTCATGACAAATTTATTCAGATTCCTAATTTGGCACTGGCCACCATTTCTGTATGGTCACCCTTCTACTCATTGCAGGAGTTAAGAAAATAATATGCCCTTTCTCCCATCAACTCTTATTCTTCCTTAATTTCTCTATAAAGTTCTGTGAAATGGGTAACGTCTTAGCAGATGTAACAAAAACCAAACACCATGAACCTTCAGTGTAGTGTAGTGCAGACCTAAAACCAAGCAATCATCCTCATCTTCGTGTTGTTTTGCTGCACACATGACTGACATTGAACATCATAAATCCCTCTGCAAGGACACTGAAACATCAGAGCAGTACAGGTTATCTAGAACTAAGGAATTTGTTCTTAATTTTGATAAAGAACAAGTTGGATTACCTTCTGTTAGGACTGGTCCAAGTAATACTTGTTCACCAGCTCACCTGAGGACCATTCTTTCTACCCTATGGTTTCTATAAAGGTTTTTCTGAATACTCAAGAATTCTGGATAAAAAGCAGGAACCTGAAGACTCATTACTGTCAACAGAATTTCAGAAGCGTGCTGTTACAAATACATACAGTCAGAGATTAAAAAAACAATGCTGATAACATGTGGCTTACAAATTGGGTACAAAGCTTCTTTTTTTCTCTCCATAGATTATCTAACAGAAAATGATTACCACTGTACTACCCCATTTCATTTCTATCTGTAACATCATCATAGGCAAAAGAAGAAGCCTCAGGAAGGCCCCTTGCTCCATCGGACTGCAGTGCAGCAAAGGACCTCTGGAAGCTTTGAGCTCCTCGTCTGCGCTCCAAGCACCTGCCAGAGCTTCCAAACGTCCTGGTGAGGCAACCACACACAGCAGTGCCAACAGCACACACAAAGCAGTTGTCATGTGCAAATGACATCCAAGGGCTCTTTCTTTTAGTTCCCTACTCTTCTGAAACAAGATGAAGACAGACAGAGGCAAAATGTCATTTAACTAGAGAAACTGCCAGTGAGAAAGAGGTTATTTGTTGTGCAAGCAAGAACTGGCATGTGAATTTTAAACAGATGTAACGGTTAATTAATGCTTAATATTCCCTTGCAGCATTGGAGATGTGAACTAATAACATTTCTGACCTCTTGTAGAGGACGATTCACTGTCCAACACCACAATCATTTTACAAGAAACTCAAATACAAACCACCTTGAAGCTTTTGCTGAAGGGAAATATATCCTTGGCCCCTGGACACATCCACTGCAAGTCTTCACACATCCATGGGACATGACAAGCTGATGGGAGGAAGGCTCCACAGAATTGCATACTTCCAGTCACCGATGACTGAGAAATTCACATTGAAAGGAGTGCTGAGAAGGATAACCTAGGAGATCAGGCAAACTGAGATTCAATTCTACAAGATGAAGGCAGCAAAATAATTGACTACTAAGTACATTGGGGGAAAGCACCCGGGAGGCAGAAAAGCTATTTACACAGCCCCAAGTAACCATGGGTATACCTTTGGGGTGGGAATAAGAAGAAGGTCTCCAGTCATCAGAGCCCAGTGGTCCTGAGGGAGCAGCACATAAAATTAAGGGGAGTATGTGACATGCTTGCCCATTACTGCAGAGGACTTGATAATAAAAGCGTCCCCATCCCACCACACATGCAGGCATCTGACTGTCTAATCTTCCCATTTCAATTAATTGGTTGCACTCCACTATCTCTGAAAAGTAAAGTCCCTTCAAGTTCCTTTAAAGCCTCAGGAAGCATCTACAGAAACAGTTCTGTCATACTCTCGACACATGAATGTTTCTATGGTGACTTTCTAGCACTTCATTGGATTCCCTTTCCTAAATGCTCAGGGTACTCCCACACCACCCTGCAATCCCAAACCCTAGGTAAACCAAAATGGAAAACTCAGTTTTTCTATACCCAAATCTAAATACGCATTTGCTGTATACCCACGCATCACACCTCCATGGCCTGAACATGTTCTGGGGCAATGCCGGATGATGCCACGTCATCCAACCAGTGGCAGTGACACAGACAAAGCTATCTTTTGCTATATATACACCATGAGCTCACTTCAGCCTGGAATATCAGAGTATTTTGTCTTGAAATACCACCTTCTCCTGGAGCATTTATACTCACAGGCTGTTCACAGATACTAGAGCACAGAGTCCACCTAAATACAGAATAACTACAAAAAAGACAAGTTTTCCTCGCTGCCTTCTCCCTTATGGTTTTTTTTCAGTATACTTTCTCCCCCTTTTCTGTTAAGAAACACCTCCATCCTCTTCAAGGGCTCATTACCCTCCCTAAAATATCTTTCTGACACTAGCAAATGCCTTCTGAAAGGGCCAGTGCTGTCGGAGCAATCTGAGACCCCACAAACGCTCCCAGAACATTGACCTCTCAGAACTCCATTCACCTACAACACTTGCACATCCTCATTTGGCTGCTTTCAAGTCATTTACTCTTTTGTTCATAAGCAATTATCAGATCTTCCAGGGCCTGTGGAACAAGTTATCCTTGTCTTCAGCTCGCTATTAGCTCTGAGACCTTGTGGATGGCAGTGCAGGATAAAACCCTTTCCCTATCTGCCTGATCAATCAGTTGATAACCAAGATTTACCATGGCATTGGTAAAGCTAGCACTGTGCATGTATAAACAGGTTAGGTGGTTCCCTCACTGTCTATTATTTTCTTAACAGCCTAGAACATTAAGATATTTCTTGGAAACTCAGTACAGCCCCAAGACTCACACAGCCTTCACAGGTGCTTGCAGGCATTGCCAAATCAGGCCATCCTTTCTTCCTACGCCCCCTCTTTATGCACATTAAAGATTAATACCTTATTTGCTACAGAATTCTGTTATTCTGTCTGCTTCCATCCTGGCACCAATGCAGCTTCCTGCTGAGTTGAACACACCGCTACAGGTACTTTATTTTCAGTTTTGAATATTTTCTGGCAAAGGTAATGTTAACAAAACGAAGGTTCTTGCAAGCAGCAGCTGTTGTGAGTAGCATATATCCTGTGTAACTGCTTAAAGGAAATAATCTGGATGGCTTCCTTTGGGAATTTTGTATAAATGCAGAGGTCTAGGATGCGTAACTTCAACAGGAATCTGAACCTAAGGCTCCCCTTGCAGTCATTTGGGGATATTTTTATTAAACAAGGGTAGGGTCTGCCTAGCAAGGCTCCAATCACAAACCCTCTCTCAGCGCACCCAGCATTCAACAAGCACAGCGGTCATAACAGCAAATAACCCCAGATGCTCCTCCTACACAGTACTCCACTTGGAGCCTTCTGTAGGAGACACTTTTAAAGAAGTTTACCTTTTCAAGAACTTGTTCATTTGTATACAAAAACACTACCAGGGTTATGAGCCAGCTGCACAGCATCGCAGCCACTCAGAGGAAATCCTGATGCTCAGTGATTAACCCACGCCACGGTGCTGGTCGTTCTTGTATCCACTTATGCATAGGACAGAGTGTCAACTTTAATTTTGAAATTCTGTGATGCTGTCACTTTGTGTCACAGTGTTAAGTGGTTTTGATTATTTGATGTCAGCTCAGTTTACTTAAAGCATTCCCACTGCTTGCATTTGCTTCCCATCAAAATGTGTCAGAAATCTCTTACTAAGGTCCATTCTTAACCCAAAGGGGTTAGCAGGACCCAGCTGCAACCGCTGGTGGTCACAACAAGCAATGTTTACTTGGAAGGTTCTCCAAGAGCAGCTGTCCTCATCACAGCATCACTCCCACTGGAACAAGTCTGGTCCTCAAGAAACCCATTCTGGAGAACTTTTACATGGAAGCGTTTCCAATGACCAGGGCTGCTTGCACCGTGCACGAGGCAGGCAAGCTGGCTATACTACTGGCTGCCCAGGCCTCCTCAGCCAGGCAAAGGGTTTCCTTTCCCAACACTGTACCCTTTACAAGGGAAACACTTCAGTTCAGTGTGTGACAAAACCTCCCTCAAGCATTGCCAGCTTTTCAGTACAGTAATGGTCCCAGGCAGCAATACTTTCCATTCACCTGTTTCATTATAAAAAGGACATGGGTCTTTTTGTGAAGATGGGTACTGCAAGGACTGGAGTCTCCCCTCAGGTACATGCCCTAAGAATGAGACACAAGTGATGCTAATTGACTTTCAGCTTTTCTTCTCATTACTCATTCATTTCTACAACCTGAATTCACTCTCCTCTGCCCAACCATGGAACATTAACAGCCTTCTCAGAGCATCCTGGCAGCAAGAAATATCAGGTAAAATGCACTCCCACTGACGTCCAACTTCCCTGGACCATGAAAACCTTCACAGCCAAGTGATACGCTCTAGTACCGAACTTGAACACAAGCTGCAGGGTTAGATGAACAAATCACTGAACGCCACCAAAATTATTATGAAAATGAGTAATAACATGTTCTTTAAAGCTCTCCTGACTAAGTCATGACCTCCCAGTGCACTGTTAGCGTTGATAAAGTTTCCTTTATGTCAAGGAAACTACATTCATTGTAAACTGATTCACACATGATCAGAATCAATCATCTGTGTTTTCAGGGTGATCCTGGACATGAACTGAATGCCATTAGAACAGGATAGCTAAAGGAAGTCAACAGTGAAAAGCCTGAAGAAAGCAGGAGTATTTTTTTAATAAATTCAAAGTTAATTAAAGAATAACAGTGTTCTTAAATTACTGAAAGATTTAATTTACTCCGGAAACACCTGATTCATCATTAACACTATAAGGATCTCTTTGCATTAATTCATACCCAAATTCAAGGCTGTGCATTTTTTTAAGCTTCTTTCTTCCTGTTCATATTTGTACCCGATTAAACTTCAGTACAGGTGCATACGGGTTAGTAATCACATTTTTATATTTTGCATGCAGATTAGTCCTATTCGAATCTGCATAAATTTGTTATGCATCACTGCAAAAGTGAATGCTCAAGCAACTTTTATTTTTATCTAATCAAATCACGCCTAATGAAAAATGAGCAACTGTGCACAAAGGTGCACTCGGGCAGACTCCAGGGATCCCTGGGAACAGGAATATTTACCATTCAGTAGGGCTACCAGGTGCAGATCTCTACAGCCTCATGGTCAAAGCCTCATCAGGATCAGCCACATCCAAAATGCCAGTGTTACCTTCTGCAGAAAGAGTAAATCAAGGTTTCCCGCTAAAGGATGGACCCAGAAGGGCCTTTCTACAGAACTCCTCACCTAAAACCTTAGCATAGTCAATTAAGACTTGGTAGACTATGATCGAAATCCCTCCTCCAGTATGGAAATGGACAAGTCTCTTCGCTTCCCTATACCTGAATTTTCTGGCTGTGCAACGAGCACCACATCTTTTCTTCCAAGGTAAAAATAGGAGCTGAACCTCAGGCAGAAAAATACTTCATTTAATTAAACTGCCAGCAGTCATATTACACAGTGGTAGGCAATATTAAACAGTTTACTCTGGAAGTAACAAGACAAAGCACACACCTTCCACTGCTGAAATTGTATTAAACCATTTAAAAAGAGACTCTACAATGAAATAAATATGCACAAACTGGCATGACTTCTTAGTATAATTGGCAGGATCTAGTCCAGAAACAAGTCTGCTGGTGGAGACAGTAGGTAGGGGGTTTTTCAAAGCAAAATGTAAGAGACACGACCACTTGAAAATGTCATCCTAAAGTAGGCAACCATGTCCAGATGACTTATAATCGATTTACTCCCTCCTGTGTGCTCCTGTCCATGCCCTCACCCTTCAGCCAGCGCAGACTTCAGAGCAGCTGATGGGTACAGCCCCAGCCCAAAAAGCACCATGGACAATAGTGAGAAAATAATAATGGAGACAAGCAGTTAAAAATTTCTGCAAAGTGATTTCAGACCTAAACTTGAACAGAAAGCTCGATCACTTCCCCAGTCCACCCCTCCACACAGCAAAGGCCAGCGGGTGAGGAAGGAGATGGATACAGAGCACTTGAGGAGCCTCTGGAGGGGGCAAGGCACCTCCACCCACCCATCCCACCCCAGCTATCACATCGTACCCAGCCACCTCACAGCTTTAGGCAAATCCACCTCTCCTCATCCCAGGAGCTAAAGGAAGACAGGTATTGGGATCTGCAAAATCTGTGCAAATTACCATGGGGCTGGAGTAAAGCAACAGTAGCGCATTCACCTGAACAGCTGCGGCAGAAGCAACAAAGGCTTGAACGAATATGGACACTATATCACATGCAGATCATTTTAACATCTGCCTGACCACATAAAAGAACATTGTGCACCGATCTCATCTTCAAACTCGCAAAATTTTTACAAGCGTGCTGCCATCTCGGAAGCACGCTCTGCTCATTTCCTATTATCCAGCACAAATAGCGAGGCAGAGCGGCTGCACCCTATTTCAAGTTCAAATCAGCATGAGAGATGCTTAAGTAAAATCACTACATCAAAATTAACACGCAACTACGCTTTCCATTCAGCAACACTACTGGTATCTCCTTGAAAGGAAAGGAGGTCCCCGCAGACCCAGCCGCCCACAGCAGCAGCACGGGGTCCACAGGGCTTCCTACAGGAGCAAAGCCTTGTGGGCATCCCTGCTCGCAGGGCTCCCTCCTCCTCCTCTATACCCCTCCCCACAAGCAAGGACCCACCACCCTAACTTCTGAATTGCCATTTCTCCTTGTTCCACATGAATTTGTTTAAGGGATTTTGAAAAAAGGAATTTGAAAGGAATTAAGGCTTAGGAACAAGCAGCAACTGGCAGTAAACAAGTTCCCCAAAGTGTGAGAGAGTTTGTCCTCTGCACTCACAGCACATTTCAAGGTCAATTACACTCCCTAACGAACCGCTTAGCCACAGCCAGGCTGCAGGAGTTACACCAGGCTGAAGAAAAGCACAAACAGCTCAAATCTGTGCTTCTGACAGGCTGAAATCAAAACTCATTCCTCTCCAGCAAGGAAGGCTCTGGACCCACGACAGAAGCTAAAACTGCACCTCAAACCTTCTCTCGGCAGCACAGCCATCCTGCTTCAACGGATCCTTCCAGAAACACCTTTTTTCTTTCATTTTAATTTTTTAGTTACGTTTCTATTTACATTTCCTTTAAAAAAATACATCATAACCCTTTTCCCAACTTTCCCATCTGCCACCCCCCTCCTACCCACATCCTCCCAAGAAACACAAACATCACCACCAACTTTGCTAAAAAATCCATACATTGAGATAACCAAGACCCAAATATTTTGTATTATAACATTTACAGAATTCAGTCAAAAATAAAAAAAATGAAAAAACATCTTAGATACTTCTCTTCACTGATGTCTTTTCAGAGAACACATGCACTTTTTCGGCCTAATTTTTACTCTCCATAGACTTGAACAAACAGACCCACTGGTAACACAAATTGGTCATTTGGCCATCTGCACACAGGGACTGTCTTATCTACCCAACATAAAGCGGACAACTTTTTTCACTTCCATCACAGAAAATAATCTATTTCAGAAGTCAAATCCATGTGACTGGATATTTCATTTAAAATAAACAAATAAATAAATAAAAAGCAGCTCTACATCACCACCACCGAATCACACAAACATATTTATTTTTCTGGGGGTCAGATGCTACACCCTGCCCATGGGCTTTGGACAGACTGACGAAATGCAACACTTAAACCGTTGCACCTGCCACCCCAGGTTGCATTTTTTTTCCCCAAAATTCTTACCAGCTCATCAAGATTTATTCCATGCTGCTGGGCCATTAAAAACAGATAACTTTTATCAGAAATCCCAACACTTAACTGCTATACTTAATCCATTAATCTCTAATACATTTTAGAACAGTTTTCTTGCTGTATTATTTAAAAGGACTAAAGTGGATAAGAATCAGTTTTAGACTGACATATTACCTGAATCATTTACCAAGATAACACATTTTTACTGATCATCGCACTGCTATTCAATAGCAAAATTATTGCACATGTTTAAAAGCATTCTGCTTTAGGGAAAACAGACCAGTATTAACACAAATGCATTAAGTCTAATTTTCATTATTGTTGTTGAATACAATGCCAAAAATATATATAAACAACTTTAACAGCTCTAGTAAGTAATATTTATTTAAAAAAAAAATAAAAGGACATTTATTAACCACACAATTAAATTAGTTTTTCCTTTTCTTTTTTTTTTTCTTTCAATAAGGGTATGGCTTTCAAATTATCCATTTGTCTTCACCTGCAATTTACACAACACTCAGAGAGTGTCAAGTCTCTGAACACTGGAAACACTAGACATTTAAATTTTGTAATTAGCTCCATTGTTTTCAGCTACAGCAAGATCAGAGGTTACCAGGAGCCACCTCTTCCTCCTCCTTGACAAACATTTGCATGCAAAAACTTGACAGGAAAAAGCAAAATAAAACCAAATCGCCCCAAACCCCAGAATATAAAGTATGCTGTGAGGCAGCCAGAGCCAGGGAAGTGACAGGGTAAGCGTGCTCCAGCACTCCAATCCTGCACTCCCGAGTTTTGCTGCTGACTTAATCGAGGCCACGATTTCAACCTACAGCATTTTCTTCTGTAATTTGAGGGCTACTCTGATTAACTACAAATAATTAGCTCGTTTTAAAATGGCATAATCTTCTTGGGGCACGATGCACATTCTAAAAATGGATTAGCACGGGGTCTGATGCTGGAGCCTCTCCAGCATTAAAGGATTACGGGACATCAATCTGAACTCACAGCTAATTGGGATGGCTGCATCCCCTCAGCCAAATCCACTTGTTCTGCCTGTGGGGCAGGACCTAAAGGAAGGTGCCTGGGTGGGCACGCGCCTGCCCTCCGCGAGTGCAAACTGAATGGCTTTTGTTGCGGCTGAAGTGATCGCTTTCTGCAGTGCTGATTTTTGGAAAGCCAGGCACAAGGGCGTTCGACTGGACATCTAATAACCCTGGAGTCACAACTGCAGATGTCTACATTAACACGAGGTTTGAGAGGTTAGCAGATGGTTAGGAAGCTCTTACTGTGAAGGCCCTAACAACTTCCAAAGGTAAAACAGCAAGTAGCTTTTATGTATAAATGATACTCGCCATATGGTAACCATGAGTGAAATTTTAAACAAAAAAATTAAATTATTACAGTTAGATTGAACAGAACCAAAACCAATTAAAAGTAAAGCTGAGCTTTAAAATAAAGATTGGAAACAGTTTATATCGATAACATTAACACTGCCAGAAAGCGGAGCAGGACACACACCAGAAGAACAGTGTTCTTAAGTGCTAGACACAAATACCATTAACATTCAGCTTGCTCCTTTGAACACACACCCAAAGATGAGGTTGGCATTTCCAGGCACCAAAAAAAAAAAAAAAAAAAAAAAAAAAAAAAAAAAAAAATCAATAAACAGACATAAAATCAATTAAAAAAAATCATATTTCATTGACATTAATTTATTAATTAATCTATTAATTTATTGATTGTGATTACAGGTCATGATTACAGCCTGATTACAGGCTGTGAATAGGTACTTTTTTATATACATAAGCATTCCACAAAAATAAATAACAAATGACATGTGCACTTCTCCAGTTGATCAGAGCACCTATACATGCAAATGAAGGCAGGAAATTACCAGGTGTTCTTAATAAAAAATAAAAATCACATTTGCTGGTTTTCAGTAAGAAACCTGGGCACATCCTCATCTTCACTTCTGCTAAAGCAGGGAGCTCTTGGTCACAAAAATGAAGATCCCTGAAAGGCTGAAGTTCCCCATCCCGACAGGCACCCACAACACCCTGCCAGCCAGCCAAGCGTTGGGAGGGCTCCTGCCAGCACCCCAATACTGCCACCCCCGGCTTCTGCATGTGGGGAGGGGGCTACCAGGCAAACCCCAGGTCCTGCCACCTCCAGGAAGAGCCTCACAGCTAATGTGATGGCTCAAGACAAGCCGTCCTACATCTTGCACGGTCAGGCCAAAAGACTAAATGTCTGTGATGGGTGAGGTGACATCTACTGCTCTGTACCACTTCAAGCACTGAAAGAAACAATGCTCAGTTTGGTAGAGTTAAGCATGTATTTAACTTCACACAGTAAAATCAAAATAGCCACCCGTGGATCATTAGATTATCTGCTGCCTCTTAACATAATAAGCAGTTAGATTACATGGCATCCCTCAGTTCATTAAATTAAGCCCACTCAGTGGTATGCAGGCTGTCTGTCAGAATCTGGTAGTTTACTAAATCCTGTCAGTCATTCTTTACTTTGTCACAGGCCTGTGATGAAAATCCACATAGTATACTGGTTTTACCAAATGCAATCTCATATTTCCATGGACTTTAAGGTAGTTGGACTTTCACTGGATGTTACATGAGTTAGTCACAGCAAAAACCCAGAGCTAAGCACAATTCCGGTCCAGTACCATTACAAGCTCCCAATTCTGCAGAGGATTGTCAACAAATCTTCGTATCTTTTCAGCAGGTCCAGCGTGAGTTGCAAGTGAACCGTGTGCATGTGATATGGAGCCTTTGCAGATAAACTCTGCTTTGATCTTTCAGGTTCACTAGAAACCAAAGTGAAACTCAAGAGATGCATATTAAATCCAGGGGAAAAGGTGTTTGCACATACGCACGCGCACACAGAGCACCCAGCCTTTCTTCCTTTCCTCATTTTGTCCCTATGCCAGCTCCCCAAATGCCAAACCCCAGCTCACATGGCTACAGTGTCCAGTGATTATACAGGAATTAGAGGAAAACTTTGCAAGGTTCCACCGGGCTGTTCATTGTACTGTGAAACATGGTCCCACTCCATGAAACACCAGCCCTGGAGAGGCTCTTTGCTATGGACCCAGGCCCCTTCCCAAGGCATAATTCCACAATCCCTGTGCTGTGAAACAGGGAATCCAGGCAATGCTGGAGACATCAGTCCAAGTAGGCAGGCCAGTACTGACAGGCAATGTGTTTTCTCTCTCCCAGCACCAGAGCAGATCACCCATTCACTGCCCCAGTTCTGCACTGTCTGGGAGGGATGTGGGACCTCCCAGCTGGCCAGGTGAGACCCATGGCACAAGTACTTAGGAATGCTGCAGCATCTGTGTGTGGCACTGGTGGATAGAGGAGTTCCAGGTGCCTCCAAACTACCTCCTCCATCAGGTTTGCAGGACGCAGGAACTGAACTCACCTGTCTTGCTGTAGATGAGAGAGGGAATGGGATTATAAACCATCCTCTGGGGAAGATAAGGAGAAACCAAAGTATGTTTTATTGATTCCTTCATTTTTGAACATAAGTGGATAAGTGATTTCAGCCTCCAGACATTTCTTAGTCACGGTTGACTTTTACATGTTCTTTCAGGGATCAGAAAGTTCATTGTTTCCTCCTTTCCCCGTGATGCATGGGGATAACGGGAGACATGGAGCACTCAGAGAGCAAGCATCTAGCAACAAACTGCAGCCAGGCCCAGGGCTGCTCTAAGAAATTTTTGTTGCTTTTAGTCCAGACTCCATTCATAGGAGAGGCTATTCCCACAAAAATACAGGTCATTGGGATAAACATTTTGCAGCAGCTTAGGGCTGAGGCAGAACATTAGGAAGAAAAGCGTGTACATCTCTGGGGTGTGACAGATGGGGCACAATCAGTGTTACTAAATCCCATTCCTTTCCTTTCAAACAACCTGCAGTGAGTCACTGCTACACTGTGCCATCCCATCACGCTGTAAAAAACCTCTCACTAGTAACACTGTCTGCAAGTCACGCATCCTTCTCCCCATGTAAGCACTGCATGGCAGGACTATGCAGACAAACCTTAAACCAGCTTTCCATGCTGGGTGGGAAGCCACCAGCCTTTGCTGCAAAGTCACTGCAGTAACCCATGAGCAACTCCAACACCTGAAGTACTTCGTTCTGATGGGGACAAGCCTAGGACAAGTCATCACCACTCAGACTACTCCTGAAGAATTTCTGATTTCTCTCCCAAATTACCTCATTTAAAAGACTTAATACGTTAATTACAGACTTCCCCATCAGCCTAGTTACAAACCCCTCAGCCACTCCATGGTCCCTAAATCTTCTCCCTAGTAGCCAGTGACAGGACGCGTGGGAATGGTTCAAAGCTGTGCCGGGGAGGGTTAGACTGGACATTAGGAAGCATTTCTTTACCAAGAGGGTGGGCAAACACTGGAACAAGCTTCCCAGAGAGCTGGTCAATGCCCCAAAGCCTGTCAGTGTTTTAAGAGGCATTCGGACAACGCTCTTAATAACACATTTTAACTTGGTTAGCCCTGAATTGGTCAGGCAGTTGGACTAGCTGATTGTTGTAGGTCTCTTGCAACTGAAATAGTCTATTCTATTCTCAAATGCCGAATTACCAAGTCCATATTTTTGTAAAAACTGGGGTTTTTCCCACCAGTATGCTCCCAAAGACAGGCTCAATCCTCTACATAGGACTGTGTTGACCTGAGCCACCACACTTGATAATTAATCTTTCCTCCACTATTGAGGGAAGAAACCTACTATCAGAGCCCAGCTCCAAGATGCTGCTGTTCTTATTCCTCCACCCTGATTCATACACAGCAGAGATGAGTACTAAAGAAAACATGCCATGAGGATCTTATACTTTTAATTATTTTATCACAGCCTTCACGTACCCTTTTTTGGATATTATTACCCTGGAGAGTATGCTAACAACCTTAAGATGCTGACTAATTAAGTTTTGGTATACTCCAAAGCCAGTTTTTGCACACTAATTAAATTTACAGGCAGTTAGATTTGACAGGTACTATGGTATCTGCCAACGTGCCTTCATAATCAGTTAAATTATTAATTCTGAGGCAGCAGGCCATCCCCAGGCAGGCAGGGAAAACTCCAGCAGCAGAGCTACCCCAGCAAAGCAGCAACCAGTGACCCTGTGCCACAAGGAGCTGGGGACACATGGGTGCTCTCTCCCTAGGAGAAGGCAATGGGCTGCAGTGGGGGGCACCCTCCTGCCCCCCATATCTGTTGGGAAGCCATCTGAATTTCCACCCAGATCTGGCCCTTACAGGATGGCAGAGGCCAGAGACATAGGCTGCCTCGCCTACCCCTACTGCTACCCCAGCAATGGCCAGCAAAAACCCCAGAGGCACAAGCGCCTTGCACTGCAGACTGCATCCCTCACTCTTGTCTCTGGAAACTTGCACCTCAGGGTAATTTCAAAAGGCAAGGCAAGCAGCAGGGGTCCCATCGGATACCTGTCCCCAAAAGCCCTCTGAGGAGCGCTGGGCGGGCAGGCATTGCCATTGCCACGCTGCTGCTTGAGATCACAGCAGCCAGACAAATCCCCCAACTCCGCTCCCGCGCTATCACACTTCAAACCCTCTGCAGACAAAACATTCATTTAGCAATCTATATGATTCACAATGTCAAACACCTCTCTGATACTTCCCTTAGGACAGCTGCTCTTGCTATTTCATCTGTTAAACATTTCCAGAACCCAAAAGTCCTTAGGGAGAAAAGCAGTTATTTTGACTAACTGCTCCTCCTCCTCAACTACTTACTGTGTTAGCTTCCTCCCACTCAAACACCAGGAGTTGATTAAGACATATGGATTATCTCAACACTACCAAGAATTTCAATTTAGAAAGTGAAATATTGACATTCTTAATATCACGTTCCTCTCTCATTCAGGAGCTGTTCCTCACATTGACACTGATCCCCACTGAAACACGGCAGCATCGCGCAGGCTGCAACTCGAGGGCTAGACAGACGGCTTTTTTACACGGTTTTTGGTTGAAGTTGCTGATGGAGTCAACCCATCACGGTTTTCTTAATTCTAGTGAGACACATACTTGCGAGTGACCCTTATTTATGGAAATCTTTGGATCATAAAAAGAATTATTCATTTCCACGTTAAATTTAGAATTTTGCTTTACGGTCTCCTCCTTGTTTAAAAGATTATTTTGTAGCATGTTGGGCCTCTTTTCAATATAACATAAAAACAACATACACAAAAGAAAAGCCATAAAGGAAAATTCTACACTTGGAAATCCCTCAATTTGGAAATCCTTCAGGAACACATCGGTCTTTAAAGTAAAATCTTATTTCCCATATCTTAGAGCTTTGAAAGATTTGTTTTGTTCTAAGCAGAGGAAAGGTGAGGTTTTGTTTTGAACTGGAACAGAAACTAAATGTAAAGTGTGCAAAGTTTCCTTTTAAACAGAAATCCTGAGTTTGGACTGGCTCTGCTGGGATCCCAGGAGCAGAATCACCACTATCCACATCCACTCTTGTTGGCATCTCATTTCACTGAGTTTCTATTTAAGATTGATGGCCTTAAGCTGCAGTTATGTATTTAACCAAGTCAAGAAGAAAATCAGAGTGAACCTCACTGACCTTTTATATCTCAAAGTACTGGGCAGATGTATTTAAGTTAACCAAGTGTGAACTCATGTGAAGTATCTCAAAATAAAACCACGAACTCTCAGACTCAGATGCTACCCCATATTTAGATGGGCAATCCACAACAAAGAAGCATTTTTAAAGGAAAAACGTGAGAACTGCAGTTGTGCCATTGTGCATGTAATACATCACAACATGTCGTCTGTACAGAATCTGTAAAACTCAAAATTTCAGGACTTTAAGGAGGTGTAGGACAGGAGACAGGCTGCTTGGCTAACCCGGTAAGAGGACTCACATAAAGCACAGGAAAGTGGAAGGAAATGGAATATAATTTTATGCTTTTGACAAATCATAAATAAGTAACCAGTAGGCAGAGGTATTATTTCAGGCAAGAAACAACAGGGTTTTGCAAACCTCTGAAAGCATGTGGTCTCAACCAGGATGATACCAGGTGGGGAACGGCTGCTATTCTTACTGGTAACCCTCAGCATCCTAGACTTAAGGTCATCAGAGACACAAAGAAAAAAATAAATTTATCTCACGACAGCTACAGAATTTTGGAAGAGGAGTCCTGACCGAGCACTAATTTAAATGCACTGACATATAAAACAAGCCGTGGTCCAAAATGGTTGGTGCAGCTGCCACTCCTGAATACTCCACATGATTCAAGAGGATTATTAACAGGATTACTGTGGGGGAGGGAGATAACTCCAGAGACTCTCCATTCATCAGCAGTCCCCCTCACTCCTCAACATTTTGAGACCTCCCTCAGTTTAAGCAGTTTTAGTTAAGCCTGTTGCTCAGCACTTCCCAAAGCAATGCCAGCCTCACTTTTGTTTTTAATCAAATTGGTGTGAAGAACCCTCTATTTATTTTATACAAACACCCCAAAAAACCAAGGAATATGCACCCCTTTTTCAGAAACCTGAGTGACAGACAGCAAAAGGATCAAGTCCAGGAGATAACCTTATTTGAAAATAGTTGCAGCCACCACCACACTCTCCTGCACTCAGGAGGACAAACCCATCCTACTGCCAAAGCTTTTTTACAGCTCTGCCCCAATGAGGAGATCTGTAGGCCACAGAACTGCTTGTAGCTGATATTTCTAGTGCTCTGAGCCACCATTTCTGAGGCAGTCACACAGGACAGAGGCAAAAGTGACTGCAAGGCTTTATGTATTGATGCCAGCCATTGGTTTGGAGTCAGTGAACCAAGAGAAATACACATTGAGATGTACTGAAACAAACAAACTAGAAACAAGCCTGAGGCAAAGAAAATAGGCTTTTATACATTAATTATACTCTGGTTTTGGTTTCTGCCTTGAATAGCAGCTATATAATGAAATTCAGCAAGCACTCATCTCAGGTATTGCAGAAATGTGCAAGTCAGTCAAATGACCTCCCAGCATCAGGCTCAAAGACTTCAAACACGAGGGAAGCTTGCTCGAGGCAAAGAACTAGCGTTCATCCTTGCTTTGCTGATGCAAATCCTCTTTACCTTGAGAGCAGTCCCTCGGCTTCAGCAGCACTGCTCGTGAGAGCAACGTGGCGAGACCTTTGCTCTCAAGTGCTGCCAACCCACCACCGCCACGGCTCTGCCTGGCACCCATCACAGGATGATGATCAGACACCCCCCAGCAGCACGTTACACCCGTCTCTGGCCAGCAGCAAAATGACTCCTCTCAAGTGCAGGCAGCAAAGACTTGGGGCCAGAGCTGCAACTCAAACTTCAGGAGCTCAGCCCTGCTTTGAGGCAAGTCGGAGACGACAGAGAGCGAAGTACAACAAAGCTGCACTCCAGAAAGGGCTTTGCTTTTCGTATTCAGTACATTTCAATGAGATGAAACTGTCACTAGTCTGACAGGAGTATGACCCAAAGAGCCTCTTTAACTACATTACAACGACTCTGTGCATTTTTAACGGTAATCTGCCCCTTATTTGTGTTTGCTGACAGCTTGAGGAGGGCATACAACATTGCTCACGAAGGCAGGTGGGGATTCTGGAGCATCCTAAGCTCTGTGGGCACTGTAGTGTCTTTCAATTGGAGGAGTTCTGCCTCGATGCCCCCTGCAGCCTACATGCACGCCGCAAAGCCTGCAACCTGAGAACCTGAGCTTTCCCCTTGAACACACTGAGCCAACTCCCTGCTTCTGCAGAGTAAAAAATAAAAATAAAAAAAAAATAAAAATCAGAATGTAGGCTGGAAACATGGGAGGAATTCAATTTCTTTCCCAGCCCCTCTTTTTATTTAGAAAAGCGCTTTCTCTTGTCTGACTGCTTGAAATTTTCACTTCTGATGTCCTCAGTATTTCTTTGCACTTCATTGATCAAAGCCCATTTCTCTGTCACAAGTCCCTTGCCTTGGTCCATTAAGTCCAGCTTTTCCCTCCACCTCTCACCAGTGCAGTTTGGAAGGACAAAAGTTTTACAAGTCCCACTGGGACTTCACAGGAGTTCCCAGGTATTACATCGGCTGTTGTAAGCCCTAAAAAGCTGACAGAGTCCCCCAGTAAAAAACAGAGCCCCATACACAGTGGGAGGACAGCTGTGGCAGACCCAGTTTGCTGCACCTAGACGAGGAGAGGCTGGCCCTGCAACCATCGAGGCCTCCATAAGTTTCAAAGAAGTTTGGTCATCGCTTGACAATTTTGCCATATAAGCTTTTTTTGCAACTTCTACTTATTTTCCTTGTTCTGCAGTTCTCCACAAAGTTTTTCAAGGAAAAAAATAAATAAATAAAAAAAGTCCCCAGCCCAGGCTTCAGGCTAGCTGGGAGCTGTTTATTTACCTTGGGTAGCACTGTGCTCAGCCAGAGCGCTCATACTCCCAGAGGCAAGCTCCCTTCCTCTTGCAAGGCATTATGAGGACACAGCCCAAGATTCAAAGCCAGGCTGTGAGGAACAGCACACTGTTCGAACAACCCACTCTCCACAAATGCAGCAGCACTCTTCTATCCAGCTTCTGAGTCCTGGCAAAGCTAGTGGTTTTGCAAAACTTTTCACTTCCCTCTCCTCTTTCCTTCCCTCATCCATCACGCAAACACACTCTTGTGCAAAGAACCTCAGCTCCATTCTTTTATATAGTTTATAACATGCCAATTTTTTTACTATGCATTTGTTAATCTTTTCAATAGTTGCAGCAAAGCTAATCTACACTCCCAAAACTGAGCGAGTGTGTGCAGAAGCCCAGGAAACTGTATTTCCTGAGAAAGGGCTCGCAGCACTGGCAGAGGCAGGCTGTGAATGAGCCAGGTACAGCTCTAAGCATGCACACAAGTCCTGCAAAGCTCTTATATTCCATTTTTTACACATGCCATATGTACCAGGATGTAATACTGCATACTTAGTCCTTTTTTTTCCCCCCCCAGTAGGTAGTGCAACTAAAGAAACAACCCACTTCGTTAAAAGTTTAAACCTCTAATTCTGAACACAAACGTGCCACTGTCTCTTTGAAAAAAGTCGTCCTATGGTTTTTTTGCTTGTTTGTTGTTTTGTTTTTACTGAGATACTCCAGTATGCTGGAGTATACTTCAAGTATTAGTATCCTCCAGCACAGAGAAGCTACAATGGTTTAAAAAGCCCTATACACTATGTTGCATTTTATTGTTCGAAGACTTATGAACACAGATCAGCAAATGAGGGCATCACCAGCAGAGATACAAAGTCATTATCCCACTCCACTCAGCGCTTGTCAGGCCTCACCTGGAATACTGTGTTCAGTTTTGGTCCTCACATTACAGAAAAGATGTGGACAGGCTGGAAAGGGTCCAGAGAAGGGCCACCAAGATGATCAAAGGCCTGGGAAGCCTGCCATAGGAGGAAAGGCTGAGAGAACTGGGTCTGTTCAGCCTTGAGAAAAGAAGGCTTAGGGGAGACCGTATCACCATGTTCCAGTATTTAAAGGGTGGCTACAAAGAAGATGGAGACTCTCTTTTTACAAGGAGTCACATGGAAAAGACGAGGGGTAATGGGCACAAGCCACTCCAGAGTAGATTCTGATTGGACACAAGAGAACAATTTTTCACAATGAGAACAATCAGCCATTGGAATAATCTCCCCAGGGAAGTGAAGGATGCCCCAACATTGGACACTTTTATGATTCAGATGGACAGGGAGCTGGGCCATCTTGTCTAGACCATGCTTTTGCCAAGAAAAGTTGGACCAGATGATCCTCGAGGTCCCTTCCAACCTGATATTCTATGATTAGAGGTACAACCTGCTCATTTAATGAGGACAAGACCTTCCACCATGGGTAATGCATCTTGCCCAGAAAAACAGCACATTTATTTCCTCCCCAGAGAAAAAAATAATTCCTCTCGCTAACAATAAGCTACAGCAATCACTAAACAACTCTGAACTTGCCACCAGCAGCAGCTATCAGTGCATTATAAATAGTGATCACTTTCTAAGCTGCCAGTCCCATCGCAGGACAGGGGAGAGGAGGCATGTGTGGGTTCAGGGACCATGAAAGGGCTTCCAGGTGACCCTTCGGTACCTGCTCTCATAGGAGAGCCCCAGTGCTGCTCTCAGAAGGTGACACCACTAGAAGCAAAGAGATGAACAGAAACTTCTCTTCATTTAGGTGCTGGAATTTTAAGTAAAGCTCCTGAAACTCCCCAAGGCATATTGTTGCTTCCATCAAAGGAAGCCAGTGAGCGTGACTGGCTTGATTTTCAGTAGTGCTTAGGTTCTGCAGTTCTCATCAATTGCACTGCAAGTTGTAGGTACTCAAGGCCAAATATTTTTTTTAAAGGGTAGGTATTTTAAAATGTATTGCAGTCAACAAGAACTGGGAGCTACAGTTCTTTGAAGGCTACAAAGGCCTTCAGCACATCTCAGAAGTCACATTGCGAATTTTTTCTATTTTTCTCCCTAATGTTTTGCTTTCTGGTTCAGAAAAGATGACAGGAACACTGGAGATCCTCATTTCATTACAAACATTAAAAAGAGAAGATATAACAAAATATGTCTTTGGAGAGGAACACAAACACTGCAGGGAGTCTCTAGAAAATGTACAAAACACAGGAAAAAAACCCAGTCTCTCTGGAATGTTCATTCATTTGCTTCAGTTTCCCACAGGAGAGAGGAACCCACATCACCATTTCAAAACCCGAATTTATCCCCTCTCTCAAGAATCAGTTTAGTTAGAAGTAGACCTTTTTCTTATTACTGCTAGAGAGACCTCACTAAAAAGTCTTCTCTTTGTCAGTACTGCAGAAATTAAATAGTAAAATTGCATTATCCATTAAGAGGTTTTGAAGTCTGTTTGTTTATACAGCAAGAATTACTTTTACATTTCTAATTAGGTAGCTATTAACTAACACACAGGGAAATCACACCAGCATATGAAGTTTTATCAGCACAATCTTCTTAAAAGGAGAGCTTAAGATTTTACCAAGAACAACAAACTAATCATGATAATGTGTTTTTAAATCATAAAATGGAGCAGTCAAGGCGGGGGGCTTTTTAAAAGTTCTTTGTGTCAACATATTTTCCTCTGCTGATGTCAGAGTTTTAACACAGGCTTCAGTAAGAGAAAAGCTTTTTCAAATTCTTCTGGCATTATTCTATATATGAAAATCTAAGAGGTACACTAAATTAAGTTAAAATTAGATTATGCATAGTCATTCTTCCACTGTCACACAGGGAAAATAACTGCTCTAGTATTCAGAAGCTGCCAGAAAGTCTTTAACCCTTTCTGAGGCAACACAGCAGAGAAGATGCTTTCTAAGGTGTAACAGGTCAGAGACCCCACGAAGTCCAAGGAGACCTCAAGTGTTTTATCATCATTCTGTGATCCCCCGAAGGAGAGATTTTCTCGTACAGTTTTCCAATACAGCCCACCACCACAAAGTTCAGCTTTGACATTTTTAATGCAGCTGCATTAAACATACGCACTTTTTTTTTTTTGTGACCCTTTTTCTCTGGTTAGAGATGTGGGTTGATGGACTGATGGCAGTATGGAGAAACATAAAAGTTAACAGCCCAAAGGAGCATGTTATTGGTGCTTTTGGAATAGCACTTCAGAGTAGTAATATGTGACTGTGCCATCAAAGACTGTGGCAGAAAGCAGTCATAATTTACAGTCTCACCCAGGAACTTAATTAATCCTTCCTGATTTTGGGGTCCTTTACTATCTGTAGGAGGCTGATGTATTTTATTTTGCCAGCTAACAACAAAAACCACATGGACTTGGATTCAAACTGTGAAAGTTTTAACCAAATGCAAACTAGATGACTAAATGCAGGAAGATAATTTATAACAGAAATTTATGTTTCTGTAATTCCAGAAGCACGAACCTGAATTTCCCACATTCTATTAAGAACCCTCTGCTCCCATGACTGTTCTGTTTAGATCAAACAAAACAGCTTGAACAAGGTAATAAACCTGGGATGGAGCAAACTGGGATTCCAGAAGACTGTTCTGCAGCCTCAGTCTCAGTGTGTGCTCTGAGAAAGATACCTGGCTGTTGGTGGCCTTCAGTGGTTCTTCATAGCCACAATGATGATGGGAGACATTGGGGATCTTCAGCCTGTTATTCCCCCCAAGAATTCAGACTAACAGCTTTTTTGGCAGAGGCATCCTTCACACACTCGTGTTTGAGCACGATGAATTTGTTTGAGACAAAACCAATTTGTCCTAGCCAATTAAGAGTACTCCTGCTTTTGCCTTATACAGGGAGATGGAGATGTTGCTACCACTTTAGCAGCAGCCAGCTATAATGCTCCAAGAACTAATGCACAAACACTCATTACACAGCACTGGGTCTTTCCATCCCAACAAACTGTTTCTTTCAAATAAGTACCTTTAAATTTATATATTTTATATATATTTGCTGCTGCAAACTGAACAGGACAGGACTGAGATAGCTACTAAACAGATGGTCAGGCAATCCAATGTCTTTTCTTGCAGAAAGAAGTTAATTTGTGCGTTCAGTCAGGCAAGTGCTGGAGAACGGTACCCAACTCACAGCGGAAGGATTATCAAGCAATCTTGATCCATGGTATAGTTCTTAGCCACTCAAATCACCATAAGGCCATTAAAAGTTAATCACAAGTAGTATCAGTAAAATAGTTGTGCTTCTGAATTTTTAAAAAATAGCCCTGCCAGGAATTGCAGCATTTCTGCTCTTCTGTACAAAGTGATCCCTATGTCTATAAATAATCTTAATTAACATTCTGAGAGATTAATATCTTGTCATTATCACTGTAAGTTCAAACGAGCACTTTACAACAGGCTAGGGCCCCCTGTTTAGCACTACTGAAGTATTTCTGGTCCTTCATAGAACTGAAGCACTCAAGAATTCCAGTCAAATACAGAAAAGAGATTATGCCAGTCCATGAGAACTTACAGTTTAAACGAGTCAACAATTCCTACCTTGAAGATAATCTTATCACCACATATACTTGACAGCTGCTTACTGATATAGTCAAGTTCTGTTTCACAATCTCATTTAGCCTTCCAGTTGCAAAGACAGTTTCACAGGCAAATCTCAGCTGGAGACCACCACAGCTTTGTTTCTTTACATCATATCTAATTGAGAAGGTTTCCAAAGATAATCATTGTTGAGAAATGTATTGATTTGCTTCTGAGAATCTTAAAGATGCTTGAAGAATTGCAATTGAGAGTTCCCCCCAAAGGATTTGTCTTTGAAATAATAGTAGTGATGTATTACTTTTCTCTTGTGGGCTACAAAATTTCAATTAAAATTCAAATTCTGTATTTTGAAACAATATTGTGGTATCCAAAAGGATTAGCATTAAAGGGCTTTTTCAAGTGAATGCACTGAAGGAATCGGCACAGCACGCCTGAATTCAGCCTACACTAAACTATTTGCTGATTGTTTAGTCAAACTACAGCCAAGGCATCATTTTAGGGGAATTTCTGCTGTTACATCTACCATATTGACAGGCTTGACTTTTATTTTAATGAAGAGCCAGGTCCCCACAAAATCCACTGCAGTGCAGTTTTCATCATGATACTAGAAAAGGTCCTGGGGGTTTACTGTGATACGTTTATACTTCTCTCTCCACTTACCCATTGCCTGAGGTAGAAGCGAGAGCGGGAGCTGTCAGAATCTCCTTTCACTGATAACTTGGTCAGAATCCTCCTGCTTGTGTCCTCACCTAAGCAATTTGTGGCACACATCAAATTACACTGGCAAGGAAATTTCAGCTTCAAAATGCTTCAAATTTACAGAGTACAAACATCCATTGAGTACTTACTACTTAAATGACAATTGCTGTCCATTTGCATGCACAATAGTCACAGTCTAGAGGCAGGATACGTGCGTGGGGACCTGCTCTGCAGCCATCTCCCAAGCAGGGTCAATGGGAGGTTCCCTGCAGCAAGTGCCAACACAACTGGGCACCATAATAAGAACTGTGTTGTTATAGGCTAAATAAGCAGCTCTGCTGCTTGATCCTGTGGGTTACGAGGTAATTAGCTTCTGAATGACTGAAATCAATGGATGTTTTTGCAGAATCACACCAAATAAGCAGAAGCTTGGCACACAGAAGGGAGAAACAGTCCCACTGCTACACAGTCATGTTTGTTAATTCCTAGTTTAATTCCACCAGCTTCAATAGCTTTACAGCAGGAGAAAAAAACCCCACAGCCTAGGGTTACTAGTAAACCTTATCAAATTACCCTGTAATTTGAAAGCTAAAATGAAGTACTACTCTTCCTTCTTTGACACTTTCACTTCAAAGCTCTCCTCAATTCCAGGACTGCATACACTGCCACCTTTGAACAGTTGATGGAATCTCACTGCCAAACTCCTGGAACTTCCTTGGAAATCATGTCATTTGGTGATTTCCCCTCCTCGTAAACCCCAAAACCTCTCCCCACTTCTCCATCAAGCCAAATCTATAATCAAGTAAATACTTGAAAGTTTTATTCTAAAGCCTTAGTCTTTTACACATATCCTTGCAGAAAGCCTTCCCAGTTCCCTCTGCATGTGATATCTATCCCATCCTCTCATCTCTCAATACACCTCTAAACTGCATTTCTACTTGCAGTCATCCTTACATGACTTTAGAAATATTTAATCCCATTACCCCAGAGCAGTAAGTACATTCCAGTGTTTCTTGAGATTTTTCAGGTTCAAATATTTGAGTGCCACAAAATAAACCTCCCTTCATGATAGTTCTGCTCCCTCCAGTGCAGGCTGTGGAAACCACACATGCTACCAAGGATTGAACCTGAGTCCAAAGCGGGACTTAAACTGAATAATACTCTACATCAGAGAGGATCAGCATCTTTCAGAACAATTGTGTATAACTAAAGCAACATGGCAACTATTAGAGTATTCTTCACAGATTACGTCTGCTCCTGAGTTACCTAGTCCAGGCTAGTATTTTTAAAATGTATTCCACAAAAATAAACGTTAACTTAAAAAGATATACCAAAATGGCATTGTAATTTGTACATATACACCAATGGAAAGACTAATCAAGCTGAAGTGGAACCATTGTTCTCAACAGCAGCATACACTCAAATAACAGACAGACAATCTATCAGAAGTGAAGAAACAATGTAAATTATATCCGCTAAAAACACAACAAACAGCTCTGTTGAGGGCTTGGTAAAAAAACATACACCAGAAGGGTGTAACTGGCAGCTCTGTTTAAACCCCCCAAGGAAGGTGTGAAATGCACCAAGTTCGCAGAGTATCAACAAGGGGAACATTACATTCTTTCATTAGAAAGAGTTTATCACAGTTCATGACAAAGATATGCAAGCACTGATGGGAAAAGCAGCTCTAAACAAAGGAGACCAAACTCTGACTGTTGGGAGAAGAAAAATTATGTGAGGGAGCCCATTTCTTCCCCATCCCAGTCTTAATGGTAAAAGTCTCTTAAACAAGAAAGCCAATATGCTTATGAATTCACAGATGGGGTGAGGAAAGAGTCTCACTGCTCACAGCCAAGTGCACTAATGGACAACAGTAGTCTTAAGATGGGCTCAGACCCTGCTCAGGCAGAAAGAGACTGCCCAAAGGAGGGATGGAGCAGTTCTCCATTTAACAAGACACATGGGATGAGGAGCAGAGGGCAAGTCTGTCATTTGAAAATTAAGCCATGATTATTATCATCTCTGAATTTACCCTACATCTTTGAAGTCAGGAGATCCAGGGCAGTACGTCTCCAGCTGCCTCAGCTGCGCTGGCAGGTTTGCTCAGAAAGAAGCCGGTGGGCCCTTGCTCGGCCCCTGCAGGGTGGCTCCTTCCCCCCAGCAGCGCCGGGGGCTCCAGGCTCTGCGCTTTCTGTCTTCCCTGGTGGGCGATTTCTCATTTGGCTATCCACTAGCATTTGCAGAAAGAACCCAACTAATTCAGAAACACTCTTATTTTGAATAAACTGGTAACAAACTGCAGACAGAAAAACATCATGAGAAAGAACAAAAAGCAAAAAAACTATATATATGCCAAATAAAAATTAGGCTCTGAATACATTGCTCTCTAGGCAATTATATGGGTAAATTAGGTACTGAACAAATGAAATAGTTATTGTAAGTCTGTTCTTGCAATATAATTTTTCCAGAAAACAGTAAATTACTTTGAGTATTTATCATAATCTGTTATCTGCAGAAAAATGTGAAAACTAAATAAATTTATGGAAATGCATTTACCTAATAATATTTACCAAATGACATTGTTCCCTCTGCTGCTTGTAGCAAACTCACTCACAGAGACTAAGGACAGGTTTGCCTTATTAATACAGCTCTCTGCCTGTGTATTTTAAATACCTTAGAGCACAGTACCATCTGTGTGTATTCTACTAATGAGCTACTTCTTAGACTGAGGAAGGCCAGCCAGCCAACACCGATTACTCAGATGGAGACTGCCTAATTTTTAAGCAATTAATGAGCTCCTCTCTCACTCTACATAGAAGCTTCCTCTGGTTAGTTCTCTTGGCATATTATGGTGTATACTATTCTAAAGAAAGTTTCTCAAAGAAGAAAATAAAGAGGAACAAGACACAGTCCAGACCAATTCCTTGGCGCAGAGCTCAAACCCCATGTGTGGGACACAAGCTTGAGAAATCCCTGCTGGGACCATGGGGAACAGCATCCTACAAAAGGGGTACCTCAGCCCTCTCCCTCCCTGTGGAGTGTTTGGAGCACTGAGATATCTTTAATAACACCTCAAAGGATGGACTAGAAGAGCCAGTACCACGCTTACCCAAGACCTTTGATGGTTTTATTCCCTCTCACCTCCCAGTCATTTGGAAAAATCTGACGCTGTCACCAACTGCTGCACTGCTCCACAGCTGAGGATCACCAGCCGTCGATGCTGCATGCTCAAGAACAACTGAACACTTCGCAAGATGACTGACTGCTCCCATCTCGTCCCTTATCTGACTGATGTGATTTTAACAGGTGAGCCTTAAGGGGCTATTAGATTATGCAAAAAAAGAATTCCCTCTTCTGCCTCTAAAAAATATTTCTTAATAACCTAAACAAAGTTTAAGGAGATCAAAATTACCTTTTACAGCTCCCTGTTGGAAAGCGCTCTAGTAAAGCAAAGAATGAGTATTAAATTATCTCAGTAATTACATTGATAATGCACAACTTTCATGTGCACACTAAAGCCATTAAAGGAGGTCTGATTTTTACAAGTATATTACACATCATGATTCTGAAAGGGCAACCCTATGTGCAGGAAAGGATGCGCTTGTCTTGCACAAACCTGAAAAACAGGCCAACTCCAATCACAGTGAAACTATTACAGAGGAGAGCTTTTACCCAGCAGCCCTCAGCAAGCAAAACACTTGCATCCCTTGAGGATGCTCATATTTACACACTAATAAGAGACTGAATGTAACATTTCAAGTTGGTTTGACATTACCAAGCCATTCTACAACCACATTGTGTAATTTGTATTTTTTAAGTTCTCATGACCAAGGTACCCAGGATTTCACTGCTGGGGAGGGGTGTGGGGGGGTGGAAATTGTTCCAAAAGACAACAACTAAGTACTATAGCACACCAAGGGTCCTCCTCACTACAAGATGAAGCAAGTTGGTGAGACATTCTGCAAGAGACTTCACACAAGACCATGCTGGACAACCAACTGTTCGCATGGGATCTGTGTGCTTCAGAGAAAGCCATCAAATACAGCTCTTTATGAAGGGTGGCAAAGGGAACAGTTCATTTGTAGACATTCCTAAAAACGGGATTTAATAAAGATGCTTTCTTCATCGGCTGAGCTTTACACTTTCCTTGTGTAAGGTCTGTAACAGTTGCAGCCAGGCATCCCAGGTGGCTGGCTTTAGGTTTCATCTCTCATCGTATGCTAAGTCAGAGGCATGTTTTGCAGTTGGAACAAAACCATTTGCAATAAACACTGAATGGTAAAGAGCAAATTTAATCATCCAATCCAGATGAAAGAATCATAATGCTGTAAATAATACGATGTAAATCACGGTGAATAGGAATTATGTTG
Organism: Chroicocephalus ridibundus; assembly: GCF_963924245.1. Lineage (NCBI taxonomy): Eukaryota > Metazoa > Chordata > Aves > Charadriiformes > Laridae > Chroicocephalus > Chroicocephalus ridibundus. The sequence goes on from NC_086292.1 coordinate 10,465,797, forward strand.
ACCTACATCAGAAGTCAGCCAAAAAGCTTCAGCTTTCAATCTGCTCCAATAAAGCTGAGACGCTCCACTCCTAAGTGCAGTTTCCACTGTAGCTCCCTGATTTACCTAAAATTACAGATGTCATCTGGAATGGAAATAATACATCCAAATGTCATTAGTGACACACACCCTAATTTCTTTCCTTAATTTTGATTGATTAAAACCACACCATTATTCATACCCCTAGCTTTATACAGTGGGACAAGATTTCAAGGGCATCTCAAAAGTAAGTAATAGATTCAAGGGCTCAAATCAACAATAATTATTTTCTTGGCTTGAGTTTCAAATTTGCTTTTCTAAACGACAAGTACAAGAACAAATGTGTTTCAGAAACACTTTAAAATTTGTTTATTTTCTCAACAAAACATACTCTGCAACAGGAGCCTGCAACTAGAGAGAAATAAGCATATCCAGAAAGTGGTCCCACTTCACCCAGAGAGCAGTGCTGACGGCCACAGATCCACCTCCACCCTGGGAGACGAGGAAGCCTGGGGGATGACCTGGCTCCACTAAAGCGCTCTCACTTTCTCCGTTTTTAGATCTCTTCTGCAGGCAACCAGAGAGATTTTACATGGCCAACTGCTTCCCAGCACGGAATCCCAGAAACAGCAGGGTCTTGGCAACTATGTTTTCAAAGTCGTCCAGCTTCTTCATCTGACATCCATATCAAGGACCTCAGAAGTCCTAGCATTCAGCTGCAACTCTTGAATGCCCCAGAGATCCTGAGCCGGGGAATAACCCTGCCTTTGATCCATGTCCCAGCAGTTGTCCATTGCTTATTAAATGTATCCATCTCAGGGAATTTACTGTTCAAAATGAAAATGTGTCACTGAAAAAGAAATTCTGACGGGCCTATTCTGCAGAATGTGATTATATTTCTGCATTTTACCATTAGCTCAAAGACACCGGAATGATTATATGTTACATTACTCTTCCCCTTCCGGGCCCGCCCACATATATGTTTTGCTGAACATGTAAGATAGCAAAAGCATGCATGAAGTGGCTCTGCACATTGACCCAAATAACCTTAGGATCACAGAGTGCATCCGCAAAACAAAAACATAATGCTTAAATCCAAGAACAAACAATTCCTGTTGTCTTGCAAAAAATCTGATTTGCTATATGAACCTAATTCTTCACAAATATTAAGTCACTTATACCAGGCATTATCCATTAACTCTCAAATAATAAAAAATAAATTAAAAAAAACAAGTCTATGAAGCCACTTTGCACTCAAATTTTTATATGTATTTGTACAGTGGGGTGAAAGGACGAGCATTTCTTTAAACAAACATGAACATCTGGTTAGACTATACACTGAGGTGTCCTTGGATAAAAGCTATTTAAGCTATTCACACGTCTGACGACAGAACTCAAGTTTCTGGTATTGCTGAAAATCTAAAGGCAGCTACAAGGTAAGCACAGATGGAGCTCAGAGTGGCTCAGACACAGCTGACTGCCTGCAGAGTCACTGCAGTTTATGATCAACAAATGTTCCTTAGGTCAGAAGAGTAAATATATACACGGGTTTATAGAAACTTGGTTACCCAAGAGACTTGATTGGCATCTCCAAAGCTCATGGTCCCTCAGGTATTCCATATGCCATTTTACAGTCTTAAGTGTTTTTTCCTCCTGGGTCCTTCGCTATACACTGGGAGGACAGCTTATAGCCAATACACACACATTGTAACATTCAAAGGCAAAAGCTCTTAGCCTAAAACTAGTGCATAAAACCTGGTATAGCAGAATCTCTCTCCTCTTCCTCCTCCATTTCTAGCAGACACATCTTACTATCTTCTACTGAAAAACAACAGAGATTACAAACACTTTTACTTTTCCCTAGCGCTTGTATCCAAGGACATAAAAGCACATTCTACACACATGCTTATTTAGCCTCAAAACTTCTCTAGGAGATAGTACTGGTTTCCTCATCCTTGCCTAAGGCGCTAGCAACATAACAGAAAAGAGGGAAACATTTCATTTGTGTTATTCCTCTATATCACCTTCAGGGTGCTGGGCAACCTGAATATCACGTCGTCTTTGGATGATTTTCTACCATCTGTAAAATGGGAATAACTATGATGCAACCATTAGAGACAAAAAGCACTTGTGTTAAATATCATGGAAGCAGGTGTTTACTAAAAACACCAAATAGTCCCATGACTTAAAAAAAAAGAACCTGCCAAGGTAACAAAGCAAAATTAGAATACTTCGAGTCCAAAAAATAATACCACCATCATGTTTCAAGGTCTCTACTACACAGCCCTAACAAATGTTTAAACTGTACACATGGCTACTGAATGCCTAAACAGCAGTATGTATGAGACACAAGCAAGAGTGACATACAAAATATTGTACTTTAAACATTAGAAAGGAATTTGGGAACTTCAGGCTTTCTCTTCTGCCCTGTTTCAGGCTTGTTCACTGAAAAGGGAGCTGGATCCCTCAGGGGCTTGCCCTGACATGTACCACTTTCCCTGATGCCTCTTGCCCCAGAGGGGCTGGTAGGTCAGGTTAACACTCAGGGTCTGATGCAGCATCCCATTCCTCCCACTTCAGTAAAGCAACAGGAATGAAGATAGCCAGATACAAAAGGCTCATGCCAGGTACTGCTATTGCCTCCAGTTTCTTTATAAAAACCTGTGAACACCACTTAGAGCTGCCTGGATCCAACACTCTCCTACTTACTCAATTACTATTTAATTTTCTGTCTGGAATAACGGATGCAGAAATCTCAGTAGATACCTTTTTTTTAAAGGAATACTGATCCCTCAAAGATGCAAACCAATTACACCTGTCTTAAAGTGTCAAAATACCTTCCTCAAAAGAAAAACAAAAAACCAAACAAAACCTAACTGGGAGTGAGTTTCCATAGGTCATATGTAGCACAACAACAGAGCTACAGTTTTGTGAATCTCAAAGGTGGAGGAGCTTTAAAACAAGTCAAGCTAACAGAAATACCCTCAGGCTGGCTCCCTTCCTGCCTCAAACGTGGTCACGCGGAGAGGGCAAGCGAGAAGGAACTGATGGCAGAGGTTAGCAGGCATGGGCAGCCTTGTTACCCTGTCTCGGAAAAGCAAAGTCCTCAGGTCAGAAGCTTAACTTTTATCTAAGTCTCTGTCTTCAGTGGCAAAGCACTGTAAGTTTTCGTATCAGTATGTATTATAAGTACTAATCATGCTTCTTGTAGGAAAGAATCGATTGGATTTGAAAGGGTTAGAGATTAATAAACTGATAAGATGTACACCCTAGAGGTGACACTGCAGCTCAGATCAATTTTGCTTTCAGCTCATAGACAGGCAATCATTTCTACTTTAGCAAGTTACAACAGTACCACAACAATCTCACACAGCTCTGTTTACTAACACTTGCACACATATGCACGGCACTAAAAAGAATTCCTTCCTTCTTCACAGGTCAACAACTTGAAATCCTTAACTCTGCACCTCCTGAAAAGGGAAAACTCTGATGTTGCCTTTATTATTTGTTAAACCAACTTCTCCAAATGCCAAAAATAACCAAAAATGTGTCTTAATTTTCCTTTCTGTTCCTATTTCCCAAAGTGATCCCAACATCTACCTCACAATTTTACTGCTTGTCACTTTCACAGCTACATTTATGGCAAAAGCAAGTAAATAAATAAAAAAGAAGTTTCTGATACAATGTGTCACCAGGACTAGCAATTTAAAACTGAAATGTACTTAAAACAACAAGCAAGGTTCTGAAAGTAAAGTAGAAAAAAATTCTTTCAATCCAGTGGACGGAAATATGAGAATGCATATTAATATGGATACCTAGTTCAATCAAAGGACCCTTAAGTTTGCAGCTGTATTATTTATATATATTTGAACATTAGGTAAGACAGACCATCCAAAAATATTTTCATGAACAAGAGGAAAAATTAAGCATTCCAGAACAACTTGCCCTGTGTCTTGGGACAGTCAGTTTCAGAGTAAGGACATGAACATGGGACACACACCCTCAAACTAAGCATACTACAAATACTGAAATGAAGATGTCTCTTAAAATTTCTATTTAAAGAAAACAAAGCAAAGACACCTTGATATATTAGTTTTCTCATTTTAAAAGGCTCCATTTGGGGGAGGAAAAGTATTATCCAGTTAAAGGCACAGAGCTGGAAGATTTCTCAATCATGATGGTATGCCTACTAGAGGTTCAGACATTATTAATAAATTCTTACATGCTGCAGCTAGATGTAGAACAGATATCCAAACAGCTGACAAGATGCCCATCACAAAAGTGTAAGATTATAGATTTTTTAACTGAGGAAATTACATTTCTTTCATTCTTTGCTTATTTCCCCCTATCCCTAAAGATCCTACCTTTGTGATTTACTGCAGATGGAACAACTTAATTGCGTTCATTTATTTTATTCAGATACAGCTGTGGTTTCCCTTTTGGGAAAGGAGTCTAGCTTTAATATTTAAGTATCAGCTCAATATTTTAATTGTTTTAATTATACATGAGCTCATTTTAAACAAGTGTAATAGCTAAAAACTTGAGTGTTTAAATAAGTTCAATATTTAAACCCTGTCATGTTGAGGTCACTAAAAAAACCCCAAACCTCTAGCAGATTATTTCCTTTCTTGTTCTTCTCTATGCATCTCCCTTCCTTCCCACAAGCAAACAGAATGTCTAAATGCTGCCAGCTGTCTCCCAGATAGGTCTGTCTAGCTGCAGTGCCGCTCTGTGTCTAGAGGAGAGGAAACCAAGGCTGAGTCTCCCGTAATGAGGTGCACGGACTACCCATGCTTCACAGCTTACTTGCTGGTAGCCCCTCGAGACCTGACTGAGTGCAGGAGCCTGGCTCCTCGCTTCCTACTGATCCAGAGTGAACAGATGGAGAGCTGCTGTGAACCTGTGAGCAGACACAACCGTATGCAAGAGGGACTGTACATTCCTGCGCTGATGACAGCTTAGAACAACGGTGATCTCGACTTTTTTTGTTTGCTGGAGCTGTGAATAATTTAACATCTTCTGGGAAAAGTAAGAGATCAGTGTGCGCTGATTAGTGTTGCCAAGCTCCCGTTTCCTCTACATCTGCACATTATTTGCAGGAAGTAAAAGCTGAAAGCCTCTTTTGCATCACTCCTATCTCAGAAACTGGGAGGGCTCGTAGACATGCATTTTACATCAGGGCCAGAAGTCAGCTCTTCAGGCAGATACAATTACAACCAAAAAGTGCTAATTCTGCAGCTCCTGTAGGGGCCCACCCCAGCAGGAGCAAGAGACTTTTAAGAGTTAGGCTCCTCTAGGATATCCCACTCCAAGCACAAATCCATGAGTCACCTCTGACGTACAAACTTTCACGTATGTCATGGTGTGATCAGGCAGCAGGGCAGCAAGACTGAGCGTCCCAGAAGGGGACAGAGGGAAATCCTAGGCTAGAGCACTGAAAACTAGTAGGAAAGTGAAGGTCCCCTGAAACATCTATAGCAGACCACAGTAAGTTGTTGCATGACATTTAAAAGGCATGAAATATCAAGTCAATAGGTTTTAAATGAATGTGTCGAAGCACTACATCCCAACCGCTGCAACATCAATGAAAAAATTTAAGACAATTTGGCTATGCACATAAACCGCAAGGCATAATGCTATGCCCTCTCTCTCTGAAGCCATTGGTGACAAACTTGGATGCAGGTGGCAGGTGATGGCATGGGTGAGGGATCAGAGACACACTTGCTCCTCTGGCATAGGACTGACTCTTGGGTCAAGAAGAGAAGGAAGGCCAGAATCCCAGAGCACATCCATCTGCCACACTACAGAGGAGAAGACACAAGACTGGCTACGTAGCTTGGAGGACACACCAGTCCGAGGCCTGAGCCAATTAAGCCCTGTTAACCCGCAGAAAGATTACTACCAGCTCTGCCTCCAGCAGCTTCGTTGAAACCTTGGGAATGTCTGCCTATGCTCCTCCACACAAGGCTGGCATGGCCTCTGGAGCTCTAGCATGCTGAGACAGGGTATTTCAGCTCAGCAAATAAATACAGCGACAATAAATGGCATTAATTATTCACTAATGGAATTATGTCTAGTAACTCAAACAGAGTCTATAATCTGAAAAATCTTTTGCTTAAAAAATGCAATGATTTTTAATTGGTTTTATATTCCCTGGTATGATTATTCAAAGCACTATATACAAAGGGCTTGGGAAAAGAAGTCACTCAATCAGATTAGAAGGAAATCACCTACCAGCTGGGAACCTAGCAGCTCCCACATCCTCAATTTATTTGTATAACCTCCACCTGTAAAATGGCCTTTCTAGGGTATTGCTAAGGCTGTAGTACCAGCATTAGCTGTTTGCTCAGTTTCACTTCTTAAAGCAGGCAAAAAGGATGACCTGCAGCTTTCAAAAAAGCTTCTTAATATTAAGAAATGCTTGTGAAACTTAAGTCAACGTTACATTCACACAAATGCTTGAGGCAAACCTCTCTGTTCCCACCACAAACAGCAATCATTACTCTGTAGACATGACAGATTTCTTCTGGAGCATCTGGAAGTTGCTGCCTGTAACAAAGAATCTGACTAGCATAATTAAATTAGCTCACCCATTTTAATTATTTTGGCACCACATCTCAAGTGAGAAGCAGCCAAACAAATTTGTCTTCCTACAAGTTTCTGTGTCATTTTTGCAGCATTGCAAAGTACTCTAAAACCTATCTGTAGCCCTCACATGCATTCCTGCTTGTCTTCTCCAAACAGAAATATGGACACCTGAATCTATGACAAAGGGCAAGTAAAGGACATAGGACAAATCTATTTCAGTTCCGTTTTCTCTCCCCTTCCATGAGGATTGTTTCTTCAGCAAACTTTAATTCTATGCTTGAAACTGGAGCACCATTTCATCACCTTCTGTTTGACATCTTGGATCCTCCACTCCTGGCCTCTCTTTAATGACTCTTGCCTGTTGTCGAACCCCTGTGTACTGTCTGCATTTGCTGTCTGGAGTTCCCATCAACTTTCTCCCCTTGGGTTTCCATACCTTGGCTTCGAATCAATATTTTCCCACCAGCCTCTGAAAATGCCTTCCTAGCCAAATCCCTGTTCTCTTTAAGGCAATTTCAATTTCACTGATAATGCCCTTCTAGACATTCTGCCTCCCTTTTGACTGCCTGTTTTAGTGATGCTTTTGCATTACCTGAAGACAATGCTACACCTTCCCATTGCTCCCCTCCTAGTCCTGTTCAACTCATCTCTCTTTAGATTCTTCCTACACCTTAAACGGGATATATTCTATTGTGTGATATTACACACATGCTAGTCAACTTCATAATTGCTCTTGTACTTAACGCTGATCACAATTCTGGTTGTTCATGCAATAATCCTACGTATCGCTTGGAAAAATGCCAGCCTACATAAATCAGCAAAGACACTAATACCCTGATTTTGGTTTATTGCCCTAGTAGCCCAGATCTGTCTTTACCATCAGTGTCAGTACTTTCCATGCACTGCTTCACACAGCTCTACACAACTGTCTGCACAATTTCCCTTCCCCTTTTAAGGATGCTTGGCAGATTAGATGTCCCCATACCAATAGCCAGCAAGACCCAAGACCACAGCCTCCATCCAGAACACTGCTGCAGAGATCCTGTCCACAGAGTGTCATTTGGGTGCCACATCCAATCCCGCCCAAGCTCTCATCTGCAGCTAAGAGAGTCTTCTGCTTTCAGACATCCTGCTGTTTACACTGCAGTGCAGCTGCCCACAAATGACCATTATATTACTTTCCCCTTCCCACTCTCCTTTATCAAGACACAAGTTAAAAAAAAAAAAAAAAAACAAACACACACCCTGAGCTACAGCACCAACACACTACAGCTGCTGTCACCCTGTCGAGCAACATGGTCTCCTTGTTTCTCCATGAATTTGTCTGGCGGCATTCATCCACTATCTCTGATCTTCTAATTAAACAACAATACAAATAGTTAAAGTTCAGAGCCTCTGGAGCATCTGTCCCTTCACAACATATAACATTTAGTGAAGTCTCAAGCAATCAAGTAACAGTCCTTCATATCTAAAGACCCCTTTCAGAAAGGGAGTCAAATTATCATTTTTGCTCTAAGTGCTGAAATCACAGAAACAGGAAATTTATTTCACACACAATGTAGTGGAAAAAGAAAAAGGGAAAAATAAAAATCAATAGTTTGCTCCACATAGCAACCTAAAAATCAGCACGTAAGACAGAATGAATATTGAAGGTGAAAACCAACTACATGATCACGTACTTGTAAAGAAACTACAATTTTACTTTACATGCCTTTTCCCCTTCATCTTATACTCAACATATACCAACTCAGTCAAATCAAAAGAACCAGCTATTCACTAGTGGGTTATATTTAGCAATACGCAGTGCAACATATTAAAGCATTCTTCCCACCAGTACTGAACCTGAATTGATACTGTCAACAGCTGCCAATAACACAAGACATTCTGCAGAGTCAAAGAAAGCAGATAAAAAAAAAAAACCAAACTAAAATATAATTAAAGGTAAACTACCATCTGAATGATGCTATAATCACAGGCATGTTACTTCTACAGATGTATACCTCTGATAAAGGAAATGCAAAGGCTCTTCCTTGCAGCCAGGTGGTGTTGCCTGGCATCAGTGAATCAAGGCTGCCCAAACTCAATTATTCATATTACGGATCTCATAGGGGTTCCCATCCAGGCCAGCAACAGCAGTTTTGAAAAAAAGAAACACCATCACCCTTAGCAGAGTTTAGATCGAGCTCCACTGTAGCCAAATCCCAAGAGCCATGACTGCTCTCACAGGGCAAACAGGGCTCAGGGCACAATAACCACAACAAAAGGCTGTAGACTAGTTTGATCCAGCAACATCCATTTATACTTTCTAGCCCAGCAGAAAGAGTTCAGCCTAGCATTTGGTGGTTCACGGAGTAATGCTTCCTAGCCTGGGATGTGACATCTAATTCTTTATAATAGACAGATCAATAACTTTTCTCCTCCACCCTCAAGAAATGCAGAAATTAGACTTAAAACTGGCCACACACCAACTAAAGTCAGTAATTTCTCTTTGTACCTACATTGCTAAAAGTGTTGGCTGAAGACACTGAGGACAGCAAGATCAATGGAAGCCCTCACGCTTGCACATATAGCACGCAACTCGCGGGAAAAAATAAGTAGTGTAACACGCAAGTTACAACATTTATCCTACCTCAGTTGCCTGCCCACATACACGAGGCTGTAGCAGACTAACAACAATATGAAACACTGCAGCTAACCGACTTGTCTGCCTGAAGTCCTTCCAAACTCACAACTTACTTCAGGAAGACAAACAGTCTCGAGAAGTTATTCCCTTTGAGGGGGGAGAGCTGCATGGACTAAGAGTCACTTCAGGCTCTAATACTCATCCAGATCAACTGTCTGTCCTGGAAAGAGATACTCTAATGCTTCTTTGAAGAGTTCTGCTATTCTTAGTGGGTTTCAAAAGCAGATGTAAATATAAACCACCTCCCACTCTCTCCACCACCAGACTAATCAGAGATTATCTACCCAGGAAATCTTTTCCCAGTTAACCCTATACATGATCACACATATGGCTGACATAACTTTTTGAAAGGTGCCCTTCCAACACACAAAAATATCATCCAGACTTAAATCCACCACAAACCACATCCACAGTTCCTTAGCATCCTTAGCATGAGTAAGAGATTGGATGTTAAAACAATGCCAAAGTTATTATTACCTTTGTGGTTTTTCAATCACATCAACCTTTTCTTTTTATTAATTTTTTTTTAAATAAAAGAAAACATAATGACAATTTCAAACAGCTTAAAGTCACATCAACAGAACACTACAGTGAGAAAACTCATTCTGTAACACCTGGTAAGCAAACCATATTGGTTATGACTTTTTTTTTTTTTTTTTCCAGAAGAGAACAAGAAGTATATATGCAAAACAAAAAGCAGCCATCTAAAATGCTTGATTGCATAAGCACTAGATCCAGATTCAAAAGTAAAAATATTTTTCTGTGACTTACCAGAATTTCTCTTTGACACGAGCTTCAAATTCATGCTGACTACAGTACAGATCACAAGAACCAAGAGAACAAGAGGCTTCATCTTTCACTTTCTGTGACAGCTGAAATGCAAACATAGTATGAAGTCTGAATCACAGCTTTCCACTACAACAAAGCAGCAGCTACAGTTAAACATTTCTCAAAGAACCATTACAGGGCAATGGCTTAATCTAGTGACTTCTGGGTTTATTTTTATGCAGAGGTAGGAAAACATAATGGTTCAAAGTAACTGTCTATGAATAATTTATCTCTATCACGCAAAAGGGTTGCGGTTTTTTAAATGACACTTTGAAAATATTATTTTGCTTAAAAAAAACCACAACAAAACACAAAACTGTTTATTTGAAATAGGATGGGTCTAATCTGCCAGATTTTTGTATGTTATTTAAGGGGGAGACCTTGATGGTCATGATTAGTTTTGTCTCATACAAACAGGCCACACACTTGAAAAAACTTCACATTGTTCAGGAAAAGATAAAGAGCACGTTATTCATGCAATTTCTCTTAGCAACCTTATTTTCCCACTGGTGACCTTGTAAAAGTTCCTACAATGAATTAGTTCTATTCCAGAGATTTCTCCTATAAAATGAGGAAAAGACAGGTGAAGAAAATTCAGAAATCAATGAATGCAGATCTTGGGATTCTTATTAAAAAGATAAAACTAGTGTCTCCTGTGAACCTTACTACCTATTTTATATTATGTACATTAAAAAAAAAGAAAAATTCAGTTTAAAATTGTATGTTTAGTTTTATATAATTACTGGAACTAATTCTGTGTTCATTTAAAGTATGAGGTGATTGAAGAAAGCATAACAAGAGCAAACTGAGGTTTCTTATCTGTAATTAAAAACAGATAGAATGAATCTAAACTCAGCAAAGCCCATCTCTCTATATCTCTCTCTCTAAACGAAAGAGAGAGAAATACTTAATTATAAGCTAGAGCCCTCAAATATATGCTTAGCTTGAAATCACAGGCGTTTAAGTGGCTTGATATATTTAGGCTCAAGGAATTCATCTCTATATCAGATACAAACTTTAGATCAAGACCCTTATTCTCACATAAAGAGGGCAGTCACCTAAATCAGTATGAAATTATTATTTGTGCCAAAAGAGTCGGCAAATATTTTATAGCAGTTTCTTTTAAACAGAAATACACAAAACTACCTGCATTAGTAGTGAAAATGAAGGCCAACGAAACAGAATCATTCCTTAAATGCTGTACCACATCCACCTGCCCGCTCAGAGGCACCCTCAGCTTTGGGACCAGCCCAGATCCTTGTAGCTCTGAACATTTGCTCAACATGATAAACCAGCAAGAGGGTGCAATGTCCTGCAGTTCACTGAAAATTATTCAGTTTAATTTGAGTTTATTACATCAAATATTCTTCCCTTGTAATTATACTACCAGCCTATTGTTGTGTGAAGAAATGTAAGGAACCATGTATAATCTTTTACACGATGGCAATTATGCTGCTATTCAATTATTTCAAAATTACCACTTAAAACTGAAGTTTTCGCCCTCTCACCTTACCGTACTGCAAGCTATAAATAGGCAGTGAATTTTTTTCCCCCATGAATTCTATGTTCCCATGGGCACTTTATGCCTATTGATTCCCCACGGTAACGATGCTAAAGGAGTTTTCAAGGAATAATACACACTGAAGGCTGTCTGACAGTGGTTAATGGCAGAATTAGTATTCATTCTTCCCTAACCTCTCCTTGGAGTACCAAAATCCTGAAACAAGCAAGGCCATCTTGACAAGAGAGCTTAAAAAAAAGTAATTGAACTAAATCTTTTGACAGATAATTGTAATGATGATGTTATGCTAGAATGATTTTCAAGTGTAGCTTTGCAAATTACTTTCTCCACTTTCCTCCCTTCAGTTATTACAGCTGAGGTATGTAACTCCTAGGTCTTTTTTCATGTGGGTCCCTCCATCCCCACCCCAAATGAGCTATGGTGCATTAAATACACTTAAAAATTCAAAGCAAGTTCTGTCAGCCAACATTCATGCTAGAGATAGGGGAGAATTCTTGGTTCTGTCAGCACTGATAGGAGTTTTGCTTTTTGAGTCCCTGGCCTCACCAAGGCAGTCAGTCTCTGTACCTGCAAAAATCAGGAAAATACAGCAGGAAAATGGCAAAAAACTACTTCACTATCCAGTCATTCACAGCCTAGCCCAAAGCCTCAGCCTGTCACATCTGACACAACCCCACTGAAGCTGGCATGAAAATACATGTCAGACTTTGAGGTGTCATCTTCACCGTCCTAGACATGCAACCACAAGAAGGCAGAATCACTCACACCACTGCCCAGTGGATCAGCTGGTTATTGTCCTGAGACAGCAGACAGGTATAGACAACAAGGCTGTTCAAACCACCATATCACAGATGATTTCTTTTTTAAACATACAATTTGACAAAGAACATTAAGGTACAGCATAAGATGTTTTTCCCCCAGAAGAATGTCAAGCAGCCAGAAAAGGGAAGTTTGCATGTGTCCAGGACAAAGTCTCTAAATTTGCTCAGGAGGAGATTTCTGGGCTGAACCTGCCAAGACTCCCATCATGGCTCCCAACGGGACCACTTGCACAACTCCCTCCTCTGGGCCATTCACTCACGTATCAGGCAGTAGGATGGATTAGAGGCTCAAGACAATCCTGTGCTTGACCTACTAGGACTTCTGGAAATAAATGAGTGGTGAGTAATGTGAATAAACTGTGCTAGCTTGAAGCGATACGAGATGGGATAAACCAGTTAACGTTCAATACCATTTTTCTATAATCAAGGCATTCTCCTCCAACCAGGGCTGATTTTGTCATTTGACAAACTTTCCCCTCACAGGCACCAAGCAGCATTTCCCTGAGGAGCTGTTTACTCTGACGCTGCCAACTCCAACCAGCTGTGAGTAGGGGCCACAGCTGCAACAAGAATGTAGTACTCTACTGGATACACCTCAGAAGAGGGGGAACAAGTTTAGGCCGTTCCCAGAAGAGTGAAGATGATGTCTTACTGAATGAGGATACAGAAATACAAATTACAGCTATCTTGCCCAAGATCACCAAGAGGAGGGAAGAGAGACACAGAATGAAGTGCTTGTTGAAAAGGCTGAAAGATTTGCTAAACAAATTAATCCAGCCCTTGTTGTGACCTGCCAGGTTGCGTTTGTATCAAGATAAGTAAAGGGAGGTTGCTACCATCAGAGGGAGAACTATAGGACAAGCAAGGTGTGACAACTTCATTCTCAATCATTCCTCTGCTAACAAGTTCACCCCTTTCCCTCCTCATACCGTTTGATGCTACAGACCACAGGCTTCAGGGAGCTTTCCCAGTCTGCTGTAGACATCCAACACCTACAAGGGGACCAGGCTGCAGTGCAGCACAAATTCTATTCTTCTAACAGAAACCCTGACTCCCATATGCTGCCTAATGCCCTTTACCTGTGCTGACAAACTTAGTTCTTTCTTCTGAGTCCTCAGAAAACAAGGCTTGGGAAATTGTGTCCCATTTTCTTCGTGTACTGCTTGCTGTCCTTCCAGCAGCCACTTCAGCTTGCATAGCTTCCCAGACTCAAATGAATTTCAAGCGACAATGTTGGAAGAAAGCACTTAGAAACACTAAGGAAACTGGAGCATTGACATTCTGCACAAAACCCAGCACCGAGATTCCCAAGTTCCTGCTTCAAATATAGTTTAGTTTTGCTCTAATTTCTACTGCAAGCTTTGTTTATACAGTGTTCCTTTTTAAGAGAAAGCAAGAGAAGAAAAAGTGATGCATGTGTGCACTCAGGCACACGTCTGTGCCTGAGATTTGCTGACACACCATGAGGCTCTGTAGGTTCTGGTTTCTCCACAGAAGCTGCGATGCAGAAGGTGCTCATTAAAAACAGCAGCCCACCTCTTTACTGGTTTCCAATTGTCAAGTTTTGTTGTTCAGAAATCTCAGGGAAATAAATTACAGTTTTCACCCCACACACAAAGGATGAAATGGCAACAGTAATTCTTTCATTGTCTTCACAATATGCTAGATGGTGACTTCTGTTCATTTATTTTCAAACCATTTCCCCACACCACTTTTTAAGGCTTTGAATTTTAACATGAACCCTCTCTCAGGTCTTCTCTTCTTCTGCCAACGTACCAAACTTTGAGCTGTTTATTACTGAAAGATTTTCAGTGTATACAATATGCTGGATGGAAGTAATCCACAATGGGCACCGATCCCTTTTTGTTGATACTTCAAACACAAACAAAAAATTATTTAAGATCAGAGATTCAAGGTAGTTCAAGTAACATATCTTCAGCTCTACTTGATATGGGTCATGCAGCGTTCTTTGCTCTGTTGCTCAATAAGCATCAAAGAATATTTCATTTTGCCTAATTCACTGTGCATCTTCACCATTATAACCAGCCACTTAAGTTGTCTAAATATGTAATGAACATTAATTCTACAAGGCAGTGTGCATTCAGCATTCTTTTTACTGGATTTGAGCCTCTACTGGGCTCAGGTCCTTAACTAAATTCACAATTCCACGAGAAATTTAAAGCTGAGGTAAGCACGGAGGGAGCCTGGCAGTGCTTGTGTTGTATGAACAGAAAGTAACCAGCAACAATGAGACAACATCTAAAATGTCTGGGATTATTACTGGCTCAACAGTGTAACAGCTGCACGATAGCAATACAACAAGGAAAAGACCCAGGGTATTGTCCTGCGGAAGCAAAGGGAACCACAACTAAATATACAGAGCACCTGACAAGGTCACAACACCAATCTGTAATGATTCCTCTAAAGGTTGAGTGTCTGGGTGCGAAAGAAAAGGAACAAACTGTAAAACTCGCAGATGTTTTGTGATGTGAAGGGGGTAAACTCAGAATCTTATCAGCTATTTCAGAAGAAACAAACAGCACTGCACCTTAGGTGTTAACACTGAGATTTTGCCAGAAAGACTGTAATGCCTCCATTAAAAAGTTAAATATCTTCCAAACAGCAACCACAGAAGAGCAGTATCTTAAAGCTTCAAAAGGTGTCTTACAGTATAACTCCAAAACAAAAAATGGGTTTCAGTGGCAGCAACAGGAAAAAAAAAAAAACGTCCTGTGGATGGCCTCCACACAATAACTTATCCCATTAACATTTCTGGCTGCAAAGAGTAGAAGTGATCTTAGTCATGTTAAAATAGCAATCAGACACAACACTATGAGCAAACTGCTGGGTCACCCTGTAGAGAGAAAACCCTGAGAGCATTAACACAAGAACCTTTTCCTGCAAGAACTTTCCGATCCAATAGCTGACTAAAATAGTGCTCATTCATGCCAAAAAAAATGAAAAGCAGGAAATGGAAAACCCCCCTGAAATATTCCAAATACAGATAAAGGTTCCAATATCTATAGAATAAAAATGCTAACCAGAGGGACTAGTGATGAGTATGTGAGGCAGGCACTCATCTAAATCTTTACTAAGAAAACTCACCAAAAACCTGAGCAGCCCATCTTGACAGATTTGTGAACGAAAAGAACTAGAACTACTCAGCACTGATTAGCAGATCAAGCACTATCAGCTCACACCACATACTGACCTCGATTCCCTAAGCAACTCACTCACACAGAATTCAAGTTCATTGTATCTTCAAATTGGATTTTTAAATCCCTGAATCACGCTCCTCCCTTATTGCAGCAACGCCAGCACTTGGAAATGCATAAAGCAACTGTAAGGAGGAACAAGAAGAACAACAAAGGAGTGGCAAAGTTAGCTATTATTTTTTAAGCCTCATGCCCAGCTGCACCATCAATGATGTACTGATTCAGCACTACCCTGGATTCTACAGAGAACTATTGTTCCAGCCTTAACTTTGCAATATTCTAACTACACATCCCAGGACATATCGATGCGCTGGTCCAGTATCACAGCTTTTGAGTAGTCCAGGCCTTTTACAGACATTCAAAGTGAAATACATGTTGTGGGAGGAGGATTACAGCTGTACTTCAAGCCCTCACGGTTTATGAGGTCAACATAATGGATCTATTAATTTACAGACTTTTTTTCCCCTAGAGTAGGAGCTATTAATATTCTACATATATTTACTTCTGCAGATTGTGGTTTAACCAATACAGTACTTCAGGCAACACGAAAGTACCGTAGGCAACATAAAGACCGTCAGACCCAGGGAGTTTCGGTTTATAGCGTGGGTCTTAGCCTCTTACCACTTTGCAGAATTACTTCGAAGATTACAGAAAAGACAGCTGGGGGAGAGAAGAAAACGTGAAGACAGTCTACACTTGGAAAGCTAAACATGTACACTAGTACTAGGGAAAGGGGAGTGATTTTAAGAATCAGCACAAATCAGCCTAAGTCCTACAGCTGACGCAGTTACAGCAAAACAGTTCCCAAAGCTGAGTAAGCCACAGCAGTAATCACAGCCACCTTGAGGGGAAAGAGGAGCCCCAGCCACAGATGACCACGTATGTTTCCCAACACCGAGAAGGCCACTGGCCACTGTTCCAGGAAGGCAGACTTCTAGGCTGAGATGAACTCTCACAGATCCAGCCCAGCCAGCCCACCCTGGGCTGCGGAGAAGGTCCACTCAGGAAAAAATGACTCGGAACCCTGCTTTTCAGATCTCCGGGGGAAAAAAAGCAAGTTGCTGATGAGAACTCTTAAGCTTCAGAGTCGCTGATAAACCCCGTAAATTCCAGAAAACCCACGGCTTCACCTGACTCTTCAGTCACTGACACCCAGAGCAAACACCACTGCTCAGGTCATGGCCCTTTCCTGCTGAGTGCTTTAGATGATCTTGCCAGTGATCACATGTCTCCTCTACAGAGCCTCAACCACAAAAGGAGGAGACATTTCAGATTAAGAGAGATGCAAAAAGTCCATTCTCACCCACACCAATTTCAAAACTAACTCACTGCTCTTACATCAATAAGAAAGTCTGTCCAATTCACAGCAGCCTACGCAAGAGCATTATTAAGCCAAAAGATTAGATGCTTTGCTTTTTTCATACTCATACCAACCTTGTGCCCAAGCACCTTTTGTAGAAAAGCTATTAAAAATGGAGAGAGAGACAGTTCAAAGAGAGGTCTCAATCCTGAAAGATAGCATATGCCTCCTCTTCCCCCCTACACTGCTTCTCTCATTTCCCTTGTGTTCCCCAAGGCTCATTACGGAGGTGCTCAGCACAAAACAGAACTAGATTTTAGACTGGGCTGCCATCTGCATGCTGAAACGTTCCCTGCTTTTATAGAGAAACTGCTTTTACAGCATCTTAAAACAGTCCTCTTTCCGGGACCACATAGAAGATGGACTGCAGTTGTTACAAGTGTCAGCTGTATTGACTTTATATCTGCTCCTATATACATTCATACCTCTGCAATATGTACAAAATAACAATATTTGCACTATTCATGGCAAACATGGTCCACATTCACTCCTGCACATTAATGAAACAAGTGCCAAGAGAACACAACTCTGCATGTGATGTGCTTAGAATTTCATTCCTTGATCTTGTTCATGGCTACATGCTTCCCTAACTAATATATAATGCTCAAAGAAGACAGAATTAACAGAAAAAGATGACATACCAGCTGTTACACTTCTTATAAAACACTCTTCCACAGTTTTCCACTTAGAAAACACAGTTCCAGAGAAGCAAGACAGAGCACTTTGCTCTGCTGTCAGCAAAGGCAAGTTGCTTTCACTGTAATCAGCACCACCTCATAGTAACTTAAAGTGATAAACATCATCTTGATGACGATTTTTTTCCCCTTACATAACCAGAGGTTAGCCTATACCTATATGTATTTTGCTAGGTTTGTCTGGGTGAAAATAAGAATTTAATTAAGCAAGCAAGCAAACAACCCCCCCCACCCCACCCCCAAATTTGAGAATCATGAGAAACTGCTTATAGAACATTACTTCCAAATATTTGCGGAAATCTTGTAAACAATGAGGTTTTGTTCTGATGCAGGCCAAAATCAAATTAAAATATGTATTTTATGTGCCCTGGAATTGCTCTGACAAATACACATCCTCGTTAATTTAACTGTTACATAAAGCAGTGTGAAGAGGGGTGGAAGGAACTCTCTTCCTGTAGTGCTTTTAGGGTAGAAAGGAGGTAGAAAGGAAAGGATTAGCCAAACAAACCCTGCAGAAGTTTCTAACACACAAGTCTCTCTCCGGCCAGCTTTGTTACGTGTTTATAACATAACCTTCAGTCCTCCACCGATTCCAGGGGGGCTTACTTAAGTCAAGTACCAGATGCCAGAGGAAATGCTGACCATGAAAGCTAGCAAAAAGGTTCTCATTATTTTCAGCAAGGGTAAGATCTCTTCCCTTTGTCTTCTCTTCAACGCTGTTTAAAGGAAGATTTATTTTTAGTTGGACACCCTGAAAAGCAAACGGCCTCTTAAAGTGTCTCCTTATTTTGTGATACAGTTTAAACGTTCACTTCCCTTTCCATCACTAAAGACCTCCTAATAAATAGCTCAGACTCACATTGTTTGAGGAAGGCTTAGAAATGGAGAGCAGGCACCGTTTCCCATACAGCCCTTTAAGGCTGTTTAATAGTTGTTCACGATTCAGCATCCCTTGGTATTTTCAGCTTGAGCCTCAGTTTGAAGTGAGAGATTACTCAGAGCCCAAATGTTTTGGAGAGCAGGAAAAGTCCATACATTATAAATGCATTATTTGTACTTCTTATTGTGAGTACAGATTCTCAGCCCTTTCCCTCAGACACACAGGTCAATGCCACCAGCCCCAGCCACCCCTGGCAGTTTCCCACTTTAGCCAGCCCCCAGCAGGGATGACTGGCTGCACCGGGCACAGACGTGCTCCTTGGAACTTTTCCTCTACCTCCAGTCCCACAAGGGCATCTCAACCCAGGACATATGAAATTTGGACCAAACAGCCTCTCTGCCACATAGAAGATGCTGTTCTCTGTAGCTTTAACTAGATAATTGTAACATGCGCCCTTCTCTCCCCAGGAAACAGCTGCAGTCAGTCAGGGAACAAATTGCTCTGCCTTTGCAAACAAACCAAATCCCCTTACAGACCCATCACAGCCAGAGCGCCTCACCTGAATGCTCCTGTCATCTCCAAGCAGGCAGAGCATCCCAAGGGCAACAGGCCTCACATGTTGTCCCTGTTTCCTCTCCTTTGCTTCCAGCAGCCTACCTGCTTCTCTGCTGCGCTCCTGACACACACTGCGTTCATATGCAAGCTGCCTGTCACTTCCACGGGGAACTGAAGCCAGCAGCTGACCGACACCTCCAGAGACACATACACTCTTAAACCCTCCATGGCTCAAGCTTATTGTACGGTGGCAAAGCACAACACCCATGAGATCCTGAGCCCAGCAACTGTACTCCTACCTGCCTCTGCTTCCTCACTCCTCTGCAGCCTCCTCTGGGCTTAAGGCTGTGAAGACCAAGTTCTTCTGAGGCCCAGGCCTCCAGCCTCCATCAAACCTTCTCCTCCCACTCCCACACCGTTGGTCCCTGTCTCATCAGAAGAGATCTCTGCCACAAGAACAGCCCTTCTGCTGAGCTCACCTTCTCCCTGCCAGCCTATGAATCCCTCCTGACCCTCTCAGGCTCTTTTTTGATCTGACTTCTGTTTGGAGAGCGGCCAGTCCCCCACACTGGTTTCCAACAGCTTCAGCTACTGCACTGCTTCAAAGAGCAGCCACTAGACTGGCAGCCCAGTCTAAAAAAGCTTTCTATCACTCCTGCTCTGCGAGATACAAAGCAGTTCAGACAAAGCTGGCTGACACCATATATGCACAGGGGCTCCAGCAATTGTGTGGCGTCCACAAAAATTGACTAAAGTCAGTTAAGTGCATTAATGTGGCACACCTGGTCTTTCTTCTTATCTCTTGTGCAAGCAAGTCTTCCTCCCCTCACCCTCCTCCCCATTTTACTGCTAAAGCATCAATCACCAAACAAGTTGAAGACAAACCTTCTCTGAGCTTCCAGGTACTGTGAAAGTAAAAGGGTCATCTGAAAAGAACTCTTAGGCCTTACAAATAGAGCAAATAAAGATTCATATCTCTCTCCTGTGCTCACTTGCAGACCAAGCAGGGGGATGAGTATAAGGAAGTCTTTCTATCAGCTATGTTCCCAGCACATACCCCCTCCCCTTTCTGACATCCTTGGTCACCAGCTAGAAAGCTTTAGTTCAGTAGAGGAAGGTCTCCCCTCACAGACTCGGATCTGGAACACACTGGAGGTGCAAGCTGCTGCCTAGCAACACAAGCACTCTGCAGGGAGGTCAGAGCATGCCCCCGTCCTCCCACTGCAAAAGATCTCCTATGCACAGAGAATAACCCTCACAAGGATGCAATCCACACTAGTTTCTTGGAAAGCCATCCTGCACATCACCAATTACAACCCCTGCTTAACCACAGACCCGCCAAATGCTGAAGAGCACTGCCTGTGCCTTAGTAAACTGCCAGAAGTCTTCACTTCTCATATTTGTTGTGTGTGCATTACACTCCACTGGCTTACGGAGCCCAAAACCCCAAATCCCAGCCTGTCCCTCCATCCCTTCCTCAGCCACTTGTCTATTGCAAAGACAGTGTCTATTGACTCACTGTCAGGCAGCTTCCTCCCCAGACTTACCTCCTGCCTCGGCTCTGGCAAAGCTTTTCAGCCACCATGTCCTCCTCAAAGCTGGCCCTCTCCCACCTCCAGAGGGAAGCCCCTTCCCACGCACTACGCAGAAGCAGAGCAGGCAGTCACCTGCTTGTACAGCTGAGATATCTGACAGATATCACAGACCGCCAGGCAGCTGCACAGTTTTATCCCTGCTAAGAAGTAACGTCCCCTTTTAAGCACTGACAACAAGCATTTGGGGTGAGTGCCTCTCTCAGGTGTGAATGCAACCACACTCACACAACACCTGGGCACCCTGAAACAGACCCTGCCTACCACCCTGCCCCGCATCTGCACAGGCAGCACATCCCCTCACCTTGCACTAACCTCTAACAATTTTCTGAAAAACCTCAAAACTCTGATGACAATATCATAATAGCCGCAACCCCCCCATACATTCTAAAAATATGAAAGTTTGTTTTTTTTTAATAATCAGGATAAAACCAAGAGAGTATAAACACTGCACAGGAGCACAAGAAAGTGCCAGTTCCAGCCAGGATGGGTTTTTCCTCACAGTACAAGCCTAAATTTGGGCGTTAACCCAACAGGAGCAGAGGTTGCCCAAAGCACACAGACCTTACCGTAACTTTGAGAAACTGCGGCTTACAGCATTTTCCACCAGAAACTTTATATTCGTTGAATCTTAGCAGAGAGAGCAGTCCACGGCCAGGTCCTTTAAAAATAGTCACTTGATCAAATACTGGAGAGAGGTTTCATCCCCTTTAGCAGGTTCCCATCAGACCCCAAATGAAACTAGAGAATCCTTATTATCACAAAACTTTTCAGAGGCACCTAGAGATCTCCAAGTCGCCCAACCTTCAGGACACCACCGCAGTACCTCAGAGCAGCCAAGCCTCCAAAGAACCTGCACCTTTTCAACAGGCTCCACCAAGCTACAACATCCCAAGAAACAACTCCTGGAGTGTTTTTATTTCAAATCCCCAGCGGTAACACCGTTCCCGGGGAGCCCCACTCGCGTCCGCGGCGCTGACTGAGAGCGCCAAGAACCTCCTTTCGTGAGAGAAAACACTTTTGGAGCCTCCGCAGCCGCAGGGCCCGATCCGGGAAACCGCGGAGCCGCCGCGCTAACAACGGACGGGGCTCCGACTCCGGGCAGCCGCTCTCTGAGGAGACCGGCGAAAACCGCGGGCGGAGCGCGGCCGGCCCGCCCGGGACGGAGACCCGCAGCCGCGGAGGGGTCCCTCCCGCGATCGCCCCGGCAGCAGCGGGGCGCCCGGGCTCTCTCCGCCCGCCCCGCGGCTGAGGGAGGGACAAGGCGGCAGCCGCCCCTCGGCCCCATCCCGCGCACGGCGGGGGCGGCGCCGAGGGGATACTCGTTACATCCGAACTTTTCTCTGATTTTGAGGGAAGATTTTTTTAAAACAGGAAAAAAAATAAAGGAAATTGCCGCGAGAAGCGCCGCGCGGCAGGGCTTACCTCCCTGGCGGCTCCCCCCTAGGTCTCCATGCCGGCACGGCCCCGTCCGAGGCCGGCGGGGTGCGGGCGGGCCCCCGCGGCGGTGGCGACGGACGCTGCGGCCGGCGATGCCGCTGCGGGGGCGGCCCGTGTGCGCGGAGCGCAGCTCCCCGCCGCCGCGGAAGAGCGGGCGCTGTCCCCGTCGAGTTACGGCGGAGCCGCCGGGAGGGGAGGGGAGGGGAGGGGACCGGGACGCCGCTGCCCCCCACCCCCCCCACCCCCCCCGCGCCGCCGCCGCCGGCCCCGCACGCGGCAGGTGCGCCCGCCCGCCCCGCGCAGCGAGACGCCGCAGCGCCCCCTGGCGGCCGCGCCGCGCCCTTGCCCGCCCGCCCCGGCCCCGCTGCCCCCGCCGGGCACCGCCGCGGGCCGCCCCGCTTCCAGCCCCGGCTCTGCACCGGGCCCCGGGGCGTCAAAATGCCGACGCCAAAACCCTTAATGCCCCGTACAGCCGGCAGCAGCCAGGGGTCCGTGGCGCCGCGCACATGGGCCCGCTCTCGGCCGAAGAACCGGCCAAGAACCGTCCTGAGGAGCAGAGGGAGCGTCGGCAAAGGGCTGTGGAAGTGTAAGGTCGGCGCCTTCAAACCTGGTTTTGCAAGAGGTGCAGCTCGTCCCAGGGGTTAACAGCGTTTGCGTTGCTCTGGGAGAAGCCGCTTCCAAACCCACTGCATCTTTTCATACCGTCATTAGCACCAGTTTAACCAGACTGCTGCGAACTGGACCAGGTGCAGTTTGTCTTCCCCAACTGCTTCAGACATGGCACATCCATGCTTTCTACAGCATGGAGCATGGTAGTGTTATTTTTAGTTTCCCTGTGCTGCTTTTTATTTGCTTTTAAACATCTCAGAATAGCTCCGTGCAGAATATAATCTACTTCTGCATTTTGCTCAGATTCATAGGAGGACTTGGGTTTGACAGGCAACTGCGATACCGGCAGAAAAATTATGGGCCAAATTTCTGTAAGCGCACTTCACGCTCATTGCTTATTGCTGCCATGGTGCACAGTGCCATTGCTCGGGCTGCCTTGTGCTGTGTCACAGGGTGTGTGATCGTCACTCCTGCACGTGACCCCTGCGAGGCTGCAAACACCAAACAACGCAGCGGCGAGAAGCTCATAACCCAAACACGCAAGCAGCATCCAGCTGGTCACAGGAAAACCAATTCCTCGGGAGAACACCACCACAGAAGTTAGTGTCACTTCAGCATCCTGCCCCCAAGCCAGGGCAGCTGAGAAGAGCCAGAACCTGCTCAGTCACGCGCAGCCCACCTCGACTACACATCAGTGTCAGCATCTTCGCAATTATTGATGTCAAAGCCAAGAAAACACTCGGCTCTGTTTTCAGGTCTTTATCACTTACGCAGAGCTGACAATTAGAAACATCATCTTGTTAGCTATAAACAAAGCAAATCTGAACTAGATGTCATACAGGGACAACAAAAGTAGCAGCATTTTTAGTCATTTCTCTGAGTATAACCATCCTTTAAAACCTCTTTTTTGACTTGAGGAGGTGCTGGGGACGAACAGCGCATGGACGCTTTGTTCTCCAAGGTGAGGCCAAGAACAACCAAATGCAACGACTTTTCCCAGTCCCAGCCATGGGGAGGGCTCAGGCACACACAAGGTATTCCTACATACAGCAAATGAGCAAAACTATTGTAGTGCAGGAATGTGACAAAAAATCAATAAACTAGCCCATTTTTACTGCCTGTATAAATCTTTTAACTAATTAGAAAGAGTCAATATGTTGCCAGGAGACCTTGCTTCTCCGTGTGACATAGACTTCTTCACCAAGATGCTAATACCTTTACTGCAATTTATAACCTCTGACACTTCAGCTACTCTTTCATTTCTCCTGGCATGATTACAGTGTAAAAGTGCTATTTTTTAAATTATTTATCAAGTCACTTACTAAAGTCACTTTTTAGCTGAATTAAAAGATTAAAAGCCTAGAAATAAAACATCCCATGGACTTTGAAATATACAGTTAGGTGAAGCTGTATTTAATGATACCTTGGATTTATATTTGGATTTCAAATTACTAGATAAAGCAGTATCATTAGACATTCTTCAGCATTTTATAGTAAGTCAAAACCCCTTAATTATTATGCTACACTATATGAATGTATACATTATTCATAAAAAAGAGGGGAATATACCACTGACTGATAATTTTTTTAAAAAAACTAATGTCTTTTCCCTTATTCTGTTCTCATCTCAGCCCATTGTGGAAAATAATCCATTTCGCAGACAAGAGCACTATGATATACAGCTGTCAGTCTTTAGGTAGGCTCAGTAGGAATGAAAAGAACGAGGTATTAATGGAGTTGAATACAGAGCAGAAGAGATCAGCCTTCAGAGGAACTGTAGGAACAGCCTGCCATGCACCAAGCCTTATGCTAATTTCTGATGTACCAATAAAGAAGTAATGAGACCTATTTTGGCCTTTGTTTCTGACCATCTTCTTGGGTTTTTTTTTTAATATGTGTGATAAAGCAGGCTAGGAACCTCAGCTAAGGCATCCCAGGCACACTGTGTGTTGTAGATGCACACTGAAAGAACAGAGAATAATGCAGTTGACATTGATAAAAATGGGAGAGAGAGAAATTATTCAGTCATACCTGACCATACTAGGACGGGATGTCCAAAGAGACTGATGAACTTGGGCAATATCAAACAGTAAGTCTGTGGAGAGCCAGGAACTGAATGCATCACCTCGAATCTCGTTTAGTTCTCCAGTCCTTGATTTGTTAAATCTCTCCATTCTTTCTGCTAACCAAATTATTCCATGATGGGGTATTCTAGGGTTTTAATCCAATGCCAGAAAATTCAGTAAAAAAGACTCTTTTCCACTGACTTCAGTTAGCTTTGGAAGAGTCCCCAGATACACTTTCTTAATCAATTTTAATCAATCTATGCATGGACTCACCTACATCCCTTACAATTAGATTGTGGCCAAACATCCGCTTCTGACTGCCACCAGCAGACGTTGTCCTCCCAGCTGCTCTTTTCTTGCCTGCCAAGGATAGATGGATCTACCGAATGAGTGCCCTGTACTCAGTCCTACTTCAGTCAAATATGATAGGTTTGTTTTGACTTTAAACAGCAGAAATTAAAGAGCTCCCAGCTGAGCAGCTTGCTTGGCAGAGATGGGATACAAAGTGAGCAGCCCCCACCATAAATAGGGTAATTTGGGGGGCATAAATTGCCCTAATAAAACCTACCACTAACAGAGCTAGTTCCAGAAGGGGCCATCGTCCATGGCTGTGATCAGGAGACCCCCAGTCTTGCCATGAACCTCTGCTTCTGAATCTACATGATTCTCACATCTTTCTTCCCTGAATGGGAAGATGACAGGATGAGAGAATTTACAGCTGTATAAAGTTCCATTTATTGACTTTATGTCTAGTCTTTTGTATATAGCGGCACAGATTCAGATCTGATCTTTGGGAAATATGGCCACGTGTGGAAACTATGCATGTGTGTATGCTCCTGCTGAGAAGAGCCCCTGTGATGACCACCATAAGCAAGAGGAAATAAGGCTGAAAGCTAAGTCCATCTCTTCAAAAACACCATCAACCCTTCCCAGCAATTAATTTCAGCAGACAGTGATGCAAAGCTGGAAGATAACCCCATTGCAGCCAGGTGCAAGCATCCAGCCTCCCTAAGGTCAGGTGACAATGACAGACCTGCAGGGCTGCAAACCTGCAGATGCTGCAGAGCATCATCCCCTCCCATGCTGTGTCCACCATCTCCAGCCACACTGTGTCCTGCTGCCCAGGGCCACATGCTTTCCACAGGCTGCTCTGCCAGCAGCACCCACCTTGCTGGAGCAGAGAGAGGCGGAAGCTGCTGATCCGTAAGGATGTGAGATGCTGATGCTGCAACAGGAGAGCACGGAAGGGAGCTCATCACAGAGAGACTTGGCAGGGCTGCATTTACACGGGACAAAAGCCAAAGCAAAGAGAGCCTGTTGTGAAAGGAATGAGGAGGACATCGGCAGCCGGATAACACCGGATGAAGGATTAGCTACAGGAAGGAATAAACTGACAAGGAGAGAATCCTGCCTGGCTGGTAGCAGCCATGATTCTGATCACCGCCTGTCAGGAGATAAACACAAAGCTGCATAGTAGCATATTTCCAGTTCAGATCTGCAAAGAGGGAGTTTTAATAGGGTGCCAGTTCCCTTCAATTGGAGGGAGAGGGACTCGGCACAATAATGTCACTGCTGTTGACTGAAGTTGCACGCAGACAGTATAAAGCAGCAGTAAATGCCAAGATTTCAAAAATCATTTTGCATCTGACATTCTCCTGGGTTATTTCAAGTGAAAGATAAGTGCACTATCTTCCAAGCAGTAATCTTACTTGATACCAACAACATACACAAGTAGTTAAGTTTGGAATAGAGTAACTTTCTCGCTTTTATGCTTGAAAGCTGAAGATAAAATTATTAAGCATTTTGCATGTACAGAGTGTAAAAGGAGTGACTGCTTTGCATAAGTATATGGATTGGAAAATAAGAATTCCCTTCCCCAAAGAATAACACGACAGGCTTATAGCAGAAGTAACATCTTCATGCAGTATGCATTATATTTTTGTAAAAGAGTAAAAAGATACAGCATATTGACTATTTACCTGTCTCTCTTGACTGGCCAACAGCAGAAATGGAAGCACCATTTGGGATTAATTAAAATCAGACACAAATCCTAACTTTGCCTTAATCCAGCAAACAGCTATGAAGCTTGTTAGGGAAACGGTTCAAATGGAGAGCTTTTTTTCATGTGCAGAGTAGTTTGTGGAGCACGAATGTAAAATCCAGTAACGGATAGTGGAAATATGCTTCCGTTTCCCATTGGGAATTTCTCAGACAAGACTAAGACAAATGCTGCCTTTGACTGTTTATTTCACTTTTTGGTGGGAGAACCAATAATCAGATAGAAAAAGGCGAAGTGTGGTGGGGGGAAGAGTAAAAATAATTAGCACACACAAACACAAACTCTCGTACTGGTGATTTCTGTCCTCTGAATGGGACATAGCTACACAAACAATCGATCCAGCAGTTCTGAGACCTCTGGTGAGCACCAACAACATCCTAAAGCAGATCAGGCCCTATTAATAGAAGACTTCTCCATCAGCCCCTCATTTCTTCTCCATTCATTCCCTTTCAGTTGTGCGGGATCTACCAGCAAAACTGGTTGGCAGAGACACAGAGACAAAAGACTAGATCAAGTTGTGCTTCTTCTAAACTCCTGTGGGATTTAGAGAAGCTAATGATTGTTGGATCCGCTTGTATTCCACAGATCATTTTTGTTTGGCAGTAGCTAATCATAATTGCAGAAATCCCACTGCAATACAGAGTTAGGCAAACTCATCTTGGAACAGCTCATTTGATGCAAACTTAGATTATATTTTAACTTCAATGATAAGAAATTACTGAGAAGATGACAAGCATGGTTAGTTTTAGATGCCACAAGCTGAGGAAAAAGAGGTAAGTTACCTAAAACGATATCATCATATTTTGTAACTTTGTCCTCATAAAATGCAAATTTCTGTAAGTGGATGGTTTGAAAAACCTAGTTTAAAAAGTAAAAGGAAATAAAACCTAGAAATTAACAAATACTGATGTTGATCTTCTATGGGTTTCTATTACAGATTTCTTTTCCCCTCTCCATTTTTTGCTGGTGTTCCTAGAAAAGAAGATATTATACAGCATTTTGTTTACTTCTTTGTGTTTGTAGCAAACAACAGAAGTTTTAAGTCTGGTTGTAAAGATTGTCCTATTTTGCATTTCTGGTCTGCTCAGATTATCACATTTCAGGCCAGAGAACAGAGCAAATCATAGCAATGAAGGGAAGGGTACAACAAATTGTCTGAAACTCTGGACTGATGGCAAAAAAAAAAACCAAATTACTTTTCTGGACAGAAGCTACACATATTTGGGGTAGCTTAGATTTAGTTGAGTAATGGATTTTCCAGGTCGGTTGTTAAAAGAAAAATGTTGTTTCAGATGAAAATAAAATGGAGTTTCAGGGCAGGGGAGAAATGTGGTAAAAATAATAATAATCGACTTTAAGTGCTGTTTCATATCCTTGTTCACGGATAAATAAATTTTGTATTAAACCTACATACCTGGATCATACTGTAAACAAGTGTCTCTTTTTCAAGTTGACCAGCACCATTACTAAAATGTACAGTTCAAGGTTAAATTCTAAAGTCCGATTCTCTGTAGCTACCCAAAAAGATAATTGGGCTTCAACTCAAGCAGAAGCACCGGGCTGGCCTGACATACAGAAAAGGAGAATTTTGCTGTTCCCACTTACTGTCTGCACAACAGTCCTCCCTGGCTCTGCCCGCTCACACGCTGCAGTCGCTGACGGGCCTGCCAGAGAGTGTAGAAAGAGCCAAGCGTGTTAAATGACCCGCGCTGCGTAGCCGCAGCAGCACAGCTCCCAGCTAGGGTAGCCCACGCCAAGCTCCAGGTGGGGAGGGTTGGAGAGGGGAGCTGCAGGAGTACGGCTTGGCTCCTCCAAGCACAGCCCTCAGAAGCCAGAGGCACGGTGAGGAGGCTCGTGTGCCAAGACCCTTTCTCAAGCCCTCGCTTCACCTCAAGGGCTAACATAGGCATAAAGATCCTCTAGCTTTTATGCAACATAGTGCTTGGCAGAAAAGAGGTTCCTTTGTTTTTGTGAGGTGTACATACATGAAATACATTTGTCAAGAAAAATATACTCCACAGTTACACACCTGCACACCCACCTATTCACCTGGCAGGTTCTTCGAGTAGTCCTCTAATTTATCACATCAGTAATTCAATTCTGATGTCAATATTTCAAGGTCTCTTTAAGCATCAGTGACCATATCCTATGAATGAGATGAGGAAAAAAAAACCAAAAGCAGTCAATAAAGCAAAGTTATACTAAAATACCTTTTCCAGCCTTACATGCTTTAATGCCCGGTAATAAACACTTTCCAGGACATTTGTTTTCAGGCTTTGCCATCCTCTGTTGTCCATGCATTCTAAGGCACTGAATTCCCCTCTCCCAGTACATCTGCAAAGAGAAGATTTAGGGGAATAAAGGGATATGATTTAATCTCAAATTCAAAGACTGAATAGTGGCTTTAGATACAGCATTTTGGGTTTTTTTCACTATGCCTAAGCCAGTCCTGCCCTCCAAGCTGTCAGTGAGTTCATTTCCTCAAAAGCAATGAGTGTTATCAAAGACAAAAAACAAAACAAGTCAGTCGAACTGGAGCTAACGGCTTCAAAAACACCTTTGATTGCCAATGCTTTTGGCTTGTGATAACACGGTAATATTCCAAAATTGGCTTGAATTTCTGTAAGAAGCTGTTTAGTGTATTTCAGACTTGAAGGTTTCTTACCTATGTAAAAATGCCAGTACTTGGAAATATCAAGCACATTAGAGTTATACCCTGTCTTAAAGGAAACAGAACATGCATGCTCAAACTACTGCTTAATTTCCATTTTGAGTATTAATATTCCCTGGCAGAAAACAGGTAGAAGGCAAGTGCATAGGTATCTGCTCCACGCAGGCACGTACTGCCCGTGCTGTCCAGCCTCCACCTCCACCAAACCTCAGTGTGCAACTTCCATTGAACTCCTTAGGGCCAGAGGCACCTCTTGTACTTCCAAAATAAAAAGCTACTATTTGGAAATGAATGTACAGCACCAGTCACCTGAGCAGAGCAAACACGTCAGTCATCTTGGAATTTAAATAACCACAGCTTTGGAGGAGGCACATCAGAGACAGCCTTAGCTCAAGTAGCAGAATCACAGCATTGACTTCAAGCACTTCATATAATCCAAAGAAGCACCCTTTGCAGTGTAAACCCTACAGTCCAAAACCTTCTGAGAGGGGGACGCATCCCAAGAGTTAAGAAAAGAGAGGGGCTGGGAAACAGGGAGCTCTTTTCTGAGCTAGGAAACAACATGAAGAGGAGCTGTGTGAAGTGGTGGGATGATGGAGACACGATAAAAACAACTGAAAAGTGAAGCACAGAGCGCATCCTGGTGGAGGAACCCTGGTTAGCATCTCTCATGACCATGAGAGGGGGAGTGGAAGCAGATCAAGTGTAAAATTGGGTGAAAATCATGCTTTTTGGGAGGATTCTGGTGATCAGCATATTTCCAGAGCCCTGGAGAGGTTGTTCATTAAAAGTCCTCAGGTTGCAGGAGCTGCTCAAATACCCCACCTCACGCAGCAAACCCAACAGCACTTCTCTGGAGGGATGAAGACAGACTTGGTCAAACACCGAACTCTGCAAACACCAAGGGAAACACAGGGAGTGTGTCTGGGGGCAGATGGGAACAGGGGCAGGAAAAGGGTTATAGGAAGCACCATCATTTTACTAGAGAAACTGTGAAGAAGACTCAGTTTAAAGACTACTGCAACAATACACTCAAGAGCAACAGTGTGACTTGAAAGCTACAGACCATTGATTGACAGCTTTCTGAAGTACATTTCAAGTCCAGTTCCCTTCCTAAATCCTTGTGTTAAGTCCCTGGACTCACTGGTTCAGAATGGCAATGCTCTGGCTATTGAGGGTACCCTGGAGGTCACTGTCATTCCCCCATTCCTGAGAGAGGGACTAAGACGGTGTCGTGGTCTCTGCAGGAATCCAAGATGACTGAATCATGTCCTCCCTGGAGTAATCAGAACCAGAAGAAATATCAGAAATAACACTTTCTACAGTGAAAAGGGAAGACAATTCTTACGCAGTCCTCAAATTTACAGGAGTGCCGTTTCCTCTGACAGAGCTTGCCATTCCTTCCTCTGCCTTATTGTCACCACAAATCTGGCGCAACTCAGACAACAGAAGTAATCCACCAAAGGTGATGAACACAATATGTGATGTTCTCAAAAGTTCTCAGATCAAGGCTTGTTAAAAATAAAAATTGTAGAGCAAGAATCAGCATTCAAGGGCAGTCAATCAGATGTCTGAATTATGTCCTGCCTTTGAAATATACAGTGGATAACAGTTTTTAAATGGTCCCTGTAAAAGGCAGTATGTGTACTGTACCTTGACATTAAGTCCATAGTAAAGTACTTACCTTCAGGATTCTCCCCATTTATAGGTCTTTTATTCTGCTTCAAACTAATCAGAGCAGCTGCTCCAGAATGTAAAAAGAAAAAAAGTAAACGTATGATTTACTCCCAGGGAGCAAAAGGGCACACACCCATCACTGCAGGCAAGCAGCAAGCAAGCAAAAGAAAAATGATTCAGAGCAACAGAGGGAAGGCAAGAGGGAAGAGGGTGTGGGCTGGGCAGGGAGCTAGCATGCGATAGCTCATTAATGTGCGGGTGTACAAGGCCAGTCTGACATCAAGGAGGTTGTTACAGGATTGCAATGGGATTATGGCATATATATATATATAGACAAAAGAGGCCATTAGCTTTAAAGGACCACTTGTTTATCCCTTTCAGTAAAAAGCTGTGGTCCCCGAGCTCACAACGCGCATAGGCGCATGCTCAGCTTTGTCTGTCAGTGGATACAGACCAAAGTGTCTCAGCCCATCAGCTGAGGAGGCAGTAAGGTCTCCTGCACAGGTGAGACTCCTCCCTTACAGGCTCTTCACCCAAACAGTGGTGACCGAGAGCAGGCCAAGCACAGTTACAACAGCCAGGATGCTTAAAACAGCACTTGATCCTCCTCACACTGAGAAGGAGAGACTGAGTATCTCCTGGCATTTCCAGGTGCAGCAGAATGCCTTGGTGTAATTCGTCCTTGCTGCAACAGAAGAACCTCAAAAAGCTGCACTAGTTTCTCCTAGTTCCAAAGATTTTGCTTATGATTGCCGCAGGACTTACTTCAGAGCTCAAATTTCACTGACCCATTCCTTTATGAAATTCTCCACTCGCCTGCCATTCTGTGCACTTAGAGCTGAGGCTATTCCCTCACCTCTCCTCTCATTTGTGGGCAGGCTGAAAACAGTTTGCTTTTGCCTGTTACATTAAGATCTCTTTGATTTCTTCTTAGGGAGTTCACTCTTGGCAGATTCTTCAGTTCTTGGCTGAACCTGACAGCTGATTATTAGCCCATTTTGCCTATGTGGCCCACTGCAGAGCTGGGCCATTTCTGAATAAAATTGTCTCTGGGTATTACAGAGATCCCTTGTCAAATAGCAGTACCTTTAGGCCTTAGCTGTGCCGCCATGGGTCAGAAGTAACTATTCAGGTTAGAGGTTGCGCCTTGGCTAATTATAAAAGTGAAGATTTGAGCCACTAGGTCAGCAGTGAACAAAGTAAGAAAAAAGAAATCTGGCTAGAGAAAAGCATCCGGGAGCCACATCAACGCAGCTGTTAGCCCAGCTCAGGCAGGGGGTGAAATTCTTGGAGCACCTTCTCACGCTGCCCAGGGACAACGCCGCAGCTTCACGGTGTCCTGTGGACATGCATCTGCCTTCCAGTGCATCCAGCCTGCAGCAAACCCTAAGGACATGAGGGCTCACCCAGGCGCTGCCGAGGGTAGGGGCCTCTCCAGTTTTTCCAGTGAGATGACTTCTCCCTCTGCTCACTGTCCAGCCCAAGCTGAGATGGCAACAAACACTGCTGTGCCCCTGCTCTGGAGACGTCTCCTCCAACACTGCCACTTCAGCCTTCCAAGGGAAAGCAGGTTTGGCCCCTTAGCATGTCATCTCGTGTTTTTCGGTAGGAAATTTAGATTGCACATATCTAATTAATGGAAAACAGGGATAAACAAGCAGATTGCTTACTTAAATTATGTGCACAGCGCCTGCAGGGTTACCATTTAAAAATAACAATGAAAGAAAACAGTCAAAACGTGTAAAAAGACACAGACAGGAGTATACAATCTGCAACTTACCTTGATGACAGCTAAAAAAACCTCTCTGCCAAGAGTGAAAAGAGGGAGGTTATTCTTGGCAAATGAGTATAATGCAAATTTTTTTCAGCCATCTGTAAATAACATTTACCTGGAGCAGCTTTACATACTTAAATGACTTCCTTATGAGTTCTGCACAGATCCATCTGCGCAGAGAGGGAAAAATTCACTCAAATAAAGACAGAGAAGGAAAGAAATCAGAAGCTCTCCATTAATTTATTTAAATTTCTCCCAGAGGCAATTTCTCCAGAATCCCTCAAATTCCATGAAGTCAAGAATCTGCTTTCCTTGCAGCTTAACTTACTGAAAGAAGCATTACCTGGACAAACAATCCTCTCTCTAAGCAGCTTAACAAGTTTGTGTAAATGTTTGAGCTGCTGTAAAGAGGCAAGAAAGTCATTCCATATCCTATTTAGAAAGGTAAACAATTTTCTTGTTATTTTGAGTCCCTCAACTATTTGCACTACCAGATGGATTAGATGAATACTCTGTGGCATGGCTATTCTGGCTGACAGGACTCACATGTAGCAAAAGGTTCAAAACTGGGAGTGAAAAGTAGTTTCCAATTCAGTGATTTTAATAATTAGATGCAAATCCAAGCTTTTTGAATGACTTGATTTGTATTTAGTAAGAATGTTAGTGAGACTGATGATCAAAATTCGTTGTTCAGCTGCATTTAAAAATTAAAATGGCCAACAATGCCAGCACACTGAATTCCCCCGCTGATCCTCTGTGTAAACTAGATGATTGTAAAACAAACACCAGAGCTTTTTCTGTTGCCTTCTGTATTCAGTAGATGCCTGTGTTTGGTACTGAGCAGGATTGGTTGAGACATTTCGCATTTCACTTTCCTTCTTCTCGTCTGGTTCTTGTTCTATTTTCCTAAGCACCTGTGGGAATATTTCCCCCTTAGAAAAGCCAAAAAAAGAAAAAAGCTACCAAAAAATACAAAAAATACAATAACTTTCTTTTCAAACATCTCTGTGGGACTGAAGGAGTCTCATTGACCAAAATTTAGCTCTACAATAGCTTTAGAAGTAAGCACTCCACTAGTATTGCAGCTAGAGTTCCTCACTCAAAATGAACTGGAGGACCAGGTTCTTTGCTGCTTTACACACGGATTTCAGTGATTGCATCAGAAATACCCAGAGACAGACAGGATTCAGTTTTATTGCATCCATCCAAACCCTGTCTCAGAAAATAAACTTTTTACCTTATCAAGTGCCCAGGCATTCCTGTGACGCTGTGCAGTGATCAGTGATCATCATTTCAGATTTAATTGTATTAATGGGATGAAGCTAAATAAACTGCTTGTTTACAGTGAGTATCTCTGGTTCATTATTTGCATTTTCTCAGCCACAAAGGTGTTACGTGACTGGAAATGATTTAGTACCAAACACTCCAGGGAAAAATTCACCAGATGTGTTAATGTTTCTGACCTCCAGTGCAAGATGCACTCCAGAAAGATGATTTAGGAATAAGGTTTATGCAACATATGGTCAGGAGGTACACTTCTTACACGCTAGCTGGTGTTTTAGTGACACCACAGATATGAGACCAGAGACGTTTGAGATGTAAGCAGCTCACACCAAGCTATAAACGCCAAAGATCCTCCAGACAGGACCAGACTGCTGCCCACCACCAAGCACAGCCTGGCCCACCATGACACAGACTCCCCAAAGGTTGCAGACCCTACAGGAATGTAAATTGCTGAGGACCGTAGGATAATTCAGGCTAGAAGTGACTTCACAGTATCTCTAGTCCAACCCGCTGCTCAAAGCAGGGTCAGCCACAAGATCAGACCAGTTTACTCAGGGTTTTTAAGATCCCATTAGGTCTTGAAAAACTCACAGCATAGGAAGTACACACAGGAAGCTCCCTGGGCCCCTGTTTCACAGCTTCGCTGTCTTCATGGGAGAAAAAAAGCTCGCCCTAATTTGAAGTTATGCCCTCTCATCCTTCTACCACACACCACTGTGAAGAGCCTGGCTCTGTCTCCTTGATGCTTCCTCATAGGTAATGAGAGGCTGCCATTGGGTCTCCCCACATCCATCTCTTTTCAGGTGGAACAAGCCTGGCTCCCTCAGCCTTTCGCTACAGGGCAAGTGCTCCAGCTCCCAGCCATCTTGGGGGCCCTCTGCTAAACTCACTGCAGTTTATCTATGTCTTTCTTGAATTGAGGGCCCAAAACTGGACACAGTATTTAAAATGCTATCCAACAAGGGCTGAGCAGTAAAGGATAGTCACTTCCCTCAAACTACTGGCTATGCTCCTGGCAAATCTGATCCTCCATGTATAAGAAGACAGCCAAAAATTCTGCTTTTCAGTGCAATGAGGAATGCCTATCAACATTATCAAACATCAAAGGTACCTTTAAAAATGCCCAGATTCAGGGCTCAGTTGAACGGTTGGGCTGCTGTTGATGTAGGAGGGCTTTGAAAGAGACTGCAGTCCAGGTTTGCCAGCCGTGGGGGCCCAAAGCGGTATGGTCACAATAGCAAATCCATGTAGCACTGTCATCTAAGCTACAGAGATGCTTAACGTGCACAGTGGGCATCTGTCCAGGATGTTTCGTGTCTGGTAGTCCATGTTGCTGAACATGTGATAATCATCATACAAATCAATAGGCTAAAAGGAAGAAAGAGATTTTGTTTGCCACAATGAATACACCTGGTAGGCCTGGCTATTTCCTTGGTAACGATTGAGTGGAGTCAGTGTTAACATAACCGAGATCAGAATCTAGCCCTGCGTTTGTAGGAGACAATGCAAACTGCATCAAGTAGCTCGACCTACTTTTCTCCATCTATATGGAATTCATCCTTGCTCTGCCAAGTTAGCACTAAACCTGCCCAATTCTCTCAGGCTCCAGAGTCGCAGGTACGACTCAGTGCCATAAGATAACTAAATCATATGCGTGACTGAAATACCCCAGATAATATGAAGCATGCAAAAGAGATGTAATCAATTTTAGAACAAAGTAAAATCTGCAGTCATTTATCCTACTTCCACTAATATCTAAAGCTAAGTAATCTCATGCGTTAAGTATTTCCATCACTTTTGTTCCAGTGGTGTAAATCTTCTAGCAAGTCCTAGAAATAAACACCGATGAAGTGCAACAACAATCACAAAAGCAAAAAAAACCCCAACCTGTATTGGATTTGCATGGCAAGGTTTTGGTAGCAGGGGGGCTGCAGGGATGGCTTCTGAGACAAGCTGCCAGAAGCTTCCCCCATGTCTGATAGAGCCAATGCCAGCCGGCTCCAAGACAGACCCACCACTGGCCAAGGCTGTGATAGCGCCTCTGCAATAACATATTTAAGAAGGGGAAAAAGCTGCTGTGCAACAGCAATTGCAGCCAAAGAGAGGCGTGAGAATATGTGAGAGGAACTCTGCAGACACCAAGGTCAATGAAGAAGGAGGGGCAGGAGATGCTCCAGTCCAGGCACTTCATGGTGAAGACCATGGTGAGGCAGGCTGTCCACCTGCAGCCCATGGAGGAGCAAATATCCACCTGCAGTCCATGGAGGACCCCAGGCCAGAGCAGGTGGATGCCCGAAGGAGGCTGTGACCCCATGGAGAGCCCGTGCTGGAGCCGGCTCCTGGCAGGACCTGTGGCCCCATGGAGAGAGGAGCCCACACTGGAGCAGGTTTGCTGGCAGGACTTGTGGCCCTGTGGGGGACCCACGCTGGAGCAGTCTGTTCCTGAGGGACTGCACTCCATGGAAGGGACGCACGCTGGAACAGTTAGTAAAGAACTGCAGTCCGTGGGAAGGACTCACGCTGGAGAAGTTTGTGGAGGACTGTCTCCCATGGGAGGGACCCCATGCTGCAGTGGGGGCAGAGTGTGAGGAGTCCTCCCCCTGAGGAGGAAGGAGTCGCAGAGACGTGTGATGAACCGACCACAGCCCCCATTCACTGTCCCCCTGCGCTGCTGCGGAGAGGAGGTAGAGAACTGGGAGTGAAGTTGAGCCTGGGAAGAAGGGAGGAGTAGGGGGAAGGTGTTTTAAGATTTAGTTTTAATTTTTCATTACCCTACTCTGATTTGATTGGCAGTAAAATAAACTAATTTCCCCAAGTCGAGTCTGTTTTGCCCGTGATGGTAACTGGTGAGTGACCTCTCCCTGTCCTTATTTTGACCCATGAACATTTCATTACATTTTCTGTCCCTCATCCAGCTGAGGAGGGGAGTGATAGAGCGGCTTTGGTGGGCACCTGGTGTCCGGCCAAGGTCAACCCACCACAACCCCCCCAATACAGTACGTTTGCATTCAGCACAGATTTTCCAGTTGACTCCCTTTCCAACAGGGGGAAGGGTGCATTTGGCAGCTCCATCAAGTGAGCGTAACTAGAGGAAAGGCAGGTTCTTTTTTGCCTCGGGAATCATAATTTCATCATCTGTATCCCAAATACAAAGTCAGATACAGTCTCCATTAGATAGGCACAATCTCCTCTGATAAAATTAGTAAAACACTTGATATATCAGACCAAAACAGGGAGCTTGCTTTTTCAAAGCTAGCCAATTCCAAGGGAAGTATAAAAAACAATTGCAAATTCAGTATTTGTGAGCCTGCACAGTCATTTCAGAGCACATGGTTTAACAAGACTCCTCAGCCTTTACCCTCCTTAGCACCTCTTAGCAGGCATAAGGGAAAGACACATAGTTTTGAAAGCTAAATGTTGTTCTTGGTATAATCTTCACTTTATGTTTTTATAAGATTTCTGAAGGAAGTTGCCTGCTTCTGAAACACAGCCTCCTCAGATTTCTAGCTAAAACTTGAAGTTAAATTGCTTTTAAATGAACTGAATAGATCTAGTAAGAGTGGCGTGTAAAATCTTCACCAGTTTTCTATCTAAGTATATCTCATAACAAGAGAGGATCTTGTGGAATTGAGATCTACAGGTTAAGTTTTGCACAGTATAAAAAGAATTCATTTATCTATTTCAAGCATGTCACCTTTGAGTTTCATTGAGCATCATCACACAGTGAGGAATAACCCTGCTGACCCTCTCTGTGCCATTCACTATTATACATCCTTCTGTCACATTCTTGTTTATTAATCTCTTCTTAGAATTAAGTGGAGTTTATCTTGCCTGATACTGTCTCAAATGAAAGTCCCCTTATGCCTGTAATTATTTCAGCTGCCCTTTTTGGCCCCCTTTCACTTTCAGTCTAGCCTTA
This sequence comes from Chroicocephalus ridibundus, assembly GCF_963924245.1. Classification (NCBI taxonomy): domain Eukaryota; kingdom Metazoa; phylum Chordata; class Aves; order Charadriiformes; family Laridae; genus Chroicocephalus; species Chroicocephalus ridibundus. Next base: position 10,504,053 of record NC_086292.1, read on the forward strand.
TTTGAAAGGAGAAGATTATTTTGCTTCCACTTCTCCAGCTGCAAAGGAGCAGTAATAAGAAGGCCTGGAACAGGAATATAGTAAGCAGGGAGGCTCCAGTGTTATTAATATTTATTTCATGCTGGTATCTAGAGGCATCAGCTGAGCCAGAGTCCTATTGTGATAAGCTACACAGCCATGTAGTACATGACAGTCCTTGCTCAAAGGACTGCATCATAAGGGATACAGGGATCTCGGAGAGGAAGAATTCGTATTGCAAGTTTACTTGTCTAATGCAAACTCATTGCCTTTCAACTTCCCAGCAGATGCAGCCTGTGCTCAGTGAGAGCGTGGTGCATGTTTGATAATGAGAGCCCTTACATTTCACCCCCCACAAAGGAAGCTGGTCCCTGCTGCCACAGATCCCTGTGCAACCTTTACCACAAAGCTACAAACAAACCCTTCACAGCATCTGCATCTGCACATGGTCAAAAAACAGCACTAGGCCGTCACATACCAAAGAACTACAGTGCTGGCAGTAGTGAGGGGCAGAAACGCTTGAGAGTCCAGGGAGGAACCTGTCTGCTCAGCAGTCATGGAGAAGACAAGCACATACCCCAAACTCACATGTAGCAGTCACTTCAAAGCGTGAAGGATTTCAGGGACCAAAATCACTCCAATCCAGGCCCTGGGGAGAATGTATTAGGTATTAAACATCCTGTTTCCAGAAAATGCGAGTGCACATATTGGTAATGTCATCAGGGAAAGAGCATTTCAGAAGCATCAAACAGATAAATAAAAATTCTAAATCTCACTTAGAAAGTGAAAATCAAAGCACCTGAATGATTTGGGCACAACAACCTGGTCCCCACAACCTCTGCTTTTTCCTGCTCACACCAGCTGTGTACGAGTGCCAGGACAAGCCATTTCAGTGCCCAAGCTCATCCCTCTCCTCCCGGCTGGCAGATGGTTCCTGCTCTGCATCCTCCCCGCCACCTCCTCCTAAACGAGCCCCTTTGCTCTGTGTCACAGGGGCTGCCTCCTGCCCACCTCCCGCTCTAAGCTGGAGTCTGTAGCTGGAAGGGGACAGGCATATTTGTTTGCCTGCATTTCTCTGCTGGGAGCAGTTTGCTGTTACCACAGGAAAAGGCAGGATGTTCACTATATAGGCATAAAGGTGTCTCTACAACAGCTCTGCTCACTGTGTTATGTGACCTTTTTAGCAGGAGAAATAGGGCAAGGTCAAAAGGAGCATTTGGAAGGCGACAAACAGCTTCACCAGTGAACGAGCACCAGTCCCACAAGCACTCTCGCCCTTTGAGCACACACAGGAGAACATAAAAGCAGCCAGAGTAAAAGAGCAAAAACAGCGATGGAGATCCTTGAGGCATAAGAGGACAGTAGCCAGCCCTTGATTGTTTTTCTTTGATTAAGAGCATAACATTAGAACTAGTCACTTATCCAAGATGCAGGCAAAAGCATTTTTACCAGATCCCACAAGCTCAGATCTTACACCCTATTTCCGTTAATGATTAAGGAGAAGTTTTTCTTTCCCTTGCTAGACAGGTCAGCTGTCCACAATGACTGTGATGGTGACGATGCCTAGGTTATTCAAGAATACTTCTCCCCGCCCTTCCCCCATCACTTTCTAATTCTCTGTCTAGTTTTGGGCAGTTCAGTCTACTTCACCTGCCTGTACTGTATCACAGGCATATTTTAAAATGTGAAATAGCAGGCGGATTCCTAATACACAACCAGAAATGGAACACAGGTGACTGCAAAGCTGCAGGTCATAATTCTTGCAATGTTTCAGGGTGAACAGAGCTTAATATGGTTTTAATACAATTACCCAATTATAAATTTGTCTAATTCTTGGCCTTGCATTTCCCATGACACAGCCAAATCAACCAGACACATCAGCAAAAGCAGTAGTAGGGGGGTATATTTATTAGACATTCCAAAATGGATCATAAGCTTTAAAAATCCCAACTTACTGTAGACTTCGGGATAGAGAAAGGATAGAGAAACTGCTGAATAGAAGCAGTGCTTGTGCCATGAATAAGACATGGCACTGCAGTTAATTCTGGTTTAGAACAAATGCATTAAACATTTATTATACCAAATGTTAGTTTAAAACAATCATTAAAATCAGTTTTCTCTCTGTCCACTGGAGATCCGTTATTCATTTAAAGTTGATGAAGCTTCCCTAATTTCAACATCATTATTTCTATGCACACGTAACAGGAGCCATTATAGTTTAGATTCATATAGTAATGTTGCGCAATTTATTTCTCACACTTTCTGTCTCCTGCTGCAAACCTTTATACTGACCGTGAACATTTCATTTTAAAAATGAGTCTCTTAATGACCATCTTCTGGAAATACATGTACAGCATGTACGATGGGGTAAAGTCAGCTCAGAGTAATACACACAGATTATTTCTGAGCCAGATCATTTCTGCTCTTTTGTCTTTCTTCAGACTTTGTTTAACTAGTCATTCATCATAGATTTTTCGTACTTCATTAATTGCCAAGCTATTTACTTTCCCTCCTAGCTGAAGGTAAGGATGCAGCCCACGTTTTCCCACTCCTGTGTTATCCCCAAATTATAGCCCCAAAGGAGCTGGAGGCTGGTCTACCTCTTGGTGGTGCCCCGTGGCACCCTCAATGGATGAGAGTTGGGGGGCGCAGCTCGGCTGGCTGCCTCACCAGCACGGAGGCTGGGGTACCGAGCATCCCTGGTGCTGGCTGGGCTTTTCAGAAGGGAAGTACAGGACGGGCAGGCTCAGGCACTGGTCTCTGCTGTTGCCCAGCACTGGACTGACTGGAGGACAGCATGCATGACATCTTAGTTAATACTGGCTGCTGAAAAGGGTAACTGAAGCCTTTACCTTCTAAAATACATTAATTTACAGTAATTAGCATACCGATCTTATCAGATTAGGACTAAGAAAATTGCTGCCATCTACTGCTGGAAAGAAATACGTGAATACTGAAGGCCTCCTCCAAAAACAAGTTACAAATTACAATTAACTTAAGGAAGTTTATTTCAAGTGCGAGCCTAGCTCTGAAAAGGGGCTTGTCACGCACAAGCAAGAGGGACATGACCCTGCAGTTTGGTGGTTAGGGCATCAGGCTGGGCAGTCAGAGTGCTGCTCTTGCTCTCTAAGCAAACATTTCTCATTAACAGAGGAAGAGAAATAGTAAGGGTAGCAGGCCTCTTTCACACTACACTGTGCAGAGCTGTCCTTTAAATACATTCCTGAAAATACATTGCCTGAAAAACCCCTACTTGTGACACACAGACGCTTCCCATCAAGGGAATAAAGGCTTAAAGCTTGGGGAAATCTTTTACTTTGGATTCTACATTTGCTTAAAATTTAGGAGGTGTTTTTCTCTCTCCTCCAAATTCAGCTTTACTCATTTATAACAACTCAAATGAGTTGCAGGGGACAAGGCAGTTTCCCATATGTCACTGCTTGTTTGGGGGAGGTTAAATCCGGTAAAGATGCTACGTTGTCAGGGATTCATAGATAAACTTCATGCTGGTCTGCAGGCAGGTATTCTTCATGAGAAAGGCAGAGAGAGAAGAGAGAGATCTTACAAGGGGAGGACATAAGAATCTGGAATAAGTTTATATTCATTCAAAGCTATGGGGGTGGACCAGGAGTCCACAAACCAAAATTCCCATGTCCTCTTCCCAGTCCCTGTGCCCATGAGGTGTCCTTGTGCTTCCTCTTAACCATGGTCACTCTCAAAGCCATACTGATGTTTTGCACCAACAGTGTATTTTACCTCCAAAGCATTTTCTTCAACAGCCTCTTAGTCCCTGCAGCACCAGTGCCTCTGCCTCTGGGGATTTTATTTCCTTGTACTCATATGAAAGCAACATGACTCCATCAACCTCCCTCACCCCCCCCAGCATTTCCACTTCATTTTCAAGCATATCATTGTCTTCACTGCACGGGACCAGCAGCCTCAGGAGTCCTGCCTGCTCTGCTCAGTCAAATATCCTCTGCCTAATTTTGCACACTTCACCCCTGCTTGTGCTTTTGCTCAAAGATCACCATTCCAGCACTTCCTACCCCTCTCAGAGCCAACCAACAAAACACACGAGAGGACAGAGAAATATATTTGTTACGTGTTGAGATCCATGCAGTGGGTCCCATTCCTTTAACACAGGCCATTGTTTTGTCTGCTTTTCCAGGAAATTGCTCATCCAGCAGGTGTGTTACTTTTGCCTTAGGTGAGCTCCACTGTCTTTTAACATTAGCCCAATTTCCTCACACTATTCTTTCTCCATGGTGAAGAGAGCAAGAGGCATGTTTTAACTTCCTCTGGGGCAGGCAACCACTACCTTTGCTGAGCACCAGGGCACATGGCTGCGGCAGAGCACCTTTGACAGCAGTTTTCACAAAGTCACACCCAAGTCTTTGTCCTACAGAAAAAAAACAATGTCAAATTTTCTCAGTCCAGCTCTGCAGCAATCTTCCCACAGCAGCCACTGCTGCTCAGCGCCGTTGTGAAAGCAGAGATGCCACCACCCATCTGCACGCGTGACTCCACTGGTAGTTCACAAGGAGGGGACAGACTGACAGAAAGGAACGAGACCAAATTAGACCTGTCTGAACTACAAATCATTTTCCATTTCCTCTTAATTCTCAGCACTATTTTACTCTGTCTTGGACACAAAGCATCTGGGAAATAGCACTTAGACCTCAGCCTAGACCTCAGAGCAGCAGTAATTAAGAGGGTGAAAAGCAGTAATTTTCTTGAGTAGCTCTCTTTTTCTCCTGTACACACATCATGCGCAGCACGTTGATTCATGTCAGCAATTAAGGCCTACTCTTTAATCTCAAACACTTTCATTATATAGCTGGTAGTCAAAAGTATCTGAAATGCCCAAAGCAGTCTCTCCATTTCCCACCGTCGGTGGCAAAAAAGGGTTGGGAGAGAAGAATTTAAAACAAAAAAAAAAAAAGCCACCTTCTGAAATATATTTCTACAAGTTTAGACAAAACCAGGCTCATAAACAAGCGTCAGAGATGGCAGCCACCACGCACAGGCACGCTGCCCTGGACCAATATGCTCTTTTGGGCCTCTCCTCCTGGCTCCTGTGATGCCTGACACAAGGCAATTAAGTTAGCTGCAGTTCATGTTTATAGAGACAGACAGGTAATTGCTCCTCACACAAAAATACAATGTTTTCACATGGGCACCACAAAAAAACCCAGACACCTGCCATCTGCTATTTCCTCCAGACATTCCTATGCATGGGGACTTAGGGCTAGGCATTGCAGCACCATCCAGCTGCAGCTGGGGACAGAAAATAAGAAGGTTTATGACATGGCAAGGTTCGCCTTTCCATCTTCCACCACCACAGACACTCCAGAAGGTGATGTTTCCCTCAAATAACTTGCCTGGGATGATTCAGTGCAAGACAGCTGTTTCCTAGAAAAAGCCCATCCAGCCAAGCCAGCTGAAAGTGCTGCTAGTGTCAGATAAACCATGGCTCCAGCAGCAAATCCTTCCACTCAGCTGGTAAATCTTCCACTTCACTTGTGAACTTATACTTGCAGCACTAAAGAAACCGGTTAGCTGAGCAAACCCTGCTGTGCAGCTAGTAAACAGATGAACAGGTAAGAATCTGTCCCTGTAAATACAGATAGATTTAAGCATGTGTTTAACAGCTTTTCTGAACCAAGACTCTGACGCATTTACAGGGAAAAAATGGCATTAATTTGTATTTTCCTGACAGAACCAGGTGCCTGAATAATGTTTTCCCAGTTGGAGGAAGCCACAGAAGGCTTTTTGCCCTCCTAGGAAAACAGTCAACAGTCTTTCAGTGACACAGAAATCAGCCTAACAGAAGCGTTTATGTCAGGTTATCCTACAAGGAGCATTTCAGCTGTATTATCCAGAGAAGAACATCTGTACAATATTTGCCTGCCAGGAAAAAAGTGTCTACTGCGTTTTCCCAAAAGAAAAATTTTTATAACCTTTTGCTGACAGGGAAGTAATAATTACCCACATAGGAGCATACCATTAGAGTTCCCTTGACGAAGAATTATTTATTTATATATATTTGCCAAGGAAGGAAAAAAAACCCAGGATGAATGAAGTGCTGGTAGATTTCTTTTGCTAACAGAGCTACAGGGGAAGGAAAATAAAAAAAAAGGTCCCAGTGCAAACAGAGCACCTGAAAGCACAAATATCACAGCAAAGCAAACAGCCATAGGACAACAGAGATGCTGCCAGGGACTTAGGAGGCACAAACAAGGATGTGTGACACTGCAGCACTGAGGTGAGCACCTCACACCACAAACTGTGACCCACTCATAAAGTGCTTGGCTGGCATCGCCTCAAGTTTAACAGTGCTGCGTCTCCTTTGCCAGCCAGGATTCTTGTGGGAATGTGCAAAGGCTGGAGGAAAAGAAAAACAAAAGAGACTTGCAAAGTTATTTTCCAAGCTCTGCTGTGGCATTCTTCCCACTGATCTCCTTTTCAAGCGATCTTAAGAAGCTGACATGGTGCCAGAAGTGATACACGAAACGCAGTTTAACATACTCATTAGTCTGAAAACAGGAGAACGTCACAACTAATCACAAGGCTACCACTGTGGTGAGTTGAAAGCAAACACAGATCTTTATAAAAATATAGTTTGTTTGTTTCCTTGTCTAGTTATTGTCATATGAGTCTCACTATGTTAATCAAGACCTCTAGTCCCATAGCTCTTTTATAAAAAGCCAGTGTTAGAGGCTCCTCTTGGATGAACATCACTCCTCATTTGTTCATCTTCCCCACAGATGTCGGTCTCTCTTGGCCTTCGTCGGCTCTGTTAGATGTGCTTGTTGGTCAGGAGCTGGATGGATGGAAGAATAATTTATATCAGTCTGGTATCTTCAAGGGCTTCACACAAAGCTATTAAAATCAACTACTTTCAAGCCCCTGGGTAGAGAAGCCACCAGGGGAACTTCTCTCCGTGTACACAGAAGTGCTAGATACTGTCTTCCTGCCTGGGCAACGTTCTGTCTTGTCTGTGCTTTCATTGTCATGCCCAGAGAGACAATTCCCTAACTTTGTTAGTATAACGAAGTGATCAATATCCGTCTGGTTCTGGCACTGGGGAATAAAGCATGGCATGCGCAACTCCAGTCCTACCGCCCCAACAGCCAGCCAAGCAAGCAGGGCGATGTTAGGGTTACACCTCCTGATTTATCCAAGGCCATGGCTAACCTACGGGTACGTTTTTGCTGATCTTGGCACCCAGCTCGTTTCAGAAGCTGAAAGAAAGAGATTCCCTGAACACTGGATATCATAGAGACACAGGTACATACTCACACTGGTCAAGAAGTTTCAGCATCTTGGTAGCGTCCCTTGGTTTGGGGTCTCCTTCAGGTACTCAACAGGAAGAAACAAGAGATGGTTTTCAGTCCCTGTTTCGAGAACCATTCAGATATTGGACACAAAATAGTCAATGATAAAAAAGCCTTGGGTCAGGGACACACCACAGCCCTGTCCTAGGAATGCTCTGATTATCAGGCTTTAGGAGCACAACCTCTTTTTCTTAGGCCCGGTGACTCCTGAATTATTCTGCACAACACCGCAGCTTGCGGTTGTGCCAGCTCCCTCCCGGAGGGCTGGAGACCACAGGGGCTCCTTCTGATGAAACAGGAGGTGTAGGTTTGTTGCTGCAAAGGAAGGAAGGGAGATGGAAGCTGAGTCTCCTCTCACCTGCCCCTAGGCTAGCTATAACATAGGCTAGCTACATTTCCCAGCCTGTGGGGCACACCTTGGCAGCCAAGCACTACGAAGTGCAAATGCAGGTGCCCACATATGACTACACATAATTAACTCACTGAAGGAAGAAAAGGACAATGGAGATCTGTGTCCAGATGTCCTAGAAGATATAGGCAAGGACAGCTAAGCGCTGAGACACTAGCTCTGTGGTGGAAGGCCAGGCTCTTGAGGTCCTTGCTGTTATACAATCCTGAGCCCTGATCCTGGCATCTTTACTGAGCACTGCCTTATTCCTGACAACAACATCTGATGGGAGCATTGCCTAAATAAGGACTGTAGAATCAGGCTTGAAATTTCCATAAGAACACGATCATAACACTTGGCAGAATAATGTCTCACGGCTCCACTAGATTATTTATATCTTTGATTCCTGCTAACACAGTCTTGTCAAATGAGTACAGATTTATTATTTTAATTATCTCAAGCTTGTAGAGATTTAAACATCTGTTATAGGTGTTCAATAAGTATTAGAACAGCAATCAATTTTTTCTTAAACAGGAGAGTGATTCATGGTGCTCTGTGAATAGATAAACTCACTATAGTCAATACCAGAAAGATCCTTTGAAAGAAAGCAGGAGGCTCTTTTAATTAGCTTCTAATTAATTCTATTTGGGAAGTCTAGATGAAACATAACATTTAGGAACACTAAAAGTCATTTAATTACAGGATTTGGTGTGTTATCCTCAGATCTTTCATTGCCAAAGCAGCAGTGTTTTCTGCTCTGTTTCCCAGCAGGACAGTATTTATGGATTATCTATACAACTTATGTTGAACATCCTCTGTCCCACGTGGCTTTCCTGCTTATGTAATAGATTTATCAGTTAGCAGTGATGGACCATCGGAAGAATTCAGTCCAAAGCTTTGCTTGATGTGATTTGAATCCCCCTTGGCCACTACTTAACATCAGTAAAAATCAAAAAGGAGACTTCCAGGTTTGACTTGGCACACAGGGCTCCATTAAAACAGTGTGTCTTCTGGAGACCACAGATAGATCTTGGAGTACCAGCCTTTATGTCTAGCATCTATCCTGAGGTGAATAAAAGAACAAATGTTCATCTCTAGAGTAACAGATAGTCCTATGCAACGTTAGGGGATTTCATTCACTGAAGCCGGTGATGGTATAGAAGGGTCAAACCAGTGGGCAACGGGAGCCTAGGACACAATGAGGGGTGTGGTACTACATTTCTCAACTACCAGTCCATTCATAACAGTAGAGTTTGTCTTGTATCAACACTTCCCAAGGACTTGTATAGACTTAGATTTCAGGTCCTTGGGCAGAGCTGCTAGCTCATCTCCCGAGCCTCTGATGCACCACCAGCCCTCACCAGGGAGCAACACCCACTGGTGCTCCAAAATCCCCTTTGCCACATCACCCGCTCAGGGTCTTAACAGGAGCACTGCAAAGACAGTGCTGAGAAGCCTAATGCTGGCCCTAAGGGAGGTGGAGGGACCAGCAGACAGTATTTGCTGAGTGGATGCTGAACAGGTTTCTCAAGCCCAGTGCAAATGAGACCCAGGAGCTCAAACTCTCCAGCCCACAGCTCCCCATTTGCTGTCACTGGGGGCCAAGCCACTGAAGCTCAAGAGCTGTGACACACCACAGGAAGATGGGTGGAGCGCATGTCTCTGCTGTGCCTATACTCCATCTAGGTAGCCTTAGTTCAGCCACCATCACCTGGAGCTTCTCAGCTTGGGACAGCCCAGGTCTGTGCACCCCTACAGTGTCTTTTAATGTCTCCCCCATTCCCTCTCTCCCATTCCCAACTCTCCCACACAGCAGTATTTCCATCCTGTTTGGACCTCATCTGTTCGGAATCTAGCACAAAACAAAAAAAAAAGAAGGAAATTGAAGGTAGAGAAGACTACAGAACTCCTGCTGTTACCTCTCAGCTCTGTCCTGTCATCCATTATTGTCACTTAAGTGGCACCCATTTCTACAGATGCTACCAAGGACTGATGCAGAGCTGACAACCTGTCCCAAACGTGGTATGCAACAAACCTTTAAGAGGAATCTCACTGTTCTGCATGCTACCGGCACAGCACACAAGTAGTTAAACAGAAAAATGTCCCTCAAAATATTTTGAGCCACTGCCCTGGAAAGGAAAGTGAATAGGTCTTTGAAGGTAGCAAGGCTTCTTTTCATGCAGAACAATAAAGTACCACAGCAACAATAGATGCTTATCCATTCTTCCCCAGTCTGTCCTTGAAGAATTTTAAAGGATTAGAGAAGTGGAAGTTGAGCCAACCAAGAAAGCGCAGAATGCACTGAAGACAGCAAGGATAATAATGGTCCTTTTTATTAATTTCTATAAAAAATTAGAGACCTGCCTCAATACGTGTGTATGAGACAGATATTCCTTCAACGTAAAATCTTGCCCTTACAGAATGGTATAGAATGGAAAATTCAGCTTTAATGTTTGGAAATAAATGAATTTATTCTAATTGCCGTAGATTTCAAATCGCTTAAACCAAAGACACAAGTAATCTAAAATCCCTAGGAAATTAACTGTTATTTTATGCCAGCCCTTGATGTTGCCTACCTGTAACAGAGAGCATCTCAGCACAGCAGTTTTACTTTTCAAATGTCAAACCTGACTCAAAGGTCAAAAAAAATTTAAGTCCATGATTAAATGTGCCAGCTGAGGAGCTAACACAAACTGGTATTACTTTGCTTACCATGGGCAGTCTTAAATGAATTTGCAGGTGAGATTTAAGCTAGAGTAGAAATTTGTAGATAAGCATGCATCCTTTGAAAAGGAGGCAGCAGGAAAATGAGACACAGAGCTGTTTATGGGAGAAACAGATGACTGGAGCATCAAGGCTCATCAAGTTAACGAGACAAAGCCAGGTGTATAAACAGAGAAGGGTTTTACTAGGATATCTTAGAAACACAGTGAGCAAAAAGAAACAGCATAGATCTGATTGCTGCCCTCCAACAGAAACCAGACAGCTTTTAGCTCAAATTATCCCCCAAGGCAGCGATAGGAATATCCTTCTCTCCTGTACAACAGATTTTATCAGTTCTGAGATCTCAAAGTCAACCCCTCCTGCAATCAACAGACAAAGCCAATATTTTTAGGAATGAGAATAGAGACGCAAAAACAAAGGCCAGCTACCAGTCTTAATAAATTCACTATCAGTTCCAAGAAAGCCTTTGGCTATGTATTGCACGGATGAAAATTAATACACTGGATTTTTCAATTGGTAGAAATTTAACACTGGATGTAAACCCCAAATCTGTTCATTGTGCAGAGTCACCAATACAATGCAAGTGCTGGTTTCACACCCCACCGCAACAGTGACATTCCCATGGGCTTCAGAGACTTTAGATGAAACCAGACGTGCTGTACTACTCTGGAAAACAGAGTGAGAAAAAATTGTGCTTCCTGTCGTTCTTGAGATTCATGCCACAGCTGTAGCCAGAACTCTGTGTTTCTAGTGCCAAACCTTGGTCATATTTTCCAAATAAACAAATTACTAGAATTTGGTCCAGAACAAAACGTATAGCTCTGAGGAAAAAATATAAAAGAAAAGACATGTTTTCAGTACTAGAAGCATGAGATAGAGACAAAATTCCACTTGCTTCCACTTTCACTAGTTTGTCCTGATTATGTATGATGCTCTGGGCACAGGAGAACAGAATCTTCATTTTTTTAAAACTCAGGCTGAGGTTGCAGGACCAGCAGTTTTGAAAAATATTACAAGACTGAGCAAATGGAACAGAGTTCACTGAGGGGAAAAAAAGGTGGAACACTCTAGGGTCATTTTTCTATTGCCTTTTTTAAAAAGAACTGCACACATTTATTTTCTTTTTTGATTTTGTTTGCAACTGAATCTAATTCTTCTAATTCAGGATCATAAAATCTAAAGAAAAAAAAGGAATCCTAAATTACCAAAGGCAAGAAAAAAAACTTTCTATTTAGCTGTACTGGTTATAGCAATTTCCATAGTAATTATGTTATGTGCATCATCTAATACCTTGTCTAGAGTGAATTCTCTACTTCATTTTAGTACCATCCTAGGAACATATTTAAGAAGTTAGAAGAAAACAATTGCCTTGGGGAGTCAGACTTGCTACTGTGTTCCAAATTCTAAAACAATACTTCTAAGAAAGCAGATTTTCTTTTATGAGCAACATTATTAATTGAGAGCAGGAAAGAAATATGAAATTTTTTATCAGTCTCATCTTCTAAGAAGAGGCCAGCACTGTTTGTGCCCTCTGTCCACCCACATCCAGGAATTACTGAACTTGTTGACTGGTTTAATGTAAATTCAGCAAAAAGTGAGATGTTCAAAAAGATATTAAGCTTCTACAAGTTTGACAAGAGTAAATGTATATAGAAGACAGAGTCATACTAAGGTACGCAAAGAAAAAAGAAACCATCACAAACTTTACTTAATGAGAGAAGATAATATATTTGGGGGGCAAAACTCTTCCTGCTCCTATTCCTGTCCTATGCAGATCTCTATTGCCTAATGTAATTCAGATAAGTCAGTCAACCCAACGCAAAAATTTGTTCATCTTGGCACCTGGTAAAGAATACAGAGAAAGCAGGTTAAAGACAATTCATGCCCTCAAGCTTATAATCTAGGACAATGATTTACTTAAGATAGTGTTGTGAACCTCTTTCTGTCCCTGGCAATGCATGGGCTGAATGTGTATGGCTTCTGCCTTGCTTTGTGGTGTTGTGTTCTTGAATTAGCCATCATTGCTTTCAGTCAGCAATTCCAAATAGCAATGACCATGTGGGATGTAAAGAAGTATCTTGGTGATCTCCACAGGAGCTGAGTTTACTTAGTGCCTCCCAAGGGCTTGCCTGCAGCGCCTGCAACAGGGCCTTCAGTGCAGAAACCTTTTCCTATTCTGCCTAATGAATGAGGCATTGAATCAATTAAATTGTACTGAAATGAAAGCTAATTAGTAATGAATTAAGTTTGTGATCTCTGACTGTTTTGTAGCAGTTCTTAATTTCAATGCACTTCCACAGATTTGTCAACACTTTCTCCATTTCTAGGGGAAAAAAAAAAATCCACAAATATAGTAAAAAATGTATAGCCTCATGAGGAAACAAAGCTAGTCAAAGGGCACAAAGAGCTAGTCCCCCCTCGCTACACACTGCTGAAAAATATTTTACTATGTTATTGAAACATACATTTGATACATTACCTACATAAACATGCAGCTGCCTGACATTTTGAATTATTAGCAGAAAGGACTTGCGGTGACAAAAGGCTCAATCATGCATTTCTGACAGATTTCCAGATCTCCCTGTGATGTTAAAAGGTACTGGAGCTGCATAAAGAATGTAAGATCAAGGGAGCACAGGCTTTGTCTTTGGGATCTCAAGTCACATTATACGTAACTAAGTCTGAGACTGAGTGCAATACCATGAGCTAAACCTTACTGTCATGTGATAAAAGCATCACTGGACTATTTTTACTGATCACTTACCTGTTTTCCCAAGTCCTTTTTGTCTTCAGTCTCTGTTCTCTGAAAGAGAAAAGAGAAACATGCCTCTAAAGACTAGCGGGAAAGAACCACAGCTGTGAACCACAAGTGAGTAACATCTACCTGGACTTGTGCAAAGCATTTAACACTGGCCTGCATGACATCCTTGTCTCTAAGTTGGAGAGCCATGGATTTAATGGATGGACCACTCAGCAGATAAGAAATTGGCTGGATGGTCGCACTCAAAGATTTGTGGTCAACGGTTCAATGTCCAAATGGAAACCTGTGACTGGTGGCATTTCTCCGGGTTTGGTATTGGGACCAGCGCTGTTTAACATCTTCGTTGGTGACATGGACAGTGAAATTGAGTGCACCCTCAGCAAGTTTGCCAAGGACACCAAGATGTGTAGCACAGTTGACACGCTGGAAGGAAGGGATGCCATCCAGAGGACAGGCTTGAGAGGTGGGCTCGTGCAAAACTCATGAAGTCCAACCACGCCAAGTGCCCGGTCCTGCACCTGGGTCACGGCAATCCCAAGCACAAATACAGGCTGGGCACAGAATGGATTGAGAGCAGCCCTGAGAAGAAGGACTTGGGGGTGATGGCTGGTGAGAAGCTCGACGTGAGCCAGCAGTGTGCACTTGCAGCCCAGAAACCCAACCACATCCTGGACTGCATCAAAAGAAGTGTGGCCAGCAGGTCAAGGGAGGTGATTCTGCCCCTGTATTCTGCTCTGGTGAGACCCCACCTGGAGTACTGTGTCCAGCTCTGGAGCCCCCAGCATATCATTACTGAACCTAAGAAATCTTTCAATAAGAAGCAAAGCCCCATTGTGTCAGGTGCTGTTCAAATACAGGGGACAGTATCTGCAGAGGACAGTCAACAATCTCAGCAGATGACGCAGACAAGCGCCACGAGGAGAAATAACAGCATAAGGGTGAGTAACATCCTTAGGGTTGCAGTAGAGAAGCTGGGTACAGAACCCAGGTGTCCTGGCTCCCAGCCCTATGCTTACAGCAGCACTTCACTATGCCAGGCACACAGATGCTGCAGCTTTAAACCTATCAGTCTTCATGTCAGGTGTTACCTCAACTAACAAGAAGTAAAGCTGTCATGGTAACTCCTCCCAAATTTCTCTACTTTTTTTTTTTTTTGCCTTGCCAGTCTCATTAGAATAGCAGTCCACAAACACTGGAGCATTGGGACCTTTCTGCTTGCTCCTTTTCTCAGAGCTTTTGCCTCATCCTGTTTTACTGCGTATCAACAAACCTCATCCAATTACAGGTAAATATAAAAACACACACACATAGCAGTTTTGGATGGTGTTACACCTCCCCCATCGCTCCCAGCCTTGGGCTATCCATCAGGGATGATGCTAGATTGTTTCACACTCAGATAATTTAATTTAGTTCAAAACAGTCCTCAGAGTAAAACATGACTTTGAAAAACCAGTCAGCACACTGTTGTCAGGAAGCTTACCCTAAGTAACTTCTACTTCCAGGCTGCTTCCAAAAGTCTCTCTTGACTCTGACAGCCAGCTGTGCATAAAAGGAAACCAGCATCCAGAGAACACGGCTAAAATCAGAGAGGAAGGTTAAGAGGAAAAAGAGCAGGAAAAAAAGATCACAGTTTAACATCCTACTCTTCAAAGGCACTACAGAGTTACAGGAGATCTATAAACGCTCTTAGATGCTCTCTGAGAGAATAGGTCAATGGGAGGTTAGGGAGAGGAAGAAAATGTGATGAAAGATCAGCAGAATGAAGGAAGGCTGTAATTTCACCTAAAAGAGGAGCTCTGAATTTGATGGAGCTGCCAGTGCAGACCCCATCACCCATAAGAACTTTTCTCCTTCCTTGTGGAGAACAAGCAGATTTGTAAAAGATTCACAATCTTCAAAAATTGTCTCATAATAAGGCACAACAATATCTGCTGCGCAGCCAAGAAAGCAAGAGTTAAGGTTGCCACAGTAACCTCCCTCTGAGATGTTATGGTAGGGATTTTTCACAGGAGCTTGAAAGAGGAAGGGGCCCAAATCACACAGATAAAATGCAATGGGAACTGAGTGCCTCACACCTCCCAGCTTTCCTTGAGGGAGGAATCCAGTTAGCCATCCATAATAGGTCCACCTGGCCTTAGTCTATGAAGATGCTCAGCCAACAGTGTCTTGGCCTGAATCCTGCAAGGACTCTCCTGGTGGAGGCAGCAGCGAAGGGTGCTCTGATATCTGTATACATTTTTCTTCCGCTCCAGACTTTGCAAGCTGGGACTGCAAAAATACATTCCTTCAAAAAAAGGACACAGCCCAAACTCTCAGGTGGGGTTATGGCACAGGGCCACCACTGAAGGAGTCAGTGAAGGTCTTTAGAAAGACCACAACTACCTTATAACGACACAAGACTCACCAAAGGCCTGGCTTCTTCCTCTCTTTACTGGCTACTGTATGGCTGGCCCGTTAAGCAGGATCTTAATGAACTACAGAAACTCATTCCACCCCTCTTTCTCCAGAAATTTGCTATACAATAAAATAAGTAGAAACCTCATTTAATTAACTCTTCTTCCCACTCTACTATTGCTTCTTGCTCACTCTTTTCTCAGTCCTTTTTATTTTAATTAAGTATTTCTGATGTAGAAAATGAGGGTGAGGCTGGCAGAGAGGGATTGTGATGGAAACACGCAGGTGTTCAGGTGCTCAGTGAAGCTGCCTGAGACTCTTCCACACTCCACTAGAAGGCAAAAATGCAACGCAGAAACCTACATGCTCCATATATTCCCAGGCCGAGACCTGCAGAGTACAAACTCCCTCCTCACTGGCCTTGTGGAGATGAGATGCCACAGGGACTACTTATGCTGACTTGGCCCCACTTGAATTCTCCTTACCAGAGAAGACCTCTAACTGGCCAAGCTAAGCCCTAATGCCTGAAACTCCAGAGAAGAGCAAACAGCTGAAGACTTAACCTGGCACATAATATTTCATAACGTTCATTTATCCCTCACTCTGGGTGTCAGTTTCCATGCAGCAGCTCAGGCAAGAAGGGTTTATTTCAGCTGTATTCAGTGGTCTATGAAGACCTTGTTTCTTATCACCTTGTTGGGCCCCCAGGGACCTCCCACCATCACACTACACTTTATACATGGGCAAGGGGGAGGCAAGACTCCAGAAAGAGCGGGAACAAGATGTAAGTTCAGGACTTAAATAGCGACAATAAGAGCTAAATGAGGTGAACATGCCCGTGCAAAGAACATTTGCTTTACTCCTAGGCTGCAGTTCAGTACCTTCACAACAGCACTGCATTAAGTTACTGTGGACAGCATGAAAACAAATTCAAATAGAAATCTTTTCTGACAAAATACTATTACCATGCTTCACTACACAAAGACCAAACTGTACATGCCATAGACCTCTCCATACTCAAGAGGTCTGGATACAAATGAGGGCTTATGGTAAAGTCCCACAAAACTACACAGGCACCATCATTTGAAGAAGTGATTCTCTGTTTTGATATTCTAACAAATGTTCTTCCCCTGAAGTGCAGGAAAGACACATGGTGAGGAACTTGTATAGAGCATATGGTGCAGAAATAGCAAACAGATAAGTCTTTAACAGCTTTTGACAGTGGTAAAAGATCAATTATTGCACCATAAATATTAAAAAGTTCCTCCAGCCTTTTTCTGGAATGAATGTATATTTAAGCATCAGTGTTTCCCTTTAATAGCAGCCAATTTGCCTCAGAATCTGGAAGTTATGCAGCCCCACAAAGTTAAATTAAATGCTCTATTGATGTTTACATCTCCAGCTGCTGAAGAACAGGCCAAGAATTTGCAGCATAAACTCCTGAAGCCGCTGAAGCTGCAGGCAACCTGAAAATGGCCCTTCACTCTTTGTTAAAACTAAAGGGTAAAATGGAATTGCCATTGCTTTCCTTTCCCTGTGCTTACAAGGGTTTACAGCAGAAAAACCCAACAAAGATGCCCCTGGAAAGTATTAGGCAAGAGGGGCTGATCTGCCAGATTGACTGCTGTGCCAGCTGAGATGCGTAAGAGCAATGGGTTTTATTCTCTGAATTTTTTGACCCACAAGATTTCTGCCTTGGATTAACATACATATGTGTATATACACAAGTGTGTGTGTAGTTATACAGACTCACCCTCTTACTGCCCTTAATTTTAATCATGAAGAAAATCAGCAGCCCCCTTTCAACAGTTCTCTGTAGAAAGTCACTGAGGTTAAACAATGATAGACGTTTCCTATTAAAATTAATACTATACAGGGCATTTTTATGGAGATCCGATGACAGGAACACATGTAATGTCCCTAGGTTCCAGTTCAAAGCAGCGCTAAATGGAAATTGACACTGAGCCGCACATCTTGGATTTGGATCCAGAACTAAACTGTCCTGTTATGGTTCTGAAATTATTCATATGGATTCACTGTTATTACTTAAGGGCAACATACTCCAGTAGCACATCACCACCTTGCTCTGGAAAGCTTCCCATCTAAGGGAAGGTATCTTAGCATGCTTTGGGCTTTAAAAATGTGCCTCTGTCTGCTGACTGATGTAGGTAAGGCTATTAAAAACTGTATGCATTATTTATACCAGTGGGATCATACAGCGATAGCAGTGAAGGTCAAGGCTCTTTTGTGCACCAATGGACAGATACTCACTTGCTGTGTGAACAGACAAAACCAACGGAGAGACAAAAAAGGATACAAAGGGTAACGAATTCATGAAAAGCAGAGTGGGATTTCCTTGCTCCCAGGCCAGTGCACCACCTGCCAAGCCAAATCACTGCTCTGCTTCTCAAACATTTCAAAACCTGCCCATATTTGACTCTATATGATCCAGATTCCCAATATGCATGGCCAACCCTACACACAGCAAACCACCTCATGCACATGTGTTGGTTTCAGTGGAACATTTCTATCCACGTTAGTGCTCTATATATGGCTATAAAAGTGCTATAGTTGAATTAAAGCCGAGTAGGTCAATTAAAAATATTGTATTAAGAATAAAGAAAAAAAGCTTAGGTCAAATCTAGCATGGAATGGTGTGAAATCGCACCTCCATATATAAAACGCCACAGCACCCATACCTCTCTCACATGGGAATCGTCTATTTTCCCCTCTTGACTGTTCTATGTGGAAAGACACACCTTGTCTTCAGGTCTTGTCCCCTCTCCCTTTTCCCCCCATGCCTTCCCACTTTACACTAATCAAAGTTCTTCAGCCTACCTCATTTTCTGCCGCATCCAAGGTGCGGTGCTCAGGCTCATGGTCATTGTCGATCAGCTGGATTGTCTTATCTTGGATGAATAAATTTAACTTCCACTTTTCTCTGTGCCATTTTAAGTAGAGATCATTAGGTAGCACAAGCACTATAGCTGTTGTTGGCCCTTGCGTCTTATCACCTAATGGCAGCCTTGCCCAGCAGTCTTAAGTGTTCTCCTTCTTAGCAATCGTACTTATCTTGGTTGGAAACACCACTGTCAAGTTAGATCCATCTGCTCCTAAACGTCCTTAGCTCTGCAGCCTTCTGTTCTTACCTTCAGGTCAGACCTGAGCCAAGGTTCAGATATGTCCCAGCAGATTGTGATGATAGCAATTTGTACTATTTTTTTAATATCTTCAGCCAAACCTTCTGAGGAAATTTACCTGCAGGGCAAAGTCAGAGAGCACATAGTTAAAGACAGAACTAGAGGTAAGCTAAACAAAAATGAATTTCTGAAAAAAAGTTAAAAATCATAGTGGTGCCCTTGGGAATACAGTGGCATGACAAAGCAGAGCTTATAGCCTCCCTATACATCCAACACGTGTTCTCTATAACATTTGTATTAAATGACCCCCTCACTGCACAAAGGGCAATGGATGTCAGAAAGGACACCGTGTAACTGCTGAGCAGGTCAGCAGAAGAGAACAGAATCGAGCCAGTGATTGTCAGCCTGCTCCAACCTGGGGTGAGCTTTTCCATGAAGGGACTACTCACGGCTGGTTAGGGTTCAGCCAACCCAAAGGTGAGAAGGGTGTTTATAGCTAGCCTTCAGCAAATGACTGCAGCAACTATGGTGAGCTATAAAAGAAGCCCTCCCCTAGTTACCAAACAAAGCAAGAAACTGAATATCATAGGGGAGGAAGAAGAGAGGAGAAGTCCCCAACTACATTCAGAACAGCAAGAGAAGCATCCCGGAGGCAGGGAGTGAACATAGTATCTGTGAAGCTGCCTGGGAACATGCCTGGCTGAGCGTAAGTCTATTATCACAGACCCTTAAGACGAATTCTCATTTCTTCAAAACTAGGCACTATTTTCCCCCTTCTCTAACATTTGTGTCATTTTAAAAAATGTTTATGCTTGTCTAACTCTGGGTAATTTATTTCTGCGATTTGGTTCTGCCTCAGTCCTAAGGGTATTTTTTTTGTTTGTTTGGGATTTTTAAAGAGGATTTTGTGCTCACAAAATACGCCAAATTGACAACTCCAGGAAAAAAAAGCTCCCATTGAGCAGAGTGCCTGTGTCAGCCATGCAAGGCAAGTACCCTGCTCCGCCTCCCCACTGCTTCCCAAGGTGAGCCACAACATCCAGCAGAACAGCAGGCCATGCTGTTTTCTGGTGTAGCAGGAGGCTACAGCTTCACTAGCATGAGCCAGCTCCACAAAGCGCGTATCAGTCTCAAGGAGACCAAACAGAGACCAGTCACTGTGAACTGACATCCCAACTAGCAGACATGCTAACTGGCAACTGTGATCCCCAAAACCCAGAGGTGGAAAACATATCACAAGTTTTGATGTAAATCAGACAGATGCCGTGTTGATTAATCACTTGCTATAATCTATTAGCAACACTGATTAAACCTTGATGTAGTTCAGCTTCCTTCATAGTTAGCTGCAATGCAGTGGGAAGGGAATAGAAGGGCTCACAGAGCGGAGCAGATTCAGGGCTCAGGGATGAATACACTTCAGTCGGTGTTAGCCAACAGGTTTGATAAGATTATCCAAGAAGGACAGAGAAAGACAACATCAGTTCAGGAACAATATTTCTTCTTTGCCCAAACATTAATCTCCATTGAGTTTTATACCCTAATACTCTATTTCATATCACTTCACACTGCTGTAATGTTCTTTACCATTTTGGATACCTTCTTCGTTACAATGTCCTCTACGCGTTGTTCCATAGAAGCAGCTCTCTCCTTATAAAAACATAGCTATAATCTGAGTCCTTCTGATTCCGTAGTTTTATTTCACACAAGTGTCCGCTTTAAAAGATGCGTATTTCATGCCTTAATTTCAATAACAACAAAAAAACCCATGTATGCGTTTTCTTTGTCGTTTATTAATCACAGACTACTGCTTCCGATCCAAAGCTTATCACAAAGCATGTGATACCTGCACAAAGATGTATAAAATAATGGAACTTCTAACAAGTTCATCTGTGATTATATCTGTTGTTAAACTTGGCTACTATTTGGGCTCACTATTCAACACTCCTGTCTGCACCGTATGCATTTTTATTGCTAAAGCTGAGGAAACAGCAGGCAGTTCTAACTGAGCAGCATGCAAAGCATCCCCCCTACACAGTGTCCCCGTGGGGACTAAGGCCCAGGCCTGGGAAGCTGATGGAAAGAGCCAAGGAAATTGTTCCAGAAGGTAGGCACACACAAGGGAAGAATTTTTCTTCAGGACTTTCCCACTGTATTTAAAGAATGTAACTGCAAGACCTGATGGAAAACATGTGCTTTGAAACTTACTTTAGAGCTACAGACAATTTTGATCCTACTTAAGAGTGAAGAATTGTGACGTTCATCAAAAACCCCCTTCTAGTGGGCCATCCTCTTTTAAAACAGCATAGCACAGGAAGGGGAGCAACTTCTCAGATGGATGAGCCACAAGAACAAGGTAATACCTCAAATCCCACCCAGAGAACTCTAGGCAAGCAACACAGCTCATGGGCCATTAGTGTTGCATGACCCCAGGAGCACTCTTACCCATGCGGGTACTAATCCAGGTTAGATACCTGTGTTAACTCAGGACCTGGATGCAAAGTGACAGTGCTCTGATCAGCGCAAGCCCAAAGACACTGAGTGTGTCAAGAGTCCTCACAAGAGAAACAAAGCGCATATATCTTCAAATGAAAATGAGATCTGGAGGGGAATTGTTGGTTTTCTTGGTTGTCTTGAGGGTTGTTTTTTTTTAAGGCTGACTCCATCAAAAGTATGCCCACTACAGTCTTTAGAAGGGCAGAGACCTTACTCACGCAGTGTCACACTGTCATTGGCTTCAGTTTCTGGACTGACTTAGGCCACAGACCAGAAAGTGAATGCAGCAGCATCTCCAGTGAATGAAAATACAAATGATAGCAAGGAGCATATCCAAGGACATGGCTGCAAACTCTTGCACAGACCGAGCAACACCTGCTTAGCAAGAGGTCCATCTCCACACAGCCAATTGTCATGTCCTATGGCAAGTGTATCTTTCACGGCAGGGCAGAGAGAAGCCTTGCCATGTCTACTCTTTTCCCCAGCCTCCCAACTACATTGCCGGATTATCTACATGAAGCTCCAGCCAAATAGCTCTTACACCTCGCACACTGCCAACCTCTGGCATTGGTTCAAACAAAGAGGAAACAGAGGTGAAGCAATCAGTCTTCTGGTGACTCAAAATTGTTCTGTGCCGAGAAATGCTCAGTGCTGAAACTATTGGAAGGGTTTTTTTTTGTTGAAAAACACTACTTTAGTCAAGATGATTTAAGTAATTTCAATTGTGGCATAACTATCACCTTTAGCAAATTGGGAAAAAATGGACAAATCCTCCTTTTTATTTGGAAAAATTAATTCCCCATTTCATATCGTTTACAGTACTCACAAAGTCATCACTTCCAGAATATGAGGTGTTATATTATAGTAAATGAAATATTTTTATTTCATGCCTTAAATCATCAGCAGCAATTTTGGAACACTTTATCAAGATTACAGTGTCTCCTCCTGGGCAGAGACTGACACAATTAGTGAAGCATTAACAGTGACTGTTACTAATGTGTCAGGCAACATTGGCTAACAAAATGAAAAAGGAAAACATGATAACATGCAAAATAATATTTTATAACTGCCTTTCAATTATTTTTTTAATTTTAGTGATGAGTTAGTGCCTTTGGCATACACTGCAGGCCAGGCAGCTGATGGTGAATGGTGGCAGTTGGGGATGGGGAGTGTGACTTCAGGTTGGCACTGGAATCCTTCAGTAACTTATGAGAATTTAAGTCAACCTGCCATATCTGCCAACCTGTGAACAGTTTCCCTGCTTTTTGTCATTGGCAGGGATGTCTCTCATTAAAGATTGACGATCATAATTTTTAGATTCCAAACCACCGAGCCACTGTAACTAACATTGCATGAGCCAAAGTAACCAAGCATCACTTTAGGTTGTTTTCTGTGTGTTTCTGTTGGTTTAGGTTTTGGTGCGGGTTTTTTATGTTTTGTTTTGTGGGTTGTTTTTTTTAATTAACTGTGCAAGCATGTCTAGGAAAGTAAGGAATTAATATCTCTGCCTTGAACCAGCCAGGTGAAGTGCAGCACCTGTCTGTTGAGAAATCTCAGCTGCAGGGCTACAGTTCCTGACCTTCCCTTTGCCTCCAGCTGCAATATGTGCCAGACTGCACATTTCAGATGGGTAGAAACGGAGATGGTAATGCCATGGAAATCAGACTTTGCACATCACCTAGTGAGGTCAGGGCAACACCTACCTTAACGAAAGCAGAACTGTGTGTATAACCCTCAATTCTTAAAGGAGTTTAAAATGTCAGTGGAAATATCCGAGCAAATAATACAAAGCACAGAAGATGAACCTGAGGCTGAGATGAGAAGGGATTTCAAGGAACAAGGTCCACAGGAAAGAAAGTTTCACGAAAGTAGAGTAGGTTTGAAAGCAATACTAATACTAATCCTAGAAATGGCACACCATGAGGTAGACAGAACTTCCCACAGAAACCAGTTACATCCAAAATACTCTCTATCAATGAAGCCAACATTTTTTACAATGAAGCCAGCATTTTTACATTTTTCAAAACAGGTTTACTGACTTTGGACAAACGAAAGAGAAGATCCAGTGACTAAAGCTAGGCTGCAATTAAGTGCAGAAGTATGAGGAACTTGCTCAGTGTAGTCAAGGCTACAGAAACCAAGGACCGTGGCAAGCCAATGTGACAGTGAGTGTATACAGAGGATGGGCGTGTATTCAGTAAACCAGGACTCCTTACCACAAAAAGGGGTCCTGAATGAAAAACAGGCAAGACCAGAGCCAGCGTGAGTAGCACCCTGTGTAAACATGGGGAGGAAGGGTAGCAGGGGAGAGGAAGGACAGAGCAGGGCAGCCTCAGCCACCAGTGGCACTGCCTTGACACATGCCTGGCAGACACCAGGAGCCTGCGGGCCCAGGGCACGTTGCGCAGAACAAGACCTACATCATCAGCCCCTCAACTATTCCTGCCTGCTTCATGGCTTCTGTCAGCAGTGGTGATACTGAAAAAGAGAAACGCATTTTGCCCAAAAGCAGCGTGGGCCAAGGGGAGTAAATTTGCTGTGACATATTTCAGCATTTCCAAAATTATATTTTGCCAGGATATCCAGTTCACAGGAAGTGTCAAAATATTTGGTAGCAGTCTGATTCAAACTGACACAAAATATAATTAAAAAAAAAGTTGTTTTACAACATGGAAAATCTGCCTTTTGGCCAGCTGTAACTGATAGCCCAGTGTCAACTCAAAAAAACTAGGCATGTGTTACTTCCTTCTATTTTTCCCTTATTACATCGCACAACTGTAAGAACAAGGGGGTAGCTTGCCTATTAGATTTCATCTGGCTAATATGAATCTGTCCCCCATTTTCAATCAGTAGAATTAGCAATCAATCAGTCAAGTTCTTTTCTAACATCATTGCAGAAAATGCAAAAGGTTCACATTTATTTTATAGTTTTACAGCAGCTAGGCTACCTTTAGAGATTTATGTCTTGCTTTCATGCTTTACAGCACTCCTTGAAACATTAGTAATATCATCTAGGCAGGAGCAATAAAACCCCAGGACCCTTTACCACATGCAACTCTGTCTGACACCAAATCAAGTTTCTCAAGTGAAATATAGATTGAAGAAAGAAGTGGCATGAGGAGCGGAATCAAATTCATCTCAGTTCTACTTATGCCACTGATGTCAATACATTACATCCCTACCAGGCTAAAACAAGTGTTTCTTCTGAAAGGTGCAAAAGTAGAAGCACAGCTCTGGATCTGAAACTAGACTGACACAGGGGTCTGCATCTATTTTTAACATTACATAGTCTTATACTTTCTAACTCTGAATCAGCCTTTTTTTTAAATAATACTTTTTATTCTTCCTGTTCAAAGTCATCTAAAAGAAGATTTAATAAGACTGCAGGAAATGTGTATAGAGGAGGAATAACAGACTGATTTTAATCCTACTATTAGTCAATGAAAAGATTCTAGATGAAAGACTGCAGATAACCTAATAGTCTTTTCGGTCTCTGTCTCCGATTCCCCGGATCTTGTGGGAGAATTAAATGTGAATTACAGCCATAGTCTGGTGATCACACTAGATATTTATTTTCCAGACACTGTTGAAAAGAGACATTTACTTCAGACTTTACTTCTGTGGATTTCTGAGCACCCAGTTGCACCAAGAAAAGACCTTCTCCTCGCTCACCCTAAGACACTTCATGTCATTCTGACAATACTAAGAGCACTTAATATGAACATACTTTGTAGCCTCTGACATGCTGTCAAAGAAGGGGAAAATACTTTAGTGCGACTGAGAATTGAATTCACAGCGTATTAAAACAAACACGAATGAAATCAAACTGCCATCAGAAGAATGACTTACATAAAATGCCTAACGGACAGAACTCAAACATTACTCAGGGTGCTGTTTGAATGCCATGACGTACGTGCCAATCTCCAGCCTTCAGGATGGACCAGCAGCAAAATATTTACCATATTGCCCCTCTTTAAGATTTCTGCTTGCTGCTAAGCAGAATTTTAAGGCTCTTCCCTGTTATGCTGTCCTTGACAGCTGTCAAATAGGAGCCACCTCCTGTCAATAAGGTTGTCCAAAAGGACACACTGGTCAAAGCATTTTGTCCTTAGCTCACACTGCCACTTACTGCCTAGTGCTATCCAGTTACTTGCTTTTATAAACCTCTCCTCATACTCAAAAGTTAAATCACTTAACACACAGAAGTCCTGGGGGACCAGAGCTCAGTATGCCTCCAAACAAATACATTTATTAAGACATATGTTACTTCATTAACACTTAGGTTAAAAATTGCTGGTTATCTATAGCCAAAAATCTCATGGAAATGGGGTCCCAGCCTTCCAGGAATGGTGCCTTCCAAATACTGAAATGATGACTTTATAATGCAGAATGAGGTCTGAAACACAAAAACTGCTGTCCGTGGGAGGCTCCCCTGTGCTCCAGCTGTAGGGCTGATGGACAGCTCTGACGTCTTGCCAACCGTGAGTCCCTGGCTCCAAGGAGGTGCGTTTTACTATTTAGTAAGGTTCACAACTGCACATTCTCCCCCAACCCAGAATATCTGAGCAAAAGCCTGCCTTTCACACGTCCAACTGCCAGACTGATGAGGTGATAATAAGCAACAGCACTCGATTGTTAACGGAGGCACATTCTAGGTGGGCTACGGTGTGCCCATCCCCTATGTGGCTAGGCACCCTGTCAAACGTGCAGCACAGGGTAGAGGACATTACTGTTTAGGAAGAGATATTCTGGCCACCATGTAAGAGTACCTGCCTCTGTGAATAACTGCAGCCACCAGGCAGGCTCCACAGTACATTTTCCCCACTGAATAGGCTGTGAACCTGGCCCCACACGCTGGCCTTATAGCCAAGCCTTTCTGCAAACTGAGAAACTCATCCAGAAGTGAGCACTTCTGATGCTTGGGGCAAGGACTGACCATGCAGACTACTCCCAAGAGACTTCACTTTGAACCCATGCATATCTAGAAATTATATTTTGCCTGCTCTCTGTGCAGTGAAGATTGAGAGATCGCAGTCAGCATGCATGGCTTTTTAGAGATCATCAGTGACAGTGATTTATGCTTTAATAGCAAATTCCCCATGAGTGCTTAATAATACAGATTAAGCCCTAATAAATGTGTTTCCTGCAGGTTTAAGTGACTAACTCTATGATCTATTAGACTTGTCTCATAATACATACAATTTTTCTTAGTAACCGTGGAAATTTCTAAAGAATTGGCAGCATCTGTGCCTGGAATATTAAAGAAATCTATTTTTTACTGTAGGAATTTTGTACAAATTAATTCCAGCCTTGGATATAAAACGCTAAAATTCATATTCTCTGTGAGTATCTATTCAAAATATTCAGAACAAACACTTATAATCATTAAGAAAATTAAACTGTTAAATACTCCTCAAACATTATAATGAATCATGTCAAGCTGCAGTTTTATATTTTATTTTCTAGCTATTTTATCTGTTTCAGTTATACATTCACAGCACATAATATATTCTGTGTTATTCCTCCCAGTTCCTAATACTTTTATGTGTTGATCACTAAAGGAAAGTTTTAACATACGGCTGCTTTTAGTTAGCATCTGTCAGAAGCCCAAAAGATTAATGAATCTGGTGCTGAGTAGCAGGTCCAAACTTCACAAAGCTGTACTAATGTTTTGATCAGTCTGGAGCAAAAGGGTATTTAAGAGTCTCTCTGACAGCTAGAGGGAGGGAAATAATCACTTTGAATGAAAAATCTGAATTCACTCAACTGGTAATGAAATTGCACTGAATATTGATTCAGGGCTCTAATAAGCTCAGAAGTTCAAAGCAAGCACTGGAAGGCAAATATTCCCTCCTCTTCCTTCAGACAAATCTCTAGTACTACCACAAGGTAGGATTTCACTTCGTTCTAAATATATAGGATTATAAAAAAGTTCTGAAAGCAGTCCTGCACTCTCTCTCTCTGCCCCCCTCCTTTGCCCTCCCCCCCACATTTTTAAGCTGACAAATTTAACATCAACTAAATTTCAACCCAGAGCAGCACTTTAAAGTGATTTACATCTAAATTAATAGGTTTCTGTCTCCCTTTGGCTTCCAGAAATTATGCAATTGGCTCTTTTTTTTACTAAACCAGACTAATCTGAGATTAATGTTCAGCTAACGCTCATCCTTCATTCCTCCCAACCATGCCAGAGACATTAATGACAATGTTAGGAGTCGGCTTTGCAGAGAATTTCAGATACCACAGCACTGGAGGAGAGTTACTCATGAACAGCAGAAAGGGATCTCTTCATATTTTTGTAAATCACTTAAGCAAATTGTCTTTCCCCAGCAGATGGTGGGACAGGCTACGCTAAGAAAGGGAAGGAAGAAAGTCTTTTGGTGAGAGTTTTGCCTAATTCAGGAGTTGCACATGCAACATAATGATCAGAGGAGAGTTTCTAGTGGTTTGCTTTGCAGGCTGTAACTCACAAGAGATGAGAGAGCACAGTGGAGACTTCCTGGTGGCAGCAAGGAGACTGCCCTTCCATCTGCTTAGACAACTGCGATTTGTTGCATGCAGCCTCACGTTCTGCATGCTGGATAACAGAAGAGGATCCCATGCGCTTAAAACTGAACTGACCACCAATCAGCTGCCAATGGGAAAATGCATGGGTCTGTGGAGGTCAAAGCTGTAATCCTGGCTATGTTGGTGACTGGGCAAAGCACCTTGCTTTTTGCTATTTTAATTCTCTACCTGTAAAGTCCATTGCAAAGCACTGATGAAAGGCACCATCTTGGAGTCCCGAGTTGCAGTTATGTGCCACACTGACAGCTCACAGACTGATTTCAGGCTGCCTCAGCCTTATGCAGCCCATGCCCCTCTCCCCTAGACCCTGGTCATCATACAGGAGGGACTTCATGCTGCTTCAGATCTGCTGCTTATTTAGTAAAGTGTGCATTTCAGGCCATCACTGCTTGAGGTCAAATTATTCTTATCTTTTACCAACAACACCCATTCCCATCCCTCCAGTCACCTGGGACTGACACCAGCCTCAACCTCTCCAGAAGGCACACAGATCTCTCTCTATACCACCCAGAAGCTGCCACTCTCCCTGAAGAGCAGGGCACTTGCTCTCTCCTCTTTGAGACCTCATCTCCACATAACAAATCCCTCATTCTGCCCTCTCTGGGTGATGACTCAGATCAGAGCCTCCAGCTCTGAAGTATAAAATACCATTCAGTGAGGAAAAGCCTAGAGGAGGGGTGTGAGGAGCACAGATACCACTTTGCAAGCAACAAAGCATGATGGAACTCTTCATACCAGTCAGGTCTCCAGCCACTACGTGTCAAATAAATAAGAGCAAGGCTGTGTGCCTCTAGCACCCTCTTTTCCTCCCACTCTCATGCTCTATGAGGCTGTCTGCATCTATCATCTAACCAGAAAGTCCATGTCCTGGAAAAGACTAGCTGGTGATTGAAGAGCACAATGAGACCTTCCCTGACCACACTGAATGCATGTCTCAGAATGAAGCCTCAGAAATGACTTCTTAGAATATACCAGGTAATTGACAGGCAATTTAAAGCTTTTGCCCTCATATCTTCCTTACTCTGTTGTAAAAGCTCTATGTGCTAACAATTGCTTCATTATTCTCTCTCACAAAGAAAAAAACTTAAGATTTCAAAGGCAAAACAAGTTCTCTTGTTACAGCTCTGCCCAATCCAGCCAGGTGTGACAAGGACAGTATTTCAGAGATCATCTGAGCATTGCAGAATCGCTGACTGTTGTCATAATGCCTTTTTCTCCACTCTGCTTCCCTTTCTCTCCTGCAGTAAAAAGTCTGATTATTTTCAATTGGCAAAATACTAAAACCTGCAGCTCGATCTCTATGGGAGACTCATTATGGCTGTCATTAGATGGTCTTTGATCTTCAGAAAAGAAAGAGGAGAGCAAAAAATATCTGGACTTTTGTGCATGTCATTAGAGCGTCATTGTTGCATGTTACAAAAAGCAGGTCAGATTGTCTCTATTATTCTCTTCAGTTGAAATTCAGAAAACAAAAGCCACGCTAAGTGTGAATAAATGCTCCTTTTTTGTTCTTTAAGGGACTGAATACACACAAAAACGCATGTTCTTAACCTAGATCTCTCAAACAATGTCCTTCATACACCTGCCAAGGTGATCACTTCCAACTTTTCCATATCTGAATATCATATTGATCACATATCTATACACACCTCAAAAAAGAAGGAAGAAGAAAGCACACATGATGTGGCAGCACAAATATTCTGTTGGTATGCAGTTGGAAGAGTCACATTATTTACAAGCAGCAGACCTGAGTGGATTCTCAGGAAATCTTTATGATGTGCAAAACCCTCAGGTATTCTGCATTTGCGTTAGTGTTGGGAAGAAGATGCGTGACCAGTGCAGACAACCATGTCCCATGAACATTCCCTTGCAGGGTTAAATTTACTTATACAGATAGAGACACTCTGGAGGGGCCGCTAGCACCAGTGGAGTTGGAATTGAAGTTGGAAGAAGGGAAGCAGTAACCGGGTGAACCACTGCGCTAGTACAATGGTGAAATCTCACCAGCTCTGCCCAGAACACAAGTTAGTAGAGAATCTGGGCTTGGGAGCAGCAAGTGCATCTCAGAGAGCATTTAAACTTTGTTCAGATGGATAAAAAAGGGCTGTCTTTTCCTCTTCATCAACCTTTTATAGGGCAACCGATCTGACTCCAAAAGCACCCAAAACTCCATGACTAGCACATAGATCAGACCCTCTTCAGGAACGTTTTGTTATTTGCTGCTAAAAGCTGGCCTGAGGTTCTTTGCAAAACATCTCTTTAAACTCTGCCTAGCTGCAGCAGGACTATTAGGTTTCATGGACACTAAGCTCATTCATGTGTGTCTGGTAGGCACATTGGCTACTTTGCTGTCTGTCCGCAGAGCTGGGTGCTTTAACAAAGCATTCAACTACAAAAAAAATCCAACTATTTCTTACTAGACCACAATCAGCAAAAAGATCAGCAGTAGATGGTTAAAGATCCTCTGTCCCAAAAGATTTGGGACTGGGAATTTGGTTTGGCCAATGTTCGTGACTCTGGGCTGGAGAGGGGAAGCACTTTCCCACCGTGGCGCCCTTACTGTCTGAGAAGCTTTAGAGCTGCTGACATGCGTGTCCACTCCCAATACCTTCTGTCCTCTCCTGGTAGTCACCATGTTTCACACTGTAGACTTCAGACAGACTCTGGTGATGCAGTACAGTCACACCTTTAAATCCAGGAAGTGTCAGACTTGACTCTGGCTTCAAGCATCTCCCTCTCTCTGCACAGCATGACATACCTCGCAGACCAGCACATGGTTCCAAATATGTCTATTGTTATAAGTCACAGCCCTTTGTGCATTGAGGATTTCACAGGATAGGGCAAGTGAGCAGATTAAACTATTGAATTATGTCTTATGTCATGTACTGAAACAGGATATTAATTATCTTAGAAGACACAGCAGGGACTGGGATAAAGGACTGGAAGGGACAGTTGGGATACTGTGACCCATTCCCTGCTGCTGTAAGTACCTTCTCACAACTCTTTCTTCATCTGAACAAGCTCTATCTCAAGAGTAATCGGACTCTGAGAGCTGAGACATTTTTTGGGTGCATTGGCCCAAATCCATCAATACTGCATAGCATTTCCATGGCAAATTGACATCTATAGATGTGCCTTGTACCTGGTAAACAGCAAGGCACACAGCATGCTGCCAACTGCATATGCTGTCTCCACATAGATCAATATAGTCATTGGGAAAAAAGACTTGCCAAAACCCTGGATACAGCATGAATATCAGGGTGAAAGTGAGAGGGACGCACTACCTACATGTCTGTTAATTGAGAAAAAAAATATCTTACTGGAAGGACTATGGCAGGTGTCATGGTTTAGCGCCAGCTGGCAACTACGACCACGCAGCCACTCGCTCACTTTCCTTAGGTGGGATGGGGAAGACAATTGGAAGAGTAAAAGTAAGAAAACTCACAGGTTGAGATAAAGACTCAGATAAAGATAAAGGTTAATAGGTAAAGCAAAAGCCAGACACACAAGCAAAGAAAAGCAAGAAACTCATTCACCACCTCCCATCAGCAGGCAGGTGTTCACCCAGGAAGTAGGGCTCCATCACACGTAACGGTTACTTGGGAAGACAAACACCACCACTCCAAACATGACCCCCTTCCTTCTTCTTCCCCCAGCTTTATAGACTGAGCATGATGTCATATGGCATGGAATACCCTTTTGGTCAGTTGGGGTCAGCAGGATTCAGCCTCAGGCTTAAACTCCACAATTAGCAATTTCTAGTCTAAGTATCTAGTGATCACTATAGCGCATGGAGCTTAGAGGAGGAAAAGGCATATACAGGCAGAGCCCAGGAACCAAATAATCCTGAAACTCATTCTCAGCTCAGATTAATTTTCAGATTTTCCTTTACAATGTCTCATCTGCTATATATTATGGTGGGGGTGAAGGAATCAATTAATACAAGGCCTAGGATACGGATTAACTGTACTCTGATGAGAGGCAGCATCTGGCATCTAAAGAACAGTAGCTCTACCTACCAATTTGTAAAGCCCTGATTGAAAAGATACTATCTGAAACAAAAACTAAGCCATGGTGTAACAGTTGAGCACAGGAGGCAGAGATGTATGTCTTTGCCATAGCAGGAGTTTTAATTTTAACTTCTTGAACATTTCATTCTTTGTTACTGCCTTGCTTGAGACAACCACTTTCATCTCTGTTTGTCCATCTGCAATTTTGCAGAGAAACCATCATCAGCTTTTCTTTCATCACATACTTTGCATGAAACTAACTTCTCTGAATTCTCCTAGCACATACAATGTCCCTGCTGCTGCAAGATAAAATGTGTCACTGCTCCATCTGCTACTCATTTGCTGATGAGTCTGTACGGCAACATGCTGCTGAGCAGAATATTCCAAAAAAGAAGAAACTATGCAGCCCAACAGATCTGGCTTTGACAGAGCTAGGGCCAGGTCTCATTAATCATTTTGCTGTGCTGCTTACAGTACCTGGTGGAACATTAGGACAGCCTCTCCAATTCAATATTTCATGGTACCCTCGTACAGTAGTTACACAACTCTTCATTTGGTGCAGGAATGCAGAAACAGGCAGCACCTCCTCCATATTGTGTTAAAGCAATATGAGAAGATGCTGAAATCTTAAGACACACAATACTGAGGCATTGCCAGATACTTTGGATTGCTGTCCAGTGCCTGCTTACCAAGGGGAAATCTTACGCCATTTTTTGAAGGAACAAACTACCCCTCAACGTCAGCCATGGGGCTGATGGAACATGGCAAGAGATGTGCAACCTCTGATCACAGTCAGTGGAGGCTTCCCACCATGCACAGAGATTGTGCATGATCCATCCAGTCGATGGATCTACCGCTATTCTAGGAACAGCCCAGCTCACTGCCCAGCAGTCCTCTTACTGCATCCTCCTTGTTCTCACCACAGCAGCCCTCACCCCCACAGCCCCACCACCCCTGGGTGTCCTGAGATGTCTGAAGCTACAGAACCCTTACTCAGACCCAAGCAATGTAAGAAAATCTCGTTCTCCTCAGAGGGCAGATTGGAGAAGCAAAAGAAATAGTTTTTCCATTCAGGTAATTCAAGTCTGACTGACTCTCCAGCCAGCTGCATCTGAGTAAAGATGCAGCTGAGTAAAGATAACTTAGGGCCTGGGGAGGCCTCTGGTATCCCAAGAGCTCTTAACCTGTTTTCCCCCCAGAGGCAGCAAAACACCCACGACTGTGTCCTCTTTATATCAAATTAACTGGAAGCCACACATTTGAAAAAAAGTTTCCTAACAGCCATGTCTGTTTAAGTATATTTTTTAAATTTTAAAACAAAAGAGTCAATCTCTAAAACATAAGTGTTATTCTATTTTTCAAAATAATTGAGGGGAGGAAATTATGATTATTTGCATTTCATTTTAACTTTTCAAACCAGCTGCAATCAAAGAAACGCCTGATCTCTATTGAATTACAATCTGCCTTTGAACTCTTCATGTACTGCTCTTTCCTGTACTTTACATAAATAATGTTGTTATAGTACATGCCCAGTCACAAAGGATACACGGACAGACAGATACAAGAAAAGTGAAGAATCTGAAAGCAAGGTGATAAGATTTCCAAGGCAGAAACACATTTTTCTACTTATCATTGCCTAAGGATAACACTATTTGAAGCACAAAGACATGCAGCTACTCGTGTTTGATGAAAAGGTTACTAAAAAAGAAGAGAAGAACAAATTATGACATCTTCCCCCTCTCTCTCTGATTTCAGTCAGAGGTGAAACCAAACATGCCTAAAGGGGAAGCAAGGCAGCTGCCTTAAGATACTTTCAGAAATTCATGTTTTTGCTGAACAACTATATGGTGAAGTTATAGTCCAGGCTGAAGTCGATAACAAAGGATACTTAAATTCAAAAAGTCAGGTTTCTAAGACACCTGGTGAAGAAGAGCCCTAAAGGGGAATTGTCAAAGAGAAGCTATTACAGTATACTACAATTTCATTACAAACTCGATGATCTGACAAAGGTCCTCACCATCCCTCACCAATAGAGATGTGTGAATAACTGGTCTTTTTAGGTCAGCAGTTCAGCTGGGGAGAGAGGTAGGTAGACCTGAAGCAATTTATTTTAAAAAATACATTTTTTTAATATTTTTACAGCTATATAAATGTGTACATGTACCATTCAATAAATTGTAACAATTTGTTTTGGCTTGAACTATTCATTTCAACCCCAAATGATTTCGTTTCACTTTGCAGCATTTCAAATAACAGCAAAAGAAGTTGCCAGCTGCACACTATCACAAAACCAGCAAGATATCATATCTGCTAATTCAGCTAGGGAAAGAAAGATCTAGAAAGAAAAGAAAACTCTGGAGACATAGACTTTTTCTAGCCAGCTCAGAACAGGGTTTCAAATCTATTTATCAGGATAGTTTTTTAAGCACCAAGATCTCTCTGGACCAACTCAGTTCTGTTGAAATTGGTCCGCTTTGTAATCAGCAATGGAAATTATTCCTCAAGTCTGCAACTTTTTTTTTTTTTTCCACAAAAATCAGGCATTATATGCCTGATTATATACAATCTTCTATTGTAGCTGTTGTTGTTATGAAATACTTATGTATCTCTTAGAGGTAGGGTGTATTGTGACTTTAAAGCTCAGAGGTCCAAGCATTCACATGGCATGCAAGAACCATTCAAGGTATTTTACCATAGCTATAGTGAACACTATGCTTGAAAAAGCTGTGTCTAATTCTAACCAGAACTTCCCATCTTGAGAATTCCCTTTAGTTAAATTTACCTTGATTCAAAGCAAAATATCTATGTATAAATCCCAACCTTTTGAAATGGCTCCATTGCTGTCACTGTACATGGAGTTGCTGCAGGACAAACAAAGGAATCTCCATCTTGATCCAGAATCAGGACCACAAGCCTGTTTTGCAGGGCCTTGCCATCCCAAAAGTGACCTTGGCCACAGCTGGAAGTTTAGCTATACCCTCCAGTGAGGACCAATACCATAAAGTTAGTCTCCTTGTCCCAGATCTCATGACTGCCTCACTATGCTGCTTCCAGCTCTTCGGCAGTCATACTGTGATTTAACAGGCTCCTCCAAACCCTCCAAGGCAGCAAAAATCTAGTAGCAACTACCTGAAAACTTCAAGACCCCATAACAAGGCAGGAGATAAGACTAACCCTGGTACATTGAATGAACCAGGGCAAACAAATAAAGCTGCTCTGCAAGTCCTAATTGCTCATTACCAAGATGGAAAGGAGAGCAGGATGGCTGTAAGCAGCAATCTCTTGTTACTATTCCTTCAAGCAATCACCCTTAGTCTTACCCATGGTCAGCAATTACCACACCAGCATCACCCCCTGTGACATCCCCTCGGAACTCATGTACTAACCACACTTTCAGCCACTTCTTAAAAACCGCAGATAGCAGCCAATTTTGTTGGCTGGCCACTTAGTGGTTTTTTACAGAGGAGGGATATTTTATAAAAGGAAATCTTTCAAAAGTAGGAGAAATGAAGGGTATTTATAAAAATAACCAGAATCCTTCCCCAAGGCGTTCTGAATAAGACATTCCCAACAGTCTTAAGGTTCAATGTCAGCAATGCAAGGGTCGATGAAGCATTGAAAAGGCACATCCCTCTCCATAATTAAAGGGTAACTTCATTTCTGATTACTTCAGCGGAGTGACAGTGAGTACGTAATTAACTCAATATCCAGAGAACTCACACTCATAACACCCTGGAAGAATTAAGCCCTGACAAGGTGGAATGAAGGTGAGGGAATTTCAACCAAATGTTGAACGGATGGAAAAGTTACTGGCAATTGGAAGCAGAGTTATAAAGTGAGAAATGCTGAGCAGCAATAAAAATCAGCAATAATACTAACTTGCCAGTAGATCTAAAAGCATTTTAGGTTGTGCGTGTGTTCTTGCACAAGGTAGTGAATCCCTAGGTTTCCACATTGTTTCCCTCACAATCAGCATGTGCTATTTGTTTCTTCTCCCCATCTTCAACCATGAATAATTTCTGGAGAAAGGTCTAATTAGTCTCTGCTGTCTCTCAAAACCCAATGTCAGCTACAGACGTCTCAACGGTTGGGATTTATAGCAAAGAAACACCTCAGTAACTAGATGTCCTTCTAAGGAATAAGGCAGAGGTGCCGTGCTTTAGTTCATATTTTTTTGAGAACCATATACAACATACAGTAGCCCCAGCACAGATCTGAGGCCAGCTCCATGGGTTACTATTGGTATCAGGAGCATTTCACTCACTTTATCAGAAGCCAGGCATAAATTTGGGGTACCCTCTCTAAAAAAATAACGGCGGATAGCTGTTTTCACTCTGGAAGTTAGCAGTGGGGTCTTTTTGTACTCTACTGATGAGCAATGCCATCCAAGAACGTCTCCCAGAAAAAGATAACTTATGTCTGTAGCGAAGGTTTTGTTCTCTCAGACATTACAAGCCCAGGGCAGTGCGAGTTCACCTCCATGGAGCCTGAGAACGTACCCTGCCTGACAGTGCTTAGGATCCCGTTTTGCTTGCCTGCAAAGGGACTATCAACATCCCAACCTCTGCCAGAGCTGGGCCAGGGGAAACCATTTCAACCATCTCTGTAGCTGTGTCCTTGAGGACTTCCTGCCCCAGCAGTGAAAAATCTGTCTCCTAGTAGCAGTACTGCATTCACAGAAAACCCCTTTTCTCGCCCCCACCCATCCCAAAGTCTTTCTAAAGGTTGAAATTTTCATCTAGTCCTCCATCAGAGCTGTAAGAGCTTTACAAATCCAAGAGATAAGCTCTTGTATTTATACCTAATACAGTTGGCTTCCAAACCTCACAAGCCCACTCACAAGTCTATTTGTTCCTCATCTTCCCCAGCTGGGATACACTGATCTGCTAATCTTTCAAGCTTGCAGCAGCCAAGGCAACACAACTGTACTTTCACCTAATTTATCATGCTCCTTTTGCCTTAGCCACAGCTTACATCAGCTTTCTTGCTTCCTTCCTGCTCTGTCCCTCGGGTCCTTGAGCCAATGTCCTGATCCTACAGGGTCTCATTAGCTTAATAACTTCAGAGCAAAAGGATTCTGTTCTTGTAGATTTTGCTGGAGTCTCCCTCGTTACACTCCCTGAAAAGCTGGACTGACAGAGGAAATCCCAGTCATGACATGGAACTTCAGCTTAAACCAAGGAGAACAGCCAGTTGAATTAGTAACGTGTTCTTTCCATACTAAACACACTTTTGTCCAGGGCATCACACATTCCAGCCTTCCAGCAGGAATAGCTGTAGTTTACGTCTGGATTTCAGCCCCAGAAAGATCTCCAGCTCAGCTGCTACACGTCCACGCATTCCTACCAGAACCACCGAGCCATGTGCTAAGCTGTGCAGAATGCACTGAAGTCCAGCCTTTGGGGAAGCCTCAACTTGCCCTCTAGGGTGACCATACATCTGAACATTCACAGCTCAGGCATCCCTATGCCTGCGGTACACAAGTTGCCCAATTAGTCTGCTCTTGCATGTCAGTAAGTCTGCCAAGCCTCAAATTTTGCTTGCTCTGCTTGCAGAGGATCTCCGTTCAAGAGAAATGCCTGCATCCTGATGCAGCATGAAAATGCCACACACGCTCTAATGCAAACCATAGGTTCTGGAGAGTCAGGATCCCTTTGCTACTCTGCGGATGAAAGGGCCAGTGCTCCACCAGGAGCTTTGTGCAACAGAGCAGGCAGAGTGGTCACTGCTCTGCTTGCGTCCTGCCCTAGGCAACTGCACATTGTGCCCATGCCTGGGGCCAGACCTTAGCAGGCCGCTTCCAGGTCTGGTTCTGTTCCTCCCTTCTCACAGACTTGTGAAGAAGTGAAATCTCAGCTGTCGGGGGGTTGGCGAGAGGAGCAGGGTTTCTAGGTGAGAAGAACAGGCCAAATGCTCTCTTTCTATCACCCTCCAATGTGCCAGCTTCACAAACCTGCTGACAGTCCTTGAGAGCTGATGACATTTTTCAAAACATTGACAAAAATAGACAAGCACTTCCCCCCGCCATTGAAAAAACTCATCAACTATTTCCACAAAGCCCTTCTGCTCTCCACTCTGACCACCTTCACAGCCGACTCTTCTATATCAAAACATTTACGTAGACTCACCCCATTCCATAGTAAAAAATCCTGTCTTCTAGGGAGCAGCTGACATCCCAACCCATTAAGAGATGCTAACATTTTAATGGCAACTTCCATACGTTGTAAATTCTGGTCCTGTCCCCTTATACATGAAGAACTCCTAGTGACTCTCCATGAAAAGATTTGCTTGAGTGAGAATTTAATGTAAGGATTAAACATAACGTAAATGAAGCCATTAGTACCTGTAACTAACACTGGAAATAAAATAAAGTGCTCACTGAGCTCATAATTTCAAATTAAAAGGAAAAAAAACCCATGTCTTTAAAAATATCTTTCATAACTCATTGCTTATATCTTGGCTTGCTGTTAAAATACTTTTTTGTTTTACATCCATTTCAGCTTAGCAACACCCATAAATCACAATTTATTTCTGTAACCTGAGTACACCCTTGCTATATATACAGTGTGTTTTTGGCAATATGCAATAAATTGAACTGAATAAGCATAATACCATTAATTTTTTTTTCTTTTTAAAGATACATTTACTTACATACTTCTTGTACTGATCCTTTAAAACCTATAATTAAGCCTTTGTTGGATATAAAAGTACCAAGATATTTATTCTAGAGGGGCAATCCAAATACTTTACATAAGCAGGGATTAATATGCCCATTATGAGCCATTAGTTGGCCTGGGAACAGACTTGCAAGATGGGAAGCATTCTGGCTCTTATTCAACTTGAACTTAATATACTTACATTCAGCATATGCCTAAATCCACTGCAGAACTAGAATCAAAGTTGTTGACCAGATTACGGGCATGAAATCCAGCATCTTGAAGGATCAAACTCACAGGTAAATGATGTTGTTCTGGCAAGTACTGTGACGTGTGAATAATCAGGTATCACAAGCAGAGTAAAACCACACAGTTCTACTAGAACCCGAAATCCAAAACAACTCTTACAGGGGCTAGGTCTATTTATGAAACACAGGCTGTCTTCCTTAAGATCCTCAGAAGTTAGCTTTGCTTTGTCTGGCTCAAATTTTGAAGAATTCCTCCTGTTTCTTATGTCCCTCCACATCCAAGTAGCTCTCCTCAGGCAAAGACTAAGTGGCATGAGACACACTCACTCCTTGTTCCCTTTGCTAACTAAAAGCTCACCATGCTAAGACAGAACTGTACAGAGCATAATTCTGTAGAATACATTCAACACGCATGAATTCTGCTTTCCAGCTGAGGCAAATGAAGGTTTAGAAGACGCCAAGGACCTCATGTGCAAGCAAAGGATGAAGTCATCACTGCCAGAGTTACAGCTGAACTGCAGTTCTGCAATCTGATAGTGTCTCTGCATTTCCTAGGATTAACTGTATGTACTACCTAGCCTTCTCCAACAGCCCAAGAACATACCTAAATCATTGACAGTGTTATCTGTCTTTAAAATAAAAGGTCACAAATAAAAGCTATCCATGCTGCAAGCTCACAAACCTGAATGCAACATTTTTCAACTCCACATGAGCTGGTACCATATTCTGGCAGTAGGGAAAATGAGGAAAAGTCATGTTAGTGACTGAACAGCTATGAAGCTGGGTAGTCAAGGAGAGCCAGAAATACACCAAGATTGTCTTCTGGGCTAGAGAACACTGACTCAATTGGGATTCATCTCTCAGTTCTTTATTTGGTTTTATTGATATTTTGATAGGTTCCTCAATATCATTGTATTCAGCTTACATTGAATATCTGCTATCGCTCCCTGTTTGATTCATCTACAACTGAGCAAGAGACTCAGAAGGGAAAGAACAAAATGAGACATTTGTGATGCTGGAACATTATGATGCACAAAGTGTCATCATATAATTATTACAAGAAATACTTGTAAAAACCACTAAGTTAACATAAAGATTTTCATAGCTGGAAAGAAACAGCATGAAGTTAAC
Source organism: Chroicocephalus ridibundus (assembly GCF_963924245.1). Taxonomy (NCBI): domain Eukaryota; kingdom Metazoa; phylum Chordata; class Aves; order Charadriiformes; family Laridae; genus Chroicocephalus; species Chroicocephalus ridibundus. Next base: position 10,543,920 of record NC_086292.1, read on the forward strand.
ACCTGGCCTCATTAATATGCATGTCAAGCTGCTTTCAAGTAAATAACAGCATTCACGTAAACCATTTAATATAAAAGCAATCATGCAGAGACATACACGATCCAATTCATGCCGAGGTTTTAATTTAATGTTTAGATCACAATTTTAGCTGTTTAAATTGAGCATCAAAATTAGTAACCAAACATAAATGCTTACTTTGGATCAGTTTAATCTTGAAGAGATATACAGCCCGGCAGAGGTGGTCAACAATTTGGGACTCATGTCAAAAATACCCCCAAAATACAGAGGTTCTGTAACTTGAAGAATTGTCTCCAGTTTATGGGAAACTAGATTATGGCTTTCCCTTCTTCCCTCTTTATACCAAGACTACCCATATTTCTTAAAACTTCCAGGATCAAGAAACTCTAAATATTCTTAGAAGTGGTCCCCCATGAGGAAAATTCAGAAAACTCAAGAGATGAATGAAAAAAGAGGTCCCACGTCTCAATCAAACAGAAGCTTCAGACATCCTCCACTATTCAGTTTGGAATGATGTTCAGGTTATCAAGACCATAGTCAAGATGGACACAGTAGTATAATGTAAGGCTTTAGTTTGTCCTCAGCCAAGCCAGGACAGGCATGGACAAGAAAGCAGACACTCCATCACTGGGACAGGGCTTGCACCATTCTCTGATTTCAACCACAGATGTTATTGTTCCATCCTCAGGTAAATGCTGAGCATCAAGAACTGCCAGAAAATCCAGGTGAGACATAAAAGCTTTGTCTTCAGGTCCTGGGTAGTTCAGCCCGCTATGCAAGGAGAACTAATTTAATCAACCCACTGGGCAGCCAGCGGGATGAGAGAGACAAGTGTTTCTGACTACGCATGATATTCTGACCCAAGATGAAGGGAAGCGCCACAGGTGTCAGGCATTCCTCCATTACTGAGTCCATCATAATATGCCCTAAACCATGGAGGATGGCAGTGACAGTGAATCTGGTGGACCCACTCCCTGCTTATATGTCTCTCTGTTACCTTCTTTGGGTCTGCTACTTTCAGCATCATTTTACCCCTCCCGAGAGACTCTTCCATGGGAAGGATGACCAGTCAAGGAAAAAGTTACCTCCAGAAAGGCTATTTCTGCTCCCACTCTCATCTCATCTCTCAGACTCCCATCCTCAGTGGTAACATCCTAATAGCTTCCTTTGTCCCCTCCTTCAGCCCTTCTTTGGCAATAATCCCTATTTCCTGTAACTATGTTGTTATTTCAATAGAGTAGAAATGAGTCCACTTTCCATCTAGTCCCTCTGCTTCTGCTATGAGCTTTAGCCTACTCCAATTTGAGGCAACATCAGCCATATTCCAGTACAAAAACCAGTCATCTCCAACCTCTGGTGTTCTCATTTACTATATTTTGACTACAACTGCTTGGATTTCTGTGATAGAGTCAGTGAAGAGATCCAGGAAAATTATTATTCAGGTATTATTCATGTCATACTTAGCAGTTCTTTATGACTAAAATTCTATATTCAAAAAAGTGTCCCACCTTATAGCTTAATCAGAGAACAGATTTTATTTACCTCCCCAAAGGCAACTTGAATGTTTGCTTACAAATTCTGACTTGTCAATACAACACCTTTCTCCCTTAAAGAAAACCAAACAAAAACCCCTCCCATATAAATAAAGTGTATTTTCAGTGTTTTTGTGTTAAGTAACCTCAAATTAATGACTTGTATACTGGCATAACACTTAACTGTATCCTGCTCCTACACACCCTGGCTCTAATATTTCTATCCTGATGCGTAACATAAAATTCTTCTCTCCAGTTGAACAACTCAACAAATTGCTGTGATGCACATAACACAGGTAATAAAGAGCTGGCAAACTTCACGATCACATTAAGGTAGCCAGCTATCTCATAAGCTTTTGTTTAGCAATGATTGATAGACCATTATTAACAAGCAGAAAAAGATGCTGTAGCAAGTCATTTAGTCCAATTCCACTCATTGCTTATATTCGTTGAGGAAAGATGAAGATCTGTGGAGCACAGCTTGTTCATAAATAAGACTGCTTATATGAGATTAGAAAGCCCTCATTAATGCAAAGCAAGCCATGTAATTCCAAAATGAACGATCAGAAGAGAAACTTCTGTGTGTGTGTTCTTGCACTGGAATGTTTGCAAATGGAACGAAAATCATCCTTGAAACCTCAACTCACACAAAGAGTCATAACTCACCACCTCCACGGAATATTTTTTACAACTGTTCAGTTAGGCAACACGTTGAAATAAGGCCAGTCAATAAAAGCTGCCACAACAACAAATGGCTGAACTTATTCAGACAGTTTGGGTAGCTCTTCAAACATTTTAATCAATTTTGTTTGATTAGCAAATATATCACGTTCCCCCCCATTAAGAAACTTGGTCTGTGCATGCTACCAATCTGCGCTGGGCAAAACACCCCTATTTCCATGCAGAGGTGGAATGAAGTAAGCTGGAGACAATACTAACAGCACCAGCAGTAACTTAGAGAAGACAGCCTGACAGAGGCACTGTCTCTGTCCAGTCTTCTCATAGCTTCTAATTCTCCTGACATACTGTGCCTCATCGTCACTAAGTATCAAACGCAGTCCTAGCACATGATGCTCATGTAGGATCAGAGGAAAATGGTCTGAATTTGCGCATTGGGTTTTTATTTTATTTTCCAGTTCCTTCACACCTCATTTCAGTACCACTTGTGTATTTCTGTTACTGCTCTTGGAGCTACGTTGTCCCTGTGTGATGCTACAGCATCTAAGAATGATCTGTTTGCTCAGCCTCAGGCCCTTAACTTTGGGAAACAGTCAGATCCATTTGATGTACTTGCTAAACACGGTACTTCCGAAGTCTACATTAAAAAAATTTATGGAAATCCCATTACATTGGATAGCTCGGAGTACTGCAATGTATTCATTGCCAAGTGCTTATACACAGAAGAACAAGCAGATATTGGCCTAATTCTTGGCATGCTGAAAGCTGAGATACTCACATACATTCTGAGCATATGACACTGTGGATTTAGCTAGTGAGGAACAGCTCAGGAATAAGCTCATGAATTTAGGTCTTTTGCCTGGTCACAGTCACAGTCAGGCACTGTATTTCACTCTGCACAAATGATCCTTATTTACTCATCTGAAACTTGAAGGGAAAGTTTACTATGCTGGATATTTCAGTCTATTTGACTAAAGCAGATTCAGATTTCAGATGAGAAGGAATCTTCTGTATTGGCTCACTCTTACCAGTCTGTGCTTGATTTGTGACATGGACTATACCAAATTTTGACTGTTCTCACTATTTTTTCCTTCAAAATTGCAAGTTTTAATGAAAGATACAACACAAGAAAGGAATTTTCCACTAAATTTTGTATCTAATTTTTCAGCCCATTCTATATCCCACGCAAAACATACCCAAACATAGTGTCAGAAAATAGTTGGAAAGTGTTATATGCTCACTGCTGAGAGAAGCTCAGAATTGTCTTGTGTAAGAAGCCTACAGAGCCTACATAAGCCTACAGATGGATCTTGCCTTGCCCTTGAGTGTGCAAGCACTGTAACTGCTACCAGCCCAGCAGCTGGAGGGCCTTGGGAGACAACGTAGGGAAACAGAGAAAGGCAAAAGAGAGCTCTGATGGGTGGCTGCCTTCTTCATATCTTGTGTCAAAATCTTTAACTACTGTATAACACCACAGGTAAACTCTTTGTTCAAGACTGCTAATACAGTCTGTAATCCATAAGCTACGGCAGTCAGGTTAAAGACTGTGGCATGTACCCAGACCACTAGTTCACATTAAAACTGCAACACCGTAATTTTTGCTAGAATTTTACCTGGGGTTAACAGTATAAAACAGCCCAGTTTTCCTCAAAAAAATAAAGCTGTGAGTAAAGGTACATTCATCTAAGCTGTTCACAGTGACTCTTCAGGGAGATAAGTGCTTAGAAAGGGAGAACTAGAAAACAGCTGGTGCTTTTACTCTAAGACATGGAATCAAAACCACTGCAGCTATGGCTGAGGAAGCAATACTGGAGGGGAGTGATCCTACCTTCTTTTGTGTGTATCTATCTCCCAGCCAAGCACGTTATTGTTATGTCAGGGTGGCTGGCCATAGATCCAGCCCCCTGCGCTCTTTACAGCTTTCTGCAGTCCCTGCTGCCCCCAGAGAAAAAAGTTACAATTCTCTGCACGTAAATGGGACAAGGGAGAGTTCACTTGTTTACTGCGGCCTAACAGGAGAATCTGGCTGATGCTGGCCCTACTCTCACAGGCTGCCTAACATGTATAAATAGTGAAGCCCTCAGAAGATGCCCATTATTGCTGAGTCTAGAGAGTGGCTAATTTTAGTCAGTAGCAGAGCTTTTAAAACAGAAATTCTTCATCAGCACAACCCCTCATTGCTGGAAGATAACATCTCTTTCACCTGAAAGACAGACTTACACAGTTCTGTCTTTCTGGTGACACTAATGAGTTACTGCTCTGGGGATAGTTCACTCAGATGCCTCTAGCTGGTTTGCTTTAAGCTGTCAAGCGCTGGCTGCACCGTAACTCCCTACTAGCGAGTTAAATCCTCCAGGGCAGCACATTCTCTATGCGCTATGCTTCCTGTAGCTGCTTCCCCTCTCCTCAGATCTTAACTTTATTTCCTAAACTTAGACCCAGCACAGATCAGGCCACAAAGTGTCAGAGAGATCCTTAAATATGAATTCTTTCTCTTCCTCCCACATAACCCTCACCTGCCATCACCTCCCTGAATATAGTTACCTTCGCTCTGTCTTCTCAATCCCTTACTCACACTTTGGTCTTTTACAGGCTTAGTAAGATGCAGAACTACTTTGAAATGTGGCTCCTGGAATTCTTCATAAGATTCCATGCTTATTGTCTCTGAGTGACTCCAGATCAGACATGTTCAGTTCATAAGTGGGGGGAGGGAGGGGAAGGAGAACCACACTCAGCAAAGTTTCTGCCAGCTCAAGAGTTTGGCTCCTATCCTGCCTTCCTCAAAAGGTTCTGCAGGATGAAGTGTATATTTTGAACAGTTCCCTGATGAAAAAGCACAACTGTTCTCTAACCTTGTCCACAGGACTAGCAGGGCCAAAATCCAACAAACTGAGTGCATCACTAAAGCCATTGAAACGGATTCCATAGGCACAGAGAACAGATCCAGTGGAAGTAATACTCATGCTTTTACCAAAGTCCTCATGCTTTAAATTCACAGGTCCTAAACCTGATCTTTCACCCAGTGATTCTCTCACCTGAGATTAGCTCCTAATCCCATCCATCTTCCCAGCCTTTCAATGATGTTACCAAAACCAGTGCTGATATTAAAAGCTGTCTATAGATAAACTCCCCTACAGCTTCCATATCTGGTACCTACCTCTTCCTCAGCCTGCTCCTTTCTCTCCTCTTACTTATCTCCTCTCATCTTCCATCAGTGGAGGCTACTATCTTAATAGTACCGACTGCTGAACTGCCTTCCAAGTCATTGAGCAAAGCTGTAGGAGAGCAGCAAACAAAGTTTTCACAGATCTTCATGTGAAAACTTAGCTCTTTTTTCTTTTGAGTAATGTGAAGACTTGCACACTGCATTTTTGCCATACTAATGGGTCAGTGGGCCATTCTGAACATGAGATCATTATCTCGTGAGATGCAACTTCTTCATATTGCTAAACTGAAAACAGTTTTCCAAGCCACTGGAAACTAAACAAATCAGATGGAAACACGAACTGCACAAGACTCTCAGGGCAGAGAGAGACAAGTGGCTTGCAGGTTCTGTGGTGTGCAACTATGTGCAGGGACTGTTTTGGGCTCAGTGGTAAGGACATGATTCACTAAGCGAGCTTTCCTTGGGCATAAAAGAAGGACAATACAGACTAATACAAAGCTATAAAGAGCTCTAGAGGCATATGGACACTAAAACATCAGGCACTGCTGACTGGCAAGATTGAATTTATCAGTTATGAACAAATGAGAATAAAAGCAAAGGGGTAAAATAAATAAAAGATAATGCAAAACATTCAGACAAATAAGAATAAAAAATTCAAGTCCAGAAGGCATATAGGGTGCTATGAGTGAAGCAGCCCGAATGGCTCAGAGGGATACAGCAGCCAGATACATCAAGATAGCAAAATGACATTTTCTAAAACGAGCTAAATTAATTATTTGCCTCAGCGCTCCCGAAGGAGAAAAGAAGCTGACAGAAAGTGACATGTCATATAATTCTCAGTGTGACATGGAGGGGAACTAGCAGAGATGCAAGGGTTGAGGCCTGTATATCCCTCCTGTGCTACTTGGCTGCCTAGGGCAAGCCCTTTAGTTGATGAATACAGACAATATACCAATGACATGCCAGCAGCACTCTGCAATGGGGAAAGGTTCTGTCTGATCATTTTCACAAAGCTCAAGACAGTCTCTAGGTCTGACTCTCCTTTGCCACAACCTTCATGTCTTCATTTCTGCCTGCACAAAGTAACTATGAAATTCTTCCAAATAAGAATTCTCCTTTTTCTTGGTGGCAGCTCAACACTCCCTGTTCACAGGTATAAATGTCTAGACAAGGTGCAAAGAAAAAATTCAGGCATGAATTCATGTCACTATTCACAAGGGAAATGGGTCTGAAACCTTTTGCAAAGTCATGAGAAATTAACAGTGGGGAGACGTGGCCTTCATCAAGCTAGGTGCAGCCCCTCTGAGCTCTTGTTGCCTTGCCGCAGGGTGAAGGGGTTGCTGGCTTCCTGATACCAAAGGGACCTCAATGTAAGACAGATTTCCAGAAAAAATAAAATTTAGATCACAGTTTGTTTTTCTCTCAGCATCAATGTTAGCTCAATTTGTGCCTTTTCATAACTCACTTCCATTACAAAATAGCTCCCCTTAGTGACTGAGGGTACCCATGCATGTACCTTGTGCAATGTGTTATAACTACTCTCTGTTACATGAATGCCTAGAGATTAGTGACTGCCTCCAAGGGCCTCACTCCATCCCCCAGCCTCCAAGTCAACAGCAATACTCCCCTTGCAGGAAATCGCACCTGCAAGGACGTGATATTAGAGGATTTACTTAAGTTTAACCAACTTACCAGACTAAAACTGGGGTAAATAAACTCATTTTGATTAACAAAGAGGGACATATCAACCCACCAAAAAGCAGAGTGCAAAATTCTTTGTCATGCTTTTCCAGATTTTAAGAACTATATTAATGTTGAAAGCTTGAGACAAAAATGGGTAAAACAAGACCTGCATATACACTTGGCATTACTGTTGTTTTATTTTCCATAAGCATAGAAGGACTTTTGGATACCATAGTATATAGATAATGAGATTGCAAGGTATAATGCTATTTAGAGTCATTAAGAAGTGGAATTACAGACAAGCCTTATCATGGTCTGTTTAACTGCATAGGTAGAGAAATCTTGAAGAAGTGATAACATACTTGCAGTGAAGCTCTTGGAGAAACTGGCTGTTCTTGAACAAGTCCGACCAATTCATTTGTCAGCTGCACATTTTCTGCCTACAGTGAAGAAAACCACATTGCATAGTATTACCGTCATACACAATGCAAGCAGGCATAGTTACGTATAGATAGATGAGCTTAAGGGCAGGGGTGGGGCTGAGGAAATAATGAATAAGCTACAAAATTTCATAAATATATTTAAGTAAAGAGCCTGAAATGAGGCTGTTTGAATACCCTTTTTTCAGATGTCAGTGAGCTGGAAGATCATGGCAATTGCTCACATTAGACACACTCAAGAAGGTAATCAATAGAGAAGAGAGAGTAATAATGCAATTTAATTTAATATAAATAGACTAGGATAATAAATCTCTCTCTAAACTAAGAGATAAGTCTTTTCCCATTATGTTTCATTCTGTGCTTCTAAAACAGCATGTGTGTAAGTCTCTGATGAGATATGAAAAGTGCAAAACTAAGCTACAGAGGTATGCGTAGAATTACAAGTTAGATGCTAAAAATAAGCAAGAGGTCATGCAAGACAAGGATAAATTTTTCCCTTTGACATGCTATAGATGTTCTCTTAGCTTTGCAGAAACTCAACTGCACTAAAAGCTTCACACAGCAACTGACATACCTGGATGTGTGGTATCTTAGAACATTGCATTTTGGGGCATCTGTAGCAAACTGGTAAGAGACAAGGACGTTGTAATTCCAAGTGACTGGAAACAGCCTAAATCAAAGCACTCATGTCAGCAGTTAAGCAATTACATACTCTGTCTTAGTCCAAAGCCTGTTGTCTTCACTGAAGGACTCTTGTTGAATCACATGTTCTGGGGGTATCAACACAATTTCTGAATTCCTGTCCCGACATATCAAGTACAAGTAATGTTTTCTGGCCATGGTCTCTATTAATTATGCTGATAACCTGGTCAGGAATAAACAAAGGGAGAATCATATTAGTGCAATGCAGAAAAATATGCACCTATTGCTTGGGAGATAGGAAAAAAGAAACAAAGTTTATCCTCATCAGCCACAGGTTCCAAAATCCCAGTCACAAAAAATGTTTATATACATATTTCAGATCTGTGCTTACACCAGAGGCAAGTGAAGCTGACTCCAATATGTATCAGAAGTTCACAGGTCAAGGAACGTATAGCAATCTCTAAAAAGAGATTACTCTAGGGCAGGGTAAGGAAGCAAAGAAGCCACACTTCAACTTCACTATGTACAATGACAGCTGGGGCATAATACAAGAACATTGAAGTCATTGTTGTTTTAGAAGGTTTTAGGAAATAAGAAATTAAAATCCTACTCCAAAGAGATGTCGGGCCATCCTGGCGTCCAACACATCCATGTACCCTACAAGATCAGCAGAGCTTTGCACGGTCCTGGCTGCTGCAGATGGTACAAAAAATTAGTAACCAAGGATGTGAGGTGGCTTTTGTTCCCAAAGAGCAAGAAGACTCTCTGAACTGATACTTACGCACAAAAATAGCTCTTAGCACAAGAACAGCCGGACCCCAGGCTAATCAATAATTTCAGGATGGTAGTATCTCAGGGCACATTGTGCTGGAGAGAAGAGTTGATCAATGCTTCGTCATACTCTGGCATTTGATATTGGATGCTGCAGGATGCTCCTAGCTGTACGCATTACAGGTTGGTGCTTTTTGCCATAACACAAAACTCTCAGTAAAAAGCTAGGAGGAAACAGGGTCCGCGGGTAACCTACTGGTTTGTCAATGATTCTTGTCTCTGACATCTTCTCCGAGCCCTGTTGCTGTTTCAACTGTGCTAACAGTTGCTTTGTGGTAAACCAACTCCCTAAAAACACACAGCGACAAATTCTGGTCCTAGTATTCCCCTCCAGCTCTGTCTTGTGGATGCCACAATGCAAGAAACCGTAGAATGGTTTGGGTTGGCATCTAGTCCAATCCCCATGCAATGAGCAGGGACTAGATCAGGTTGCCCAGAGCCCCATCCACCCTTGAAGTTTTCCAGAGATGGGGCATCTACCACCTCTCTGGGCAACCTGTGCCAGTGTGTCACCACCCTCATCCTAAGAAATTTCTTCCCTATATCTAGTCTAAATCTACCCTCTTTTAGTTTAAAACTGTTACCCCTTTGTCCTATCACAACAGGCCCTGCTAAAAAGTCTTTAAGTCCCCTTTAAGTACTGAAAGGCTGCAATAAGGCTTGTCTCCCCAGAGCCTTCTCTTCTCCAGGCTGAACAACCCCAGCGCTCTCAGCCTGTCCTCACAGCAGAGGTGCTCCAGCCCTCTGACCATTTTTGTGGTCTGGACCCACTCCAACAGGTCCATGTCCTTCCTGTGCAAGGGGCTCCAGAGCTGGACGCAGTAGTCCAGTGGAGTCTCACCAGAGTAGAGCAGAGGGACAGAATCTCCTCCCTCACCCTGCTGGCCACACTGCTTTTGATGCAGCCCAGAATACAGTTGACCTGGGCTACAAGCAGACATTGCCGGCTCACGTCCAGCTTTTCATCCACCAGTACCCCCAAGTCCTTCTCAGCAGGGCTGCTCTCAATCCCTTCATCCCCCAGCCTGTACTGATACTGGGGGATTTCCCTGACCCAGGTGCAGGACGCTGCACTTGGCCTTGTTAAACCTCATGCCATGGAAATGCCATGACTGATCCTGTTGTCTTGGTTCCAATGGGATCAAGACAAGAGCTATAGGAAAAGTAAACTGAAGCAGTAAAAAGTGACTATCTTTCGTATCTTCTTTGCTGCAACCACATAGGAATTCAGTTCTAGGTTCATTCTTAATCTCAAATCCCCCAGGATTTTTGTAGCTTTTCCTCCAAAGCTCTCCAAGAGACCTGGCTGAGCAGCAGGCTGAGCAGTTTCTGACAATGCACACTGGAAAGGGGCACAGGAAAAAGCAGCCAAAATAGCTCTAGGGAGTTTTACATACATTTCTGAGACTATGACCATCCCAGGAGAATCTTACTTCATCCAAGAGCAAAGAGAATCCCAGTTCCCAGATGAGACAAAGTAGTGATAATTCACTGGTATCTTAACCCTCTCTCTGTGACTTCCCCTCATGGAAACATCTTGGGACACATGTTAAACACTTCTCTGCACCTTTCTAGTAAAGTGTCTGGTTCTGACCAATGCTGCAGGATTGCTACTGGATTAGACAGTCTAGCTCTGTTTTGCCTGACTTTTGTCCAGCCTCACATCCACAAGTCATAAAGATAACACAGAGATGAGGAGAACCTGGACCTGTGGCTGACGGTGCAGGGGACAGCACAGGTTAGCTATCCAGCACGGGCTCATTTTAGCGAGCCACAGAAACATATAGGTTGCAATCCTGCATAAACTGGTGCCGGTTTCCTGCAGGTATGGCACAAGCTCTTTTCTTGTATTACTTCTCTGGCCATTGCTGCATTTGGAGGACATTTCCTTCATTCCCTTAAGGCACTGGCACTGATGGAAAGTGTTTATAATCCTCCTCGCCAATCTTCCATTATTATCCCACAGCTTATTAGCTATTTCAGAGCTGTGAACTGTGAGGGCTCAGGAACTGAACTACTGCCTGCTCTGCTACAAGTGATGCAATCTCTGCAGAGGAGCAAGGGCTGGCTGGAAGTTTTACCTCACACCAATCAGCACTAATTACTGGGGTCACGAGTCTTCAACATCCTAGAATCCTGGCGCAAGTCAAATGGATGCTGAGATCTTGACTGCTCAGCCACCTTTGAAAATAAGTAATGTCCTGAAATACACAGAGATTTTTGAAAATCAATTTGATACACATGCAAAGCCTCTTGTGCTATCTACAGCCAGATGCTTCTGGGATTCAGATGGTATTTCCTACCCTTTGCGTCTGTTTGGCTAGATGCTCACGGGTTCACTCTCAGTCTGAGGTGTCACCTCTATAAGAGCTATTCATATGATCCTGTTAAATTTTATGTAAGATTCATACCCAGATCCTACTATTTTTGTCTTTTTTCTCCTTGGACTTTCTGCAGAAACCAGATACAATGCAGTGTCAATACAGATTGAGTAACGAGTCGTTAAGATAGGGAAGGAGACAGAAGTTCCCTTCTTGCCCTCTCTCCATTTACTCATTTTTTTCTTAGCTACTACCAATATTTGATGTCTGAAAGACGCTAATTTCATCTGCTTTCCTAGGATACTGCAGAAAACAGTAACGAAGTTTTTGGAGGTGACTAAAGCTCCTGCAGTCACAAAAAACAGGTGGGCGGCAGCAGCAATGATTTTTTTTTTTTTTAAGGCTGCGAAAATACAAACATACATGCACAGCACAGAACGCTCGGGAGACACCGGGGCTCTACCCTTCAAAGGCGGCTGGCGCACAGAGGTCCCGCCTGTCGCAGGCAGCGGCGGCCGGCGGGCGACACCCCGCGGTCACCGAGAAGCTGAGAGCAGCGCTGAGTTAATGCAGGGGGAAATCACAGAATCGTAGAATCTGCTGGGTTGGAAGGGACCTTTAAAGTTCATCTAGTCCAACCCTCCTGCAGTAAGCAGGGACATCTTTAACTAGATCAGATTGCTCAGAGCTTCATAAAGCCTGGCCTTAAGATTTTACAGGTCACTAATACTGACATGGCATTAGTGAGCTACAGAAAGCAATCTCCTGTGAGCACAGAGCATGTTTTACAAAGAATCCCACTCCATCCCTCCAGCTCCCACCCTCCAGCCAGCGTGACTCTTGCCCTCTTCGCTCCACAGTGCCTCCTTATCCCCCTCCCTCTCGCAATTTCTCTCTACTCATGTTATGGGAAGAAAAGTTGCCCAGCGTGGAAGTTAAAAAAAAATTAAGAACTTCAATTGTCCCATGATATTAAAAAAGTGGACTCTGATTTATTGGAATCCATTCTCTGCCAGGCCAACAAATGACCCGACTCATCAAGCACCTATTCAGGCCAACAATATTTAACAATATTTCTTTCTTACCTTCCCCATCTCCCATTACAGGAGAGCTGCAGAAGGCTCTGCACTTTTACGGCCACTTGACAACTACAGGTAGCTGATGTGTGGCCATTACCTTGGAAGTAAGAGTTTCTTAGCCAGCCCTTGACTTTGTACACCTTAAGGTTTACCCTGCACCATGTCTGTTGTATTCAGGCTGTTAAATTCAGTCAGCTGAATTCAGCTGATCTCTCCCTTTACTGATGAACAAAAACATCCCCATATTCAACAGTTTCATTAAATGCAATGGAATTCTCTAAGTTCAGTAACTCCCCTTTCTATGCACTTTCACTATCTCAGAAACAGTGTTGGTCTCAAACAGCCACAGGCAGTGTTACTAATATATATATCAGAGGTCTGTTATGATTCTAGTAAACTTCTTAGGGTTTCCCAGAAACAGGAATCCTGCCCCAGACAAACCTGATCAAATCCTCCAGACCAGGACAACTGTTAGCAAGCCCAGGAGAATCACCATGTAACAAGACTGGGCAGAGACAACGAGGGCCCAGAAGAATGAAAGGCTTCCAGCAATTGTGGGCAGAGGGAGAGGGACTGTGGAGCCTGGGGAAGGGAGAAACCCTGCTCAAGTCCGCACGGAGTTCTCCTCTGAAGGTGAAAGGTGTCCCATTCACTCCATGGAGCAGTGCTAAAGTGCTGTCAGACCCAGGGGACAAAGGCGCTTTACAACAGTGTGGTTGTGCTTGTTCAGCTGAAGACAGAGAGGGGTGCGCACCACCACAACATGCATACCTAATTATGACAAGGGAGCAGGAGAGAAGGCAAAGGAAGCTGGAATGTAGTCTATGTTTGAACTGGGTTAGCTCAAAGCCTGTAACTACATTAAGGAGAAGCCTCACTGAAAATTCAACCGCATCCCTAAAATAAAAGATAAGAACTGCTGGAATCTAACTCCAATTGCTGAACTTCAAAGCAAGTGGATTTCCATCTTGCTTTAAGTGAAAAGTTAAATAGGCTCAATCCAGCCACTTCCATAAACCAAGCAGTGGCTTAACCCACCTCAGAGTGATGAATAAAGCTGGCTTCTAATGGATCATTGTCCAAAGATCAGCTGTCTTCAATCCTTGAACCCACAGTAAATGCTTAATGCTGCATTGGAGCCCACAACCAAAGAAATTCAGGTAGTAAATCAAAAGGAGAAAATTTAAAGACATATTCTATTTTTATCAGCCAGAAGTTCAGCAAAATTCCTTCAGTGACATTTGAAAGTCGGATCTTTGTCATCCCATCGGGAGCTGCAGAAAACTGAAAAAGCAGGTAATTTCCTGGGCACAGAGGAGTATGCCACCACCTGAAGAGGAAATGACTGGCTCCCCGTAGGGTCCATACACTACATCTGCAAGGCAAGGACCACCCCGACCCTTGGCCTGGCTGATGCCCTGTGTACACCTCCCAAGGAGGCACCAGGGAACTAGGAAAACCCACTGGTGAGACACACCCCATTTTCAGCGACATCTTATTGAAGGAGGAAGCTTTCCTTCTCCTGTACTATATATGCTGGGCAGGGCTGGCCTGTCAGGAAGTATTTTGACTTTTGGGTGGTTAGGTTTATGCCACATGTATCTCAGTGGTCACTCAGCTGGCTAATGATGGCAGACCCCTGGCTACAAATCTCTGTAATGCATCTGGACTCAAGACACGATGTTCGATAGAGGCGGTCTGGCTAACAGATCGACTCCACTCAACTCACCTTGGGTGCAAGATGAGCATGCACAGGTGGGTTTCAGCCAGAAGCAAGTCATCTCTCTCAAGACATTCACTGTAACATTTATGTGCACAGAGGCTGTTCCAGCCCTCTGCCACTCCATCCTTCCACCTCATGGACCCCCTCTGCACCCAAGCGCAACTAATCTGCTCAGCGTCACTGTGAGCTGATAGGACTGGGCAGCTGAGCACATGTTGCTGCTACCAACTCACGGCCCTTTGTGGGAATCTGTCAGCATCAATACCATCAGGTTTGGGGGATCACTATTTGTGTGCTGGCTTGCTTCCCTTCAAAGCACCATTCTAATTCAGAGGAGTGGGTGTGTTTTTGATGGGGAATATAGTTGGATTCTCTCTTAAAATGCCTTTCTGTGCAGGAATTCATTCACCTTACCAATCCTGCAGAATAAAGTAGCCTCTGCAACTCTTGCACTCATCTTATCAGTTGGCTCAAATAAAGAAAGTAAGCTTTGAGAACTTAAGCCCTTAATCATGGGCAACCCAAATGGCTTTTCAGGAAAATTCATTTTCTTGTCTATTTCGACAGAAAGTCTTCACATAACTGAAGTGACACATCTGTTTGATGGATGCTGCCACAGCACTCAGTCTTTTCGCAGTGAAGACTGATGGCTCCTAGAAATAGGTAAATGTCATTCACCTAAGAATTGGGATCCCAGCTTCAACAGAATAAACAGAACTTGCCTGCATCTACTAACTGCTGAAGCATTTCCTGGGCACAACAGACTCCATCAGTGCCCAAGAGAGAAGGTCACTGCACAAAGAGAATCTCAGAGCAGCAGTGGGTACTAGCAGTAGCCAGCTTTGCTCCTGGAGGTAAAATGACACCTCCTGGAGATTAATTCCCCTTAAGTCCCCCAGGTCTGGGATGAGTTTTAATTCAGAAGAATGGAGCAACGTTTATAAAACCACCACAGCACTAAAATTAACAGGGTTGCTCCTAGATGCAGCAGATTTGCAGAATCAGAACCATAATCAGTGTCTTATTTGGAGTTCTGAAAGGGGCAGGTTATTTTTCTTAGTGCCTGCCTTTCTGTTGTTATCTGCCCCTCGTGTCTCAGCACTACTTCTGCATTCATCAGCAAGGCCAGTAAAAAATCACCTGAACTGCTGTTTGACCAAGTGCTTATCTGCACAACTGCACAACCCATACCATCAGTTAGGGAAAAACAATTTCCCCTGGCTACTAGAGACAGCCTAATTACCTAATCTGACAGGTTATTAATGGTTCGAGTCAACAAAAAGTATAATGGATGCTGATAAGCACAAGCTGCCTGGACATTTGGCACATACAACCCAGCTAGAAATCACTGCTGTGAAAAGCTGCCACTGGCCACAGGACTAAATTGTCTGATCTCTCAGGGTTTCATTTAACAGGTCTATCAACATGATAAAGAGACAAACTAGCAAGTTTGGTCCATTAATGAGGACTGTGAAACAGCCTAACAGGATAAAAGATATTTATGCTGCAGTTTAATGTAAAAATAAATCTTTGCTTCATATCTCTATAATTACAACATCCTCCCCTTTTATAGGGCTACTTTGGGGACAAAAATCATGTTATTGTCCATACTAGGAAAGAGAGCAGTACACATAAGGATTCAGGAGGAAACAGGCAGCAAGAGTCAAGGTAGAGCCATTTTTTAAAACATTGTCATCCCTCCCATAACTCACTGCAAGTGATGCACTATTTCATGGGTCTGTTTTAAAGACGCAATTACTAGACTCGCATGATCCCATCAGAATCTCAGGTTTCCACTTTAAAGAGGAAAAAGAGACATATCCCTTATAGTCACTGAAAGCAGTGCACATATATGTATCCTGAATGGCTCCAAGCCAGAAAGCATACAAAAAAGAACTCATGCTACCAGTTATTTATTGTAATCTCAGGGTTTTCCAGGCCACTCTTGTAACCATTTGGCACCTAAGGTATAAATGCCTGGAGCTAGCAGCATTGAGACCATTTAAGGATGAAGAGGAAAAAAAACCCAGATTTGGCCCATAGGCCTCAACTTCCAGTTAGGCCATTCCAACACTGACCATTGCTGGAACAACTGCACCACAATGGCACACAGTTGCTTGCACCTCCAGCACCCATGAGAGAGGTTTTTCACATAAAACTATTTAACTGTAATCTGGTTCATTGGCTGTTCTTCTGGTTTTAAGCATCCATCCTCTATTGCTCATGCAGTGAAAGGGCTAAGGAAGCTACCTGAGCAATCAATATTCCAGTAGATCTTATGTATGTTTTGAGACATGTCCCATCATTAAGCAAAACTTTACACCACTGAAATATTTATCTCTGTATCTCCGCAGATCCCCAGCAACATGACAGAAACACCTTGGAAAAATATGAGAGGAGACACCTACCTGCTTAAGTGCGCCCTGAATAACATCTTTGACTGGCACGTAACATGAAGATATTTCAGATCAGGATGTTCCACATTTACAACAGCTTGTACTCCCTGAAAATAAAACTCCTGGTGCCCCACTCAATGCTTGCATTGCTTAGAGAACTTTAGACCTAAAGCCTAGCTTCTAATCCAGATAAAGCAACTATTCATTTCCTTGGATTTTTTTATATGCCAGAAGTAAAACTACAGACATCTACACACTCATTCTGCAGCAAACTCAAATCCTTTAAACCACAGAAAAGGGAAATGCAAAGCAATTTTGATTGAAACTGTCAAGAGAACCACATCAGTGTGTTTCATTAATGTTAAAATCTTTCACCATCTTCTCAAAATCATGATACATCTAGCCAACAGCAATGGTTCACATTGTCCGCAAGACTATTGGTGATATTGGAGGTTGCAGACATTAAATGGATATAATTACAGCCAACAGAGAGTGCAAGTCATGAGATCACCTGCAGGACGTTATTAGCCTGGGATAGTACTGTTTAGGCAGTGGCAAAAGGTGGCTTCCTTGTTCTAGCATCAGGCTAAACAAGATGCCTCTCTCAAAACACTGCAAAGGGAGTTTGGAACTCAGAAGGCTCAAGGAGGACAGTCCACTGCTGCCAAGCAGGTCCATGTGCCCAAAACACTTCCCCAACAGGCAGCTGTTCTGCTCAAAACATGTTTTCACACCCTGGACCACACATTTGAACATTGCAAAGGAGGCACCTGACATTAAGGGAATTCCCCTACCAAACAGGGCTGCAGATTTATTTTAATTAGGTAAAAAAAATACACAGTGATACCATCATTGCTTAACACTTAAACTATTATTGAGCAAAAAGGTGGTCTTTTATTTTGCTAGGTTCTGTATAAATGAGCTAGACCAGTCTCTCTTTTGTTGTAACTGGGTAACACAAGTCATTAGCTGTAACCACTCCTTAACTGCTCACCTACCTGATGTTTCTCCCTTGCCTCTCAGTATCTTCAAGATTAGGTTTTGTACCAGTTCATTACTGCAGAGTATCTGGGGGTCCTGGAGGCTCTGGACACTCCCACATGTATGCATGCATGCAATAATGCTGCAGCCCATTGCAAAGACATGAAGCTTCACTGCCAGTGAAGTTCTCTTCAAACCAGGCTCCTGGCTCCACAGATGACACTGCATACTGCACCACTATAAAGACAAAAAAAAAAAAGTCAATTCTTCTGTAAGTGTGTAAGCATTTCCAGAAAAAAGCATTATCAAAAATGGTATTATGAAGTCCAAGAAGACACAGCATCTTTACATAGTATACAGTAACCTGCAGTAATCTTGGGTCTTGTTCTCTTTTGCTATTCCTTTTCTCATTTCTAGAGTAATAATGCACATAATTTCCACTACTGGATAAGGATCTTTGAAATTCTATCAAAATGTTTTGTACATGCTAAGGTGAAGAAAGGTAACAGGGAACAAAATGAATGTATTTTCTACTATTGGATTACAAACCTGCAGTAGACTCAAGAACATATAAAGGAAAAAATACACCAAGTGGCATGAAGATCTGCAGGAGGTGGCATAAAAACTTTAACCAGTGCTATGCAAATAGCCCTAAGCTGTTCTTTCATTGCACACATAAAAATTGATCAACAGAGAATATATGTAACTGAATTTCACCATTCTGCATTCCCTGGCTGTTTGAATGCTATAATGCATTATAGCGCTCAGCCTTGCCTTAAAAAGGCTGAGCCTTGCCTTATTTGCTTCAGGGCCGTGTTCTGATCTCAGAAAATCTTTTACTTTCATGTAATTTGAGATAATGTCAAAACTCTCATTTAATTCTGTCACAAGATGCTAAGGAAAACGTAGACACTCAGCTTCCTTCAGTGGTACAGGCAGTTTTTCCCAAAACTTTTTTTCACATTTCTACATCTACCACAAGAGGGAGCAAAGAGTTCACCTTCCTTAAATTCTCCATTCCAAAGTAGAGGTATAGATAAGCAGCTCGATTATGTCATTACCTATGACCAAATTCAGGCTAAGAGTTTACAATGCTTTTATACGGCACACAGGACCTCAGACAATCAAAAGGGACAGTTTTTTGCTTTGAGAAAGGTGTTGCCTCACATCCACACTGTGCAGAGCCCTCTTCAAAGACAGCAGATGCTGCAGAGCCCACCTGAGGAACAGACACAGAATGATACCACGGGCTGCTAAAATCAAGACAATCCTGATGGAAAGAAACCTGCAGCTTCATCACAGCAGTGTGAATAGGATACTTACAAGAAATTGATAAGCATTTCCAACCATATTGGATATGCATGTGGGGTCACGGGACAGATGAGAAGTACACGCTTCTAACTGGACGTACTACTTTTAACTGCAGTGTATGGTGATTTCTAATTAAAACACTGACAGAAAATAGCTCCCTAAAAAAAAAAAAATCCCCCTAAACCTCCTCTTCTGCAGCATATATGACCACAAAGAGGGAACAAGCTCTTTGTACAGGAGGGTCTCCCTGGTCATTCCTTCCTTCTCTCTCTCTCCCCTCCTCTCCCCCAATCACCAAAACTCTTTTTAGATCCTACTGTTACAAAACTAAATAGTTATAATGATTAGAAATTAATCTTAAATCCAGGCAGTTACAGGTTGCTGCTGAAATATGATACGACTGTTAAAAGCAACAGCTAATATCCCATTCCAGCAGAGCAATCAAGCAGGTGCTTAAGCCCCTTCACTTCCAATTTATAGGAGTTGTAACTACACCATCGTTACCACTGGTATCAAACACAGCAAGTTAAATATCCTTACACATTGATGGATAAAGATGGACTAAATCCTGATGCAGAGGAGGAGGAGATAAGAGATCTGAGTCCTCTGTCTCACACTCACCTTCTTCTTGGGTACGGTTACTTGGCTGTAGCTATCCAGCTCTTCGCTGGGATCCAGCCTGCATTTGTGCCATCATTCACATGCAGGTGAGGGGTTTGCTCAGCTCAGTTCTTAGCCACTTAGTTGTTTCCTTTTGGTAATTCACTCCAATCCAATTCCGGACAGCTAATTACAGAGTAATTTTATACAGCCTTTGCTGTTCAGAACTTGTTCCTAAAATAAAGAAGCCAAGTGATTAGTAACTGCCAGTATCTCTTCCATGCTTTCAATCTGTGGAACCAAGACACGGATTCTTCACAATTTAAAACAAAAACAGGTGTCCTTTTGTTTCTAATACCCCTGTGGAGTCCTGAGAGGTCAGCTTAGCTGTAGACCACAGTTATTTCCCTTTGACATTGACAGCAACTGTCACAAACACCACCAGTGGCAGAGCCCAGGTACCTGCTGTTACCAAGTATGCTACAGTTCAGAATGACACATTTTCAGTTGAAGGCAGACCAGGCCCGATTCCCCTTGCACTTGAACCACAATGAATCAAAAACAGAACTGCTGTGGTCAGAAAGGTGTGCAATAATCCCCCGTGCCCAGTCAGACTCCATACCTCAATAAATCCAGCAGAGGAAGTTCCCAAATCACCAGGTTACCAAATGCAGGGCTGTCTGATACTTAAAAAGACAAGAACAAGTCAGAGAAGCAATTCACAAAACAGCGCAGGAATCTCCCTACTGCTACATCTGTTTTGTAGTGAACTTCTAAGCTATTAAGGAATAGCCGTGAGCACACAAGCACATTAAAAAATGTACTACTACCGACTTTTACCTATTGATAGGCTGCTTCACTTAGTCAGGAGAACAGATGCAGATGCTATAGATTTCTACAGTTATGCCTATTATACAATTTTTAGTGTATTAAAATGGGTGCATTAAAGGTATAGTCTGATAGTTCAGTCAATAAGGCTGAACATGGGCAATCACTTTATATACACAGAAGAACCCACCACCTTTCCACCATCATTTCATCTCCCCATGCCTCAGCTCTCCATGTAAAATGATGGCAGCCGCAAAAAGTGTTATAAAGTTGAATACGATGAAGCAGCAATCACTTACTCTAGTTGTGGAACAGTGAGACAAAGATAACACAGAGATTGCAGCAGAGCCTCCCTTGCACATTACTAGACAGTTCACACTCTTCAAAGTTTAGTGACTTTGGTCCCTGTCTGTAAACACTGAAGTGATTTGGAACTAGCCATAGTACCTGCAGCGTTCGGGAAGAACTGGGTATCTCCCTATCCGCACAAAGGAACCCCAGAGGACTTCAGACAATACTGAAGACACATCTGGTGAACGCTCATTTCTAAAGTAATCATGATAATTAATTCATATACAGAAAAAAAAAATCAGAAAAAGATTTTTCAGTATTCATTTTGAAGTAAACCCAGGTTTATATTTAGGGGTTAAACAGGTAAAACGCTAAGTGTATATTTCACAGGTACAACCCATTTTACAGTCGTAAGTGGTAAACATCAACTATGAAGTATTTTAACCACACTCAGCTTTCCCAGAGATAATTCATTAGCAAAGTCCAATACGTAGCAAAGACAGTATGACTATTCCAGTTTTACTTATGAATAAATGAAGCACAAAGATATGGTGATTTGTCCTAGTGGGACAGCAGAGGAACCAGGAATGGAGTCTTCCATGTCTAGTCCAACATCCTGTTCTGTTAGCCCCTATACAAACTAACTGTGAAAAAAAAGAGAGTAATTTTTCCTCTGGGAATGCGCAACCATGATAGAGGACTGACATCCCTCAGAAAGAGTCAAAAAGGAATCCTTAAACAGAGACACAAACTGGGCTATTTATCTATTATCTGGCGCTTTGTTTTAAGAATGCCAAGAAAAAATAAATTAATATTGAGTTGGTTTTATATATCTTTGGACTTGTGGGCCCCTAGGCTCTACCAGGTTTTTAAGTTTTTCTCCATAAATGCAAAGACTAGAAAATTTTAGAAGTTAAAATACACATTCTTTATCTTCCAGAAGAGACCAGAGCCTCATATAATTGTGACCCCAGAAGAGGTAGCTTTAGCAGACCCAGTAAATATTATAATATCGTAACAGCACTGCCAGAGGTACCCTTGCAGCAAAGAGCTCTTCACTTTTCACCTAGAGAGTTTTGAGAAATAGTGCATTGCAGCAGCTGCTGAAAGCACAATTAGCGCACTATGATTAGGTTGTTTAAGGTCTCTCTCACAATACTTTATCATATAATTTCAACAGGAACCTCTTACATGCCTGCCCTTCAAGAACAGTCTCCTTCAAGAACCAAATGCACGAAGGGAAGACTGGGGCGCTCACTTTATTTGCCTGCATAAAATAAAAGGCCTGCAGTGGGAGAAAAGAACAGATCAAAAATTAAGACTGCAAACAGATTTGGATAGGGACACAACAGTAGGGCACCTGCTGCAGGCTGGTTGGTCAGAATGAACACAATGACAGCAGCACCCACCATCTCAACACAATGGCTTCCCCAGAGTTAGACAACAACATCCCAATTCTTATCTCATTTGTTTTCCAACTAATATTTTATTCTGCTCTTGAATATGCAGCACAGAAAGGGAAGCTGATTTGCCATGTATTGTGCACACATTTTTTTACAAGCAGTCAGGTATGCCTAATCAGCAAAAAGCACTTACATTATTTTCAAAAGTTATTAACTGAAATGGGAAACCAGCATACTGTGATTCCATTACAAAAGAGTTACTGCACTCAAGTGCAGCTGGTATAATAAGTATCAACTGGCTTGAGAGAACATAGCTATAGCAATTAAGGCTCTGTCCCACAACATTCAGTCCTGCAGTTCCCCAGTATTTGCAGGATTGACACAACCTAAATCTAAACCCACAGAAAGAGAGAGAGGTGCTGATCTTCAAGTCCACCCAGATCTTCAGGCAGCTCTGTAAAACTGAAATACAACGAGATACCGATTATATTAATAATATGAAACAATCTGGAGAGGTACACTGGCATTAAAGCTGTTCAGCATCTTTCTGGATCTGGTTCCTAGAACATCAACCGAAGTTGACTCAGGGCTCTCAGACTCACTTCTGCTTTATCCAAGTTCTCCACTTAAGTCTCTAGTAAGCAGTCATCTTTCTTCTTCAACCCAATAAAGATCCATGCTGAGCTGTCAAACTAACTCCTTGGACTTTCTTCAAGAAATTTTTCCTGTTAACCTCATAAGATATTTTATCTCAGAACTTTCTTTCGAAATAAATATAGACAGGCTTTGTTTTCTAAGCCTAAATATTAAACTTAATTAAAATGTATTTATGTATTTAAAGCACTATAAAGAATGCTGATGCACATAACCAATGTGCCCTTAAAACAAACCAAGAAACACTTCAAGCACAGCAAATACCAGTCCCCCTCATGCAGTTGCAACTCTGCTGTCATCCACAAACATCCACATATGCTTCCTTTCATCTTTCAAACACTTTGTGGACAAGGTGAGCTTTATGATTCATCTGTCACATTTTACTTCGTACGGGAACCAAAGAAAACCAAGTAAGCAGTAGTAGCAAGGTTGGTTAAACATGAAATGATGAAAATGTCATTTATATCACACTCTTTTAGGGCATTTTTCAATGTCATTAGGCAGCAACTACAACACAGGTTGTCCAGCTCATGACAAGACACAATACAACTCCAAAATACCAAGTCAAAAGTCCAGCCAGCAGTGTAAATGTGACTTGCCTGAGGACATCAAAAAAATACACGTGTGGTGGGTTGACCTTGGCTGGATGCTTGATAGACCAAGCTCCTCTATCACACCCCTCCTCAGCAGGACAGCGGCGGAGAAAATAACATGGAAAAAACTCATGGGTCAAGGTAAAGGCAGTTTAATAAAGCAAAAGTGAAGGCCACACGTGGGAACAATGGAAAACAAAAGACTTATTCCCTACTTCCCATCAGCAGGCTACGTCCGGCCGCTTCTTGTGAAGCAGGGCTTCAGTACACGTAGTGGTTGCTCCAGAAGACAAGTGTCATGATAACGAATGCCCCCACCCCCTCCTCCTTTCTCTTAGCTTTATTGCTGAGCAGACATCATATGGTATGGAATATCCCTTTGGTCAGTTTGGGTCAACTGTCCTGGCTATGTCCCCTCCCAACATCTTGCCCACCTCTAGCCTACTGGCCTTTGGGGGTGGGGGGAATGTTGGAGAGACATGGTTGTAATATATTCATCCTTGAGAATTTCCAGGTGTAACATTATTCACAATAATAAAATAGGAAGAGTGCTAGAAAACTGCCAGCTAATAGAAGAAAGCATCTTGGAGTGATGCGCAAAAACACAAAATAGGATTGACTTTCTCATCCAGACGTTTTTTGATTAAAAAAAAATAATCTATTTTTATCTCAGTTTCAAAAGAGGAAACACCAGTAAAACTCAACTGTAGAAAGAAAAACAGCTTCCCAGAAGACAGCTCTGCTGAGGATGACACAGGAAAATACTTTTTGCAAAAAAACAGCCTGCGTCAGATGGCTGCTGCTGAACAAATAGCAAGGAGATAATGGTGCTTTATCTGCTGTTTGGGTTGTTCTTGGATTTGGTTTGTTTGGAACAGAAAAGTAACAAAACTTTGTCACTGGGAGATCTCACTGGAGGTTCCTGGGCCTGCTCTCCAAGATTCAGAGGCTCCTCTTTGTGCAAAGATAATACGTGAGTATAACCTGGGAAGGAAGCACATCACAGGGTATTCCACAACAATCAGATTCCTCAATAAGGTTCTAACAAAGCTTCTTGTGGCCAGAGGAAATCAGATCGCTCAAATCCTGTTTCCTGGAATTGAAAGAAACTGTATAATAGACATTTGGTCCACAGTATGCATAGAATCACTGTTCTTTCCACCATAAATGAGTCCCCAAGCCTTTGAACACAGGTCAGTTCTTCAGTATGTGAAGCCAAAAGTTGCTAAAAATACAATTGCAAGCAGACAAAACAATGGCAGTGCCCTAAGACGTTGAACCATCAGGGAGTTTGTTAGAAAAAAAAAGTGTCTAGATAATTCTTGAAATTCTCTAGAAGAGCAGGCAGGGGAGGGGAAAAAAGGCCCATTTGGTCAAGGAGCACAGCATGGACAACCACACACATGCGCACACACACACTCATGTCATTCTTTAACAGAGAGCACTGAGCATAGCTAGTAAATTTTGCTGATTTAACTTAGACTTGTGCAGGACTGGCCAATGACCTCTGCACTGTACTACTCCCAGGCCACATCCCAATACTCCTATGATATACTAGAAAGTATTTTTTCCACTATTCACTATAACTGAATTGCCTTCCTCCATTATTGCAGGTGACTGTGCATACTCTGAAATATATACCATTTTAAAATGCTAAGTTTATCTACTTTAATTTTTTATAATTCACAAATGTTCATTTCTTACTGTAAAAGCTAACACTTTCAAAGCACAAACCACACATACCTTTACCAATGACTCAGAATCGTTTAGCAATAGACAGCTCAGAAGCAAATGCTGCAACTGAAGAAATGTCCTGGGATACAACTTCAAAAACTTCTGCACCTAGCAAAAGCACTAGGGATGTTGTTCACACAGATTTTTAAGCCACTCTGTGGATCAGAGATTTACAGACACTCCCAAAAGGCAAAAGCAATACATGTACAATATTTCCGCTACTTATAGCACACAGAACCTGGTTACCTGTCAGTAAAAGCAAATTTATGGTACAGTGACTTAAAACCATAGGAAGCACATGCCTGACTGTATGTGAACATGGAGAAATGAAGTATTTCATTTTGTTTGATCTGTATGGAGAAAACCCCATATATTAAACATAAGCCCTTCTGTGTCAAACACTATTGAGTTCCCTCAGCCAAAGGCCCGCATCGCCCAGGGAATTTAAGCAGCAGGAAGCCTTTGTCCATAACGCAGGGTATGCTATTTTCCTTCAGTACACCAGGTAAACTCGCAGCAGATGGAGACGACTAAAGGTTTTCACTCTCCATTCTGAGTTGGAGGTGTATGCGCCCCGCTCCCAGACCCTCCAAAAGGCTACAGATGGACCTTGTGTTTTCCACACACATCTTGAAAGGGGAAGATAACTTCCAAACCCCATTCCCCTAAAACGGCCCCAGCTGAAAACTACAGCCATGCGTGGGGATGCAGGAGTTCAGTTACATGACCTCTCTCCCTTGGAACTGCTGGAAGTCTCTCTGTGTAGGAAGTAGTTTCCAGACCTCCTGTTGAGGTATCATTGCTATAACAGTGCCAACAACAGAATTCTAGCAGGAGCGGAATTAAAGATTTCCAGGAAAAACGGCTCAATCTTGCACGGTTTTGTGCATTTTCCCTGTGCTTGTCGGCACACAGCACTTTGCAAGGTCAGTCTTAGCTGAATTCAACAAGTTCAGCAAAGGCCACGGGGAGCCAAACCCCAGTGACACTTCTCCTCCTGTGTAAGCGAGCGAGTTCCCCCTCGTACTCCTCGAGCTCAGGCAGGTGCTGTCCCGCCTGCTCCCTTCTTCCCAGCAGCAGCGCAGGGGGTGAACGCGAGCCCCGACCCAGCAGCGGCAGTTCTCGACGAGCCGGGCGAGGCTCTCCCCCCATCCCGGCGAGCACCGGCACAACTTCAGCGCAGCCGCTCCAAACCCGCGCAAACCTTCGAAGGAGCCTTTAAAAAGTTGTCGCCGGGAGCAGGAGTGAGCGGGCGGCTTCGGTCCGAGGGCAGGGCAGGGCCTGGCCCAGCCTCGCTGTGGGGCAACCCCGACCGGAAAGCTCCCGGCCCGCCCGCCCGCCCGGGGGGAGGCCGCCGCGGGCCCGGCCCCTGCGCGGCGAGCGGGGCCCGGCACCACCCACCCCCGGCCTTGACGCCAGCGCGCTAATGAAATGCTAATGCTGGGGCTCGGAGCCGGGCGCTGCCCGCCCCAATAAAACCCGGCGCAGCGCGGGGGCCCTGCCCGCCGCCAGCCCGTCGCCATGCAGAGCGCGACCCCCGCTGCCCCGCCGGCTCTGCACCTCCTCACCTCCTACTTCATCGACAGCATCCTGGGCCGGGGGCCCGCCGCGGGGCGGCACGGTGAGGGACGGCGGGGCGGGCGGCGGGGCTGGCGACGGGGCGCTCGCCGCTCGCCACGGTAACTCCCCGCTTCTCTCCCCTCAGGCGAGGAGCGCGCAGCACCGCCGCCGCGGGCCGGCCGAGCGCGCGCCCCCGCGGAGGAGCCGGTGGCGACGGGGCGAGGGGGGCGGTCGCCCGGCGAGGAGGCGCAGCCGCCGGGTCCGCTGAGGAGAAAGCAGCGGCGGTACCGCACCACCTTCAGCACCTTCCAGCTGGAGGAGCTGGAGCGCGCGTTCCGCAAGTCCCACTACCCCGACGTTTTCACCAGGTAGGGGCGGGCGGGGGGCCGGGGGGGCCGGGCCGGCGCTGAGGCAGCGCGGCGGCTAACGGTGTGTGCCCCCGCAGAGAGGAGCTGGCCCTGCGGCTGGAGCTGACGGAAGCCCGCGTCCAGGTGAGCGGTGGGGCCGCTACGGCAAACAACGCCTGGTTCCCCCGCCCGCAGTCGGGCGAGGGGTCGGGGGGGTACCGTCCGCTTGAGTTCAAGGACGGAGAAATTGGGAAGGTACCTCAGCCACGGGAAAAGAAACAGCGGGTCAGGAGCATTCCCAAATTGCACTTCACACTCACATTTGCTGCCGCCTTCACGGGTCTAAAGGCAGGTGCCGCCTCCTGTTTTGAGATTATAAGAACGGTATTTAAAAAAAAAAAAAAAATCAGTGGGTTTGCAGTAACTGAGGGGTTCTGTGGGGCATCCCAAGTTATTTACCTAGGCTTCAGAGAAACTTGCACGCTTTTCTTGCTCTAACTTAGCTCAGTAAAGCAGTCACACTTCTAAATGACTGGTTAAAACAAATAAAAGATTAATTTGACATTCATAGGACAGTCAGGCACTGTCCAGGAAAGTTTTATGGTCTAGCTGGGATGTAATAATAGGAACGCCGGTTGAGCGTACAGAAACAGGTACTCATCATCTCACAGCCTGCAGTTTTGTGAAACTACAAGTGAACGTAGTAGTTTTCCTGACTCTAAGCACTCATACTTAACGTTCCCTCTTAAGAAGCAGTTTCTTTAGATTCATCTCTTGTATAAGCTAGAAATCCCTTTTCATAAAGAAACATTAGCTTAAAAAAAAAAGTTTTTTCAAAATGTGTGAAGTATTTTTAAGCTCAAAATGACAATTGTACTAAATTTGGCTTGTGCTGCATATCAGATATTGGCTGAAGTACTGTTCCAGCACAGCTCTGGGTATGTGGATACTTGTGAAAGATTGAGAAGTGGTACAGCTGCTCAGTGTGACAGCCCTACTTACTCCTGCAAAGCTTTGTCACTCTTGATGCCAGATCCTTGCTTATATATGTTGTTATTACTTCAGTCACTGGATCTGCAATGGTTTGCACTAGCTAACATCTCTAAAGCTGTAAGTTTTTTAGCTTTTTATTTTAATATGCACCATCTTCAGAAAAAGCCTTAGAAGTATGAACAGTACTCATAATTGACTCATCTGAGAATAGCTGGATGTACTTTTCATTTCTGTCTTGTAGACGTGGAGGAAATTATGTGCCTTTCCCTCTCCCTACCACCAACAGTCACTGAAATACCCCAATATTTGGCAATTAGAGATGGCATCTACCTGCGGAAAGGACATGGATGAAAAGCTGTTATGTTACCTGTTACTGTTACATTCACTTTGTGGGCTATTTGCTTTGTAGTCCATTTGACCTGTGAAGGAATGGTAGATGGCAAAGAGGAACTCTTCTCCTAATGACTCACCTAAAAGAAGTGGAAATGTTTAGGTTTGATGGAGTCAGAAAGGAATTAACAAGCTAATTCGCCTGCAACACAAGCAAAATACCAGAGTTGATGTATCCCCAGTGGATGGAAGGAGCCATAGAGAGGTGTGTTCCTTGCACCTCCTTACTCCTTGTCAGATCTTAACGCAAGTCTCCTGGGCACGAGCACACAGCACAGTTTGCTTAGGGTGAACTTCCAGTGCGCAGTGCCTCTGTCTGTCTATGTGTTCTTGTCCTACAGTAGACAGGGAACAACTTAGCCTGGACAGAAGAGGATGCATAGGAATGGATGCTACATAGATGGTGATGTACTGTACTTAAGCTATTTTAATTCCCAAATATACTTGCCTCATATGCCCTTGCTCATAGTTGCTCTGGGTGGTGTCCCATATGAAATGAAGACTTCCATACCTCTCCCAGGGTACCTGGCTAAACCATCTGACATTAAAAGTGGTATCTTTCTGTTTACTCAAGTGTAAACCCAGGAAACTAATTATACCAAATACAATCAGACCACTTTGCCTCATTATGTTTTCAAATTGAGATCTGTTTCTCTGCGAAGAGCCCTCAGTCAACCGGCTGAAATGGGTACCAACTACTACGTTGTCCCTCACTCTTGCATTTTGAGTTTTACGTGAAAATGAACAAATAAGAAAAAAAATTGCCCATGAACATCTTATTTCAGCAACACTTCAAAGAGATCCCCCTCACCCAACCCCCATTGTTTGCTTCTATAGAGGAAGGGAGATGGCAGCAAGAATCTTTGTATTTCTTACCTTGGGAAGGGAGTTGGTCTGAGAGTCTGCAAAACCTTTTCCTAATCTGAAGACACGTTGGGATGCTCTTCAGTAGCATTCGCATCTGTCGTTGCCATTCTGCTTCTCATAATTCATCTTGTTAGGATGGGAGGAAAATAAGAAAAAGTTAAAGGGTATTTTAATTTCTTAATATGAGTGAAACATTACTTGGGTATTTCAGTACCATAAACTGCATCAGTGTTAAAACATTACCTTACAAATATAACTGATCTAAGCATCCTTGTCATATTTTCTGATTACAATCCTGTATTCAGCTACAGCAGAAACACAATACAGTTAGTCACATTTATGTGTCTTTTTATCATTGTTAGCTATTACATCAATTAAATAGGATACAATTTTAAGGAAAATTACAGCAAGAAAGCTATCAAATTTTACATGCTCACCTTTTTCTTTTTAAAAGACCTAAATCTCTTTTGTCAGATATACGTGGTGCTAGTAATTGCAAAAATAATCTGGGTAATATTTAGCACATAATTCAAACTTCATGGTTTAGAACTCATCTCTGTGTATTAAGTAAGGCATTTTTTCCAAAGTATCTTACCACCGATATTACAATCATGCCATAAAAATTTTAAGACTGGTATAACAGTTCCTGTTGTGTTTAGTTTGGCCCTTCAAATGTGTCTGAAAATAGACTAAAGGCAAGTTAAGCCTTTAATGGAAGCAAAGGAAAACTGCTTAACAGAAGTTCAAGATGACAAATCTGAATGTTAATGGCTATAATGTATGCACTAAATTTTGAAAGCTGTTTCTCATGTCAGTGTAAGGTATGAGGCATGCCTCCTTTAATCACTTGCATTGATGAGTTTGTACCTGTAACAAACTGAAAGCCATCTTTTTTCTAAAGATAATTATTAGATATCTGTGCTGGTATTTCCTTCCAATTTGATAAATACAAAATCTGAGAGATGACTCAATAAGTTTAGTTGTAAACCCAAAATCACCTGTAACATTAAAAAAGTTATCTTGCAGTCAAAGTGCATGTCTGAGTGATCAGATGGATTCGCTTTAGGACAGAGAAAGCAGAAAAGTAGACATCTTATTTCGTGTTAGGCTTCTTTATGAAGAACAGATTGAAGAACAATGCTAAGATTTAGTAAGGAAGTTAATACCTTTGCAGCATTTGTTTTATCCTTTCTAGGAGAGGCTTTATCTACATATCTGCAGTGTAAGACAGTTCACTGCCCTTTTAATTGGATTTTATTTTCATAGAAAATACTAACACCATTGAGTCGGTGGTCTTTTCCTGTGAGATCTCAGATAAACTCCACTTAAAAATATTTGGGATTACTGGTTAACAGCAATTTAAAGTCATCTGATCCCAGTAATTGAGTTCATTTTTCTTACCAGACCCCTGTTTTAGACTAATACAGACCAAGTGTCTAGTCCTCACTGTTATGCAGGCATAGCCATCTGGTGTTTCACTGGTTCAGATACTCCCTTGTGAGACATCTGATCATTTAAAGCCTGTGGTTGCTGGAGAAATGGCCAAAGAATGAGTCAGAGCACTCAAGAATTTTAAGTACCGACTTCAAAATTTTGATGTTCTGACTTTTCTTCTAAGGGTACCTCTCTGCTGACTGCCTGTACAGTGAGACAATTCTGTGTTACATACGTAACCTGAGGGGTATGGATCCATCCTCCAGGAGGACAGTAACTCTACAGTGTAAAGATAATATATGCAATGAAAGAACTAGAGTAGTAATTCTTCATCTGGCTCCTGAGAAGCCCATAGCGAGTGCTATGGCCTTCTCAGAAACAACATCAAACTCAAGACAGCAAGGCTGTGGCATGCTACAGCCTCCTGGTTTGGGTATCAGCACCCTGGTGTGTGGAGGGCTTTCCTTCCAAACACACTTCTTAATATTTTGTAAGCACCTGAAGGTAAGTCACATCACTGGAAATGGTTATATGGCATGTCTGAGATTAAAGCAAGCAGTGAAGCTGTAAACCACCAAAACCTGGGGTTTTTTTTGAAATTTAAAAGTCTTTGAAAACATGTTTGGCTGAAATATAATTGCAGATACAAAAACCAACTATTAAAAAAATCATGCATTCATAGAACTTCTGCATCTAAAGATTTTTGTCATAATAAAAATTTCTATAGAATTTTACTATTTCAGAAACACTAATACCAAAGGAATAACTATTTTTAGCATCTGTTATAATTTTTTTTGAGACTTACATTTTTGCAATTTAATTGTATTATTTTAGTTTGTTTTAGTGACTTTGCTAGATTTTTATTTTGAAGTCATCTATATTGTATGGTAAAAGACCTTCATATTTCAAGTTTACCTTTGTCCTAAATCAGAAGTAAATTTCAGGAAGTCATAATTCTGTACATGACAGAAGTTGGTCTTTCAGTGACTCTTGTTCCTTGTGTTACCACTCTCTACAAAATATTGAATCATGATTGCTGCATTCAAGTATTAGACAAAGAACGTGCTTGCAAGCAGCTCACTGAATTTCAACAGTAGTTATATACAAGACTGCTGAATGAGATTATGGGCCACAGCTAATGCCTTTCCTTCCAGATCCAGTTCAGAATCCACCTTGAATGGCCTTCAGTGCAGAGGGAGCTAGAAGACCTGAGCAACTGAGTACATTTGGATATTGAGCATTCAACCGCAGCAGCATCCATTTTTAAATAACCTTGGTTTAGGTCCTCTCTCCTTTGTTTTAGAGCCCATGCTCTTCACTCTACTCTCTCCTACCATCCTAGGTCTGAAAGGTTCTGCTCAGTGAATACTAAAGAATAACAGTGTGAGGAGTCAGTTTTCTGATCTGTAGATTCAATTGACTAAAGTCTTTAAAACATGTTTAATGGGCTAAAATAACGACTAGTCAGGCTATGGCTTATTACACAAAAGCTATCAATGGCTTATTACACAAAACCAATACTTGCTAAAGCCCCTTTAGGAACACTTTGATACCCTGTTCTAATACTGCTTACTAGATTTTGTAGTTCGGTATTGGCTTTCGCTGCAATTCAGTTAATCACTTTCATGTAACTATATGCTGTTTGCATGCATGGTAGATTACAAAAGTTTCTCATTTTACTTTTGAATCCTGTGTATAAAAATGTATGGTCCAGCTATCAAGGTAAAAAGCACACACCATATATTTGGCCTAGTTACTCTTACAGTCATGATTAAGTTGCTTCCTGAGGTATCTGTACGGATATAGCCACCTCTTGAATGGCTCTGTTGAAATTTAATTTTCAATAAATAGCTTATGAAAAGAAGAATGATCATTTTTCATAGCTGATCATGAGTTCTCAGGTGATAGGTTTGTCTATTACAATGGCTTTAAAACATATGGGACTATTCAGTCAGAGCTAGAGAGTAGTCGCATTTACAATATTTATAACTGATTTATTTCTTAATAAACCCTCTAAGGCATTTATGAATGGATCTTTAATAAGTGGGTTTTGGTTTAACAGTAAATATTTTGTCGCCTTTATCACTGCATGCAGTAGTAGCTGGTAAGACAGACTGCAGAGTAAGCTCAGCTAATGCCTTTATAATTTCTTATTGAAGGTCTGGTTCCAAAACAGAAGGGCAAAGTGGAGGAAACGTGAAAAAAATGAAATTCTGGGGACTGTTCCAGGAATCTCCTTAACGCACCCACTTGGTCTATTTTTGGATGTTCCACTGAGTCATTCTCCCCTCCTAGATCACACGTGGAGGTCAATGCCTCTTTCAACATTGGCTGTGCCATCCATGTCTCCAGCCTTTAGTCCTTCAACCCTAGGGCCATTTGGCCTCAGCAGTCTTACCTGGACTTCTCTCTTCAGAAATCCTATTTTAAATCCACATTTTGGAAGGTATAGAATTGCTTTTTTTTCATAAATCTCAAAACTGTTAAAAAATACTGCATTTTTATTAGTTTGATACTCACATGTTCTCAATAAATGTGCTTCCATCATTAAACTTACTAAACTGGGGTTACTTCCTGTGTAGGATCACTTGATTAGGAATAGCAAGATGTAGCTTTAAGTCATGCTAGTAAAAACTTAACATGTAATTGCTCTTTGAAGAACAGTTGTGCACACTTACCGGAATTTTGGTCTCATTGAACTCTAGTCTTCACATAGACTCCTGTAATCTAGGTGGCTCCAGGTCCATCCTTATCTGACAGACTGACACGCATTATACACCATAAAGATGTGACTGCAGACAGACATGGCTTGTAGGTGATTTGACAGAATGAAGGTATTACACATTGCTTCTCAGAGACCAGGAGCCTGGTTACATATGCAAGAGTGACACAGCTCTAGAAAGAGAGATTGAGAGAAAAAGATCTTCCAGTCCTTTTCCCTTGGCAGGTGCTGTTCTCTCAACACGTACAAGCAGCCCACAGCAAGCCTCCTTTTTTTTTTCTGTAGTCAGATACCTAGAACTCCAGCAATTCATTTCAGCTGAACCTGCTGTCTGGGTTTTCTTGCCCAGCAACCTGAAATTTATCAGCAAAATGCTGCTGCAGCACACCCTATAAGACAGGAAAAAAGCATGTGTGCGTGTGCGCATATACATATAATAGGCATGTATATATGTAAGTGTATATATATATATATATAAAAGAAGATAGCGCTCTTGCTGAAATTACAGCTTGTATCAGTTCCACATTAACAGACAGAAAAACACTGCTTTTCATATGGAGTAAACTTGTCTGAACAACTTGGCTGCATAAACAGCCACATAAATTGGTCTTTTTATGAGGTGGTTTATTGCTTTCACAGAACAGGCTGATCTACAGCATCCAAGGTTTGTTTAGAAAGGATTTAGCATTAGGAGTTAAGCAATTGGTTGCTGTTCTAGGTATCTGCATAATCTGATCATCTCTCATTTATTTTAGTTAAAAGTATTTGGTTTCTTGTTTTGGGTGGGGCTTTTTTGGTTGTTTTTTTAAGGACAATGCTGTACTGCAAAATAAAGCTAAAATACATTCTGGAAAACAAAATACATTTGGAAGAAACTGGAAATTTTGGCACAATTTTTTTCTAATACTTTGGGTGGGGGAAGCTGCAACTTAGTATTTGTTCTCCAAAACAATTCTCAATTTGGATAATATTGACTTCTTTCAAATACAGGTTTCTCAATGCTTTAAATCCTCTCATGACAACAGCTTCAGTACTAATGAAAGCTCCTGGACCCCCGTCAGACCCTGCTTTTACTGCCTTCACTGATCCAGCAGCAGTTGAAAGGAAAACGTCAAGCATTGCAGCACTAAGACTCAAAGCGAAAGAACATTCAGCACAAATCCCTCAATTAAACCTCATCTCCAGTCTTACAAACACTAACAAAGAACTTTGTTAGGAGCTCTCCCACAGACTACAGCCACGGAGGGGAAAGTGAATGCCTTCTCCAATAAGTAGCTCCTGTTCGAGAGACACGTTTAAAAAAAGAAAGAAAACACACAAACACAGAGTTGTAGTTCCTCCATCTTCAGTAACATACCAAAAGGAAATAATTCTGCTAAAAATTGGTTTCCTTTACTACAACATTAAATCAGGTAGTAAATTGACTTGTATAATTTCTGACACTATAGAAATAGAAGCAGGAACTATCTCATCTTTGTAATTCGAGTTAACATGAATCTGAAGCTTTGAAATCCCCAAAGTCACCAGATGCTAGTCCAGAGGTTCAGAATTCTTTGTAAGAATAACTTCAACCTTCTAAGTAATTCTTAATTCACTTCTCAGGAGGAACTCTTACACACAGTACTTGAGACGTAAGAATCAGTACACAGTTATTAATTTTGAAACCATGCTTCATGTTGAAGTGCAAATGCCAGTGAAATTTTGCATTTTAGACAGCAGGAATGAGATGGGGAGTATTTTCAGTACAGGCTTTTGATTCAGAACTAGGTTTGTATAAAGAGTACCTTGTTTCAAACTGAAAAAAAAAAAGTTTGCTTCATGTTCAAGATGGCAGTGTTTTAATAATTAAAAAAAGTTTAACCTTTGTATATGAAAACTGTATCCTGTAAAAGTAGGTTATCAATGTGCAGTAAATTGTGTGTAGTTCTCTGTGTATGTATATACAAATCAATACATAGCTCAAAGCTGTAAATATGAGACTGCTGAATACTTTAGCATGATTACTGGCCCATCTTACTGAACCAGTAATTTAACAGATTACTTGTACATTTCCATACATTTCATGCCTTGAGTAGATTCATAATTTAAGCGAAAACTAAATGTGAAGAGTTAAATTCTTCCTTGGACTGATGTTGGAATGAGTGAAAACAGAGGCCTTACTGAGCAGGAGTCTACAGGTCATCAAAATCCCGGGCTCCCTTTCTGGCCTCAGACAGGTCATTTTAAAGTTTTTGCTGAACTTCCCCATGCGGGAAATGGGACTGAGAACAACTGTCACACCTATAGGTCTGATGCTTTAGTGTAAAGTGAGGGTAAGTAAAAAAAAAAAAAGCTCCTTTTGCAGCTTACTCACCTACCTCACAGGGCTGTTGTGAGGACTGATTAAACAAACATGACACTGTGCAAATGGTAGAGTTATACAAGTGCTAATTGTTGCTTAGCAATTATAGAAGAAAGGCAAACAGCTTACTGCACATGAAGACTACCTTCCCACATCTGTAGCAGCAGTTCAAGCAAGCTCTGCTTCTGTGGGTTGATGGGACAACATGGAACTCTTCCATTGATGCTGCCCAGTTCCTCAAGACTATTCTCAAGCACCTATATTCACACTGAAAAGATTTTGTATATTTTAGAACTTCTCTCTCAAGGGAACTCTGGGACTACTCTTAAGACTACACAAATGTTTTCAAGGGTAGAGTTTTGAGTGCAGTGCTCCAGATACCTAACTGCTGCTTCTGTAGACTCCTCTGAGCTTCTACTTAGGTACGTGGCAGAGAAGGCAGTTTGCTGTATCAGACAGATCCCTTTTCCATTTCCTCTGAAATACTAATAGCTTTGACTGCTCTTGAGTCATAATCTACCACAAGACTGGAAGTATTTCTGGGGTCATAGACCTCATTGCTAGCACAGGTAGGCGAAGGTGGTGGTGGTATTTTCCTGTGAGGAAAAGCAAGCTTTCTACCAAAGTTACACTATGCCTGCACTGTGGGTCAAGCAGCAGGAGACTTGGGAAGTGGTGTAACCAGGACCTCTCACACAAAGTTTGAGTGTGCTTCTTCCACAACAGCTATTTGCTTCCATGAATCCACTCCCATAGCCCAGACTGCCAACTGGCAGCACAACACAGTATCCACTCGAGCACTGAGTTTGTTCCAAATTAACCTTTTAAGTAGGTTAATGGCTTGAAAACTGTCATTACACAACTCGTTCTATTCCGTACAAGCGTCTGTGGCATCTTTCCTTGCCATCAGTGTCTCTCTCTTGCAATGCAAGGAGGTTCTGCAGGAAAGGAGACTGTATCACTAAAGTAGCAGAAACTGTCTCACATTTCCCGTGAACCATACAAAAAAAGAACTCAAAAACAAAATCTAAGTATTTTTGCCAAATTATATTCCTAGACAAATTCACCAGAATCAGCATGTGAAAAATAACTGCTGAAGGCTGTTTTAATACACTGCATTAAATAGTAGGTCCCATGTAATCACCAAAATCATCATGGGCCACAGAGAGGGGGGAATCCAATTCACAAGCTAAAATTCCTTTGATTTCCGCAGTTACAGCAGAGGTAACTTTCATCTATCGACAAAGTTTTTCCAATAGCTATGGACAGAAACCATTTCAGGGACAGCTATTAACACACAGAGGCAAGTAACTTCACTCGTTTGCGCTGTAGCTCACGCCAAAGCTAGGAGCTGCTACCTCTACCCAGCACACACAGCCACTTAACCACCACTCTGGGAACTGTAGGGTTGGACAGCAGGGTTGGCTCCTAAACCCTTGCCAGATTGATTTGGTATTGCTCTTTCCTAATTCTCCTTACAAGAGGGCACCCTTCCTCCAAGGCACCCTCCTCAATTCCTGAAGTCCCAGCCAAGGACCTGCCTGGTCTCCTTCTCCTGACTTCACACAGAGGCAGGGACAGTCTCCACTGTAGTGCATATTTATGCATGGCTCTGTGGCTTCAAGCTACTGTGTCCTCATTGATGCATGACGGAATTGCAAAGGTACGTACGTTGCCTATTTTGTTACATTGCTGATTAAACAGGAGCTGCCATTTGGGCGGAAGATGATGTCTGCAATCATTAGCATTTCCCAATGGGTACAGGTAGAGAATACAGCTTACTTATGTTTCATCTGGTTTTAGTTTGAAATGCAGAGAGGTTTTCTTTAAGCTGATTTCATTTTTTTCTGCTTTAATGAGTCCTTCCAAGAAATTTCCATTCTTTCATGTGAATTGGAAAGCCAGCCGTGAGAGCTAATGATATTATGAAAATAAGTATGCAGGACAACACTTGAAATCAGCTTAGGAATCAGAGTACGTCTGTAACCAAAACTCAACAAGCTTTTTATGTTAATTATTACTATCTTATAATGAAACATCACACCAAGGGAATGAGGTTTACTTATTCAGTCTAGTTTAAATTTAAATAAAAAGGCTTAATTACAAGCTATTATGGACATAGTATTAAAATTACATTTAAAAAAATGTTAGGGAGCATTTAACTGAAAAACCTTCAGCCTAGTTTCATAGCTACACGTGAGTAAACACTCCTACCACAAACCAAGCAAGGGCATTTACTTTCCTAGATTTTCTCAGAGCAATGAGGGGAGCAGCAGCTCAGATTCTAAACAAGCCAGCCATTTTACACAAAGTTTCTCACCCCAAACATTGCAATTATTTCCCAACACTTTATCTTGCCTCATGCACTAAATTCTTTAGTCCTGATTTAGGCAAAGCCTGCACTG
The DNA here is from genome assembly GCF_963924245.1 of Chroicocephalus ridibundus. NCBI lineage: Eukaryota > Metazoa > Chordata > Aves > Charadriiformes > Laridae > Chroicocephalus > Chroicocephalus ridibundus. The sequence goes on from NC_086292.1 coordinate 10,581,883, forward strand.
ATCTGGATTAAGACAGCAGGGTTTGACCCTATGCCTCTCTTCTGAATAAAGAAGGGTTGCAGCCTAATTCTTCTCTGGGTGACATCAAGATGGTTTCCTGGCACAGGTTTCAACTGAAGCAGGCCTGGAGCCCTGGTTGTTTTATTGGGTTTGTCTGGTTTTCCTGAGAGCAAAAACATAGGGGAGGGTTTTTAAAGCAGCACAGAAGATGTGAATACAGCACCAGCCCCATTCACTTTTTACAGCCCCTAGCCCACTGTGAAAAAAACTCAATCTCCAAATCAAACCTCTTGACGTTACCCTCCATGTCACAATTTTTTGAGGTGTTTTGTTGGAAGATTCTGCAGCATGTTGGTATCTCTTCAAGAAATGTTCACAAATATTTCAATTGGAGTGCTCACGTTTGGCTCAATTGAGAGGTTTGTTCAGTTTGTTCTCTGCCCAAACTTCAGTTCTGATAACATAGGACGTTCGGTAAATTTCCGTATTTCCAGTGACATAATATCATCAGAACCTTGCCTACAAAGAAAGAGCAATTTTGTTGGGGGGGAAAAAAGGAGAATAATAGGCCAGGTGTTTGAAGAAAAGACAAAGAAACAAGCACAGTAGGGTGTTCTGACTCACAAATCTGTATTGAGAAAGAAGTATTCATGAAGAAAATTAATTTAAGAAGTATGTAGTTCAGGTTTTGTGCCCATAAGTTCCTTTCAAAAACAGATTAGTGATTAAAAACTTTTTTAGTCTAGCAATCTCTTAAACAATTAGCACAGTAATTGGAAAGGGACTACAAATTCAAATCTAGATGGACATAAAAGAGTTTCCCCATAGAGCTTTGCCTTGGTTTTGTGGGTAACTGGCATGCACCTGCCTTTACCATCAGTGGGGCTGAAATACTGAAGAAGTGCTCTGAATAGGGATACAAATGCCCCAAACAGTAATGCCATACAAATTACTTAATTCATGTAAAGTAGAAGTAATTGTATTGATTATGAATGTGTGAGTGACTCCTTTATTTCAAGTTACATGAGATGTAAACCACCAGCTTGCAATGGGGTCCTCACTGCAAATTTGCCGACCATAGGGTGGGATGTTACTTTTTTCCTTATTCTGAACAATAAATCCAACTGCACTGCCACATGGACATAGATATCTATTGACTTTACTCTAAACCAGGTAAATAATAATTTCTGTGTAAAAATTCTTCTCTCCTCCAGACACTTGTTCACCCTGCAAAAGATGCCTGAAATCAAAGGAAAAGGAAGATAAGGGAAAAACATCCCCAGACTTCAGATGTTTATTCTCCAAGGCAGAACTTTTTTTCTTTTTGCTATTATTGAGACTTTTAACAACTTCCTCGCTTTCAACCCTGTCATTGAATGTCATGGATCACAACCAGATAAAGCCTAGACTACCAAAGAAAAAATGAAGAGAGACAGAGAGATTGTGTGTAGTGAGAGATTGTGTGTAGTGAGAGATTGTGTGTAGTGTATCCCCAGCAAAGGCCTGAGCTGTGGCTTCCCAGGAAGCTCTGTGAACAAAATATACATAGGAAGAAGCATGCGATGACATGCACGCCACCTTTACTTCACTTACTTGAGCAACACAACCACCCAAATTGCATAAATGCAGTTAGGGACAGGGCATTTCTATAAACCTTATATTCAAGCAGCTCTACATATGGATTACAAAGGAATCACGCTAGGGGATTGTGTTACGGTCCGCACTGATCTACGTGAAACCATCCCCTGCTCCAGCCCGGCCCTCCATGGCTGCCGTCCCGTCAGGAAAGCCCGCTCCCCGGGGGTCCCTCCACGGCCGCAGGGGAGTCTCTGCTGGGGCCTGGAGCGCCCCCTCCCCGCCCGGCCCGCGGTGCCCAGGGCTGTTTCTCACACCTTTCCCCTCACCCCCCGCTGCCCGGCAGCGCTTTGCCCTTTCTCAAGCGGGCTTTCCCCGAGGCGCCGCCAGCCCGGCTGAGGGGCTCAGCTCTGCCCGCCGCTGGGGCCGGTGGAACCGGCCGGAACCAGCTGGAACCGGCCGTGTCCGGGGCGGGGCAGCCCCTCGGCTCTCCTCAGGGAGGACCCTGCAGCCCCGGGCACCCGCACCCAGGGCAGCGAGAGTACTGACCGCAAGGGATGACTCGAAATCTCATTTTTGCACCCAGAACTTCCCCACGGCTTAAGACATACCTGACCGTAGCTAAGGCTGTTCCCTCTGCCCGTACAGAACCTGTCCCTTCACGGCCTGTATGCCTCTTCCAGGTTTGGACGCTGTCCCGGACACCCCTCCTGCCCGAGGACAGGGCTGTCCCCGCTGACGGTGAAGGAGCCCGAGCACAAGGTGGGTAACACGTTTCTGCACAGCAGCAGCAGGGCACCCGCCCCTTGTCCTCTCTCCAGCCCTGGCCATGCTGCCCCCCACCCCCTAATGCATTTGGTTTACTGAAAAATGTGAGGTTAACCTTCAAGGGCTGAAGATGCTCAGTCAAGCAGTATGCCAAGGCACAATTCCTGGAGGGAACGTAACATTCTCAGTTACCTTCACTTGTTGGCTGCAGAAACAATTCCGATATTCCAGCTGGAGAAGAATTGCTCTGCGATGGCTGGCGGGAAGTACTGGAAGGTTGGGATGAGCTTGCAAAGTCACACTGATGGAGTAACAAAACTTTTACATTAAAAATATATATTGAATGGGGGATTGTTGTTTGTTGGGGTTTTTTTATTATTTTAGAAAACCTACCTTATCAGTAATGATCTGCAGAAAAACTAGGACAAAATACCTGATGAAGCTGTTACAGATAAAAACCTTAAGTCTTTGGTGTGAGCAGCATAGTGACATTATTGTGAACTAAAGCAGAAGCAGACAAGACAGCTTGAATTACAGTTTCATCTGGTTCAAAAGGGTTGCTAGTAAAATGTATTTAGGTGATCTGCTAAAGAAAAGAATACATTGCATTTTGTAAGTACCCAGTCACAGCTAGAGATTTTGACAAAAGTTGACTTTCACACGCAATTAAACAAAATAATTTCAGTTTTCTAGTTTTATAGAAGCTGCTCCACAGACGGCCCTATCTCCAGGGTTATTTTGTACTGATAAAAAATCACGGGATTAATGTTTGTGAAAGAAGACAAGAAAGGACAGCATTATTATAGCCTTATTTTCTATATATCCCAAAGTGAATATAGGAAGAGAAGTGAAGCAGGCTGCAATGTTAATGTATGAGAAGAGCCTGGAAACACTCTCAGCAAGTTATCAGAACATCTAAGTCTTACCTCTGTTAGTGCGCTCTCAAACCGAACTAGTAGAGAAGTTGCTGACTGCAGCAATAAAGTTTTCAGTTGCTGGTTGAGCAGTGGTGCTGTAAGCGTTCACCTTCTTTGTACAGAGCTAAGCAAAGACAGCAAAGGAGTAAGGGGGCTACGTTTGGAGGAACACGTGGAAGAGATTCATACTCAGTTCCCAGCTCCACAGCAGGGTTTCTGCTTTGGGACTGCAGTGAGCGCACTGCTCTGAGCCCAGCCCTGGAAGTAAAACAAATAACCCTTCCCAGAGTGTATGGCAAGTGCTAAGAACTGCCAAGACATGGCCTTGGAGACAATAAAAGAGCGGCTCCAGGCATCACTAGAGCACACACAACATTCTCAATTTTAAAAAGAACTCGACCTGCATCTCAATTTCTCATCCCAAGTCCAAGAGAAGGCAGGAGAGAACCTCATCTATTGTTTACAGCACAGACATGGACATTACTAATGACTCTTACAGAATTTTACCTTACGAAGGTGCCATTTCAAGAACAGTTATTCTTGAAAACATTTAAGACAAAACCGTGTGTCTATGCTGAAGTCAAATACATGAAATTATTCACAGCCTCAACACTGAAGGGTTCAGCAGTTTTGCTTGTGGAAGAACACTTGGATTGGAGAAATAAAAAATAGTGCAGGCCATTCAGATGTCTGTACCAGTCACAGTCCTGTGAGACTTAGACATCCATACCTAAGGATAACATACCTGACAATGAAAGGAAGCTTTGATTATTGTAGCAAATCTAAAAGCACCCTCAAAATCCCCACTGTTACTACTTAAAAACTAGTTACTCACACCCTGCATTTGATTAAGGTGGTCTCCACTCACTGTTGAATCCTCCTGGTGTCCCCAACAAAACAGTACTTTTCATGGGAAGTTCCTGTACACTAGTAATGATTTAAAAGGAAGTCATATTTCTAGACTGGAAAACAAAAGAATGAGAAAAACAAGAAAACACCTAGCTCCGTGCACACCAGGCATCAAAGGCCTCAGCGCTGTGCTGAATAAGAGCCATGAGTCACTTTAATTAGAGCTAAACCAGCTCAATCTGTCAGCGAGAAGCACAAGAGACAAGCACTTATCAACACTTATAAATACTTAAAGGATGGGTGTCAGGAGGATGGGGCCAGGCTCTTTTCAGTGGTGCCCAGGGACAGGACAAGAGGTAATGGGCACAAACTTGAGCATAGCAAGTTCCACCTAAACATGAGGAGGAACTTCTTTCCTGTGAGGGTGGCAGAGCACTGGAACAGGCTGCCCAGAGAGGTGGTGGAGTCTCCGTCTCTGGAGACAATCAAAACCCGCCTGGACGCGTTCCTGTGTAACCTGCTCTAGGTGACCCTGCTCTGGCAGGGGGGTTGGACTAGATGATCTCCAGAGGTCCCTTCCAGCCCTATGATTCTATGATGAGAGGATTCTAACCATACTGCACGGAGTCTTTCTGGTCCCACTTACGTATACTGTTAAAGGTACAGGGTTCAGAGATGTTAACAGTTACTACCATACTAGTAGTAGCCAGAAAGTGGGGGTTTTTTTAATTGACATATTCCCCCAAAATTTTTAATTTACTATTCACTGTAAATATCTGTTTTCCCTGGAACTGCCCTTGTGCCAGGAAGCTAAGCTGTGCTAGACAACCCAGAACGTTACCCTTCACTTCCAGAGCTTGCCAGTGTTATTTTGGAGTTCTGGTTGTTTGGATTTTTTCAGTCCATTATTAATCTGTTACATTATGTTTTACGTACTTTCATGAGTTATTTTCATAAACACAACTCAACTGAAATCATGGCTGCATAGTAATAATAAAACAAACCTACAAAGTTACAGTCTTAGATAATTCGTACACTTCCTACAGGGGAGGAGGATGGGGGTTGTAATAACAGAACATTGTTTCTTGGCTCCCTTTAAAGGTTAAAAGCTGTTACGTACAGACTCTGCAGTTTGGCAGATATAAACCAAAACAGAGAGAAACTATTCTGTTCTCTGCTACTATTTCAATATGGAATGGTCTCATACACAATGCAGTAGATTCACAGCAGGTCCTTAGAAAATATTGTACCTTTAGTACCTTTCAGTAAACAGGGGACTTTAGAAGGAGAAGAATGAATACAACAAGCAATCCAAACAAATTTTTAAAATAATTTCACGAATGGTTTCCCTTTCAGTAGGATAAAAAACTCTGGCTACTCTCTAAAACACTCAACTGATAGCTTACTTATTAGACAAAAATTACTGTCCATTCAACCATGAAAAAGACAAGCCATTATATACCATAAGACAGATCAGACTGACATCAGCTACTGTACATCTTGACACTGACTACGTAATCAAAGCAAACTTTGCTGTATGTGACTGATCTAATGTACCTGTCAGTTATCACCATCTCTGCTCAGATGAGTTCATGTGTCACCTATATACATGGGACAAAACAAATAAATAAATTGCAATGTTATCTCTTCAAGCTGCTCACACAGTAAGGGGAGAGTGCTTAGTATTCTGTAATGGAGTTAGGAGTAATTTACTGAGAGATAATTTCTTTTGGACCTAAAATCTCCTGCCTCCTGTAGAGCAGACAAATAGAACTATCTAACAAGAAATGGGGCATGATAACATTGCTCTTTAAATAGAGCTAACAAAATGGAAATACAATAGGCATTACAAAATATACAGCTAACAGTTATCAAAACCTTTGATGTTTTTATAGCCATTACTGCGAGAGATTGTATTATCTGCTCCAGCCCATTTTAATACAAGAAAAGTTTAACATGTTTTTTTAAAACACTTAAAAAAAAAAGTTAAACCTCTGAAATAGTACTCTCTGATATCTGGGGAAAGTGAGTATGAGGAGGGAAAGCAACTTCGTTGATGAAATAACAAAGATTTGGCAATCAGCTCCAACAGCGGTGCACACGATGGACTACAGTTGTAATGGCACTGATGGTTTAATCATCTAGAACTAACCTTTCTGCACCCGAACAAAGATGCAGCAGGGTGCAGAGGCCAGGACACTCACCTGGGACTTGAAAGACTTACACTCTACTTCTGACTCAGCCCCTGCAGCTCCACACACCTTAGGCAAAACATTTCATCCTTTTGCCACACTTTGCCCTGTCTGCAAAGCACAGACTCCTTAGGGAGAGGAGCATTGTTCACCCTGCTACTTTACAGTGCCCCATGATCCTGAGCCTCAGCACCGCCGTAGCACAATCTGCAATATGAGCCGCTTCAGAACTGATTGCCTGGGCCCCCTCTCAACTTGCAGAAGTGATCTTTCCTGGCAAGGCTGGGAAGGGCTGAGTCAGCAGAAACAGCAGAACCAAGAATCAGGGAGTCCTTCTCACAGCAGCATCACTTATATATCATCTCTTCCCTGCTGCTCTGTGTGAAAAGTCACAGATTTCAGACAGTGGTAAGTTCTGTCATGGCATTGCAAATCCAGTTCCTGAAGACATCCATTTCCGCTCACTTCTTTTACTATCCATCCTGGCTTCTTTGCAGGGGATGCAGTCCATGTGCTACTGCATAGCCAATAAATGACACAATTAAGCATTACTAGACATTCTTACTGTAACAAGGGTCTTCCCCCCTCAACCCCCTTCTCTTTAAGCCATATTTTTAGCACCAGCTCCTGAACTTCATAAACAACAAAACCAAGTCTGGAGGACTGGGAACTTCACCATGGCTCCTTACTCAGAGTGATGTTGTGTTTAGGTTTGTTCCTCATAAGAACTTGCCAGCTCTCCTCCAGTTTGCCAAAACAACCCTTCAGCACAGCACACCTTTGCCCCTTGCCTGCAGCCCCAAAGAAAATAATCAAAGTCTTACTGGACAATTAAATTTGTTGAGCTGATTTTTTGGGGTCATTTTACCTTTTTTTCTGCTTGATACATACGAATTCCTTTCATTGTATTCCCTCCTGATACATCACTATACCAAAATCCTACCTTTTGTCATTTCTCTTCTGTCCTGGGCCCAGCGATACCTCTCTAACTCAACAAAATAAATTATGCGGGAACAAAATTGTTGCTACAGTAGAAAGTGGAATGACTGCAGCTACCCAAACCCAGCTTCACTCTGCATCCTAGGGTCAAGTTGAATCTCCGGCCACCAAGAATTCTGCTTTGTAACAAAATTTTCAGGGCACTCTGTGCTGAGCTTCTTTCCAGAGCATCTCTTTTGTCCTTTTGGTTGGTGTCATGTCCCTCTCAGGGAACTTCTTCAGTACAAGAAAATATTTATCAATGCTGAATTCTCTGTGAAGTAGAAGAGGTGGGAAGATTCTCCTCAGTGGAAGGCATTTTAAACATTGCACTTTCTAAGTAGCTCTGTGAGTACAGGGAAGAAATACATAACTTAAACACAAGGAGTTACTGACCCAGAAGTGATTAGCATTAGCGTAAAGCTTTCAGGCCCTTTTTCATCTTATTGATTCTAAGCAGAATAAATCCGTAAATGATAATAGGGCTCAATTTAAATTACCTACAGCAAGTGCTGCTTTTCAGCTTTCGTCAGACAATCATGCTGTTCAATCAGCTCCATTCTGTATGTACAAAGCAAATTAATGTGTATAAAACAGTCGTAACTCAGGCCAGTTTTCAACAAAAGAATCTTTTATGTAGCACACAACTGCCTTTTATTGACATGCTTTTAATTGAACCTATAATGCTATGTCCATATTCTACCTAATTATAGCAGAAAATACATATATATTTCAAAATACTGACCATACCTTTCCCTTTGTAAAACTTCCAGAAACTTTACCAGGGCACAGAATGATATTCTCAGTTAAGCCCAGATTTGTTTAGAAACACTAAAAGGGCATTAGAAGACACTTCTGAGCACATGGCAGGCAAGCAACATCTCAAGGACAATTACATCAGCACACTGAATTGGCAAGGCCAGTTCCTCAATCCTTGAAGCCAGTCTGTAAACATGCCTCTCAAAAGCAAGTCAGAGGGCACTGCAGCACGTGACATCGACAGAGAAGCCTCCGGTCTGGAAGAGTTGTTTCTTAAGCATTTTTGTTTCAAAAGGGATCTTTAGCATAGCTTACTTTCTTTACTTGCGTTGCTCAGTTTACCAGGGAACAGGCAAGTCCCAGGAAGCCAGGATGCTACTACTTTAAAGGGTGAACTCCTGGGACAACAAAAGAAAGGATGGCAGGAAACAGAGAATTAAAGGTGAACTCTGGCAAATTCTTCTGTGTCAATCCAAGACATTTGCCCAGTGGGATTATCTTTGTGAGGGCAGTGATGCCAGGGGTTGGGGACGTTACTTGCACTTGTCTCTGCCAGTTCAACCAGGATGGCTTAAAGAGAGCTAGTGGGGGACTCCACAGAGACGAAGAAGGAAGACAATGCACAGGCCTTTTATTTCCATTCCGACATTGCCAAGTCCAGACCTTGCTGTGGGTAGGAAAAATCCTGTTGACAACTTCCATAGCCTTTGCAATAAAGCCTCAAGCTGAGACAACAGCACATATTCTTTATACGCATTCTTCTTTAAGAACATGCATACCATACCATGGTTACCAGCAGCAAAAAGCAATTAAATCCAAGGCTAAAATCAACTACGCTGCTGACTTCAATTTTAACATGGGTAGAACTCCACCTCAAGGATGTATGTTGACAATTAGTCAATTTTATTGCCAGGCTCTTCTGACAGGTCTGCACTCCACTGACACTATGCGTGGGACTCCTAACTAGCATTTTGCTTTAAACATTCTTCCTCTTAACCAGTCACCCCAAACATAGATTAAGGTGAATGATATGAATGCAGCCACTCTCACACGCGCACAGACACAGCAAGTAGCTGGGAACACCACACAGAAAGGCAAGTTCTTTAACAGTAGACAAATACTCCTCCTGATCAACACATAAAAGAAATCTGTAGTGTAAATGATTCGTCTGCGCTTCCTGCTGTACGAACACACTTGCCTGGCATTCAGATGAGCAGCTGAAGCGTGCTAGACAGTGCTCCCACCCAATGCAACAGCTCTCTACACGAGTGACCTTCTCTTCCTCCTTCTTCACTTCTCCTTTCTCAAGAAGTTTGTCAGACATTGCAATTAAAGTCTGTGAGCACTGGTGGAGTTAAAGTAAATGGATGTTTAATCTCTCTGGGGAAATATTTAAGAAGTGTACTGAGATGTATTTACTGAAGATTTCACTAATTCAAATAAATCAAGTTAAAATTACAGACTAGACTAGCTACTGTCAGTTTTCTGAAAACCCTTCCATTCAAAAAAGCACATAAAACCTGTAAGTTCATTTGTCCTTTGCTTTTTGACTGGGAGCAGAGCTGACATTGATGTTGTGGTGAAAGACATTAGTATTTATCTACTTGAAGAAATTCACATTACCACAGTGTCCTTTTAAATTGCTGTACTTACGTTCGCCACATAAGTTGCTATTAGCAACTGTAAAAAACAAAAAAATCCCTTACATTACTGTCTTGAACATAGCAATGGTTTATTGTACTAAATTCTTTGGAGCTTTCCTCACTCAATATTTGAAATAAAACTAAAATGCTATTCCTGAAAAATAACTATTTCTTCCAAAGTGTATATATATACACTTCACCATAAAAAACAGACTTTAAAAACTAATGTAGCTGACAAGTAATCTCCAAGTTTTATATTATGAAGTAAAACAAGTCCTTGTGAAAATATTGACTTTCCCCTTAAACATCACTCTCCAGCTTTTAAGCTAAATAAAAGCACATTGCTAAAATCCTTATACTAAAGTGATTTTGATTTCTCTGAAGCACATGATAATTCCTGTTTGCCCTCCAACACCGTGTTGGGATTTTTGCATATCACCTTTCCAAATTTGTATTACCATAAATATCTAAAAGAGTAGAGTTCAGACACTATATATTTAAAGGTGAAGCAAACATTTTATCTAGGACACATCAAACACTTAAATATTTAATGACAGCTTATTTTAAAGTAGCGCTTCTCTAAGAATGAATGAGCCCACCTGATGTTTAAAACAAAATTATTTTAAAAATATCTGCTTTACGAAATAGAAAACCTCTCTGATGTTCGTATTTGGCAGATAGAGCTTTCCATTGAGTTAAACATACTACTAAAATACCAAACAAAATACTTGTTCCTGAAACAGTCCCACTCCATCATTAACAACAGAGTGACAACATGGCTCAAATAAAAAAAAAAAAAAAAACCGGCAACATGCCAGTAGATTCTCATTTACCATGCTCTTTACACAAAAGGATCAAATTAACAACTCAAAGGAAGAAGAAAAGGTCCGATGTGGTAGTAGTGTAGTATTAAAGAAGGAACAGAGAAATAAGTCAGGAAGAAGGTTGGAGGCTCCTGCTTCCCGTTCTGCTCAACGTGTGGCAGGATCCTGGTCAGCTCACAGCATCTTCAGTTTTCCCCTCTATGAAATGGGGCAATAACACCTCTGGGACTTTCAGGAACGAACATAAGATCAACCGGCTTTGGTACAGAAGCAGCTCTGGTGCTCTGTGTATGCAACAGACTTAAATAGACCCACCTAACCCTATTAAAGTAAGGCAAGATAAACAAAAGCTTCAGAGGATGGCGTTCTTTCAGTGAAGTCATTGAGAAATGCTTCTCTCTCTCACTGCCAATTTATACCTAAAAATTTAACAAGTCTCAAAACTTCCCTTTATCAAGTTTAAAGTTTATTGCCCTGCACCAGCACAAAGACAAAATCCCTTGCACATGTTCCTTTAGGCTCCAATATTAATAATATTCTTTATGGTATTCTAGTCAGTGGGACAGAGCTCTACTAAATAACCACGGGTAAGGAACAAGGTAACAGAGACAAGAAGAGGAAAAGTCAGCTCTGAATGGCAGAAGTTGTTCCCATCGTGTGCATCTAGCGAGGTGAGCTCACCAGTTTGGAAGATACACTTCCCTCATCAGTGCCAATACAGTTCACTACAGAAATATAGTTAAATATGCCTGCAGGAATGGGCTGAAATATTGCTGAAGTGGGGCTTTCAGGTCTGACTTTAAAGCATCAAATCCTACTGTATGGAGTTAAACAGAGACCCAAACTCCTTTTTCTCTTCCACAAGCACTCTTACCTAGACCACCTCCGAAAATATTTTAAAAAAATAAATTAAAAAGCTATAGCTTGCCTCAGATTCTTCTGAACTTTTACTTATTTTTCTGGCAGTACTGGAAAAAAAACCCACAACTGCCTAGATTACCAGATCTTCATGCTTAAGCTTATCTTGTCTCAGTACAACAGATCCTAGATTTTCCTGCTTTCTGCTTGTAAAAACTGTTGTTTTCTTCTGGAACAGAGGACCTAGATTTAGTTCAGTCATTACATTTATTTTTCTAATGCATTCCAGGTCTCTGGAGACAGGTGGCTCGGGATGGAGAGAGACAAATATAGCTGCTTCTCCATGGAGCATTCTGTTGCCTCAGGTTTCCAAATCCAAATTAAGTAGTTAATGATTTATGTATACACTGAGCATTAGCATCTTTGTGCCACGTTAGTCATCAGATCACAAGTGGCTCTAAAGAGGCTTTAGTCAAACAAATGAATATTAGGTTGAATGATTCAGCTTACTTCATGTAAACAGTTCCAGCATGTTCACATTGATCATCACTAAACTGCACCGAGGCAGGCAGCCTCAGCTGTAAAGTTAAAGAAAAAAACCCCAACACAACACAGAAGCAGCGAGTCCTTGGCTCTTTTTTAAATTCAAATTTTATCACACTGATATGCACTTCTCCAGATATATTATCCAAGGTTGTAAGCCTGTAGGTAGTGTTTTTATTAAAGCTTCACTGATGCCATTAGGAAATTGCAGGACTGCATCTCTTTGTTTAAAGATAACTTTCAGCCTCCACAGTCACAATAAATCCTGAACGCATACCCTCTAAATCCATAACCAGAGGCAAGCTATATTTATGCCTGCATGCAAGTATTAACGATTTTTTTAAAGTAATTTCCTGGTATAGAGATCTAACTCAGACGTTTTAGAGACTGAGTAGGCATTACAGGGCAGGTGTGAATTCTTCATCCTCACTAAACCTTCTGGTTGGACATATTGCTCTTTAAACCCAAGTTCCTCTGAGGGTTGTTGGACTGTTTGGTTTGGTTTTTTTCTTTCTTAGATCTGATACTCACCATGAACCCTTCTATCACTGTAGCAATATACATAGATCAGCAAAAATACCACTTTGAGTAAGACAGCATCTAACTATATCAGTGTTTGTAATTTGTAACTTAACCTTTTTCAACCTTCAGTTACAGGATCTGCATATCCAGGTTTTGTTTTGCTAAGAACATCTCTCTAGGGTCCCGAACAAAATTAACAATCTTTGTCTAGCAAATAATTACTTTTTTTTTTTCCCTTTTCAGTACTGCCCTAGACTATGCAATCTGTTATTTCATTTTGATATTTCTAACATGTCAGAAAACATGAATTATACTGTGCCTTCTGCCTGCTTAATTATAGCTTATATTATAGACTATATAGATATTTCCACAATATGGGAATAATCATCAGTACTACCTAATCAGGGCATATTTACCCCAGCAAAGCCTTTTTGGACTTCTGTCACTAAACACAGTATCCAATTATTATAGCAGCAATCATCCAACTCTTAAGTCTTGTTCCACTGGGAAGCCTTTACAATGTTTTCTATTCTTAACACTCACATCCTTCTCCAGGCATGTTCACAGCTGGAATTTCTATTATTCTGAAGCATGATACAAGCACAACTCACCTTCGCCTTCAGTCTTTACTTTTGGTAACGAGCAGAGGCCCTGGTTAAGACTGCAGTGCTGCAATGCCGAGTGCGGTAGAGAAACTCTGAAGAAAGCAGCTTCACTTTCAACACAACAGCTGAATAGCAAAGAGAAACAGCAACAAAGCAGACTGCCGAGGGAGAGAGCAAAAGAACAAGACATAAGCCATGAGACATTAGGCATCTCCTACAAGGGAGGCAGATCCTCACCATTATGACATCGATACTACAAAAAAATTAAGAATCCTAACATGTTGATTCCTGTTCTTGAGCAGGGCATGTCTTATCAAACAACATTATAGCTACTGTTAGACTTCCCCCCCCCCCCACCTTGGTGGAGGGGAGGACCCTGCAAACCCTGCAGTGGTTTACTGTTTCTTAGCATAAAGCAATTAAGAAAAGTTTTTGTAGAGACAATGACTATCACTTTCCATAAACACTCTTTAGCAATACAGTTTTTAGAAAACCATTCTGATGGCGTCCAACTAGAAATCAGTGGTAACGTGGCCGAGCCAAGCATTCTAGTAATGAGCAAGGGTTGGGCTTACTCTGCAAACTCTACAGCAAAATGGTCTCAGAAGTAGAGCTGTTAACTTGTACTTGTTCACTTGCAGAGATGGCCTTAAAAAAAAAAATTCAGAAGCAACTAGAATAATACTGATTTTCAAGGTTAAATCAGTTTTGTTTTGCAGATGCAAGATCATTATTGCAAATGGTTTGGCTTGACCAAGTTAAATAATTAAGTTTCAAGGAAGGGAACAGTTACCCAAAACAAAAAATTATTTTTTTTTTTTCTTCTTTTGCCTATACTCTGCTTTGGGTAAACTGACATCATAAATCCTTTAACAGCAGCACTGTTCAGCTGTATTCACAGTCCCACATTGACAACAAGGCAATTCTCCGAATGCAGAGAAGATAAATGGAGTTAATGCCACTAAGCAAACATGACATTTTTGTTGTACTGTGATCATGGATGAGTCACTAAGTAAAATGATTAATCACAAATCAATGTTACTAGGCTCATTTAGAGATGATTCTCCCTTTGTGAAGCAGGTAGAAGCTCTAAATTTATAGGCTAATGCGTTTATTCTAGCTGTAGCAGTCTCGTTATTGGTCTTAAGCATCAGTGTCTGCAGGAAATTTGTGCGCAATTAAGCTAAAGTGATGACCTCCTTATACACATTTTGGCACTTTTTTATCTGATAGTGTGTTGTGCAAATATATAAATGAATTGAAGCATTACATAGAAATTACAGCTAATGCAATACTAAGAAAAATAGACATATACCAGAATTTTAATACGTATGCCAATAAGGTATCTAGACCATAAATTACATTCATTTTATCAGTCTGCAAATGGGTTTATCAGTCTGCAAATGGGTTTGTACTAAGATTTTAGACCGCTTCATTTTCGGTTGACTAACATTTGTAACTTCTACAAACAGTTTTATGATCTAAATTGTTTCAGGAGGAAGTGCATGGATTTGTTGAACGACATGTTTATAAGTCATACACACACTGTGAATACTTTCTATTTGGTAAGTAAATTCACCTTATTTAAAAATTAAGCAGAAAAAAAAATATTCTTTCAAACTTCATAAAGGTTTGCTAGCACCATAACGCTTTTTTTCCTCACCTTGAAATTAATGAAATTAAATACTCAAATAGACTCATGCACATATCTTTATCTGTCTACCTATCTGTCAATATAAATTGTTTCTGGAGCGATCATTTCCAACATACAAAGGATAATTTTCCAGGGCAAAGGATTGTACCAGTCCTAGACATGATAGGCCCTGGATCCCTGTACAACCAGACATGGACTATTTCAAAGCAGAGGTGACTGAATATCAAACATGATTTAAAGAATGTTAAATAAATACATGACAATTTGATCAACTTTAGTGTTCAATTATGCTTTCAGAAGGGAGTTATTAGCTGAAGATAATAAATGTACTCATGACTGTATGGTGAAAGTCATACAGCCAGCACCGTAATTCACAACTTTTTAGACATTCCTAACACACACAGTGTTTTTGCTCTGCTCAGCAGTTATTTGTGATACTAGGAATCACATAGCCATCTGGAAAACACAAGATTTACACTGAGACTGGAGTTAGACTCTCCACAAGGTAGCAGTGTTAACGAAGGGATGTGGTGGTGATGTCCCCAAGCTGCTCTATGTTCTAGTAGAGCAGAGAGGAGTTGCCACGCAGAACCATCCAAGAGTTGTGAGGTCCTCAGCAAAAATAATCTATAGTAGCTGCTACGTAGCTCATGCTGTTCTTGCCAAAAAGTACCACCCAGGTAGCGAATGCACCACTGCACTCTGGCACAGGAAAAAGGTCAAGTACAAGCTCTTTGGACATGCACAAAACTGTCCCGCATGTGGAGCATTTATTGCTCAAAGAACACACCAGTCATTAACAGTTCTTCCTTACTTCCAGAGCTCCTCAAGATAGTAACTGGTGCATTACATCTTTCGATATCTCTTGAATTCAGGAGACATCAAACCTACAAAGTGATCTAAACTATGTCTGAAAGCAACTCTCCATACATGAAAATTGACCAGGTATTAAAATTAACTTGTCTCAGCTCTTCTTTTGCTCCTACTCTGCCCAGTGGAAGGTGAAACAAAACCCTGGGACTAATCTGTTTATTTCTACGCTGAATAAAGAAAGCAAGGACTATATCAACTGCCTTTTACCCAAGAATGGAAACAAATACCAAGAAATGTGAATTACCTAAATAACTAGGAGGGTCTACAGTGAATTCAAATATCTTTTCAGCAGCTCTTGTGATGAACTGCAACATTGTACTTGCTACTTACTGTTTTCAGAAAGCATAGACAGGAACTAGGTGACAAGAAAAACAAGTTAAGAGAGCTGTGCAGACATTAACAGATATATGTCACATTTTAAAGCTCATTACTCTGCAATCATAATTTAAAACCTTACTCCCTCCTTCCTAAATTATTTGGGCACACATTTTCCCTGGGGGAGATGCCCTAGAATTAATGACTGAAGAATCTGCTACTGAGAGACTGAGTAGGAAGGGTTACCTTCACAGGAGCCACGTTACAGACAGACATCTATACAGACATTAAAGTGCTATTTTGAACTTGGCAGCGCAGCTTTCAGACCATTTGTTCTGTATTTTTCCTCATTTACAAGCCATCAATAAGGAGGGATAAGCAAAGCATTCACAAAAAACTTTATATCGTGGTCACAGTGGAGCTAACAACCCTTCAAAGCAGTTCCCCGTTTTCAAAGGGGAAGTGCATTTGAGTGTCACGTCACCTCTACTCTTCCACAGCAGAAGCAGCATACTGCTGCTAGACATAAGGCAACTTATATTTTCATTATATACTGGTATAATGCAGCTCATTAAACTCAGATGGCAGTATTTAACCAACTGATATGACTGGAAGCATCCTGTCTTCTTGCAAGGCAGGAGAAATACCGTGCACGTGCTTACAAAGTCTGGGATTTCACAAGCACCGGGCCAGTGACACCAGTTCTCCCAACACTGAAGGAACAGCAGCCAAGCATGCTGCAAAGGTAAACATGATGATGCACCTGTGAAAAGAACTTAGAACTGAGAAGATACTGCTTTTTCTTAAGGGAGTATGGCCAATGCAAGGGCCAGACACACGGTTTCCAGCAAGCTGCCTCATATCACCCTGCAACCAGCCAGCGTGCTCAAGGCCTGCCAACAGCAGTCTCCCAGCTGAATATGAGAAAGTACCTCTCTACTATAATAATGTGACAATTTTAAACCAAAAACCCTATAAGCCATACACTGAACAAAAATTTGTCTAAGTAATTCGATGACTAAAACTTCTATTTCCTTTTGCATTTTGTTTTTATGACAGCTAATGACACAGAGATAGAAGAGGATGACAGTCACGAGCATATCTGTACAATTACACGTGAGAGCTCAAAGCCTTCCTAATTCTGCACGGCACCGTTAAAAGCTTGACTTCCCAGAATGAACCGGAGATTCCAGGGAGAACTCTTCACTTGCTCTCTGCGGTTATAATATGCATTAGTAAGCTTTTTTAAAGATAGAAATAGTTGTCAAACAAGTAGCGAGGGAAAAAAAAAAAAAAAAGACAATTTATCTACAGAACAGCTCCCGTTGAAGCAGTATATAAAGGCTACATCTTCTCTCCCCTGCCTCCCAGGTATCTACATTATGAGACTCAGCAGATTAAAAGATGACTGCTTATTTTCTATCATTACCTAATATTTTCAACTGCAAAATATTCAGCCCACATAAGGAAGGCTGAATTTGAAACAGAGACTAGGAAATTTAAAGCAGCAATATAGTACGCATACAAAAATTAATACTAAACAGGAACATACTTCCAATTGGAATAAGCAGTACCAGGCAGGAATTAGTAATCACCACCAACAGAAAAAGCAAATTTTTTTCCCTAATCACTGGAAATGTTATTGTTGTAGAACTAACTCTTAACAGACATAATCCTCCTTCAAAAACAGCGTAAGAGGAGAAGAAAATTCCCCCTAATATTTTTTTAATAGGCCATAACAGAATAAAGTGCTCGTAGCAAAGCAACGTTGGCAGATGTAGTCTCAAAGGCGAGTAAGATGACTACAGTGCTCCCTCTAGTGCCAACATACCTGGATGAGTTCCTAACCCGTTAAAATTACAGCAAATTAGTAGTCAAACTCTAAATTTCAGCTAGAGCAATAAATCTTTCTTCAAGAAACTTTATGGCAATAAAGCAAGTTCTTCAACTTAAGTAGCATTAGAAAGACTCTACAGCCAAGATGAATTATCACACTTTAGCCTCAGGAATGTGGTCTACATTATGAGAAACAAATTTTTTTTTACACCAGTGGTGCTGCCAAGTGCAAGCCACTGCAGCACGTAGAAAAGAGCCTTAAATGAGGTCTCAGATCAGAAACGTGGATTTGAATTGAAATTTGATCTCAGCACCAGAGAAAACATTTACAGGATAATATTCTGGAAGGAGATTAAAAAAAAATGTTTTCTGACAGGACACAGAATAATTAGGAGCACACACAAGGATCTCAGGAAATCAAGTTGTGACTATTGCTGTACAGGGAAATGTTTGGATCAAGCGTACAGTTCAGGCCAGTAGTGAGGGAGGGCTGAGGACAGCAAGATCATAACCGATGGCATCAATTTAGTAAAAGAGGTTCATCAGTTAGTTTTGCCACTGTGGAAATTTTGGTTCAGCTTATGCCCAAATAGTGTTTGGCCATCAAATGAGATGTTCTTGTTGCAGTGAAACTTGATACACTTGAGAGATAAATGAAGAAACCTTTAAGGAGGAATAACAAGAGGTTCATACCTCACTCGACAGATAGGCAGCTGTTTGCCAGGAGGTCTGGCAACTCATCCATGCAAATGTCACCTCAGTAATGAACTGCTGCAACAGGACTTACTGGAAAAGTTCAGAAGTTCAAAGCACAGCAGACCCACTCACCGAGACCCTGTGATTCAGAAAGCATAAGCACCATAAGTCCTTACTACAAGCGACCACAATGGGTCAAGGTCCTTGGCAATATTTCAATTTGTTTTGCTGTAAAACACTCTGCACTGTCACTCATCTTTTGGTGAAAACAGACAAAAAACACAAGCAGGTTGCTGAAGTGAAGGCAAAGCACCACAAGAGCAATAGCTTCTGCAGTTACATTCTGCAGCCTCCCAGTCACAGACTCCACAACAATTACAAGCCTCACGCAGTTTGACAAGACTTGCCATGACATGCAGTGTTTCTGCCCTCATCTGTCCTTCTTCGTCCCTTGGTATCTACAGAAACAGGTAACATTTGTTTAATTTTAAATTCTGTAAGCGTTTGATGAGCCTGAGCTGGGATGAACACGGCAGTTTAGATCCCTGAGATCCTGCAGGAGACTTTCTGACTGTATGCCAGCTATTCTCTTCTCAGGTTTTCAGGGTTTTTCTGATGGATTCCAAGGTGGAAAAGAAATTTTTCATAATATGACACTTGAAACTTCAATAATGCTGAAGGCAAATTTGGTTTAGGGACGCACACAATATGCAGGCTGGCAAGCGTCCTTGTAGCCTACTCAGACACTGCTGATTGCAAAGCCATTGCCACTGCTGTGTCCTCGTTGGTGCTGCATGTCTTGGTGTGCATCACTGCAACTCCTGGAATCCCCGAGGATATCCGCTTCTGCTGCAGCAAATGAGATCTGGATTTACAATAGTGACACACAGGTGCCTGCATGATGAACTGTAACAGCACGGTAGGTTGTCAGCTTAGAAGTCCTATTAGGGATTTTCAACGTCCCAGGATAGATGGCAGTTTGATGGCTATGGGTACTGCGGGTGGCAGCAGAAGATTCAGAGTTATTGCTGGTAATGAAAGTGAGCGATTAGACTTCATACGCCCACAACTACGTAGTATATAGCATATACATATAAAAAATCCTCTGGCCCAGAAGGCCAGATAGCTTTCAGTACAAGATCAATTATATCATTCAAAATGAATAATTGTTTTCTTATGAAACAATTCTGATCAGATTTTGTGGATAACAAACCGCACTAGTTAAGGAGGGACTGGTTTGCGTTCTGCCACAAAGAACAGTTAACTTGTGCCACTTTATTTGTACTTTCTGCCTAAATGGTGAGTATGCAAGCCCTATATATGAATCCCCTTGCCCAGAAGAAGTTACCGCATAGTTTCATCAGAATATCTTTGCTATGTCATCAATTTTAATTCCAATCTGTACTTCAATATGCACATAACTATTTTCAAATACAATGAAAACTTGAAGTCAACAGCATCATTCACCAGCATTGCAGCTTTCAGTAAATCCTTCACAACTTCAGAAAAATCTCTATAAACATTGTGGAAAGTAGATACAGAATGTACAGAGGACAGTTTTCTATACAAAAGTGCATTTTGGCAATACAATTAGTAGAGAACCTGGGAAAAAAAACCCCTCAACTTAAGCAGTACCATATACTCTAGTCTATACCCCCATCTTTCCCCCCAAAAAGGAAAAAAAAATAAAAATCACAAAACTCCACTTTCCCCTTGCTTTGGTTATGAACTATATTCAAGGCTTCAATATTACAATTATTTTCTTTTTAAATTGAAGAATTTATTTGTAATTTGGAAATGTTTTAAAGTTTAGCCAGATGAGAGACAATGCAAGTATGATTAATCAGAGTTAACAGTCAAAATAGACAAGCTTTGACTATTAATAGGATTTGCCCTTGGTAGATTAATAAACTATCTTTGCAATCCTTAAATGGAAAATTGCATATTGACTTGTCTTTTCTATGCCCAAGAACTGCAAGATCAGTAAGCTAAGGAACGTTAAACCAATAAATCTAACAACATTCACCATGAAAATCTGGCTTTTAAGAATGAACTTTAAGAGCCCCCCAAAACAGTCAGAATTTATTAATATTTATAGCCCAACGCATCAAATGATTTCAGAGCTGAAAGAGTGCTAGAAGAAAAGAAATGGCTTCAGGCCATTCAGCGCAGATGAACAGTAAATATTGCCATTTTTATATGTTTCTATATTGTATATGCACTCTGATGTAAATGCATATAAATAAGATCAAGCAGGCTGGCTGGTTTGGTTTTCCCCCCAGAGAATGATATTCACAGGTTTCAAACCACAATATGAGAACTAAAAGTTAAGCCCAGGAAAGTCTTATAAAGACTTTTCTTGCTCTTCTGAGTAAGCACCCCATACTGAGCATACTATAACCGTCTTTTAATCAGTTTCCCAGATAAAGAAAAAATAGACAGTATCTTAACAGAGACAAAGGATGACATTAGATACACACACAAAAATTAGACAGGTTTGTCAGGCAGTTAGTTTTCTTCCTCATATTTAAAATCATATTAGAAAAGAATGTTCTTTGTTGTTTACAGTCCTATTGCAATCAGACTTTCAGTGCTCCTTCTAAGCCTTTTTAGAGAAAAAGTTACCATGGAAGCAAACCACTAACGTTACAGAGTGTAAATTGATTACATTCATATTATAGTGGGTACAAAGCACCTAGATATACAGCTTCAGTACCATGGAGCCATACAGCTATGAGCTTTTTCCTGTTTCTCTCAATTTTGCTTTTAAGCTTGACATTTTTTATCTATGAAGAAAAAGCAGAGATTTGATCCTTTTTTGAAAAAGCACTAATAAGAATGCATGATTTTAGCAGTCTGTTACTCTTCTTTGTCTACCTGAACCAAATAATCTGTAGACAACTTCCTGTAAAACAAAGTGGTAGCCACAATGGCCAACACTCGAATCAGCAAGACCAGGTTTAACAGTTTGACTAACGTCATGGGTATCCAATACAAATTCACAGAATCATTTAGGTTGGAAAAGACCTTTAGGATCATCGAGTCCAACCATAAATCTAACACTGCCAAAACCACCACTAAACCATGTCCCTAAGCACCATGTCTACACGTCTTTTAAACACCTCCAGGGATGGCGACTCAACCACTTACCTGGGTAAGTATACAGCAGGGAAGGACAAGAATTTGACAAAAACACCTCTCCCCTCCAGAAAATTAGTGCGTTGTTAAAACTATGAAGGATGTGAAAAGTGAAAAAAACCCAAACACGTAAAAGTGTCTGAGAACTCTTGAATCCCACAGCTACTTCAGGCCTGATTCTCTGAGATACCAAGTACTTGGCAGAAACAATATTCAGGTAAGCAAGATGATATTCTGCATTCTTATCAGAACATTCAGAGTTTTGTATTCTTGGATTATAAGCATTTTGGGACTGACAGATTACAGAGCTATAAATTATTAACATGGAATCCCTGGAAATCCATTGTCTTCTGTCATTGTCACATGAGTGACAGAAGTACTCAGATGGAGACAATATACCACGACCAGTTACTGTGACACCCAGGACTTTTTCATCCAATGTAACAGATGAGCAACTGGACCCATCTAATCACTTGGATTAATTTATACTTACATGCTTACAGTAAGATCAAGATGGAAATATTATCCTCCCTCAGTTCATGATCTCTGAACAGTAGTAGACAGGTGACCAAAAAGAACGGTACCTCATCAAAATGAGGGGGTCTTCTCTAACAAAGCCTGAGGGATTTTAAACTCCGAAGAGCTGCTGAAACAGAATGAAGTGACACAATTTCATGCTCCACCATGCTGAGATATTGCGCCTTTCTTACAATTAATTTCAGAGTCTCGATTCTCTACAGTGCTAAGAGTGCGTTTTTCTTCAAAAAAAAAAAATTGCATTTCAAAATCACTGCAGAAAATAAAGGTTGTACTGAACTGTGATAGTGTACGCATAGTGAAATGTTTCACGATAAATTCATCCATTACAGCTATGGTAAGGTGCAAAAGTTCAACAACTGCACCCTGAAATTTGCTGAAATGACAGCAATTCAATTTTTTCTTCCATCCAAGATTTTTAGAAGAAGCTCCAGATTTAAGTGAATCTAAATTCTCAGTAACGCGTATACTGCTAGAAAGTTTTTCATATTGTTTCTATAGGAGGAAAGGAGGCGTCAACCAGCTATAGCGCAGTACAAGCAAATACGGACAGGTAACAGTCACTTCTGGTTAGTGGCCAAATAACTGGCCATATGGGATAGCTAACACTCGAGTTTGAAACAACATCACATAGATTTTAATCATTCAGTGGCCAAGTCTGGGTACCTGTTGTCTAACAGCAGTAAGAGTGACTAAGTTCATGCATGCTAGTTTGACTATGGACCTCACAGATTTATCAAAGCCCTTTCAGAGGCCATTGTTCAGATATTTTACTGGTCAGTTTATTTTGAAGCTACAAGGAATGCCACTTCTGAAAGAAAAATACTTTAGCTGTCAGGACTAGTAAGTCTGTGCAGGACATGCAAAATGAGTCAGAGTAATCCTATATAAAGCTGATCATGCAATTCTGCAGGACTGGGCTATATCCTGCCATTACAAGCACCTGTGGACACACTAAACTGCCAAACTCTTAAATTCACCAGAGCAAAATGAAAGTAACAAAGCATCAAGATAATGAAAAATTACTTCCTAAGCTCAAAACTAGAGAATATTTTTATGTTCTTTTAAGTTTCACATTGAAATACAGAAGTATCATTTTTATCTCAGCTGTGGGGAAAATGAGTTCTGTAACAAGTAGCTCCAAGATAAAGACAAAAGTCACCTTAAAGATTGTCAGAATTAGGAAGCAGATTAAAACTACTTTTATATCCCGACCTGAAAGCCACCATTTTACCTCATTTTCTTAGCAAGAGAAATTTCAAAAGCAGACAGACAACAAAAGGAGAATTCTGAAACATGTAATGGTATAATGACCCACACAGAAGACACATTTCCAGCTAAACATACAATTAAAAAGCACAGCTGCAATAATTAAGTTCTCTTGCCAAAAACATGAATCTATTTAGATATGCTTCTGGGGAAAAAAGCGACCAAAGTTGTGTGCCACCTGTTCGCACTTCTGTTTCCAGTAGCATTTTTAACTATTGTAAATAGTGTCCTAGACAACATAATTGCAGATTAGTTGCAATGCATAAAGTTAGTTATGCATTGCAATAACTAGTTCCGTTAGTTCAATGCATAAAGATGTTTTCATTTGAACCTTTTCATAGCAATACTAGGGATGTACTGGTCAACCATTAGTAACAATCATACTATAAGATATAGAGCAGCAAAATAACTTTCTGAAGACTAACTTGCAAGTTGGTTTTGTTTTTTTTTTTTTAATGCTAATTGCTTCCTAAAGAACTACATTATTAGGCATTATTTGTATTACAGATTCCCTGCATTAGAAGTCCTGCTTTTTTTTTTTTTGTGTAGTTTGAGTTAAACCGCAACTTCTAGAAAAGGATTTATCACAGTACTTCAATTTTGTATGATCCAAGAGCAAAACTGAAGAAAGCTCTACAGAACTAAAGAGTTCTTCCTCATGCTAAACAATGTTCCTGATACTGGGAAAGGAAAACAGAACAAGGCAAGTGTAATATTAACTCAAAGTTGGAAAAAACAAAAGAGCTGAAGCATACTAATGCATGCTTAGTGTCATCCAAAAGCACCCCTAGACTTACGTCTTGCAAGTAAGTTGGTATGTCAGTCAAGTTCAAATCTCCTTAAACTGTATCAATTCAGCAGCTTTTCAGAAGTCAGTTAAGTTTCTGAAGTCTTTGTTGCAACTTTAGTCTCAAAAAGCTGAAGTTACTCAATACTTGGACCTTCTTATCAAAATTACACTTGAGAAAAGATCTGGTTTATACTGTTAGCACTAATGAAAATTTGGTCAAGAAATATATGTAAACAATAAGAATAATACGTTTAAGGCTTAGAAAGAACACTGATGAATTCACCCCTGTCACATTAAAACATCTACATCTCCTTCATGGTCCTCCTCAGTCACTTTTAAAGAGAGCACTTCTTCATTAAGAAATAATCCGCTCAGTCTTTCCTTACGAGCTTGTCTTTGTTCTTTCAGCTGTCTCTTGCGTAAGGCCTTTTGCTGTAGTTTCCGTTGCTTGGAACGTTTCTATCAAAACACAGAAGAGACAAAAAATAAGATTTTGTTCTGTAGATTAGAAACCACCTTTAAAGCTGGCAAATGTAAGTTAGCCCCTAAAATAATGTCTGCTCTGAAAAATAACTAAAATGAATTCTCAGAGGTGGTACAAACATTCATCCAAAATTGTACCTAATAGTAAAACATCAAGACTATTTACCACATCTGAGTTATGAGGCACATCATCACTCTGTGATGTTGCAGAGCTGAGTCATTGATCAGAATAGTCTTTATTGCAGGGGAAATATTACAGTCTTACAATAACAACCTGAGCTGATGAAAAGCAAGCAGGAACTGCTCCTCTCCTCCACACTTGAAACTGAAATTACGGAGACAGGACAAGTGCCACAGTACTACTTTAACTGAAACGTGCTTCAGTAGGTCACTCCTCACCAAGTAATCTCATGAGACATATTGGAAGAATAAACTGAAGAAGATTCAAAACACCTGATAAAACTTCTAGCTGGGAAAAAAAAACCACAACCAAGACAGCCTTTACTACTCAGAAATTATGCCTAGATTAGGTTGCTCAATCTTGAATAAATTTTTTTGCTAAAACTGTGTGTTCATTCGAAGAATTAATTTAGATGTATAAACCCTTATTGAACCCCCACTCGCCTTATTCTAAATAAAAGTAATGAGAAGATCTACTACATACAAACATCAGGCTTTCACTTAGAAGAGAAGCAATGGGAAGAGCACAAGTTTAAACTCCTTATGGTCACATCAGAGCAAACAGTCAGCACTGGTTTAGCTAGATAACTTCAGCAGATCCTCAGTTACTAACCATGCTCCTTCAGTACAAATATACCAATTAAGATCATATAAGCAACCTTAACAAGTTAGCTTAATTCACATGTACATAATTAGAAACTTTACTTTTGAATCCCGGATTCTTTCTGCAGCACTTGTGGACAAATTACTATCACTGTGCGCTCGACTCATATTGGCACTGGAGTTTGAAGCGGAGTTAGCAACACTAGAACCGCTGCTGCTTGCTGAGCTGACCATGCTGGCGCTGCTGCTGCTGGCGCTGGCACCGCTCACACCACTGGTACTTGCACAACTGTAGCTGCTCCTCTTCCAGCTTTCCCTTGCAGACCGTTGACGAGGTCCGTGCTCCTTTATATAGTTTCTCACCTTCAGAACAGAGGCAGCAGAATTACTAAAGTCTGGTAAATACTATATAGAGATACGCCTTCTCATGGAAAAAACACAATTTACCTATTAATAACGATCCAAGTTATTGGATGAGTTCAGTTAGTCTTTTAAAACATTTTGCTGTGGCTGCTTAAAACCCCAGTAATCTGGCAGTTATCAAGAGAACTAAATTAATATTAATTTCATTATGAAAGGAAGAAAACTAAGTAACAAGGTTTGGGTTTTTTCCCCCCTCTCTTGTCTCACAAGTTTTCTACTACGTAACAATAAGTTATTATTATAACACCAAACAGGAATATCAGTCAAGTTCAACTGAGCTAAGTTGTTTACCTAATGTATCAACACCCTTTATTTAGCTAGGTATACTCAAACAAAAGCGGCTGTAAGAAAAGCGGTACTTCTCTACTTTAAGATGAATACTTATACAACATTTGAACTATGAAGTAGGCCAACCCCATTAAGAGCAGTGAATGTTTTCCATTTTCAATCTCTGCCTTCACCATAATCACAAATAAAGAGTAACACTGAGGAGGTCAGCTTGTTTGGATACTGCATCTTTTCCCAACAACACATCGCAATAGTACAAAGACTAAGAAGACAGTAGCATACATCTACCATACCGACCAGATACACTTCTTTGCTATAATTTCTATTTGGTAATATCTTTAAACCACATTTTTCTGTATCCCTTTTTACATGAAATTTATGGTCTTCCCCAATGAATTCTAATCCTTTGGAGTTTTAAATGCTAGTTTATATTCAGCGAGCAAATGAAGATCCCCAACCAGTTGATGGCCATGAAGTGAAATATGCTTTGTCATAAGCAATACTGGGCCCACAGCATTACTCATTACCCACACGTCAGTTTAGGCTTAACGCATGTTGAGAATATATAACCACAGTTTTTCATATAAAAGTTTAACATCTACAATATGCTTTTGAACTCTCATTTCCCTCACTGACGATATTGTGCTCTAGTGTATTCCCTATATCTAATGATCATGTATAAAAGTTAATCAGAACTCCATAAGAGATTTTGCAAGACACCTCAGATGCTGAAACCCCAAAGTCATATGTGCAAACCTTAACTCACCTGTTTCAGTTTTTCATCTGTGAGACAGTTCAGTTCAATAATGAATTCACTATCTGTAGGTGAGATCTGAGCAGCAGGATCAATAATTTTAATAATATCAAGTTGCTCTCGAAGGCCCATCTCTGTACTGACTTTGCGACTCAAATATTCAATATATTCAACCTAGGACCCAAAGAAAGGCAGGTCATTTTAAAGTATTATTGATTCTAAATGAGTGACAGAAAAAAGGAAGGACAAACAGATTAAAATGTGCTCAAATATCACATTTCCTACGATCCTAGCCTCATTGAGTATCCTCAAAAACGCAGGGTGAAAACTTAAGTACATGTTAAACTGCCTACTACAGATGCAAAAGACAAGACTCGGTTTCAAGAATCAAGCAGTACTGCATATGTCTACATTTACACCTACAGTAATCACTATGTCTTTTAAGGTGTGGCACTAATTGAAAGTTCTTCTGTATATTACAGTTTTCACATAGGAAGAAAAGTCAATTTCACCTGTTCATCATTTGTCATTGCACTCCATGGAAGTTCATCAAGATTCCTATGCTTGTTTTTCTTTTTCGGAAGCAGACAAGGAGAGCTTGGAATACTAGGTATAACATCAGAAAGTACATCACTCCCACTTGTAATGTCGCTGCCAGGCAACTTGTAATATGCAAGACAAAGAACAAAGACTTAGAATACAGTATGCAGATTTAAAGTCATTCTAACACTATTAACAATTCAAAACATATCATCAAATTAGCAAAGCATTGCTTAGCTACGTACTCTAGCAACTTCTTAATAATTACTCATAACACTGCAGTACTCCTTTGAATCTTCCAACAAACAGCAAGTGCAGGAAACTCAATTCACACTATTCTCTACTTATCAATCCTCTTTTCAAAAATTCGCATTTAAGACGACAGCAGAATGATGTAGCACTTCAACTATTTCCCTTCTCCACCAGTGTAAACTGTCCACTACAATCCAAATCTAAACCTCCCATTTTAGAGCTTAAGTCTAGTTTAAGGAAGATCATTTCAAAGTAGGTTTGTAATTTGTACCACACCCCATAATTACACAAGACAACTCAATTAAAATCACTGTCATTTTCCTGGAAGCAACTGCAGAATTTTAGCTAGCTTCATTTATACAACTGGTATGTAATTTCTGAGTGCACTTCCAGTTAAAGTGTGAGAGTCGGATTACTCATGCTCAGATTCTGCCAGATAACACCATGAAGAACTACAAAACAGTCTTTCCAAAATTCTACAAGTCCAATCAAGTATGTCTCTTAAGAAATACTTGTTTTAAAAAACAAATAATAATAAAAAAGGCTAGTTACTAATCAAAAACGCTGTCAGCTAACTAAGACATGGGAAATGGGATCCAATCCGAGTTGTTCCTACAGGCTGCATTATACAAATGCACTTGTAACTTCTGTGATACAATATACACAGAGATTAGCAGTTAGAATAAAACAGTAAGAAATTCAGAACTAATCTCAGTCCATGTTATTTGCATCATTCCTTCATTCTGGAACAGGATGCGTGCTTTCTTGAAATCAGAGTTTTCAGTCCTTATACTGCACTTAGAAGACTCTACATGCTTTGACTAAGTTTTATGACAAAATTTAAAAGTATTCCTTGGTATATTCTGAAGCACCACGTTTCCTATTTCAAAGTTATGTATATGTTCACAGTTGATTTCGGTCTATAATATAAAAAGTCAGTTTAAGTCTATAATATATAGAAATATTTGTATATTACAATTGAAAAACTGCTGAACAAAGACGACTACCACAAACTAGAGATACTTGAGCAGAACAGCACCCAATAAACTAGGAAAAAGGAGGATGTGATTCACTTTCATACTTTTCCCATCCTGGTGAGATAAAGTGAGCCTTGTACTCTTACAAGCACAGAAAAAAAGATAGACATAGGCTACGGCAAGAGATTCTACACTTTACCTAGGTGCCAGCTCCATTCCAAAAGAAGATTTAATAGGACCAAATTACTGGAAGCAGACACGTATAACCAGATTTCATTAGCAGGGAAGATCCTCAGTACAAAGGACCTAAGCTCATGGCTACAAGACACATCTTGGTCACTAAAACCAAACTACCATAATATGCAAACATCTCTCTTTGAAGAGCTGACCTTTGTTCTCTCCTCCAGATTAAGAATGCTGGAATAAAATGGAACAAAACATTTTATCACTGAAGATTCAGATATCTGCTCTTATGTTCAGCAGTTACCAAGAAACAAACGCTAAGGACTTCCCAATTAAGGCTAAACCCAGCACTTAATAGCCTATACAAAATTTTACATTTATAGTGGAACTGGTTTACCTGCCATTCAAACTCACTGTCTGACCAATCCCAGTATGTGCTTATAGAAGATGAGACATCACTGCAGACACTACCCTCAGGGAACAAATCAAAAGAGGTGAACTCCTGGTCATCCAATAGCGAGTAACAGTCATCTTGATCACCAACTGAAACCGATGAGAACAGCTCCTCACTGCACTCCGAGCTGGCTACGCTGGTTCCACAAGACGTCAAGTTCCACCTGCAAAACAGGATAAAATAAAGCTGCAAACATATTGGCATCATGTGTCCTGAAAAATGATTATTTCTTTTAAGCCTCATAAAACTATCTTCACTTTGCTTGTCAGTAACATTATACCTTGATTTTATTGAAATAAGTTATAATTATGTAAACTGAAGTATTCTATTTTTAAATATTTTTAAAGGTCCATAAACAACACAAAAGAGAATTCAATGTTAAAAGTGGTAAGGCAAAAATCCATACACAGTTAGTATAATTACTCCTTTATTGTAATATATTAACCGTTTCCACCCCAGAGCCATGATTTCTGTAGTGTCTAAATTGTCTTTTTGTTTGTTTGGTTGTTTTTTTAAAAAACACTGAATTAAAAATGTAATTTCCCATGTTGGGATATTTAAACTTCTATGTAAATTGAAATAAGCAAAACTAAGAAGTAAATCAATTGGACTCCAGGACAAATAGGAGTCAAAAAGAAATTCTAGTTTGATAAACCCACACAAAACAAAGGCTTAGTACGGAAATACATTATGGATACACCCAAGGCTCTATTATTCACTATTTTCTACTCTGAATGCCAAAAAATAGTGGACATGTTGCTGGAATGAGACAGTGCAAGATGGGAAAATGACCTGTGTGAAAGTCCTACCATGCCAAAAGTAAACATTTTTTCCCCCTCAGAATTTCATTTAAAAAGCTAGTTAATGCTGTTGCTAAAGGAAAGCAATTGAGGACTCAAACTTCACAAAACAGGTTTTTCACTCTAATAAGAGTAAGCCAGAATTTAACAAGCTCATGAAGTCAGTCTCCATATCTGGATTTATTTTACATATTGGTGAAAAGTAGGTCGAGACAACTATGAGTCAGCACAGCACTGCAATATGGCCAAAACAATTTGAAAAGGGCTTCTAAAATTCACCACACAAACCCATGCGATCAAGTCCTGTTCCATCAGGCTGCTGCTAACTAGAAAAACATCCCTCTATCCAAGTGCAAAAGCTGAGCAATGCCATCACCCAGAAAGGCTGGTCCTCACCATCGTTATTTAAGCTGCATACCAGGTTGACTAAATACTTTTGTGATGGACTCACTCCCACATCTATTTGGCCAGCAGTGAATTTATCCAATGTTAAAGACATCTGAAAAACTTCTCTTTTAGAAGATTCAAGACATCTTGCCCTCCCTCCCTCCCTTTCTGCATCTCTTATATACGTGCGATGTTTTACTGGTACAGACTTTTGTGGGCAGGGCAATCAATTGGTACAGAATGGAATATCAGCATGGTTACACAGCATGCTTTTGAACATTACTACGGTTTCAGTATTCATGATATACCAGTGAAAGGAAAGACAGATTAGACAAAAGTTTCCAGACCCATCAAAACACAGGATGAAGGTACAGAGGCTCTACCATCAACCAGCTACACACAGATACTCCAGGTATGCAGTATCATCACAGGTACAGGCAGGCAGCACTCGCCTTTCCATACCTAGGGGGGGGCTGCTGTACTTGCTCAGGTGAACTGGATTAACAAGAAGTGGGAACTACATTAAAATTACTCGTAACTTTAAAAAATATGCGAACACCACAGACTGAGTGGTGCATCTCCAATGGATTAATCAGTGCAAGACAGGGCACGTCCTTGCCCAAAGAAGTGAAATACCCACTGAAGATGCCAGGGTTACAAACCAGAGCTTGTAAAATGAGCAAGCCTGAATAATGCACTCAGGAAGTGAAAGACAATTCAAAGAGAAACATACAAAATGAAATAAATGCAAATTTGGTGAATATTGCACATTCATCTTAGAGATATGCCACCAATATGTCTTACTGTTCATGTCACAACCGTGTCTTACAATACAAGAACTAGATCATGCAAGTGTATCATATTCGATCAGGCTCTTCATGCTGAATCATTTAAGAATCTATAATTAAGGGCTTGCCCTTGTGAATGACACTTTTAAAGTGTAATTCCCATGATTTCATACAAATTCAATTGGAAAGTTACCTTATAATTAACTCTTCATTATGGTGTAGTAGAAATACTAAAAACCAGTAAAAGTATCTTGCAAACCTGGTACAATAACTAAAACTATCCCACATGTATGTTCAAGACTGAAATCTAAGAAATTGTTCTCAAAAAAAGCTGTGGCTATACTCAAGCTTAATACTATGCATAAATAGTAGCAGAATTAGGTTGTTAGGTAAGCAGGACTGTTTGGGTTTGATTTTATAAGTACAACTGGAATTTCTTTGTAGAGCTGCATTTGCATTTTTTGAATAGGCCTTTTCTACAAATTAGACAGAATAATCTGCCCTTAATTAGTAGCATGGGATGGAAACCCTTCTGCAGGAATCAGCAGAGTCACCAAGCCACCTGACTCATTCTGAACCTCGATGGGTTTGCTTGGTGTCCGCACAAGGCCTGCTTTTCAAAGCACGCTGCTCTCTAGTTGCCCATCCTACAGCACTCAAATCGCTGTTGTAAGAAATTTGGAAAGGAATAAATACATCTTAAAAATCGACTAAGCTCACACTGATTACACTGTGACGTTATTAGCCAGAACCAGACGAAGCTCACGCACAGCCCTGCCCAAGGGATGCGTGACCCAAGCAGGGTCCTGAGAGGGGGCTTCCTGGGGCAGCCGCCGCCGGGGCACGGTGACACCGGGCAGGGAGCGCGGGGAGGCGGCACGGCCCTACGGCACGGGCAGCTCCGACCCCGCCGCCGCCTCAGGGCTGGCCCGACGGCGGGCCCGGTGAGGGGATGCCGCCTCAGCCCCGTGCCCCCCGGCCCCTCTCGGCCCCCCGCCGCCCAGCCGCCTCGGTCCGCCGGGCGGGCAGCGGCCGGGAGTCCCCGCGGAGCGGACCTGTTAGAGTGGAAGCGGTGCAGCGGGTCGGTGCGGTGGCAGGACGAGAGCTGGCAGCCGAAGTCGCTGACGTCCAGACAGCCCTCCTCGCTCAGGCTCAAGCTGCCGCCCCGCGGCGGGTGCTGGTGCGAGAGCAGCGGGCACGGCTCCTCGGGGGCCAGGAACTTCTCGTACGGCTCCTCGGTCATGGCGGCGGCAGCGGGAACGGCTCCGCCGCAGCCCGGCGGTGGCGGGGAGGAGGCGAGCGCCTCACACAGTCAGCGGCCAAGCCGCAAGCGCCGCCATAAACGGCCGGTCCCGGGACGCGCCTCAGCCTCTGCGGCCAGCGCAGCGGGTCCTTCCGGCGCCGGCCCATCGCGCCGGAGCGGCACAGCGCCCCCTGCTGCGGTGGAGGGCCGCTGGGCGGGGCCGCGCTGCCATGGCGGCGGCGGTGGGCAAGGCGGCCGTGGCGGCCTACGGCCACGGCGAGAGCGGCGGCGGCCGCGGCGGCGGCTTCCTGGGGCCGCGGGTGCCGGCCGAGGTGGAGGCCATGGCGCGGGGCGTGCAGGAGGTGGGCAAGGAGACCTTCCGGCGGCTCCTCAAAGGTAGGGTCCGAGCGCGGCCTGTCCTCGGCGTGCGGCCGGGGCTCCTCCTGCCTCGGGGTTCCCCGGTGTGGACCGGGAGGGGCTCCCGCCGCCTCCCCCGGGGAAACCGTGGGTCCTCTGAGGAAGGCGAGGACAGCCGGGGGATCTGCTCTCCTGTGCTGGGCGTGGGCAGGGCTGCAGCTCTGCTGGGACGCTTTTCGGGAAGTGAAAGCCGAGGGTTAAATACAGTGGTGGGTTTTCTTGATTGTATTGTAAAATTCTGTAAAATCCGTGAGAATAAGGTACGGACTTCTGCAGCTGCGGGTGGCCCCCACACTCACACTGATTGCTGTTAAAACCATTCGTCTCTCAACCCATGGTCCCAGGGCCAGTGGTCGAGTCACTGTTGGATTGTGAAAGTTGGAGACCCCACGGATATTTCCATAATGTGCGTGAGAAAATTGAGGAGCCTCGGAGTGCAGGTGTCTCGCTGAAGTTGGGCTCTAAGATTGAAAATGCTCTGGCTGTTTGTTTGGGTCTGTGAGGCTTCTCCCCGTGGTAAGGCAAGACAAGCGAGATCTTCTCAAGGCACATTTGACCACCAAAATCAGAGTTACTCAGTTGAGTAAGTTATTGTATGCAAAATAATCACTAAGTAAGCAAAGGGAAGAGCAAACAGCTTGTGGTCAGCTGAGAATAGAGTTAACTGCTGCGACCCTTATGTGCACGTTTCAGGCTTTTTCTTGATTTGAGTCAGTGAGGACTCAAAGCCTTTGGTAGCTGGTTTTCTTTAAGTGTTGCTGCACGGTGTCAGAAATGGAGGAATGTATCCAGGGTTTCCTTACAATAAAGTAATAAAGCTACGCATAGGCAGAGGTACTTGGGACAAAAGCAAATACATATGTTGAACTGTATTTGCTGTCTAGGGCAGGGGCAACAGAGTCCAAAAAGTTGTATCAGAGCCAGGAAGTCTGACCGTGTCCTAAACCCCATCTGGGTTTAATTTTGGTGTAAATTATCGCCTACATTTAGGTGTGCAGCAAATGCTTCCTACTGCAGGGGGAGCAAACAGTCCTTCAAAGCCATCTGAAGGTAGGGCAGGTAACCCTACTGCACTGGTTCACCCAGTGCCCGTGTTCCCCAGCCTCCAGATTATGCAGAGCTGGCAGAAATCTCCAGTCGTCTTCTGCTCTTGCTGCTCTGTGATTAACAACTTGCAGGACAGCAGTTTTCCCCCTTGAAGGTTCAGAAGTCTTTGAAGACGTGATAGATATGAATAAAGTATACATAAATTGCTCTGGCACTGGCACCAAGTTAGTTTTTTGAGGCTGTTGCTGTTATTCTATTGCTAAATAATAACTAATATAAAAAATGAGATACTGCTTCATATGCTTGCTCAGTTCACAATGTAAAAACTGCACGTAGCGTTGTCTCAGGGTTATCCAGCCAGTGTTATTGCAGGCTCTGCTAAACTGCAAGTATAAGTTCGAGACCACAGGCGTCTTCTACTAGGAGCAAATGGCCCAGCAGTGAGATTTTCTTGGGTTATTCTTTTTCTTTCTCCCCCTCTTGGTATGTGACTGTTGGATGTGTTGCTATAGCTGACGTTTCTGAGATTCCCTGAGCTATACTGAGTAAAAATCTTGTATTCTAGGGTGATGCAAGTAGGTTATAAAAGACATGGATTTTTAACCAGTTATTAAGGTTGGTTAACAGAAGGAAGATCGATATTGTCATTAAAGCTGTCTAGTTAAAAACCTGTTGTTCTTTGAAGAAACAGATCAAAGTTGTAGGTAGGTAGACAGCAACCTGTTTCCTGCTCTGTGCGTGATCTAGCAGACAGGCCTCAGTGCTGAGCTGTATTTGCCCTTCCCAGTAAATAGACTCTTCTCAAAGTCAGTTTTGTTGGTGTAGAGCAGAACCTTTTTCAGACAGCATGGAAAGCTTGGTACTTGCATCTTACACATCCTAGCTACTTTCTGTGAAATCTGCCATGCAGATAGTGCCGGACAAATTCAGTCAGCCACGTGAATGATCAAAGACTTGCCACTGAATTTGGTGTGTGTTTAAAAATGTGAAAAGCAAAGAGAATTTCTTTTTTTTTATCCACAGTGGGGCTTGCTGTGGCTCCTGCAGTCCATGCAGACTTATCAGAGTGCAGGACAGAGGCTGACATGACAACAGAAATTTATATAAGCCAGTGCGTATATGGAAAAAGGAATAACAACTGAATAATGGAGATTGAGATAATCCCACACCAGTTATTAGTGTGTAATATTGCCACATGGATTAACAGTAATTTCCTTTAAAGTTTGTATTATCAGCAATTGGCAAACTACAAGCCTTGAAGATTTAGTTTTGTCTCCTTCCTCATTTAATCCTTTGTCTCTGCTGACATTGCAAGATAAATTAATTATGTAAAATGTTGGAGAACAGTGTTGAATTGTTTATTATCTCAATACTCTCTTATCTTGTGTATCAGAAGTGTAATTAAGCTGTGGCAGACTTCTGATGTGAACAAGTTTGTTGATGGAAGCTCAAGTTGGATTTGTACTCGTGAGTGATGAATATAATTTTATATTTTTTTTTGCATTATCCAACTGGAACAAATTTCAACAGTGAAAATGTCTTCAATTTTACAATGCAAAAGCTTAATCCATTGAAGTTCCGTTGGTAAAGTGTTGTGAGACTGACTTGTGGTGGTGGATGATCAGGTATATTTACAGAGATCTGAAGTGACAGTTTCACACCAGGAAAAATGCCAGTACATTAAGTCAAGTAAAATCATAGACATGTTTACGTTAACGTTCACGGTCTTCCTCTTTTTAAAGCTATCTTGCTTTGCTTTCTTATTCACAGTCACTGTTAATGCTTTGGAAGGAAAAGACTGCAAGGAATCTGTCAAGCTGATTGCAGAAAGCACTAATCTCTCAGAAGAGCAACTTGCTTTCCTCATTTCTGGCATGTATACCCTTCTCCGAGAAGCACTGAGACTCCCCTTATCAACTTTCAAACAAGAAGTAAGTTCTAGGAGTACTTGGAGTCCTGATAAGTTAAAAGCTGCGTTAGACACGAGTTACCATCTAAACTCTATTTGCCAGTGTGGGGAGCTGCATGTAAAAATGTTGCTCTGAGTTAAAGTGGTTGGAAGAAACTGTTGAAAATCTAGAGCTTATTATTTTACTTGTTGGGTAGATTTACAGTGAACTTTTTGGAAGAGTATTTAAGCTTTGGGAAAGATATTCCTGTATATCTCTCTGCTTTAGCATTTTGTTTACTGTACCTGTTTTCACTCTTAAATTAAAACCCCAAAAGAAACCATTGCAAAGTGTTATTTCATTGGCATCAACTTTCTCTTCTACCCTAAATGTGTGTTCACACATACCACTCGTTTTGTCCACACTTACAGTTTCTCATATTTGTTTGCCTGCCTTTCTTCATACTTTTGTCATAGAGGAAGGAAGGTCTTATGGCCAGAACAATATAGTGGAAATTGGGAGAAAGTGCTATTTCTGTTTATACTATGGATGTTCTGTGTGAATGTGTATACATCTGCCATGTTCCCAACCCCTAGTCCTTCTTTGTGGCTATTTTATTTCCTTTTTCATGTTTTATTTCCTATACCTTACATTTTTTCTTTTCTCATTTTGTTTTTATATAACCAAACCACTTCCGGCACCACTCTCTTGTTTAAGATACTGTTTTCTTATTTACCCAGGTATACTAGGAAAGCTCATGTATTGCAGGAAACATAGTGGAAGTATGCTTTTAGTATTCAGAGCTTATCTTTTGCCACTTCCTTTCGGTTGTCGTAGTATAAACAAGTTACTGCAAAACATATTTGAGAATAAGGGCAGATAATTACTCTAAAAAAAGGATATGTTATGGATAGTTCCATAAAAGAAATGGCAAGGATGTTGTTTTCAAAAATAAAGGCTTCCAAGAGATTTAAAGTTAGTTTCTCATAACTTGATTGAGCACTTCTGGAAATTCTTCTTAATATGTAACCTGTCATTTCAAAACTACTGTCACTCAAGACTAAAACTTTGGGGGAGAGATACCAAGCAAGTAACCACTATTAATTCACTAGGTAAGAAATGATCTTTCAAGACTACATCCTGTAAAATTTCACCTTCCTTGTCTTTCTAGGTTTTTAAGGAAGACCTAAAGGAGCTCAGGTATGCCTGTTTTTTTAATCTGTTTTTTATTTGTAACTTTTATGTCGTTGCTTCTCCAAATCAACTTTTTTACACAACAAAGTTGGTATAAAAATTACCTGTAAATAACACAGAATACATTTGTTGCCAAATGTCACGTGAAGCCAGAGGAAAAAAACAGGTGTTGTGTAAGACTTGATTTAGCACTGAGCATGAGCAGTAAATTTCACATGCTGGGGAGATTGGTCTAATTTAGTCTGTAATGTAGGTTATGCAAATGTGAGTGACCTTCTCTCTGCCATCCCCACCTTGCCCTGCAATATTTTTTTAACATGTTTGGTAAGACAGTGGTAACATTTCAGAAGCTAAGAAACTGCCCTACTTTTTTTCTTCTTTGAAAGGCCAATGATATAATGCTCATGAAATCCTACCACCTTGTTCAGCTATGATCTGTCCTGCCCACGATCCAAGAAAGCCTCGCATTTGTTACAGACTTAGGCAAAACCTGTATCAGTCTGTTCAGAGTATCTCTGAATAGAAGTTCATATCCTAATAGACATGAGATGCTAATAATCTTTATAGGTTTTACCTTGTTTCTATATTCAGTAGCCATGAGAGAATAACAACAGCTGATGCTTTCATCTATAGAGAAATCTCTGCACTGAGACCCAGTTGCTTTAAAATGCTAATTTCCCATAATTCTTAGCATTCTGATTGCTACCTGGGAGAAATAGATAGATCTTTTTCTCATTCTGGTTTTTTTTTCATCCTTAGTTGTCCGTTAACCTGCAAATTGGCTTTCTTCTCAGACTCTGTTCTGCAGAGTCGTAAGCATAACTTTATGAGCAACTTCAGGCAAATTAAAGCTGCGGATTTAGACTTGTAATTGGGGTGTAATTGGGGCCGTGATGAAAGGTGCCATGCTAGTTGATACAATTTTGTCTGCAGCTCAGTGCTGGAGTTTGGCCTGCCTTTTGTCTTGTGAGCTAAAACGCAAGCTGCTTCCTCTGCCATGTCATGGAGTTCACGCCCAGGTTAAAGTAGGTCAGTAGGAAACTGATGAATTGCTTTTGACCCAGTGGGAGTTGGTGCTTTCTGAAGTACACGCAGAATGTGTTCAGTGTGACTAAGAATAATGAAGATCACTAAAAGTTCCATGCCAAGTTCTCTGGGGTAGGTGAATATTCTTCTATTGAGCAGTGGAAAAAATAGGTATACAGGGGTGCCAGAAGTCACTGGCTGTATCTAGAAATACAGACTCCCAGGCCCCCATACTTGTCATTTGACCACACTTTAATGCCTTACACTTTTGTAGTTGTGGGTTTTTTTCTCACTTTATGAATTATTCGTGGAACTATGAAGACACATTTTAGTCTGGATTATCTTTTTTTATATCTTTTATATCTTGAAAAATCTTTTTTGTGTTGTTGTTCTGGTTAACATGACTGGTATAGTAGCAATAGTTCAGGTAACTGCATTTGTGTTGCTTGCAGACTTGTATGTTTTATGTACTGCTTGTTGCTGCTGTGCTCCCGTGAGTCTCACATTATTGGGACTCTTCCTAACTTTCTTCTCTGACAGTCTTATTTCCTGTGAGTAGCTCTCTTCACCTTAGGGGTAAACTTTTAGAAGACTGAATAGCTTATTCTACTCTTAAGCTATGATACTTAGTCAATTTGGTAGCACCTTTAGCATCTTTGATTCCTATGGGAAGTGTCATTTCCTATGTTTCCCAATGCACTTGGGTTTGAAGATTAAATACCTGGTTGTTTGTAAGTCATCTACTAATCACATTCAGACACTTATCCTTCCACAGTGACTCCTGTGGGTCATCCTGTGATCATGTGCATGAAGAACACGTGTAATTGATTGAACGACGGTGTCTTGACATTATTGGCACACAGTGTTTGGGCAGGTTACCTTTTTTTCACCTCTCGTGCATTCTATTTTTTTTCCTTCAGTAAAGCCGAAGATTGGACTAATTCCACCCATATAAAGTCTTGTAATTCTCAATTTCCTGGTGATGCAGTTGGTCTTGTCTTTTAGTTTTGGTGGAGAGAGAGGCTGGGAGGCGTGCCCACTTCTGATTAATTAGATCAATACTACTGGTTTCACAGGGTTGCTATTCTATACCTTCTATTTCTTGGCCTCACTAGCTGAGCCAGTGAGAATAAATTCACTCTGAATTGTGGGTGATAGTTTTTCCCTCCCCTCTCAGGTTGTTTAGTAACTTTATGGCTCAGGCCAATAACATGGGATTAAGACATCCTCACACCTTCTTCTTTACCCTTTGAGTCCCTTCCTCAACATGTTCCTTTGAAAACTGATTGCCATCTGTAGCTCAGGCCTGAGCTGTGCCATGTTCTGTGTCTGATCTGCTTAGTGTGTGACAGGCGTTGTACAAGCTGCTCGAGCCAGGAACAGAATTTTCAGCAAAATCATTAACTGCACAGCAAAAACAATGCAAGCTCAAAGGTAGCATTAATGCTTCAGTTTTAATAACACTTGCTCTTACAGTTGAGCAGGTATTGTGATAGGTATCGTAATAATCATATTACACACCCTGACTCCAGCTATTCCACTACATACAGAGGGCATTTAGACATCATTAGGGTGGGTTAAGTGATACACTCACATGGAAAATATAAGTAATGTTTGCAGAAATAGTCTTGTCTCCTCTGAAAGACAGACACACATGCAATCAAAAAAGCACTGTCTAGTCCCTCCTCCTCACTTTCCAGTTTGCCTTAGATAACTACCTTGCTAACATGAATTCAGTTTTATCCAAGCACCATTTAAAAATGTGTTTTAACCCCACTTCTTCCATTAAGAATTCAAGCTCTAATAACTGCTGTTTCATCTTCCCACTGCGTGAGTCAATGAGTTCTTTTTTCTCCCCTCATTAGACACTGTAAGCCCTTTAGGACAGGTAACTTCCTTGTTTGCTTTGATTTTTCTTTGATATACCGCTGTGTATCTCAAGTCACTGGTGAGTAATGTCTCTGGGCACGGATTCATGTTGAGTGCTGGATTTAACTGTGGCAGCAGTAGTTACTTCTTCCACTTGTCCAACCTGCCTCTCTGTAGGAGGTTACTGTTCCTGTGGCAAAGGCAGCTGAATGGGTAGTGTTTGCTCTGCAGTCTTTGCAACTCACAGCCTGATATATTGAACTGAAAATCAACAGCAGCTTGTTTGTAAGGCAGTAACAGCATCGGAGGAATGGTAAAGTAGTGGAGAGGCATGGGGTGGATGGAGTGTGAGTTAGTCTATTCAGCCAGTTCTCGTGGTACTCATCAAATTTATGCTTGCCCTCCCCATGTTAGATGTGCTCCTTTTGTAAGTAATCTTAGATACAAGGGCCTCTGTTTTTAGTTTTGAGGGAGCTATTAATTCTGTCTTCTTTTCATTATGCTTCAAGTGAAATAAAATGTGTAGGTTTGGGATTTTTGAAAGCATGCATTGCTAGCCTGCCTTCTGCACTTGTCGGAGCTATCAGTAGAACTTTTCTTGACTTATTGTGAGAAGTTAAGCAAATACTGGGTTCTTCTGAAACTCACTGTTGCCATACTAGGTAGGACAGAGAGATGTAATACAGTTTTTAGGGTTCTTGATATAAAAACATGGGCTGTCCTTTTGAGAGCCTAGACTGAATGAATGCTGAAGTGTTTACATAAGAGCTGATGGCAATTTTAAGCAATGGAAGATGGAAAATGTTGATGCCTTTTTTTGTGTTCTATAATAGATTATTTTTTTTTTTTGGTAGCTAAGGCCATATATTTGTGGTTACGAAACACTTAACTATTTTGTATCACTCTTCTCTTTAAGGATACCAGAAGATTTCATCACGGATTTTTCCAGTATAGTCTTTGGTAACAGGTTAGTATCTTCATGTATCACGCATTGTGCAGCCAGCAGGGTTTCACAGAGCTCTGCTGACAAAAATCCCAGTCCTATTAAAGGAACAGAAAAATTCTCTAAATTAATGAGAACAAGATTTGTCCCATTATTTTGATTCAACATAACATGATGTCCATCATGCATGGTTATATATACACTAAGTAGCTTTCGTGACAATTTTCAGTTTTTCTGTGATCATCTCCCATCAGTTTGTATAATGTTCTATAGCCTCTGTAAGGTGCATCAATACCTACAGATGAAAAATGCATTGCAGAATTAAGCATCTTTATCATCGTTATAATTGCAAGTTAGATCTTGCTTTGTTGAGAGGTAAACTACACATGCCTTCTACATGTTGTGGTTCGTGGAAACTTTCTCAGACAGCATTTAATCAAGTCTTAATGTACAGTGGAATTGGGAATTCACGCTGGGTGACTTGATGACATGTGTGAGATATCAGGTGCTCTCATAGCTGTAATTCATTTTCTAAGCAGTAAACCTCAGTAGCTTCAGAGGAAGTACTAAATCAAGAACTTTTTAAACAGCCTATCTCTTTTGTCTGTTCTAGGGATTCCCTTTTCTATATGGTTCTCTGCTCAACCATATTTAGCTTATTCTACATCTAGAAATTGCTTGAACTTTTTGCATATGCAAAACTTTCATCCTTGAAACTTGAGGTCACTCAGCACATAGCATCACTAACCCAACCCTGCTCCAGCTATTCTGCATGGAATCATGATAATGATAGTTGTGGTATTTCAGTTACCCTCACAAGGGTCTGAATGCTGCTACCAACGTTAAAAATATTTTTCATTTCCTTGGTTAAGATCTTAGCTTAAAACTAAAGGTTCTTGGAGTAAAAATAAATTCAGCCTTCTCATCTTTTCTTTGCTCTTCTGTTTGAATTATAGGTGTTAAGAATGCAAAATTCATGGTTGCAAAGTGGAAATATTGTTTGCAGTGGAAAAAGAAGATAAATTTAGATGTCATTTGAAGCATGCATGATTGTCTGTTTTCTACTGTGAAATCACGATGCTGGAAAATTTAGCTTTTCCTCATTTCGAAAGCTGTGATTATCCAGTGTAATCTTGCTCTGTGTTTTGAGACCAGAGAAGAGTACCTCAGATTTGATTTCTAGACAGATCTGCTTTTATAATCTTAAATGTAACACTGAATCATACATATGCTTATTGAGTTGTAAATATATAGAATTGTGATGATAAGAGAAGTATTAGCATCTGATCAAAAATTCAGTATGAGCTAGATAACCCAGAAAAATCCATTTTTAATACTTTTCCTGGCATCTTAGCCTATTTTAGCAATTTTGTTCACTAAACAACAGCTCTGAAGTACTGGAAATTTGACATTTTTATTTCTGTGTGTCTACGGTTCCATCAAGCTATATAGACTGAAAGGGAAAGAAAAACTTGCCACATGGACACCATCAAATAACTACATGAAATTAAAACATTTTTTTTAAGGGAAAGGATAACCCAAACTTCCCCTTCTTTCCCATTTGTATGTTTATAATATATGTACTGCATTTTTTTAAAAATAGTGTCGCTTTTTTTTCTACTTCTGTTTCTACCAGGAGGGTGCGTTCTGTGTGCCATTTGTCAGCATTTCACACATACCAGTTTATTCATTCTTGCTGTTCAGTGGCCTGCTAGGCATGTCTTGTTATGTGCAGAGGGAACCATCAGGAATTTGTCTTTAGTTTTGATATTGTTAGGTCAGCTGCTGCTCCAGATTATCTGATCTTTCATTTTTGAGTGCTCTTCTGTCGCATCCTTTGGCAGATGATGCTCTTGTCACTAGGTGTATCATCCTTTCCATGTATAATTTGGATGGTCTCTAGCTGATCCATGGTGCTTCATTTGTTCTAACTTTGCCTTCTGCACTGTGTGCTGACACTGTATTGCAACTGTTAGCACAGTGTTTACAAAATGTGATTATAGTCTATAGGTTTTGGATATAAGATTGATTGAGTCTTTTGTGTTCCATTTTGCTATTCCTCTTAGAAATCAATGGTTTGATTAATGGCCCATATAATTGCTGTATGTATGTTGGCCACTATGCAAATTCTGTTATCCTTACAGGATTCTTGCAGTTCCAGTTGTGATCTTATCCAAGCTGGAAAGATGCTGATGGAAGCTTAAACTAAACTATAAAAGCCATGAGTTTTTCTGAGGGAATGGTACTGAAGTGCAGTCCTGACCAGAACTAAACTTTGTGGTTTGGCCACAGAAATGCCATAGCTTAATAATCAGAAGCTTCACCTCTGTTTGGGCATTGCTGACCTTTCCCACCACCACTAACGAGAACATCTTCCTGTTTTCTCTGCTCTTTCTTCCCCCAAAATTATGGTGCTGCACTGAATGGACTGTCTTCCATTGATGGGAGTTAGGATGTCTTAAGGAAGCAGCAGCAGTGTGGCTATTTTTAGGTATTCCCCAAATTAAGCAATACTCTGGCAGCAGCTTGCCACTGAGAGAAAGGCCTGTTCTTATTGTTTAATCCCGCTAATGACCATTCTAGACTCCAGCTCCTCGTGGTTGCACCCAGCTGTGGTGACCTACTTCCTCTCCAGTAGCTGACAGTGAGTAAGAACCAGCTGATCTATTTTTTTCTGCTCATGCCTTTACCAGAGTATTAGGAACGCGTGTCACTTCTGACACCATCCCCCAAAAAAGGATAAATTCTTTCTTATATTGCCTTTGCTAAATGGAAGAGTATTGGAGGATCTCAGCCTGTCACTCCTGTATACCTTATCAAATGATTACTCTTTCTGGGGAGTTTGTAAAGGCACCAGCTAACTGGCAAACAAGAATCTGAGTAGGGATGTTAGACTGTCATTTCTACAGTCCTTGATTTGTTCAGAGAGGATTCCGTTCTGATGTAAAGTCTGTAATTAGATTATGTCTAGCACCACGGATAAAGGATGTAATGTTTCTTATCCTGCCCTTAGCGGGAGTACTGGAGTAGCTTTGAAATGTACCGTAAATAAATTCCAGAGACATGGGATGTTTAGAAAAAAAAAATTATAAAATATGGTAAGTAACATGAAGTCCACGCTAGTTCCCAAATGGACCAGCTCAGTGACCTCGTTCTGAAGATACTTCTGCATATATATATCTAAAACTGCGTGATTGTTATGTCTTTGTGTCAGATTTGGCTTGTTTACTTACCCAGAGCTTTAGATGCTGTTAAAATTTTAAAGATTGTCAACAATCTGAAGTTTAATCGCTGTCAACTGTATTTCCTTGCAGAAATAAACTGAGGTTTGATCAGCCTGATTCTTCCTGCAATATGAGTAATAAATAAAGTCCTTGGCTTCTTACACATTAGACTAGACAAAAATCCTGAAGGTTGTTCTGAGGTTGGCAGTGAACATTATGTAAGGAACTTAGAATTTGCAAATTATGTTGGATTAGCAAGAACCACTGTGTGATTATTTCTTTTAAAGTATGTTTCAAAGTACACCCTAATATTATATTTTAAAACATTGCTGCTCCCTAATATTAGATGCTTTCTGCTGAAGGAGCACAGTGACCTTATTCCAACTTTTTTGGTCAAGTCATCTGTCTCGTTCCTGCTTGCTTGTTCCTGTTGGATCTGCATGAAGGTA
Organism: Chroicocephalus ridibundus; assembly: GCF_963924245.1. Classification (NCBI taxonomy): domain Eukaryota; kingdom Metazoa; phylum Chordata; class Aves; order Charadriiformes; family Laridae; genus Chroicocephalus; species Chroicocephalus ridibundus. The sequence goes on from NC_086292.1 coordinate 10,626,437, forward strand.
AAGGTATATTTGCAGATGCCTTTCTGTGCCTCACAGTTGCATATAATTGAAATAATAGATATGCCAGCCACCATAATGACTTGTACTAAACTTTATAGTGACGTTAGTTTACTGGAATTACACTGAGTCACTTGGTCTTTTTTTTAACATGGGCCATAGTTACACATAGGAAAAGTGGGTAATCTGAGCACAGCTGTCTTAAATACGCAAAACCTTCACTCATTCAGACCTCTCTAAATGAGGATAGATGTAGAAGAGAAACAAGTTCTGGACAGGTTTGTTCTGAGGAATCTTATTTTCTCTTTAGATTGTTGTTTCTTTTATGAATCTGCATTTCAGTCTCCCACTTCTGATTTATTCTTTAGGCGTCCTGCTTCCGAAGGCACAGCTCTGGTACAAGGAAGTAGGCTGCCGAGTATCCAGGACTTCAAGTGGAGAGTGGACGTAGCTATATCCACAAGGTATAAAAGAGAAACATGCATGACCCTAGAAATTATTTTGCCCAAGATTAAACAGTCTTCTTGTGCTGCTTAAAAATATTAATGGTGTTAAAATGTATCTTCCTATTAGGGATTGGCATGTAGCGTTAAATGGTAAGTAAGATATGGAGGGGATTTTCTGAACAGTGTAGAAGTCAGGACTAAAGGCCTTTGTGATCATCCTGTCTGTGCCTGCAGTGGATACCTTCTTGCCGTCTGCCACAGCAAAGGCAGCTGGGGGATGGATCTTTGGCTAGACCCAGAAGGAAACAGAAACCAGCTGTCTGTGCTGTTCCTGGTCTTTGTCTAGTTCTAACCAAGATGGACCAGCATGAAAGAAATTGGAAGACGATCCAGTGTTTGTCAGTATTGCAAACTGTTAGCATGAGTGACTTCATATTGCATTCATGAATACCTGCACCTGAGGGAGAGTGCAGTCTCGTTGCTGCCATAGCTGAGAGGCCTGTGGGTAACTGGGGACAGTCTTCCTGAAATCAAGAAAAAAAGATTCCTAAGTTAAAATTGTAATGGCCACAAGTTACTAGTTCAGGTGACTCTCCGATGAGCAGTGCTGTAAGCACCGCACAGGTATCACTATGCAGAAAAAATCTGTACCTATAAGAGAGCAAAATGTACAGATAAACATCCTCAGGCACAATGCTTGCAAGCTGGAAGCAAATCCTATGATTTGTTTTCCAAACAACACAGGAGCAACAACACATTATCTTTTTCTGTTTTCCTTCCTCTTGTTTTCCTTTCCAGTCAACCTCCCCCCTGGGATTTCTTGTTTATCATCCAGCAACAGCCTCTGCAAAGAGGTATGGCTTCTGGCTGTAACGCCTGTCAGTACCTGAGCAGGCTTTGGCAACATCGGTTGATGGAAGCTGCTCAAAAATGACTCATTTCCCCTCTTTGGGTCATCAAATAAAATAACAACCCGCAAATTTAGGATGAAGACTGGAAGAGCTTGATTTCCCAAATGAGATGGCAGTTGAAAGTATGAAGGGTTGGAAAGCATTAATGCAACATGGTAAACTGACTTAGAAAACTGTGCATTATTACTAGCAGTACTTGGTCAGCTCTTATCCCTGTCACAGTTCCACTAAACTGATTATTATGTAAAATGACGCTCCTAAACTTGCAGTTACTAAACTATTAAAAAAATTTTTAGTCTCAATACTGAGGTAAATTGGACGGGACTCCTGTGTTCATGAGTTTCCAGCCAGCCAGGTACAGGACTCTGTGATTGAAATTATTCATGTTCTATGTAAAGCCTACATGAACATCTTAATTTGTTAATGTAAAATGCTGTACCCATCACACTGCTGATGTCTATTGTTGTAATACTAATAATGTAAATAATTTCAGTTCACTGGCCCGTGCACTTCAACCATCCATTCTAATGATGATGAAGCTTTCAGATGGGACAGCTCATCGCTTTGAAGTAAGTCTGATTGCTGTAATAAATAAAAAAGAAACCATTTGAAGTTCTTCTTAGAAAGTTGAAATACTATTTAAAATATTAAAGCTTTTGTAAACAGTGCATTATCATTGGTTGGTTTGCTTTGGAATCCTTCATGTTCAGGGTAGCTGCATGCAATATATAATGAAACGCCAACGAAACTAATTTCATACCTTGTTCCTACACACATTTTGCTGAAACCATTTGTTAGAAGAATATTAATTACTGAAAAGCACTATTGCATAATATCTGGTTTGATTAAAAAATACGGTTTTGTTATCAACTGTAACCTTCAGACCTGGTGGTGGCTCTTGAGGGCAGGAAAATTACTGGGGTAGTTCATATAATGCATGATACAATTCTAAACCTCCTACATTTCGTAAAGAATGGTAACATTCTCTTCTGTGGCAGAGGTAGTTTTATTCTCTTTTTCTTCAGTACAGTTCTTGCTGCCAGAAAGAAAGTAAACAAACTCTTTGCTTTTTACCTCAGAATTAGTCAGTGGCAGTATTTACGATACTGTACCTAAAGGCTTACCAGAAGATGGCATAAACTCTTCCATGTTTTTAACCTTTGAAAAGGAATGCTATTTGTTCTATAAATAACGTGGTGGTGCGTACAAGAATTCAGTGCACAGCAGGCATTCTTACATTTGAACTCTGTAAAGATTTTGGCTTCAGTTCATGTGTTAGTAGTCTGGAGGAAGCACCAAAGCATTGTGGGTTGAAAGAGGAGCACTGATTTTACTGTTACAAGGCTGCACAAGAAGGCAGCTGTTGAGGAAGGCACAAATTATATGCTACATTGAAAAGTGTTGAGGGTGTCACTTCACAGAAGATCAAATTCACCCTTCTGTGGACAGTCTAGCTGAGACCATCCTTTAGGCTCTGTTTAAGGTCTTCCATGGAACTTAAATGATGCCATGGACTTCAGGTTAACCCTTTACAACAGGGTAAGTTTCACTTATGAGAATAAAAACTAGTACTGTTTAGATTTGGGGCTTTATTTCGTGGCATATCACGTCAAGTCTTGGTGTTGGTGGCATTGTTCTTGGTTGTTTTGGTTTTGTTTTAGTTTTTCTTGTTGTAAGTCTGTGGAAGACCCTTTGCTGTTCTGCAGTGGAGATGTGTTGGTGTGCCTGTCCAGTATGTGCAGAAGTGCAGATATCTGATAGCAAACAATGTCCTTCTCTTAGAATCAGCTCTTTGCTGCTGCTGCTTAGATCTGAATGCCAAAGATCTGGCTATAAACCTGATTTCTGTATCTGATGAGTGGTCTTCCTGCAGTTAGTAGCTCTTTGGGATAAACCTATGTTTTGGTTCAAGGTACCATATGCAAGCAAATATAGTCTTCACCTCTTCAGTTTCCCTTCATTTGAACACATTGAGAATGTCCTGCTAACTAACAAGGCTTATATAGAGTGTTAAGTCCAGAAGGTGATTCCATTATGAACAGTTTTAGAATGTGTATGCCACAGGGAGAAGTTATACTGTTTGGTCTCTTGGATTTGGTTTGGTTTTTTAATTGCAGTGTGATTTCTGACAATGAAGAGGGTTTTTTTTAAAGCAATGGTAATTGCAGCATTTTGAGTCTTGTATGTATGTCAAAAGTGAAAAGGACATGATGCCTTTTTATGCATTTCTGATGCATATGGAAAATGCAAATCAGATGTTGGATTCCTCTCACATAATTGGTATCTGTGCTACAGTAGGCAGGATATGACAAGGGGTTCTGTTGAAAGAACTGTGTGTCTTCAATGTAGTCAAAGTAGCAGAGTAAATTCGACAGTGCAGCGCAGAGCAGCCTGGGACTAGCTAGGCTGCTGTTGGTACTCATGTGAGTACTTGCATTTGTGCACTGCTCCCAGTCTGTGCCTGTGCTCAGATATGGTTCTCTGTCTTAACAGATAATAGATTCCCATCCATTTGGCTTCTCAGGCTTGAAATGGTAAAGTCAAGTCCATTAGTCTCCTGCACAGTTGAAAATGTTTTGTATATTTAATCAAAATCTTTTGCCTTCCATGTATAGACAGTGCCTGGTCCTCTTTGCTCTTGAGATTGCTGCTAAGTCTCTTGCTTTGAGGCTCTATTCCTTTCTCCTGCAAGTCTGGACAAGGAGAATATCTGGAATTTGTTGCTTCAGAATTCTGTAGGCTCCACAACCTTCCATGTGTCTTTATCTTTCCTTCCAATGCATGACTCTCTTACTTCACTACCGCAGCCATCAGTTTACGCTCTGGAGTACTTCCTTTCTCACATCAGGCAGTATAGAAAATGTACTATGTAGCTGTTATTTCTGGGTTTTCCCACTCTGCTCTTCTTTTTCACCCAGATGATTTGGTTGAATTAACTGAATTTTATTAACCTCAAATCCTTTGTCTTAATTCTAAAAAAAAAAATAATTCTATTTTAAGAGAGATTGGGCTGACACTGGAATGTTCTATCCATAGGCATGCCCTACTCAAAGTTCCTAAGATGTTTCATGTTTTCTAACCTGAATATTCTATTTCAGGTGCCAGTTGCAAAGTTTCAAGAACTGAGATACAGCGTTGCCCTTATACTGAAGGAAATGAATGATTTGGAGAAAAGGAGCATACTGAAGATCCAGGACTGAACACTATAAAATTGGGAGTTTATAGAACCAGATCTGAAACCTTCAGCATGTTTTGTGAGTGGCAAAGCAGGGGACCATCATCACTTTGCCTGTCTGAACTGAAATGTAGCATTTGTGATGTCTGCTGTAAATATTTTTTTCAATTCAAGTGTTAAAAGCTTTTTTCATAAGACTAAGGAAAAACAAAAAATATATCCATGAAAAAGTATAACGCTGTTTGCGAGCATTGTTGCATGATTCATCAAAACATTTTTTAAATAACTGGCTTAATAGATGTAAGAGTCATTTATTTCTGATTATGATTCATCACTCTAATTATTTTTGAAAGCCTGCTACCGGAAGCCCTATCAATGTGTATCATAAGAAAGCTCTGCAATATCTCAAATAAAAAATAAAATAAAAACCCCTACATCTGTGCTCTAGTATGACAAACGCGAACTTGAGTTTTGCATAAGTAGAATTGCTGTCTGGCTTCTTACTAAAGTGACTGAGGTATAGCTGCAGCTATTTAAAGGCTAATTTTGGAAAAAATTGGAAGTCTGTGGATCAAGAAGTGCCGACTGAGCTTCCAGAACTAATCCATAGAATTGCAGAAGTGGAAAGGTGCAATCTAAGTCTTTATCTGGTTGATCAGAATAGGCTAAAATAGCAGTAATCTCGTAGATTTCTAACTGGAAATGCTTGCCTGTTGTTTCATGTATGTCCTATATGGCCGATGTGAATGCAATCATCGGACTTATTACTGGGCAGAAGCCTCTGGCACTGTGATGACAGCTAACAGAAGGCTGCAGTAACCTTGTAGAGCACTACAGCTATATACTTCTTAATAGTGCAAGTCAGATCCCAGGATGAAGAGGCTGCATACAGCGTCTGGGATGAAAGGCACAGGTATGAGGATATCCAAACCTCAGGTCAAGAAAACAGTTAAGCATAAGCTGAAGTTCCCTGAATGGGTCAGGCAGCCCCTGAATTGGTCAGGCAGTTGGATTTAGATGATTATTGTAGGTCCCTTCCGACTGAAATATTCTATTCTAAGTTACTCCTTTGCCCCGTGAGTAAACTTTGGAAGAACTCCCTTAACTTGAAGCATATGTTTTAAGTCTCGTTTAAACACACTGGGACCACAAGTATGTCCCTAAGAGTTTTGCCAAGAAGGGATGCATTCCTCAATCATTGCCTGAACAAGTGTTATCCCAGCAGCAAAGATGGAGGCTGCGAGCAACAACCCAAAGACAGGACAGGCTGTGGGCCCTAGAACTATAGAATTTTTCTGGCTGTCCAAAGTAGTTTAGAAAGCACATGCCCCTACCATAGTTAAGCATTGGCTTTTCTAGCTGCTTTCAGGGTTTCTACTTCAGTAGTACCATCCATGCTTCTCTCTCTCATTTTTTTTCATTGTAGAACTTGCCTTAATCTTCCTCACTCCCCACAGAAAACTACTGAAATCATGGATTCAGGAGGCCTTTTACACTCCCACAGATGTTTGTGTAGGAAAGGATGACTTGGCTCTTGGATTTTAAGAATCACAACATGCATAAAAAGACTTCGTTGTCATACTTTTTAAGAGGAGACTTGTTTGACAGCAGTCCATACCAATCTAAAGACAGCTAAATAGCTGTGGTCCAGAGAGCTTTTAAAGCCTGTGCAAGAATGTGTCCTGCAGTTTTAAATAAAACTATCAGCCATGATTTCAAACTGTTCAAAAGCTGCATGTTCCATTTGCTTCGTAGGCTACTCATCAATAACTTCCAAGTTTGATCCATACTGCATCTTAACTACTGTGTTAGGTCACACCAAAGCATATGAAGAGGAGTTGGCTCCTATCACTTCAAGTGGACTGTAGATTGCATTAATGTGATGTTTTCTTTTTGCTTTTACTTTGTGAAGCTTGTTCATCTTTCTGGAATGACATTATCACAAGCTGTGAAACAAAACGTACATTCTTCGGTTCCTTGTTATAACCTTGCCCTTCTGAATGTTTAGGTTTACATGGTTTCGACCTGGAAAGGTATTTCAACTGAGACTATAAGTGAAATCTTTTCAGACAAATGGAACACTGCATGGGTGTAAAATGACCTACTGCTTAAGATACTTGCAAAGGTTTGGGTTTTTGGTAAGAGTACCAAAGTACTACTGGTAAGAGTAGAAGAATCCATGTATACCTTTACCTTCTAGACAGAATATATTCATTCAGTTGTTCCCCTGTAACAGCAATTGCCCATGTTCTCCAGAAATAGAAAGGCTTCCAGACTGTTTTCTTCATGGTCTCTGCAAGAGGTGATGGACCTCTTAGTCTCAAGTTTGTCTTGCCACACATGAATCCAGGAGTCCACACATGAATTCCCACCCATAATCCAGGAGGAAGTAGTCAATGACCTGCTTCTGCACCTAGACGCACATAAGTCTATGGGGCCAGATGGGATTCACCCAAGAGTACTCAGGGAGCTGGCGGGAGAGCTCACCAAGCCTCTCTCCATAATTTTTCAACAATCTTGGTCAACAGGGCAGGTGCCAGATGACTGGAGGGTGGCTAATGTGACGCCCATCTACAAGAAGGGTCGGAAGGAGGATCTTCGGAACTACAGGCCTGTCAGCCTCACCTCGGTACCAGGAAAGATCATGGAGAGGATCATCTTGAGTGAGCTCTCACGGCCAGTGCAGGGCAGCCAAGGGATCAGGGCCAGCCAGCATGGGTTTAGGAAAGGGAGGTCCTGCTTAACCAACCTGATCTCTTTCTATGACCATGTGCCCTGCCTTCTGTATGCGGGGAAGGCTGTGGACGTTGTCTGTCTGGACTTTGGTAAGGCCTTTGACACCGTCCCCCACAGTATTCTCCTGGAGAAGCTGGTGAATCATGGCATAGACAAGTGTACTCTTCGCTGGGTAAAAAACTGGCTGGATGGCCGTGCCCAGAGAGTTGTGATTTATGGGGTGAAATCCTCTTGGCGGCTGGTCACCAATGGTGTCTCTCAGGGCTCAGTTTTGGGGCCAGTTTTGTTTGATATCTTTATCAATGATCTGGATGAGGGGATTGAGTGCACCCTCGGTAAGTTTGCAGATGACACCAAACTAGGTGGGAGTGTTGATCAGCTTGAGGGTAGGAAGGCTCTACAGAGGGACCTGGATAGGCTGGATCGATGGGCCAAGGCCAACTGTATGAGGTTTAATAAGGCCAAGTGCCGGGTGCTGCATTTTGGTCACAACAACCCCAAGCAACGCTACAGGCTTGGGGAAGAGTGGCTGGAAAGCTGCCCAGCAGAAAAGGACCTGGGGGTGCTGGTGGACGGGCAGCTTAACATGAGCCAGCCGTGTGCCCAGGTGGCCAAGAAGGCCAACAGCATTCTGGCTTGTATCAGGAACCGCGTGGCCAGCAGGAGCAGGGAAGTGATCGTGCCTCTGTACTCGGCACTGGTGAGGCCTCATCTCGAGTACTGTGGTCAGTTCTGGGCCCCTCTGTACAAGAGGGACATTGAAGTGCTGGAGCGTGTCCAGAGGAGAGCTACCAGGCTGGTGAGGGCTCTGGAGACCAGGGCATATGAGGAGAGGCTGAGGGAGCTGGGCATGTTTAGCTTGGAGAAGAGGAGGCTGAGGGGAGACCTCATTGCCCTCTACAACTGCCTGAAAGGAGGTTGTAGAGAGGTGGGTGTTGGCCTCTTCTCCCAGGTGAATAATGACAGGACCAGAGGAAATGGTCTGAAGTTGGAGCAGGGGAGGTTTAGATTAGCTATTAGGAAGAATTACTTTACTGAAAGAGTGGTCAGGCACTGGAACAGCCTGCCCAGGGAGGTGGTTGAGTCACCATCCCTAGAGGCATTTAAGAAACATCTAGATGTGGCACTTCAGGGCATGCTCTAGTGGCAGAGATTGTAGGGATTTTTGGTTTGGGTTTTTTTGGGGTGTGTATGGTTGGCCTCGATGATCTCAAAGGTCCTTTCCAACCATGAAGATTCCATGATTCTATGAAGCGGGAGTTTACTGTAATTGAAGTGTTCCTATGCACACTGAGGGGTACTTAAACACTTGGGATTTTCATTCTTCTATACTTAAGAGTGCATTTGGGCCTTCCTTCTAACAGATTATCTTTCCATTAAAACAGCAGTTGTCACAGAAATGGATAGTGGGAGAGGCTAGTTCCTCGGTTTTGACAAAGTATAAGCCTTCAAATTATTGTTGCATTTCTCAGAACTTCATGTTGAATTATATGTTAAATATTTGTTCAACACTGATATATCTTCTTACTTCACAATTAAAATACTCTGGAATTTGAATTCCACTGAATTTCTGACTGTAGCCCTTTCATTCCAATACAGAACAAAAGTAAGCTTCTAAGAATCTGTGTATGTCTGAACAGAAATGTTCAGAAACCCAAGTCACTCTAGGATTGGTTGTGCTTCAAGGACACACTGTAAATCCCCCTGTATTACGCGGTGAAAGATACGACTTGAACGGGATGCTCACTTTGACGGTCCCGAGGTCTTGCCAAGCTGATCACTAGTCGGTCATCAATTAGGAAGGTAGGAGGTTTGCATGGGAAGGGCACTGTTTTTTTTTCTTATTACACACATTCACGGATCAATAGGAAACATGCACCTTTCACAGGCTCTACTGATAGTTTTCCCTGAAAAACAAACCCCAGTGATCCAGTTGCTTTCTCTACTTGATGGTGCCGTGTGTTTACTTAAATTGGTTAATGTATTTGTGAATGTCTTAATTCTAGTGACTTTCTAACTATGGCACATGAACATAAATTTCTCCATTACACCTTTTATTTCATTTCATTTATAATATATGGAACATTATGCCTTTTCTTTCAAGATTAATGTGTCAAAACATATTTAAAATAGAACTTGATTGTTCTCCAATGCAAATCAGGTGTGTATAATAGCAGAGATGCCCAGTGCATGCAGGAGTAGTCACAGTAGGCAGAATGCAAAAGGAGAGTTAAGGATAGTTGCCAGGAGTCATTCAGAGATTCAGTGGCAAAATCACACAGAAGAACTCACATGTCTTCACTTCCTGAGCTCTAACCGTAAGTCAGCGCAGCTTCCTGATGTAATGATCACAACTCCCTCTTGGTTTTTGTTTTTTTTTAATTGGCTGAATCCCATGGGCCATCAGTCCAAATCTGTTCTTGCCTGTGGACTATTACAGTGTGTGCAGAGAACTTGAAAATAAAAAGCCATCTGTGGCTGTACTTGTTATGTGACTTTTCACATCCCTACTTCCAGTAGAGAAGGAGCTTTGTCAGCACGACTAGTAGGTCAGAATTTCAGACTTGGTTAGTTGTGTTTGAAAGGGGAAAGAAACATGTCGGTTGGTTGTTTTTGTGTGGTCTCAAAGTGTGATGCAGATTATTGCTCCAGAAGAGGGCTGAAGAATGTAGTCATGCTCTCATACTGCCTGTTACGCCATCCATTAAATGCTGGAAGAAGATCAGTATTGTGCTCATTGTCATTAAAAGGAAGAAATTAAACCTCCATTTGTAGAAAAATCATACAAAGGAGATGTGCTGTTGCAGAGTGAGTCACCTCCTAGCTTTAACTTCTTCTGTTTAAGTGCAGGATAAATCCGTTCTTGATCTCATGAACAATGCAGATAGGTAGGGGGTTGCTTTTTTTTTACTTTTTGCTTTTTCTTTTTTTGCTTTCTAATCAAGCACACCTCATGACCCACTGTTGCTCCAAATCCATGAATATATGTATGAATGTATGAAAACTCCATGCTTTCAGGATATGTTATATAAAAACACCCCAGCATATCTAGATTGAGCACGCACATTCAATTTACACAGCTGTTTTTGCTAAAACAGTCTTTGCAGAGACGGGCCTGATGTCAGAATGAAATATTTTGTAGTTGTTTGACTTCTAGTGAACAGTAAATTAGTATCTTGGCTTTAAAACATTTTGCCATTAGTGACTGTACAGCTCACTCTGTAGCTGTCACACCCCACAAAGTACTAACATTTACCAAACACCACACATACCAGGAACTAGCAGAGGCAGAGCCAGCTGGTTTCTCCCCTAAGAAGTCACAGAGTTGTTGCCCATAGGCCATCTGTGATAAGGTCTTAACTGTTTTCTGGCTGTGGATAAAGGTCTGTCTGTGTTCTGAACCCTCATAAGCATACAGCTTCCACCACGGGAGCAGTTCAGAAGGACAGCTGCCCTTTTCTCTTGAAATGTCTCAGCGACATCCCTGCTGGTGTAAGAGAATTCCCAGAAGTACATTTCACAGTGCTTTTTTGAGACTCATTTCAGTCCCAAGTGATCAGACTGTCAGCTAGCCCTGAGGATGCTTTCATACATTGTAAACAGAAACTGGAAGTTCCTTTCACAGCACAAATGCTGATTACATTTTCTATGATAATCTATTTCCATTCCCTATCTTGAATTCATCTGCTGCTAGAAACCTTCCCTTTATACCATGACTTATCTCTTTAAGTGTCTGATATGTAACTATGTAAATACCGGTGGCGTATCCCTGATAGGGAGATTGTCGTTGCATTGCTACTGGTAACCAGTGGTTATGTCACTTTCCCTCGCTTGAATAGGCTTTGACTCATGGTGGTTTTCAGGACAATGGTTATAAAATAACACACTGAGGGGTTGCCGAGACTATAGTTTTGCAATAGAGACAACTGTTGACCTCAAGGCTACAAGAAAACATTTTTTTTCTTTTTTTGTTAAGGCTTTTGTTCTTTTATAGTATGAGTTTTTCTTGCATGGAAGTTTGGAAAGAAGTCTATGTTAGCAAGCTTGAGTCTGGTGGGAAAACCCCACACTTCTGAGCACAAATGCTAATTCTTTCTAAGTGTTCTGAAGCATTGCTTGACTGAAATTTTAATTGCTTCAGTTATCCTACCTTTCTTCGAATTATTTGATGGCAGGATGTTCTATACTTTGGATTATTGTCTGACTTAAGTGATGGCAGGAAGAATTACTGAAACCAGTGGTTATTCAATTAACCTTTTTCTTTTTCTAATTAAAGGACTTGCTTGGGAACAACGGTTCAATGTTGAATTATTTTTTTTTCTAAGAGATTCAAGAGCCCTAGAGACAGGGGCCAAATTTTTTGGCAGGTGCAAAATGTCTTAGCATTGTAGGACTGAAAGACAATTGAAGGGTCTGATGGTTGGCTTCTGTTTCCAGGTATATATCTAACTTGCTGTATAAGCTTAAGGATTGCCTGCACATGGACACATAAACATCACAAAATTAGCCCTCATTGTTAACTTAAAGCGTATATTATTAAGAGCTGAGATCCAGAATTTAAGTGGCTTTAAATTAGTTTCTCACTTTAAATCTAAGTTCATCTGAACTTTCTCAAGCATCCTCTCTAAACACAGTCTTACAAAAGTCACGTTACCTTTCCTTTCTTCCATCTTTCGTCCTGTCCATTCAAACCCCATAGGCAGGGTTTGTCCCTTAATACCTGCTTAGCTTACACAGTCTAAGCTGGGGAGTCCAGACACTTCTGTAAGTAAGAAATGGGAAATTAATTCCTTCGTCCCCTCTCTTGAGCTTTGTGAGGAGGCCAATGGTATCAGTAATAGGATATCCTCAGAAATTTCAAATTCTGCAGTGGATTTTAAGACAGTGTGAAAAGTGCCCTATATTTTTCGAGTATTTGAAGATGTGTGCATATATATCATGGACATTTCTGGAAACTGTAACTGTAGGTCTGTGTAAAACTGCAAACAAACAACAACAAAAAAAAGCAGACAACTTCTTTTAAAACAACTGCTTCTATTCTATGCTAGCAGGGGTAATTTTCTCCCTAGAAACTGTTTAGCACAAACAGTTATACAACTAGTGCGATCCTTTCGTATAACAAAAATTGGTGGGAATGTGCAAATTGAAGTGGTCAACACAGCTGGTCTTAAATAAAACAAATATACATCATAAGGCATGTGCTTTTTTATCTAGAATCTGGCATGGACACATGGACAAGTGTATCTATGCAATATGCCACACCGCATGACAGAATAAACATGGCATTTTCCTTCCAATGTTCTGCTTTACTGGTTCTAAAAGCATGATTACCTGACATTAAAATAGCTTCACTACTACGTAGATTTGCTTAAAGAGAGTGACGGTTCTCGCAGGATATGGCATTCTCGTTTTCCAAAATCGCTTTGAACTGCTGTTCTTTTGTACTGCCGTAGGTACCAAAACACCAAGCCCGGGAGCGGAGTCGGTTTCTCACCGCGGTGTCCCTGCGGACCAGCGGGTCAAACCTAACTTTTCAAAGCGCGGCGTAACGGGGGCTGCCCGGCGGGACAAGGTTCCCGGCTGGGTGCCCTCCTCTGGCGCCCGGCTCGGCCAGACCCAACGGCAGCCGGGCTGTCGGGGCGGGAGGAGGGCGAGCACCGGCCGATTTCGGCTGCGCGTCTGTCAGACCTACCGAGCTGCTCCCGCGCCTGACGGGACCCTCACAGCGGTGCGGCGCGGCCTGTCTGCTGCTGACAGGACCGACCGGTGCTGACGGGAACGACCCCTCCTTGGGCCGGGCCGGGCTCGGACAGCCCACGGAGGCAGCGCCGGCTTCCCACCACCCTTGCGGGATGTGGGCTAGGGTTTGGGGCGGCGGTGCGGCCGAGCCGTCGGTCGGGTCCCCTCAGCGGACCGGGCCGGGGGCCGTTACCGTCGCGTTACAAAACCGCCTGGTTTTGTAACAACCTGCGGGCGCTGCCCAATGAGCGCCGCCGCCCGGCGTCACGTGCCCGCCTTTATATAAGCGGCGGCGGCGCGGGGCACTCCCGGCGCGGGGCGGCAGCAGCATGGGGTGGTGGGGCCGCGCCGCGCCCGCGCCCCCTCAGCCGCCGCTCCCCGGCGCCCCGCACCGCCCGCCCTGCTAGAGGTGCTGCCCGCCGCCGCCATGGGCTCCCACCTGCCGCCGCAGCAGCGTCCGGAGTCCCAGCTGGTGCTGCAGCTGGCGGCCGGGGCTCTGCAGGCGCAGAACTTGGAGCTGTCGGGCGGCGGCGGCCTGGGGCCCGAGTGGCAGGTGCTGCTCGGGCGGGCCGACGCGCTGGCCTACGGCGGGCGGCTGCACGAAGCCCTGCCGCTCTACCAGCTGGCGTCCCGGCACCAGCAGCTGCGGGCGGAGCAGCTGGAGAAGCTGGTGGAGTGCCTGGCGCAGAGTGTCCGGATCAAAGAGGGGCTGCCCGCCGCCGGGGGCGGCCCCCCGCAGCCCCGCGAGTGGGACGTCTTCAGGTGCCGCAAATGCCAGGGCTTCCTCTTCGAGCCCGTTTCCTTGCCTTGCGGACACACGTTCTGCAAAAAGTGCCTGGAGAGGGACCGGGCGGCCGGGTCCCGCTGCGTCCTGTGCAAGGAGGAGGGCGGCGCGGCGGCCGGGCAGCTCCTGCGGGTCAATGTCATCCTCAGCAACCTGCTGGCCAAGTGGTTCCCCTGCCAAGTGAAGGCTTCGCAGCTCAGGCACGAAGGGAACCTGCTCTACAAGGAGAAAAAGCTACAAGCCGCCCTGCAGAAGTACAACGAAGCGGTCAGCCTAGGTAACGGCTCCCCCCGCCCCGGCCCCCAGCGCCGCGGGGGACACAAGTTTCCACCGGCTGGGGCTCGCCGGCGCCTCTCGCCCCGCCGAGCCCCGGGGTCGGTCGAGGATGAGGTGTGCCGCGTCCGCGCTGCCGGGTGGGTTCCGCGGGGGAGCCCCGGGGAGGGGCAGGGTCCCCTTCGGCCCGCAGCGAAACTGGGTCAGGAGAGCGGCGGTTGCGTAAGGCGGAGCCCGCCGTCCGGCCCGGCTCCCCCCGGCCGTTGTGTAACCGGCGGGGCCCGGAGGGAGCGAGGCCGCAGGGCCCGGGGCAGCCCCGCCGCGCCCCGGGGAGGTGCGGGGTGTCCCCGCGGGAGCCGGGCCCGGGGCGGGCGGCTCCCCCCGCCCCATCGCCGGGAGCGCCCGCGGGGCCGCGCGGGGAAAAGTTCTGCTGCGGCCGTTTGGATCTAGTTTGAGGGGAAGCAGCTGCACGCAGTAAGTGGGAATTAAAGGCGAGGTGTTAACGGGTAAGAGTTTCGTTTACATGAAAGAGTATTCCCAACAAAAGAGCCTAGCCTTAATCCTGTACGCGTTATGTCTTGATGCACGCAGTGTGTGTCACTAGGAGATGGCTTCACCTGCGCTGCTGGAGCGTTACCCGATTCTCGTAGTTGTCGCTTGTTTTCCTCTGAGCTGTGGCACGAAAAGATCCTTATGTACCATTTAAAAACTTCGACACTAAAAAATTTTGAAACTCCTCCCTACAGTATGACAGCATTCCTCTTGCCACCTTAAATGTCTCCTGAATGTTTCTGTCAACCATCTGATTTTCAGTCAGGGCTGGTAATTTATTGTGTGAGCGTCTCAGCATTTATTTATGCAACGTTCTCTGCAGTTATGTAATACATAGCTGACACTTTGTCTGGAGTTGCCCAAAGAGGCTTCCAGATTTCAGTTAGTACATAGTTATTTAAAGACTGGATATTTTGTGGGTTTGTACAACTTGGAAGCACGAACATGTGGTTTTAAAAAACAAAATAATAAAAACCCAAAGGTAGAACGCTTATGTAACTAATTCTTAATTTATTCAACCCATTTTTCTGTTTCCTACAGCTCCAAATGACCACTTACTATACAGCAACCGGTCCCAGATTAACTCTACTTTGAAAGCTTGTGAAGATGCATTGCATGATGCAGAAACAGCATGCAGGCTGCAGCCATACTGGTTGAAAGTAAGTTCCAACTCCAGTTGTACTTTATTTTAAAACTTTGATAGTGCCCTGATAGAAAATGGTTAGAACGGTCCAACAGCTGTACCTGAGGGAGGCTTTAAGTCCTGTAACTTCCTGGAGTCCTGTGACCTATAGACATTTAACCATGATATTCTTGATCATCCTGGAGGATGAGCTAATGCTACTTTTTTGACCTGAATAAATCTCAAGTCCATGAACTCTCTCTAAAAATTGAGTGTAGTGCTTATATCATTCTGTAAAGACATAATGACTATTTTAGGAGACTAATGTAGAAGTAGATTTCTCCAAGATCAGTTGGGCTCAGTGCTGTGAGAATCATACTTGTTTGAGTTAGAGAATATCCTAATTCTGTCTGTAAGAGTTTTCAGGGCCATTGTGGTTAAAAAAAACCCCAGGCACTGCTGGTGTCTAAGTATGAGATGGTTATGGTGTTCCTCCCTGCTTAACTTTTTCCTTCTCTGGAAAGATCTTTTGTAATTTCATCTTGGTTTTATTGCATAGTCTCATGACAAAAGAGTAAAAGCTGCAACTGTGGATGTGTTTCACTGCAGGGTCACCTAAGGAAAGGACAAGCATTAGCTAATCTGGGGAAAACAGAAGAAGCTTTAAGAGAGTTTCTATTCTGCCTTGCTCTAGATACTGGGAACAAGACAGCCAAGTCTGAGGCACAAAAGGTGAGTTCCCCAAATCATTGTTTTTGATGGCCTTTCATAAAGGAGGATAGGAATTTTTCTTCTCTGTTCCCCTCTTTCTCTCTCATTACTGCAAAGAGCTGGGTGGAGAGATATATTCAGACTGTTGTTCAAACTTGAGTTATGTGTGTTGCTTACTCGAAGATAGGGAGGTAGCAAGAAAACGTACTTAGCAGGCACTATGTGGAAATGGTTATGGTGTTAGCATCAGCAAATTTGAAGTATAACTGAATTGTTAATGATGGCCACCCGCAGACTATTGTGATTCCCTACAGTCAAATTTCTAATCTGTTTCCTAGCTTGGCAATGTATTACTAATGACAGAGTGCAGAAGAGGGGGAGTTGCTATTGAATGTTGTATCAGGGCGTTGACTGGTAGAATGCAACACGCAGCACCCATCAAACTCCACTTGGGAGCAGCAGCTCTCTTCATACTGCCAGTCGTGCTGCACTGAGTATCAGTGTGTGAAGGAGGCGTGAAAGGAAGCAGTCAACAAAAGAACTGTTTTAAAATAGTTTTTAAAGGTTGCTATTAATGCTAAATAAGCAACAAAATAGATCTGTAGTGAGGTGGTTGTTTTTTTTTGGTAGCAGCGTGTGGATTCTTAAACGGCTTTTGTGAATACTGCTCTGTTTAGCACACCCCTCAAATCTGATTTCCTGTGAATCAGTATTTTGACATTTGACCATTTTTTCTGTTGTCGTAGCTAAAAGGCTCAGCATTGCAGTGATAGCTTATGGTAATAAAAATGCAATAGTTCTATTATCCTTGTATCGAATTTTATTTTATGGCAGTGCATTCATGCTTTTCTCCATCACTGGTGGGATGGGAACTTTTGGTGTTTGTGTGCTGTAATACATAAGGCTTTCTAAAAGCACAGCAGAATTCTTACACTATAGCATTGTTCATGAAGGTAACAGAGAGTATAACCTGGATGGCTGTAGTGCAATCAAATTTTTACCTTATTTTGTATATGGTTGATATTTCTATATCCTGTGAGTTTTTTGCAGCTGATATTTGAGAGTTTTGGTTGGTTGGTTTGTTATTTTTTTTCCAGTGGGTTCCATGCAGTCTTTCATTGTCATTGTGTCATGATTTGTTCTCATACTCATGGTGGGAGACTTACTGTGCACTAGAGCAAGAAAAACAGGAACAAATGAATATGTTTCTAAATTCAGACTCCAAATAGCCTTATCCAAGACACCTAATTTCTGAGCAGTGGGGTTCTGAGAAAAACTAGGCTTCTTATGACCAAGAGAATTACTCATGCACTCATCAGACACAGAGTTCATCCATGATGCAATAATCTACTGGGTCATTTCCAAGGCTGTTTGCATAACAATGACATACTACATTTTACCAAATTCTTTGGGTGCAGCTGTGATGTTCTGCTTGTATTAACTGTCTGTCCATGTTAGTTTTGACGTAGTGTGATCCTGTGGAATCCTTTTTGGCCTTAAAAACAAATCTTAGCTGTCATGTCGCTTCCTCAGGCATGAGCAGGATCACCTCACTACTGTGTTGAAATTAGTTTTTTGAAGTGTGAATCTTCCATTCAGCTCTGTTTCTTTCCTTCAATAATCATCTGATAAGCTATGCTGTACAGGTAGCTACAAGCTGCTACTTGAAACAGATTCACTTATTTCCTGATAGCAAATGAAGAAATGAATAGAAATACATTTTTTGTGTTCTCTCATAATTGAATTAAAAATGTCTACAGTTTACAATATCAGAGAAATTTACTTAACTGAACTTGGATTAAGCCTGTGAGATGAGTGCTTTCTGTACTAGTAAACTCCAGTGAAAGCTTCTGATGTGCAGCAAAAAACATATTTAAGAAAGATGTTAGTAGTTTCTGGCGTGCCCTGAACTGCGGGACAAAGAGGACAAAGACACGCATGTGTCACATCAGAGAACGGTTAATAACTTTATGGGCTTATTTAACTCTGAAAATGTGTCTTGCTGTCTGTTTGGCCTATATTGCATTAGCTCTTGCACTTCTTTTTGTTCTTACCTTAGTCTAAAGGGCTCTTTAATTGGTTTTAACAAAATCAAGGATGCTTCTTTGAGCTATTCCCTTACTTGCTTTTTCATATAGAGGTTCCAAGGAAGGAACTAAGCAGTGAAGTATTCTGTTTTATATCACAGCTTCTACTTAGTTTGTTTTCACTCATCCCGGGAAATGCTCAGGAACACTTACCCGATATCCTGCAGCTGTTGTCACATCACTCTAGATTAAAGGGGAATCTCCTAAATTCAGTGGGATCTGGAGGCACCAGCCATAATCTACAAAGGTTGCTCAAGGTAAAGATCAAGTCTGATGTGTGATTCTTAATTTGTTGTGTGTGTTACGTTCACATTGGGAAGCCTTCTCTCCTTTTCACCTCTGGGAGATAGGAGGATACATTTTCTCAGATTTTTACTGAGTTTCAGAAGATAAAAAAAAATGTTGATTTATTGAAGTCTATTTATCTGACTACTTTTTCTTTAATAGAAGTCCTCTGTTGTTGTTCTGATAAATTTTATGCCAGAATTGAGGGGGTTCTATTCCTGCAATTGTCTTTAGCTCTTCCAAGTTAGCTGGTAGTGGGAAAGGGAGTCTGAAGATTGGATTGAGATGCCCTCAAAAGCTGTGAAATGCTAAAATCTAAGGTTTCAGCTTGAACTGTAAGTGATGATGTCAGTGACAATCATCCTGCATTCAGATTCTGTACACTGCTTAGAGGGTATTGTAGAGCAACGTAAGATATATTAACTACTCCCTAAGTTTGGTTTCACAGCCATAGTTTTGTAAATGGCTGTAGAGGTTTACTTATGTTCATGTGTTTGCAAAGACTACTCTTGCTTCACTGAAACCTGAATTTTAAGGGTAGGTTTTGCATATATTGTATACGTAGAATGAAACTTCACTAGTCCTTACAAACGAAAATGGTAGGTTTTGAGCAGCCTTGTTGAGACTGGCAAGACCAATCAGTAACACTACCTTCTGGAAAGGCTATTAGGATATTCTGACAAGAAATCCTTTTGTATGACCCTTTCATGAAGTCATTGGAGGGAAAGTTCACTCATCTTTCTGCACGATACACATCACCGCAGCTCCTGACCACAATCCATAGTATCTGCTTTCAGGTTCATCTGGGGAGTTGATGTGACAAGCTGATAGGTGATGTCCTGTGTAATGGCTGCTCACAGGTTGTTCTGTAGCCATAATGGGATAAAGACTGATCACTTTATCCTTTGTGAAAGAAATCTGTCTTGCTAAAGGAAGCTATGTGCATTTTCTGTTGTAAATTTTGTGTGTTTATACTGCTTCCTTAAAATAAACTTGCATTCTTTTGTTTGTTTTGATGGCTGATACCATCAGTATAATATAAACAATGTGCATTTTTCCATAGGTGAATTGATAACATTATATTTAACCTGAGATCTTGCCACATTTCTGCCTGATTCAAGTTTCTTGACCAAGCTATAAAGCCACACATAAGGGCTGAAAATATTCAGTGCCATGGTGGGGCTGGGGAAGCCGAGGAGGGGGGAAATAGTTTTGGTTTTTATTAAAATCAGGCCCTGACATAGCAATTCTCAAACTGTTCCTTCTTGACCTACTAAGTCCTTCCCAGTGACCCATAATATTAAAGACTTGTGACAGGTTTGGGTTTTTTTCTTTACCAAATTGTTGGAAGATCGGTCTAATGTCAGTCCTCTCTTCACACAGGTAAATGTGGAACAGAAAAAGGGCTTTCCTATTCAAGAGGAACCAAACGTAACTTCTGGTAGTTTGAGAAAATCTATACAAATTACAGAGAGCAAAAAGGACTGCTCAGAGGAGGAGAACAAACTCACCTCCCTGCCAGAGTCTATGTTTCTCATTTCTGAGAAGTGCAGCCTCCTGAAAAGGAAGTGCTGCCCAGAGGAGATGCGAAATGCTGAGGTACCCTGCAAACTGATGAAGAAAGGTATGTTTAATTACGCACAGGGTAAGTTCCATGGCATACAATCAGTGGAAGTTTTGTCATTTTGTTTTTATAAAGTTTAGAGGAAAAGGGACCAAATTACACTTTGGCTTTTATATTTTCTCTTTAGCCTAATCAGGACACAATGTGGAATCTTTTTTGTATGTGTTTTTTAAAAAAAAAAAAAGGTCTAAAAAGGGGGCTAAGAAGGTTGGGTCAAATGCTTGTTTATCAGCAGTGCTCTGAATCTTTTAAGGAACATCAGTGTTGTGCAGAGATCAATTAAAGTTTGTTTAAAAGAACAAATTCTGTTTGTTCATGATATCTGGCCTTGTTTTCATGCTGTGGGATGTATTTACAATGGTATGACAGAAGAATTTGTCTCACTTCAGACTTCCAATGCTGATAAAAAATGTTTTGGCATTAATTGTTAATGCAAGGCAAAATTCAACCCTCTGTCAGTGGGTATAATGTCACCAAAATTAAGGGGAGGTATGCTGATTTGTGCCAAGGCTGAATTTGATGCTTTGCATAGAAATTATTGTAATGATGCTTAATGGTTCAGTAACTTGCAAGTATATACAATACACATTTAAATATCAGATGCTGCTTGTAGATACGTGGAATAACATTGTGTTTACATAGTTCTGTTCAGTGACATTATAATATGGTTTTTGTTATTGATAGATACAGTTGATACTAAGGGAAACAGTACTGGACAACATATTCCATTTGAATTTGTGGATCCATCAGATTTGGACTGCTCCCTCTGTATGAGGTATTCACTGTTTTCTCATGTATGTCTTTACCTTTTTAGCTGTATATCTTTCCCTTTTATGACCTAGAGATTTTCTAGCTTACTTGGTACCTGTTTTTTCTCTCTGACTTGAAATTAGTTTGTCTTATAATTGTTACTCCAGTGACGCATTTGTGGACCTTTGGTTTGAATGCTGTTGATGAATAGGAACTCTTTGATCTGCTTTAGGTTAGTGATTGTTTGGGAAAGGGCACGTAAGGTCATGTGAGGGTTAAGCGTGTTAGTGAGGGTGTCTGGAAGACTTCCTCTCACCGCTTATACACGCCTACCCACTGACACACATGGTGCACAAATCCACAGTTTGTCCTTTGGAATTTGTAGAGCTGTGTATGATGTTATATAATGCACAAAATAGCTGAAGAGACCACATCCAATGAATATTCCAAGTTTACATAAAAAATACCATGGTGCTGCTATTGCAATAGGAGAATCTTGCAAGCAGTCAGGAGCATGTTTTTCCTCTATTCCTTAAAAGATGTGTTCCTTAGTTTACTAAGGCCATGATTCCGTTTGTTTGATCTCTTCTAGTTAAACAACAGCTATTCTTGGGGATAGCCATGACTTGATAAAACCATTAGTTGTCATCCACTACATCTATTTTGCTACTTGTTTTGTAAAAAGCATTTTAACTTTGGCAAATAATACATGTGGGGTTTTGTCACTGACTTAGAAGGAAATACGGGGAAGGTGTTTCACAGGGGTCTTGACCTCTGCAGTGAGTGTTGCTTAGGTTTGTCTTTAATTACCCAAATTTATTGATAATGCGTGTTGGGGTTAGTTTTGCACTATATTTTAAATTCTTAGATAGCAAATAGACTCTTCATGCATTTATTTCTGAAGGCCTGTGCTTTGAGAAATATGGATTTGCTTTGTTTTGTTGTTTGTGTGTGGCGGGGGGGGGGCTTCAATTTATTTCAGACAAACTGAAACCTTTGGGGGAACAATTGCTGTGTTTTGATTTGCTTGTGCTTGAATGATTCAGATCTGCTCCCTCTCCCTTTGTCTGCCTACAGCTGAAATGTGCTCCAAAAATTTATACATCTGTTAAAACACTTGATACTGCTAAGAGCAAAACTTTCCTCTAACAGAAAGCCACACAGTTAGTCTTAGCTGGTTTTAATGAGTCTGTATGTTTATGGTCGTTATGTCCACAAAGCACTTTTCAGATGTCTTTAATAAAATTAATTAGCTGTACTTCATCATCCTTTATGTTAAATCAGAAACAGCCAGACTACAATGCATTTGTAAAGGAATTAGCTCAAGGATTGCTGATTCCCTGACAGGATAGAGGATGGTGATGCTGATCTTGTAATTGCAATCACAACCACAGGCCTTGCATCTAGAAGGATGTCAGCTTTGTAATGTCACTGCAACAATGAAGGCTTGTGCTAAGGGAAGATGTCATGAGATTTTTTCTTGCTGTTAATGAAGATTGATTATAATTATTTCCTGCTATGTTCTTCAGAAGTATTTTAGGGATTTGGATCCTGAGATACTTTGGACTAATTACCTAGTAACCTACTGACCTGCTCACAATTAACTGCAGGAGCTGTTATTAACCTATTTGTCTGATGGAGCGGCCAAAATGTTATTGATCTCCAGCAGCAAGCAGAAGATAAAAAGTAATAGTCAAAGCATTACTCGGCTGGAGTGAATATTTAGCTTCTGCTGTTACAATAGCTTAAAATGATGTAATGAGAAATCCTGGTGTGTAGTGTTTCCTTCTGCAAGTCATGAGGCTTGGTCCAGGTTCCCTTACGAGTCGTTAGGAAAAAAGCTGCCACTGGCTTTCATGAGAGCTAGAGCAGAATCATGCATTTTAACAGGGATTTCTTGTCTTCATGCTAACATTTCAAATCAAGTCAGTCACTACTAAATAATTATGTATTTAATTTACGTATGCAAAACAGTACTTACTGAAACATTGTAGAATTTGGTATTTTATGTTGTTTAATGCAGTAAGGTAGCCTTGGTGCAGTGAGGTTTCTGTTCATGAAACAATTAACAAGGCTTTTCAATTATACAGTCAAGTTGCAATAAGATAGGTGTGGTATTTTAGATACTACTTCATATGTTCCCTTGCTTAAATGTCAATATTTATAGTAACTAGTGACATTTAATAAACTGGCTATGGCAATCTTTTTAAGAGCCAATTATGTTCTTAAATACACTCATCTTGTTAAAGATGCTAATAAATGTAGGTTTACATATTTATAATTTCCACATGTAGAATAGAACTTAGTGTACTGTTTTGATAAAACGTAATATTTTAAAGTAAACTTATTAATTTACTTGAATTATAATTAAACTAATACTTGAGACTTTAAAAATGCTTAGACTGTGTGTTGTAAAATATAGTATACCCCAACAACTTAATTTCTAGTTCTGAATTTTTTCTATTAAACAAAAAAACCAACCTACCTCCATATTATTTGCATCTCCTTAAGGCACTTACAGCAAGGAAACATCACTTTGCAATATCACATAATCAGAATAAGTAAAAAAAAAAAAAAAACCTAAATGAAAATGTGTCACAGAGGTACTTGAAATGGGTAAAGATTAGATACCATGATACTTTGAAGACTTGGCCTTATGTATTTAAATATTTTTCTAGATGAAACATGAATCTAATGCCACTCATTTTCCAGAAAAGCAGTTGTCTGAAGGTTAAAAACTGTCTATTCCAACAAAACTGCTTTTCAAGTCCACATTAAGAGTTGGCAATAGCAGTTTATTGCAAATACTTATGTGGGCTATTACTGCAAATAGCTATTTTGTGCTTAGCTTGTACAAGTAATCACATGATTTCCACAGTAATAGTTGTGCAAGTATTGCTCAGTTTCATTAGAAAAAGTCAAATGGTCCAACTTCTGCTTGTATTTATCACTCACATAGAGGAAAATTAAATCCTGGCTTGTTGGAAGTTTATGACAATATTCTCTCTCACATTCACTGAAATCAGGGTTCATGGGCTGCCTTTCACATTAGCTGGCAATAAGAAAGCTTGTAAGCTAAATAAATACAACAGTTGGCTGAAGAAATTAAAAGCAAGGAAAAACTTTATCCCTGGAGTAGTCAGTAGTTAAATTAGCAAATTAATACAGCTTTTTTTTGGTAGCAGCTTTTTCTTTTACTTTGGTACACGATATTGTTGTCTTTTTGGTTTTGGATTTTGCAATCCAGGCTCTTCTATGAACCTGTCACGACACCTTGTGGACACACCTTCTGCCTCAAATGTCTTGAGAGATGCCTGGATCACAACCCAAAATGTCCCCTGTGCAAGGAAGGACTCTCAGAGGTAATGATGCTTGGATTTTCTCAGCATAAATTCAAGGGCACAAGATAGGATCAAGTAGCACCTTCAGAAACCTTTTGATATTTCCCAACTCAAAAGAAATACTTTGTAACTTAAGAATGTACTTTTAAAATGCTCTTGTTACTTAAGAAAGCTTGGATAGTCTCCTCTGTTCAAACCTTAGGGCCAGACCCGTATTTAGAAAATCCGTAGGTGATTTTACTTGCCAGATTTCCCAAGGTAATGCCCGTAACATAGGGAATAGTTCAATAAACAGCTCTTCAGTAGCAGCACAAGCTTAAAAGATCACTTTGATTTGCTGTAGACATAAGAAAATGGAGGTAATGGATGACTCGCCTTGTTCACAGGCACCATACACTTTGAAATGCTAGACACTATCTATAACTGCTTGTGTGTGTTTTTACTGCAGTGTTTGGCTATGAGGAAATACTGCAAAACAGTACTAATGGAGGAGTTAATAGCTAGGTATCTTCCAGAGGAACTCACCGAAAGACGAAAGATTTATGAAGAGGAAATAGCAGAGCTTTCCAAGTATGTAATCCATTTATGTAAAATCCAATCTTTAATACTCCTGCCGTTAGCTGATGAGTGGCTCCTGCTCCTGTGGAACACAAGCTAAGATGCTGACAAAGGAGCTTTTTTTCTTGGTATCATGTAATTTCAAAGAGAACAGGGCCCAGGTGAAATTGTGCTTTGAGTTAGCATAAAAACTGGATACTGTGCTAAACAACAAACAAGTAAAAGAAATGCAGAAGGCTGCTTTATAAACAAAGTATACAGCAACGTGGGTGCTTTCGGTGGCCCTCCATGAAAGCCACAGAGTGAGACAATAGGTGGAAGTAGTCTCACAGGCTGGGGGTGTGAATGTACTGGGTAGGGAAGAAATGGGATTAAGGAAAATAAGGTAAATAAAAGCAATAATAGAGATGCATTAATGTTCTCAGTAGTAAAACCAGAAAGCATAATTAAATTGTTCTGCTACTAAGTGGTATATCACTTTCCATAATATGTAATCAATTGAGGGGAAAAATAATTTTAGTTTTTAATTACTCCATTAAGAATTTTATTCTAAAGATGTTATAATTTCTATTTAAAGATATCATAATTTTAAAGAATATTTTATTGCATAAAATGTATTTTATACTTTGTCAGTAGTTTAGTAAAATGTCATATCTGATTTGTCCTTTCTTTCTTACAGCCTAAATAAGAATGTTCCTATATTTGTCTGCACAATGGCCTATCCTACAGTCCCATGCCCCTTGCACATTTTTGAGCCATGTTATCGCCTGATGATTCGAAGGTGTATGGAGACTGGCACCAAACAATTTGGGATGTGCATCAGTGACCCTGTAAAGGGGTGAGTGAGCAGCAGGCTCGGGCCATGTGATGTACCCCACTTAGTCTGGAGCAAGTCTCTTTGGATAGGTGCAGAAAGGTCCATGGCTGTAATAGCTGCGAGCTATTTCTCTAATGTCTCTAATTTCCAGTAGAGAAAGCTTCTTCCCAATCATGACGGTTAAAGACATTGAGAAGACTGAAGTTTCTCTCTTGAGCACTTAGATTCTGACTAATATGACTGCCCATTTTTCTTGAAACACACGTAGCTCGTGTGTGTTACATGAAGTTGAGCTATAGACCTCCTGTAATACATGAAAAGGTTTTTGTATTGTTTTGAAATCTGTTGAATGCTTTAGCAAGAGAATTCAAATTGAAATGGCAGTAAGGTGTGTTGGTGGGTTTAGTTTGTTAAATTCCAAAAAGCATGGCTAAGCTTTTGGGATATATTTACATCCTCGCTGTTCTTAATATAGTGGAGGCTGCAGAGGTACAACAGGACCTTCATAAGGACTGGCTGAACACTTACATTGAGCCATTTACAGTCAGTCTAAGGTAATTAGACCTTAATGTCTGTCTCTGTATTTAGCTTTCCTCCCTCGTTTTTGTGATGTATACCTACAGGGTATGTATACACCATAAAAAGTATGCTGTACACAAAATACACACCTACAAAGTAAAATTTGCTGAAATGGTGGAAAAACTTTTTTCTTTATAGATTTGATAGTCCTTCCATAATTCTAATACTCTGAATTGCACTTGTTCTTTTGTAAAAATTAACTGAACATATTAGGAATATGGACAAAGTGTGCTTCTGAGCTGTGTAACTTTGTTTCATAAGATGTTCCCTGTATTCCAAAACATGCAGCTAGTGTTAATCAGATTAGACAGCCTGAATCTTCCTGATAGCTTTGAAAACAATTGTGGAATAATTTGAACTACAGCAGGTCAGTACTATGAACAATAGAAATGAGCTGACGCTGGTAAATACCTTTGTGGTAGGGACTGGCTGTATGGCAGTTTTGTGGAACTAAGGGTGGAGAGAATAAGACTTGTTTGCTTGCTTTTGTTCTGATTTCAATAGGTTTGCAGATTATGGCTGCATTCTGGAGATAAGAAACGTTGAATTCTTTGCTGATGGTCGCTCTGTTGTAGACAGCATCGGCAAGAGGAGATTTAAGGTGATACAGCACAGCCAGCGCGATGGCTATAATACAGCAGATATTGAGTACATTGAGGATCAAAAGGTAAAATTAGAAATATTTCATTTAAACTGTATTACATGTGAAATTCTAAGCACATGTGCTTTCAGTGAGTTGGTTTTTTTGTAAAACAGTTTATAGTAAAACAAATTTGTGGTATTTACTAACTGCTCATGGTTAAAGGTGGGAAACATAATAGTTACCACAAACATGCACGCACACTTCTCATATACCGAAGAATGTTTTTCCTAGAGGTTTTTAGCAGAAGACAAAACTAAGTGAATCTTGCCAGTCTTCTGGACAGAATAACTGCAGTTTATAAGGGGGGGAAGGAGGAGGGTGGGGGCGGAGTGAGAAGCCTACCTCCCTTTGCATGGAAACCACTTAGAAAACTCCCATTCAGGTAAGAAGGAGGAGGATTGGGTCCACTACATCTTCAAAATTATTTACATTAATTCATATTAAAAAAAATATATATGTACACAGTCAAAGTATTTTGTGTGATGTATGAGCTTTTGGTATACAATGGGAAGACAAAATGTCTACTCTGAGGTGCTGATAATAATTAAAAAAAGCTTTGCATGATCTTTTCTGTTTTGTATGATGCTTATGAAAGGGTTTGTTCATGTAGTAATCTAGAAAGTGCTTGTTCTGCAAATAGGTATCTTTTGGTTTAGAATATAGGGTAAGAAAGTGAAGGATCTGATAGATGGGGGAGGAGAGGAGCAGGATGGGGGGGACACCAAACTAGCTTTCAGGATTTATCCCAGAACTCTCTTGGCATGCTTATATTTCTTTTTCTTTCCCCTATCCACTTAGAAAATCCTAAAAATTGTTGTGCCTTCCCCAACATGCAGACTTAACTAAAAGTAACCTTCCCCCTTTCTTTACTTATTTCAGGTGCAAGGACAAGAGTATGCTGCATTACTTGTTCTCCACGATTCTGTCTATGATCAGGCATATATGTGGTTTAACTCCCTCAAGCAAGCACTCAAAAGTCGAATTCTCAGTCATTTTGGTCCAATGCCAGCTAAGGATCCTGACCCACAGGTAGCCAGAATCAGTGGCTTACATAACTTTCAGAGACAGAAATAGCAGGGATATCCGATAAGCTGGGAGGTATTGTGTTTTAAGATGAAAATATGAATACTCGTCACTTTATCCTGCATAAGCGAAGTGTCTAAGTTATGTTGCCATACACCAGTGGTTGCACAGTTGCGAACAAAAAGCTCATATTTAATGTTGGTAACTTCCTGAGACTGTATTACAGGAGACTTAAATGCCTTTTTGCCTACTCCCCCAATTAAATGACTGAGAGAAAATAGACAAAAGGAAACTTGGTAGTCTTGTTCAAGGACCACAAATGGTAGGGATCCTAAAATAACAGAAACTAAATAGGAAGTAGGGTCTTAAATATGAAGAAGGGAGGAGGGAATCCCAAAGAACAGGGTCAATAATAACAAGGGAACAAAATACATTAACAAAAAAAAAAACCACAACCAAAAAACAAACTAGAAGGCGCAAACCCTATTTTTAGGGTTTCCTATTTTTAGGAAGGGTGCAACTTGCTTGTAATTTGTTTGAAGCCAACCTTTTATCACAAGCCATTAGGTTGGCAATGAAATGACCTGCTTGCTAGATTGCTACCAAAATACTGTGTTTTCAAAGCTAAATTTTCAAAAACAAGATCTTACTGTCTATATGTATCCTAACTTCTATTTTTTTTTTGTTCCCCTTACTGCAGGCTAACCCTAACGGGCCAGCCTGGTGCTGGTGGGTCCTAGCTGTCCTTCCACTTGAGAACAGAGCTCAGCTCCCTTTCCTTGCCATGAAATCCCTCAAAGACCGCTTGAATGGCATCAGACGTGTCCTTACATTCATGTCTCGTACAAGATCACGGTGATGGTGAGAAGGAGAGCTGTGAAGTCTCCCACAGTACTTGACTGTAGACTGTCTCTTGTAACTTCATCTAACTGCAATAATGTCTTACAGATTTGAGTGTCAGGATGTTCCAAGCCTGAATTTCAAAGAAAATGAGTTATAAAGAGCAAGGGATGCTTATGGATACTTCAATAGTTTCCATTTGGAACTCTGAGATGATTATTCAATCACTGCACTGCTAAATTAATAACAAAATGTGACAGAACAAAAAGTGATCTTGTTTGCCATAAACCTTTTAAAAAGCTTAAGGGTTTTTTAATTTATTTTATTTTTATTTTTTTAGTGGATAAAAGATAAACTGTGCAGTTTAATGTGAAGCAGAAATAATAATGTTAATGCATTATTTCAGTGAACTGCAAAGTCTTTTATTCCAAATGGTTCAGGTTTTATATAGCATTGTGTAAAATAATGTTCACAACTTCCGTTTGATAATTTATTTTTGCACTATGATTTTTTGTTTCAAAATGTATATTATTTACGTGTTCATTCTCTAAAGGAAAGTGAGCTGCTCTATTTATTTATAGTGTTTTTACCCTATATTTATGACTGGGGCAAAATGATGATTC
The DNA here is from genome assembly GCF_963924245.1 of Chroicocephalus ridibundus. Lineage (NCBI taxonomy): Eukaryota > Metazoa > Chordata > Aves > Charadriiformes > Laridae > Chroicocephalus > Chroicocephalus ridibundus. The sequence goes on from NC_086292.1 coordinate 10,655,553, forward strand.
TAGCAGTGCACAAGCAACTGCGTTCATAATTTTTCAGATACTTGTGTTCAAATACTTTGAATGTTTTTCTACTTATTCCCAGTTCTACTATAGCCTAAGAAGGATTATTTTTTTTTTCCCCCCCATGAAACAGCCTGCTGTGAAGTCTTTGAATACACAGATAATGTCTGAGATGATTCAAGCACAGTTGTTGGAGCTTGATCCTATGTTTGCAACTAGGTTCCTGGTATCACAAAACAGTCAAGCACATGCTTAACCTTAAGCTTGAGTGTTTAAGTGCTTGGGTAAATTCAAGTATTGATCAGTTGATGTCAGTGGGAATTGGCCATAGTGGTGACAGAAGGCTCTATCAAACCAGGACAATTCCCTAATTTTTCAAAGAACAGAGAATAACTTGGAGTTGAATTTATTTCTGAACTGTCTTGCAAGAATGGATAACAGCTGCAAACAACTGTGAAGAAAGAGCCACAATATAGGAGAAGTGGCTTCTCCTAAAGAAAACTGGAAATATTGGTATAATTTCGTTGTAGGTTATGACATAGACTTTTTTTTCATCAACTCTTGTTGCTGTTAAGATCAGTTTTCATTGTTTGGTGGGATTTGGCTTTGGAGTGTGTGTATGTGGGGGGGAGGGAGGGAGTTACTTTGAACTGTAGGACTCAGAGGGCAGTTTGTGTCACATGTAATAAATGCTATTTATTTCACCCCAATCTTCAGGTTTCTGTTAGCTTCAAATCTCTACCCAGCCATTGCATTTCTCTTAAGAGATTGGGTAGTGTTGCTAATAGTTAACACCCAAGGAAAACAAGTGAATTTTAGTGTGATTATTTCTACCTGTAAAGAAGGTAAAAATAGGGCAGAAATGAGAATAGGAAGTATCTTGGTTTTGAGGTGTCTTTTTTCTTTTAAAATCAACAGTTCATATACTTGTTTTACTGCTTTTACTGCTTTCAGTGTACCACTTTCTGGGACTGATCTTGCCTCCATCTTACTTTGACTTTCACTGATTTCAATGTAAGCAGAACTGGGCCTTTTATTCTAAGCTACTGTTTTCTTTTTGGTGGCAAAAAATAGATCGAATTGAGTATGTTATGGAATGCTACAAACCTCTGTTATTTTTACCCAGGGCAGCACTCTTTGTCATTCCATGCCTTTATGAAAAAATGCAGTAGAACTTAATTTCAATTTTCCATATGTTTTTTCATTATCATCTCATCAGAAATATTTATTAGTTAAAAGTAATTTCCATACTGTTAGGTTTCGATAAAACTACTTTTGTTTCCCCTCTTGTTAAATTCTATAGAACTTTTCCATAAGGGTACCAAAGAAACGAATGGAAGACAAAGTTGTTTCAACCTTGTGATGTAAATGGAATACATATCCCATGTTTGCATTGAGCTACTCTAGAAATGCTACAACTTATTTCCTTACTGCTAGATTGCTGCACTTCTTCCATAGGTGGTACTTTACATGCTTTTCTGTAACCAATGTATAGAAATACATACATGTTCTGAACAATTAACAAGTGTATGGTGGCTGACACCTGCTATGGCATTTGTCTTCATAAGTCAAAAATGAAGTGATTTCTACGTGTTCGGAAGTGAAGCTGCATTAAATGCAATTCTTCCCTAAACCATTATGTATTATTGCAAACATAAGGGGCCCATTGCTCCCACAGAAAAAAGCTGCCACTTTGTTACTCTTACCTGTGAGAAAAGGACCTTAAATATCTATTTTAAACTGTTTTCTCAATGATGTCACTGTTATTTTATCCTGCATGCTATGCCTTCTGTGTACTCATATTCTCCCTATTTTGTTGATTTAGAAATTGGCATGGAAAGAATCCTTAATTTTTAAAAGTGAAAATATTGTCTTTTCTATTAGCCCTGAGTAAAGCTGCCAGGATTTCCTAAGCAGAAACTTGTGTACATGCCCCATATCACAAAGACCCAGTGCATTTGTTGCAACATGGAAACACTGGACCTACTGCATGTAATGCATATGCACAACAAATCAAACGCATCAAGAAAATTCATCTATACATGTCCAGTAGCATTCTGTCTGGGACCGCTCTATGGCCACACATCCTAGATTAATGGCTAAAGTCTGCAAGTTCCATCAGAAGAAAGAAAAATATTGAAAAACAGATTTGTTAGGGAACACAAACCTGCCCAGAAAAAGCTGGACAAGGAGTAGCCTTAGCCTTCATGAGTTGAGATGGTAAAGTTTCAGTAATGAGGTTTAAAAACAAAAATATCTTCTAGTTATGCCCCAGCCTTCCTGATTTTCTTTTCAGTTGTATTAATCAGTACAAGGACATAAATGCAACATTTATTATAGGCATGAATAAACAGCTGAACAGATTTAAAAATACCTTCATTTTAATTACAGAAACAGTACTGATCAGATAAAATACTAATTGGGGGAGGATTTTATTTAAGCTTCTCACATTTTACTAGACCCCAAACCCAGTGCCATAAGCCAGTCTTGCTCATCTGTTAAAAAAAAAAAAATCATGATTCAAACTTATATTTCCTGTGTGGCCAGAAGTATTGATTAATCTTTGTTGTGAGGGCATAAGTGATGCATAGGCTTCTTGCTAGTTCTTTAGAACTAGCAAGAAATAATGGAAATAAGAACTTAATTTCCATTGACCCTAGATCACTGACGTAAAATTACCAAAATCAATAGAATTTTTTATTTCCAAGGAAATGTGATCAGTACACTGTTTAAAAAAAAAAAAAAAAAAGAGGGGGAGAATACAAAAAGCAAGTGTTTTGTAATGGGGGTGGGGAGGGAACCAAGAATAGATCAAACTACGGCTGAGTAAGTGCCAGTCTCCTGGGCTATATCACCTGAACATCTCCAGAGACTTCTTGAATGTTTTAGACCTGCATTTGTAAGATACAGTTTAGTTAATCTGAAATCTCTGCACTTTTCTGCAAAATAAATATTTAACAAAATACATTAAAAAAAATAACAAAGACTGGCTGTATCACCTTTCCAAATCCCTGTACGTTTATATTATGTGGTTTCTAATTAAAAACAGTCAGAAGTTTTCTGCAGGAAGTAATACTCATTTTTCATTCTCATATATAGACAGAGTTATGACACTCAAAATAACTTTGCTTTGTCTTATATGCTCCTTTGTCTAGCAATAACTTAAGGGGATATGTTTCCATGAGAGTAGCTGGGATCTTGGCTAGCTTGACTTGGTTAAAAGCAAACCTGAGACAGGACTGGATTAATCAGGAAAAATCATGAAACCTGACAGTGATCTCAGACACAGTTGTGGAAAGTAGTTCAGTAGTTTTAATAACAAAATGATAAAATGGTGTGATAGGCCATTATTATGCTAAGTCCTAAGCGACATTCGGGTTTTAGTTGTAAAAGTTCCTTTTTTTTAATTTTTTTTTTTTTAATTTTAAATGCTGATATCTGATCTTCCATTACCTTGTAGCAATAAGAGATACCAGCTGTCGTACTGCGTGGCTGACCTATTGCTTGGCTTATCCTTCTGTCCTGTGTGACTACTTACTATCCGAACACCTCAACCATGGATTTCTTAATCCAAAGATTATTTTAATCTTAAAAAAAAAAAAAAAAACCAAACAAAAAAACCCCATATGGATTTGGATGTGGCAGGTCTGGCTTCATCTGTGCTACAGAGAAGAGCTTTATAAAATCACCTTTTCACAGAATCATAGAATGCCAGGTTGGAAGGGACCTCAAGGGATCTGGTCCAACCTTTCTTGGCAAAAGCACAGTCTAGACAAGATGGCCCAGCTCCCTGCCCAGCCAAATCTTAAAAGTGTCCGGTGTTCGGGAATCCACCACCTCCCGGGGGAGATTATTCCAATGGCTGATGGTTCTCATTGTGAAGAATTTTCCTCTTAATGATTTCTACTTGGTGCTGAAGTTTTACTGGTGTTTAAATTAATGACAGGAGTTATATTTAAATGCAGTGTTTAGGAATGGAGAACATGTTCACAAACTTATTTAAAAAAAAAAAAGTGTAAATTTAACTAGAGGTTTTCTGTGCATAAAACCCCAATGGAACTGTATGCACTTAGGGTAGTGCTCCCCATTCCCTCGAGTCCTACATCAGGTGAACTCAAACCCTGCTTTCAACCCTTGCTTCGTCCTCATTTAATTTGTCAGCTTCACTTGTAACTGGTGCGGCACGTAGTTTAGGATCTGGGATTTATCCCAAAGCCCAGTAAATCAATGAAAGTCTTATGGCTACAGAAAAAAATGGTAGTTTCGGCAAAGTCACTATTTTGAGACACTTTGCTAAATAAACATTGTCTGGGTACAAGAAACTAATCTGCTTAGACAGGATTTAAATGGTGGATAATAAAAAAACTGAACAATTACATTGACTTACTCATCCAGGTATCATGTGAAGTGCTTACTAATGTTGGAGTTTCATAAGGTCTAAAGTAACCCTCACATAGAAGTGCCTGTATTCTGTTATTGCCATTCTTGAGCTTTTTAATAGAGTCATAGCCATATATTTTATAAATATATACATATGCACCTTTAAATCTTTACATTCAATTTGCAGAACAAAGGTTTACAGAGCAGAAGTGTAGCAAAAACAATGTAATAGCTTCTGTAATTCCCTGGTGAGGAACGGGAGAAGTAGAAAAATGAGGAGCAAAAGACTATCTGTGTAAGATGTCTTAATTTGGCACCATGTACTTGTCCAATTTAATTCCATCGAGCTATGTGGTTACAGGAGTGCCAGAAATATATCTATCAAGCCATTTTAAATAAAAAGTTTTGTGGACTTGTATATTCCATTTGTTTGTAAAACATCCTTTTGTGCACTGTAATGAACTTGAAATGAAGCTTAAGTTATACTCTCATATCACTGAACAGAGGACTGTTCAGCTACCTCTACGTAAGGTTGAAGTAATTTGTTTTTTCCAGATTTGTTCACATTGTCATATAAAATATATTTTAAAAAAAATCATAGTCCAAAGAACCTGTATGTGTTTGTAGATGTACTTATAACTATGTTGTACCAACAAAGTCTGTGTGGAGAGTTGTTTGCTAATTAAAATTTTTGTGTTCTTTACTCTTTGCCTTGCATAACAAAGAACTACAGAGGTGAACAAATATTACATGTGAGCTGCTTTTTTTAGGTATTTTAGGTAAAGGAATAAAGAACAAATCCTAGATCCTGCAGTCACACACCACCACTTGATGTGAAGGAACCAAACCATAGAAATGAAGTTGTCCAAATCTCACCATTTGTAAAGGATATTAAGTGCTTTTTTTTCCCTCTTTGCTGTTGTAAAGTAAGAAAAAGGGTAACTGAGGAGGCCCTGGCTTAGAGCGCTACCATGCACTTCTCTGGTACCTCTCGTGCATTACTCTGCTGTACAGGTTTCTGTGATTTAAAACTATAACCAGGATACCTTTTCATTTACAGTCTCAGGCAAGAATGCATCCTGGCTGTGTTTAAGCTGCATCTGTGAGGCGATGAAAGGACTATTTTCAGGGAAGATCCCTTACCAAGACGTTCCATAGGATTTTCAAACTCCTTACCTTTACAGAAAAAGCTAGAGAATAGTTTTATTCATAAACCTAACATTGAGGGGAGTGACTCCATATCTCATTCTACTAAAAAATGTGTAAGAGTTGCCAAAATTTTTAAGTTACGTGCGTATGGGCAGCTCCTTTTGCTTTGTCATTTAAGCAAGATGTGGCGTGTTTGTGACTCGCTGCCTAAGTCCCAGCCACCTCTGGTCTGGGAGATTGGCTTGCTGGTCTCTTATGTAAGCTTGCTCAGGCCCTGTATTTATTTTAGAATCCAGGGCACAGGCTAAGACTGTATATGGTAAGCCAGCAGCTAATTATGTCAAGACTGCTGTTTTCTGTAACAAAATAGCACTTGCGTCTGAGTAGAGGAAGTTTTGGTTTTCCATCAGGAAATAGTAAATAATCAAAACTGAAGCTCTGCTTGGGAACACGTTGATTTAAACTATTCCTTTTAAATCATTATTTTAGTTTAGAAAGCTTTAATAATGGTTATAAAAAAGTGGTTGTTAGGTGCAGTATAAAGCAGAGAAAATTTAAACCAAATATGGGATAGCAAATTATTTCCCAACTACTTGCTCCTGTGTTCTCATTTTATAACAGATTTATTCAAATGATATTTTAAATATTCCAAAGTCATCTACAATTACATAATGCTTCATATTAAAATGATCATCTAAAACTGCTAATGATCTCTATCATGTAAAGCAGTTCAAGGGAAACTACTTACTTCAGTCAGCCTTTGCTTCCCAGTATAGTTCCCTGACGCAAGACCCTGCACTGACTTCCCTGGGATTTGGATCAGGACTGTGTGCTGTGCCGAAGGGCATGGTCCCACCATCGCTCCTGGCTGCTACCTGACCCAGCTTTGAAAATTTTGTCATTCAGCTGTAATATGCTTGTTCTGTAAATAAGATGCCACAAAATCCTGGAACGTCTCTTAATGTGTTGTGGTTCTCTATGACTGAGTGAAAGGTATGGCAACATTTTTATCTTCAGAGGTGTAGCTGACTTCTTAATTTAACGGTTATTTAGCCTCTGCTATAGCAGGCATGGATTGACTGGTCTTTATACTAATCACAATCAATGACAATGTAAGGTATGCTGTCTGTCATCCTCTTCGCCACATGTACAGATGAAGGAAGAATAGAAACTGCTAAACTATTGCAGGGCTGGTCTTGGGTTTTTTAAAATGTATTTCTAATTTTCAAATGGATTTTTATCAGCAGTCACTAATCCCAAGTTCTCCAAAAACTACACAATAGAAGAACAGAAGAAGTCACGCTTACTAGTAAACAGTAATGCCATCAGGCCGCCTTCACCAGAAATGTTATGTTTTTAAGTAACCAGATAAATTGTATATTGATACCAAAAATTAATATACAGAGGCTACCTGAAAAACAGAGCACTGACATAAAGAGCAAGATTTGCTATGAAGACTGGCCTTCAGCTGCCAGATACTGAAGAGTTTACATCCTATGATACGATGGCTTTCAAGTTGTTAAAGCAGAAAAATTACTGGCTGAAAGAATCTATATAATGGAAGCCCACACATGCTGTCAATACCGGTTTTATGCCAGTGCAACATCTTTTGTTTCAGTAGATCTGCTCTTGATTTATAATGCCATAAATGAAAGGAGAATTAAGCTATTTATGTAAGTGACTTTATTTATATAACTGACTTATGCTGTATTATGTGATGGACCAAGCACATGCCTTTTTTGTGTTTTCTATGAGCTACAGAAAGATTTTCTGAAAGTTATGCTAGTAATAAATAGTTTTCTCTATGTGACACATTAGAAATTCAGTCTCATGGAGGTTTTATCACGAGTAGAATACATGGTAATAGATGACATGATAATGTGGAAGGATTTTAGCAAGTCTGCAGACAGTCTAGAAAATGAATGCTGAACATCACAATTTAGACTGTAAGTTAGTTCAACAAAGCAATTGCTATTCAGGCTCTTCCTTGGATGAGTCAATGATTTGTACTGTGACTATTAGTACTGAATGTACCATCTAAAATTCATTTTGAAAGATTACTGAAGCATTAATGATTTAAAAGTGGTTTCTACAAGTATTTTTTATCAATGAGAAGCTCAAGCACTATCAAGGCTAAAAAGCATACACAAGGATTTTCAACATAGCGGAATTAGGTTTTTTTCATGTGCTTTTACATTGTTTTTTGCTCCTTAGTGAATGATGACTATATAATATGTAGGAAATCAGGGTCAGTAGAGTAAATGTTTCTGTAGCAATTTGGCAGACACACCTTTCATAACTCATAAAGTCACTACTGGAAAGGCACAACTGGGTCACAGAAGTGCATGGTGGGATGCTGCTTTCCACTTATGCAACCAGGGTAACTAAAGGTTAGAGCAAGCACTTGAATAACGAGCTTTTTGCCAGAAAGAGTAGAACAGAAAAACACAGTGTTTTTAAAAGCTGGCTTCTGAGCAGCAGCCGCCTAATGTGTCTAGTTAGGAGTCATCAAACCGAAATAGAACCGGATGCGTCAGAACTTTGAAGAATGGCAGTTGAACATCCCAAAAGAAAAATACATCTGCTTGTGTTCCAAAAGCAGATCCTACCGGTTCTCTCATTCCAATAGATAATACTAGACTCATTTGCAGCGTGCTGCTCGGCTTTTTCTCCCAGCCCACTGTAGCTGGCTTTATCACTCATCTCTTGTCTTTTTACTCTCTCCATCATCCAGCAACATCTTCAACTTCAAGGAATTCCAGTTTGCCTCTGTTCTCTTTCCTGCTTCTATGTATATGTTACTGGATTACTTCTAATAAATATAATTATTGCAGAATCCTTAGCTAACTTCTGACAGAGGAAAGAAGAGAGAAAGGAAGTTGTGTTTCCACACTATAAAGATTTTACAAGGTTTGGAGGACTAGGACCATAGTCCAAGAGGATAAATTATGACATTAACAAATAACTCCCATCAAGTTTGGGGATATTAGCTACAAAAACAGAACACTATTGCAAAGAGACTAAATAAAAGGGTGCTCTTTTAATCACAATTACATCTCCTCTTACAGCTGCACACCAGATAAATATATTAATCAAAATGACCTCATTTTAGGCATGCGTAGCAGTTATATAACCATGTTAAGTATGCTATTTTGTTTCCCTCCCGCCAAGGAGAAATGGTGTTTGTCTTACAAGAGTTCCAAATAAGTCTGGTTATAAAGTGATGGGGAAAGGAACAGGAGGGAGAGACGAAAGTGAGAGAATTAATAAGCAAAATGACTCATTCCCCAAGTGCAGAGGTGATGTTACACTCCACTTAAATCTCAGTTGCTGTATAGGAAGCTAATGTTGTCACCAGCAGTCTCAGTATTCCTAACGTGCCCAACATTTCTCAGGATGGGAAAAACAGATGTGTTACAAGGATGGAAACTACGTAGTTTCAGACCTCATCAGCTCACAGCATTCCCGTTCTGTTTTCAAAGCTGTTTGTGAAGGCTGCCCCCATAAACAAGCAGTTTGCAGAATCCTCTGCCACCTTTTTTGTTGCTCACTTCTTTGGTGAAAAGTGGCATTCAATTAAATCTTTTCTAGTGCTAATAATGATGCTTTAAACAAGCTCAAAAGCACCCTTAAAAGCAGAATACATCCCCCCACACACATAACAAGGCTGAGACTCATCTAGATTTATACTGCACTACAGAAAAAAGGACCAAGAGGCGCACATTTTTGCAATATAAGATCACTCAGCCAGAGAACTCTGATAAGTGCTGAAAATTTGAAAAACAAATGGCAGGGTATGCATTTCCCATTTGCTCAATACACACACATAAAAGAAACACTGTGTAGGCTTCACTGCAGCATACCAGTGCGTCCAAAACTCAAAGGTTAGTTACATAAATGATAAGGCGTGGGCTTAAATGCTTCATTCAGCTTGTTAATTACTTGCTTTGTGGCCTGAGCCAATGTTCTGAAACAGGTTCATCCAATATTCTGTTGCTTCCTCTGAATTTTCATTTAATGTATTAAGCTGAAGTGCTGGGAACAATTTGTTGCAATACCTTGGAAGAGTCTGTTTTCTTTTCAAGCAATTTACAGAACAAACTTGCTCAGACTAATCCACAGATGCTCTTTAAATGTCCTCGCTATTTCAGAAAATTATGAAATTTAATTCTTTGAGCATTCTCTTTAAATAAGAGAACTGCTGACTGCATAAACATGTATGTATTATTGGCATATGTTTTAAGGGTTTCTTCTTTGTGTTCTTTTTAATGTATGCATCCACCATGGGGAAATGGATAGCGATGTGTTAGAAAATTCTCAAAATAAAATATCTAATATGTCTCTGGCAGAAAACTAGTAGAAGCTATGTTTTAATAGTAGATGGAAATATTTCCACCTTCAATTCAGTTAACTGGGATACCTAGTTGAGGAGGCTCTATAATGCCATGGATATGAAGAAGTCTTCTTTATTGAACAGCCTGTCCTAAGACAGACAGTCCACCTATCTATTTCATGAGATGTGCATGCAGAAACTGGAACTTTAGAAATCCTTGCCTCCGTGGAAATACATCATACGGTGTTTGGAGCAAACTGTAGTTTTACCACAAGATATCTCATCAAGATTGTACCTGGGCACCCTGTCTTAAGATTTACTTCAAACAACAGAATTTGTTTTAAAACTGAAACTGCGTAAGTCGCTTTGTTTTCCTCAGTGTACACTTGCAGACATCTTGATTTCTAACTCAGACATGGGCTAAGAAGCCTATTGAGACCTTGACTTTAACAGCTACAATGAAGCGGAGGCAAACTGAATGCAAACATTTCAGACGTTTTTGACTACCAGCATTTTAAAAGTCTGTAATGAATATCCTTCAGACCTTACCTTTCTATTTCTACATGAAGGCTCCATCTTTTTCCTCTATGATAAGGATACCACGTAGAGTTTTCTGAGTCACAAATGCAGATTAGCATTTGGATTTGAATTACAAGTCAAAAAACAGAGGCTGACTGAAACAGAAATCTCATCCAGTCCATTATTCGGACTAACTGCAAAACACAGATCGCAGCTGCAAATCTGGGCTGAAGCTATCTGGCAGTATGCACTGCTATGTGAAAGGTGATGCGATATATCGCATTGCCACTCTACATATAACCTTCCTTCTACATCATTCTCCAGATTTTTCAGGAGTATTACTTCTGAGGCTGCCCACTCCCTTTGGTTCTGCATTTCATATTTTTTTCCCTACTTGTACTGGCTTGCTTTACTTTCCACATGTCGTTATTTCCTGCCCATGGGCCATATCATATCATTTCATCAATATTTCATCGGAATGACTCCCTGCTGGAATCAGTATGGATTTCTGCTTAAAAATTGATACTGCAATATGGCCCCACATTTCTATCCTTATGCACCTGTTCTTCTCGAGTTACAATTCCTGTATGTCTTAATGGTTCCATTCTTCACAGTGCTCAGAACATCAGAGTATTCTTAACTGTATTTAAACTATCAAACGAATACAATTTCTAAGTTAGAACATGTATAAAAATGCCTTTTCTGTTAGCAAGTGAAACTCAACCACACTATTTAGCTGATTTCACTACACAGATCACTTTTGTCTTCAGGCTAAACATTGTTTCTTCAAATTGAAGATGAAAACTGCAATTAAATATAGGCCACAGATGTTCAGGATGCAGAGGACGAAAATATAGGTTTCATAACTCTACAGTTATGCAACCAGTTGCTTTTCACATATTAAAACGAACATTCAATTTTATGTTATTTACCCGTAATCTAAACGCAAATAAACCTATAAGGGGTCTTAAAATGGTGAGATGTAAAGCAAGATATTTCTGATCTATTTTAATCATTGATAATATTTTCCTCAAGATGTTCATTGTTTTCTAATTTAACTTCAGATGCCCGAATACTCAGACATTCAGTTCTCCACCCAATTACTAAGACACCTAAATAACTTTGAGGATACCGGCCTTAATTTTGTTGCAGATCTAGTAAAGGCAAGAATATTTTAAAATAAGGTCATTATATATAAATGTTATTTACCTTACCTACTGAATCTCATTTAAAGTGTCTACCCTGATAGTCAAAGTCCTCTCTGGGACTGGCTGCGTGACACCCTGCAGCAGTGAAACTCTCATCTAATACTGCACAGTCATACATGCAAGAGACAAAATTTTTATAGCAGCTGAATCTAGACTATAGAATTTAATCCCTTAGCAAATAAAAATGATCAGGGGACTACGCACTTTCTGTACTTACATAAAAATCCTTTTCTTCAACTTAGCTTCCCTCTAGTAAATCACACACATTAATTCTCTCACGCAAAAATAAAGAAGCAAACCAAACAAGTTGTTCTGTTTGCTGACTGTAAATGGAGACAGAAAGCAAAAATGAGAGAATGCTCTTCTTTCTTACAACTATTTATACTTTTAGCCTCGTGTTCTACAGAAGCTTCACTTACAATCTGATACTGCCTGTCCATCATCTCTGATAAGTTTTGAACCAGGCGGCTGACTTTTAACCAAATTTTTTGAGATTTCTACCACCTCCTTTCAAATTTGAAACCGCCAGCCAGTCACCCAGCGCGTGCACACACACACACAGAGGAGGTGGTGAGCTCCCAGGTGGTCTGGACTAGCTGCAATGTGGAGTGGACGGCACAAGGGACTGGGGGACAAGATGCGGTGGGAAATATGGAAGAAAAGGTACCCAACTCTGTATGATAGCAAACTGCTTCTTCAGTGTCAGCATTCACAAAATTAACTTCTTAAATATTCAGGAGAGACTTGGAATACTTTGGCAGTACGACTACAGTTCACAGAATGAGAAATACAAACTGAAAGGCTTGCTAGGTATTTAGTAATTATTATTTTTTTAAACTAAGGCCACAAAGCACTATCTTAAAACAATAACAACCAAAAGCAGAATAGGAAGACAACAGGTTTGCCTAGAGTCAATAAAGGCAGTCATTCCGAAAGAAAGTCATTTTTGGTGACAAATGAGATAGATAGGCCATGTAGATATCTCAATTTGTATTTTACATCACAGTGTGAATATGCAGAACTGGTCTGCTTTTATTTTTAAGCTAAAGAAGTTTAATTCAGACACAACACAAAGCCTCACAATACCATTCTGCAGCCATTTTAGAAGCGGAATTGCACTTTGGAGAATGCAGATAAGAAAAGCTACGAGCCTAAGATTTCTTAGAACAAAATCCACACAAACACCTAGAAGAGCTCTTGAACCTTTTGCAATGTCTGAGGAACTGGAAAACTACACAAACAAGACACTTAGTGAACCTCAATTACAGCTGCTGGTGTAAAAACCTAATGTGTGCATCTGTTCATTTTGGGTCCCCACAGCCTTGCAAAGGCAGACTCAGCTGTTCCCAACCCCTGAAGACAATCATTAATCTCTTAAGAATCTGACACAAGTTGGTTGGGTTTGTCAGGTTCAGCCAAGCTGCATGAGTTGGGTCACACAAGTCAAGAATAGAGTTTTACTGGTAACTCAGAAAGAGAGAGAGAGATGGTTGTTTTAAACTCCCTGTAATAGCCAGTCTGAATCTGGCAGGCCAGTTCCCCTCCACAGCACAAAGCAAGCTTCTCACAGTTTCTAAATGAAGCACAAAGTCCTTAATGCAGTTACTAAATGAGAAGTGGCATCTCAGTGGGCTGCCTCAGTGGATTAATTTTAAATGCATAATTCAATATAGACCCACATAAACCTTTATGAATAGAAATAGAGGTTATATAAGCATGTTCTTACAGCATATACTGCAAATTTAAAGGCCAGTTTGAGTATAAAACAACTCTATCTTTTATTAATATTTTCACCTTCCCATTGGTTCATTTCTCTAGCAAATGTGCTAATCAGATACTTTCCTCACTCATACATTGAGATGCCTAAAATAAAAGCGGCACTTCATTGCCAGACACCAACTTTTTTCCTCAATCCTTTAAGAAAAGTTTACATCGAGCTTGTTCTGTGGAGGCAGGTTGCATCAGTGATAATTCAGCAAAGGCACTGAATGCAAACCCATCATTTCACATTGGTCAAAGTTAAACAGCCACAAGTCCTGCAGGGACCTGCACGTTTCATGGAGCCTCCTTTCACAAGAGCAGAACAGATGCTGGACAAGCTTCTGCAGAAAGTCAGTTCTAAGAGGCAAATTTGCAGCCCTTTTATGTCTCAGGAAACATCTTTGGGCATGTTTAACAAGGTATCAGGTAACAGTGAAGTAGGATGTCTCCTAAAAACAAGGCAAAAGCTCTCTGTCTCCTCCCTGCCTTCTTTGGACCCAAAACACACGCACTCATCAGGGAAACCAGAACAGAAACCAGCTTCCTATTTTCAGCCCTGCCTAGCTAGACAAAATTGGCCTGCCAGCTTTAGACACACAGGCACTTCGCTACTTCTGCTACAATAAATGGTCACAGGTTCATCAGTTTAGCTATCATTTCTGTGCTTTAAGCATACAGCTGGTAACTGATCAAGTCAAAGACTTCAGAAAGCCAAAATAAATTAAGACCTACCTCAAAACTATTTTGCATGTGGTAGATGAACCATTTTCCATAAATCAACTTCTTCCAAACCAATAGCGGTATATACTTCACTGCACTACAAAAAAAAAAAAAAAAAAAAGGAAAGGAAAAAAAGATTAGTTTGATGATCCCAGAAATATAAAGATAGTAATCTTTTCAGTCAGGGATTAATATTGCCTTCAAGCAAGGTAAATCCCTATCCCACTGAATGCCAGTTTTGCAAAACTAATTAGCAGCTTCACCAGTTAAAAATATATCCAAAGCGTTACTACAATTTATTATTAAACATAATCAGATGAATTAAAGTCAGAATGTCAGGCTTGGGCTACTAGTAGAAATATGTATGATTACATGTTGGTAGTAGCAGCTATTCTGCCATTAGGCTGTATATTATTAATAGGCTGAGTCCAAACTGAACACAGTTTACAAGAGCTAGAAAACTGCATGGGTTTTAAAAACAAAAACAATCCTCCAAATGACCCCAAGCTCTGAGGGAGTTCAGATCCAGATCTGGACCAGAGCACTGCATCTGAATTACAGTTCCACAACACACAGAACCAAGACCTTAATTCATATACTTCCTGAACTCTGAAGACCTTTGTATCTAGCTCAAAATGTAGCTTTCTATCTTAGGTCCACCACCAACGTAAACATAAATGAAGAACATGCTGTGAATGACTGTGGAAATGCCTAGGCTGTGTTTTGCAGGGAGATGCAAGTTTGCGTTGCTTTCTCTCCGAGGCAGGCGGATGTCAGGTGCTTCTAACCTGAGAGCCATTACCCCACAGGCACCGCGTTACATCCGTAATGCTGTACAACAGGTGACACATGGTGGCAATAGGTGGCACCCAGTCTGGTGCCAACTCACATCCCCACAGCCTTGGACATGAGCCGAGTTAGCCGTGGTCGGCCTCTGAAATCTCCCACCTTGTGAAAATTCAGCAGAAGAATTATCTGCAGTGACATCGAGGAACTCAAAGAAGCCAATAAAATAGTATTTTTAGTAAGAAAAAGCGATTAATTACAAGGCAAGTTCTGAAAGGGCTACCTAGGAAACACAGATATCCATTCAACCATTTTTTCCCCGTAGACTGTCAGATTCTGTGACTTTGGGGCAATTTCCCCCAACTTTAGCATAGTTCTGGCATAGCTAGGAGGGGACTTGACCCCAAGTTATTTACTGGGATTTATTTTTGAGCAAGGCAGAAACAAAAAGGCCCAATTATAATCTTATTTAGATCAAACTAATTCCACTGGCTTTAGTAGATTTGTTCCTGACTGACTGAGCTGTGCCTGAGATCTGAAAGAAAGCCCAAAGCACCACTTAGCACTGAAATCCTTCTTGTTATTTTACATTTCTTTGGAAAATTGCATAAAGTCTGTTGTTGTTTAAGTCACTCCCTGAAAGAAAAACTCTTTGCTGCAGTACTGTGGTTACAGACCCACACTGTTAATAAAAACAAATGCAAAAGTCTAGCAAAAGTATCAGTTTTGTCTGGAAAATGGTTGGTTTTATCTGCTCCGTCAATACAAAAGTGCATGCACATGCTTCTAAAATTCCCATTATTAAACAGAGTGAGAAGACTGACAAGCAGCCTCTCCAAGGCAAAGAATTCCGATGTTCCAGCAGCTCTGGCTCTGGACAACGCCAGCATTGCTGGCTCAACTTCTTTCAGATGGTAAGAGCTACAAGAAATTTATTTTGGAGACCAGGTTATTATGCAATGGCCTTGGTTACATCAGCACAGCAAGGGAAACACTAGGGGAGAGTAGATAAATGTCAAGGCTCTGCGCCTGCGAGACAGCAGCTGCCTGCAGAGTGCCTGCAGGAAGCCGAGCACCGGTCTGGGCTGGGGAGAGGATGAGTGGCACCCAGTCAGCACAGGCGCTGCCACCCTCCTACAGCAGCACAACTCCAGGCTGGCTCAGACCGTGGGACTCATACCCACAGCAGCCCCCGGCACAGGGCTGGGGCTGGACGTGCCAACCCCCTGCTTCACCTCATTGCACCCGAAACAGGTTTCAGCTCTGCTGGCCAGGGCAGAGGAGGTGAAGCAGGGAGGGGAACAGGCTCTGGTGCACCTGAAGCCTCCACAGAGGGGTCCAGGCATCCCACTGCTCCATCCCAGCTCCCTCTGCTATGCCATTAGCTTTGCAGGGACACAAACTGTCTTTCTAAAGGAGTACCATAGTCTAAAAATGAATTAGTCATGGCAGTACGTCTGTATCATCTCACTTTTGAGCCACTGCCTTCAAAGGAGAAATCCATAAGAAAAAGAAAGGAATAAGATATAAACCAGCATTAGCAAATTACATTCACACATGATTGCAGTCAACTTCAGTGACTTTGGTGAAGTTGCAAGTGAGACTGAAGATCAGGGGACTGAAGCACCTCTCTCATGAGGAAAGGTGGAGAGACCTGGGTCTGTTTAGCCTGGAGAAGATTGAGGGGGATCTCATCAATACTTATAAATATCTAAAGGGCGGGTGTCAAGAGGATGGGGCCAGACTCTTCCCAGTAGTGCCCAGCAACAGGATAAGGGGCAACGGGCACAAACTGGAACACAGAAAGTTCCATCTGAACATGACAAAAATCTTCTTTACTTTGCGGGTGGCAGAGCACTGTAACAGGCTGCTCAGAGAGGCTGTGGAGTCTCCTTCTCTGGAGATGTTCAAAACCCGCCTGGATGTGTTCCTGCCCAGCCTGCTCTGGGTGACCCTGCTCTGGCAGGGGGGTTGGACTAGATGATCTCCGAAGGTCCCTTCCAACGCCTGCCATTCTGCGAGTCTGACTGACATCATCCAATCCTTCAGGTAACACCATTTGGGGGCACATTACCTAGGAATAAGTGAAGACCTTCACACACAGCAAGTCTAAGCCAAACACGTCTCCTAGAGGTGTTAGACTGATGACAGCCCCAGAGCCACAACGACCTCGTTACCACACTTGGATTCCCAGGATCGAGTGGTAACACCCAACTTTCCCCCCATCCAAGGGTGGCTGGACTCAAGATTGCAACATCACTTTTGCCACAACAGCCCATGCCATTTTAACCCCCAAGTTATATTGCTTTAATTTGCATGACATGATTGGCTATCAAAAAATAATGGACTTTCCTGAAAGATTTTGTTCTGTTTTGTTCATGCTTAAACATCTCTTAAAAGGGGACAAATCCAATTTCCACGATGGCCAATCAAGAACAGGCCACACATGGTCTGTCCAAGCCCCAGTCAATACTCACCCATGCTAGAGTACTTTGCAGAATTTGGGCTTTAGTAGCAAGTCATGCTCTGAAACTATTCAATAAATAGCAAGTTAAAAGTTGTGTTGATTATTCTAGCATTTCACATTCAATGTACATATTCCCAGTTATTATTCTACCACAAAATGTAGTACTTCTCAAAGCCAAAGCTCTTCTTTTACAAACAATGTAAAGCAAGGAGACATTTTTATAAGGGATCATAACACTAAAAATACTTATGTAATAAATTGTCCTGTCAAAATTGGGGGGGGGTGCGGGGGGGGAAGGACCATAAAATGAGGCTCTGTTCTGATTTCCTTTCATGCAAGTACAGATCAGGTCACTCATCCTTGGGTAAAACTCCCTTTACCAACGAAATGCTCTACTAAAACAGGTATATATTCCTCCTCTTTGAAATATGTATGAGTCAGGATCCAAACTGAGTAAATGCTTCTTGTGTTTAAAACACAGCTGAAGTTTAATGTACACATATCCTAATTTGTACATCTAGCTGTGACAGAAAGGTCACTTTATTTACTCCTGTATGAATAAAACATACTTCCACAGCTCATGAAGTCCAGTGAAGTTATTCCAACACACATGCACAACTGGTAAAATGCTGCACCTTTCAGGGGCACATCACCCCTCCATCGCTTCTCAAAGACTGTCACTTTACTCCATTTGCCCACGTCACCAATGACGTAGGTATTTAGCAGAGCAGGAACAACGCACTTGCTAGGAGCCAGCCAGCAACATCTCCTCCTGCTTTATTAGCTCTAAACGGTGCCAACGACATCATTAGGGAAGGCTGCTGCCTGTAATTTAAACTCTATGGAAACACAACACAGCCCCAGGACTTTCACAGCCCCTTTCCCATACATTGCTGCAGTTGCTACAATGAACTTCTTGTGTAATTTGGAAAAAGTTACCTCAATGCCACAGAAAAGTATTCCTGGGCAATGTGGAAAGCTTCTAATTTTAAAGCAGTCAACCTCACCCTTCTATGTTGGAAAAATACCTGTAAATCAAAACTAATTTGGAGCCAGGATGGTATAATAGGGAAAATGTCATGAAGTATTGGCTTAACAAATCAGGTTAGGGAGAAGTTTGAACAAGGCAGTGTTGCCAGTATTGATAGGTATGTGATCTTGGACTTGTCAGCTTTTCATTAGATATCTGTAAAATATGTCTGACTACAAAACAGGTTAAGTAAAGAGTGGTTTGATCCCCAAATGAAAATTAAGAATGCTTAGAGAGAGAAGCTATTTTTTTTTAAACAGAACTATTCTAAGGTAGATATAAGAAAGACAGAAGAAAGGATGGAATGAGAGTTTCGGGTACCAAACAACCTTTTCCACTTAGGTTATTTAGATCAGTCAGTCCCTTCTTGCTGCCTTTTCCTTTCTACATCATACAAAATTATATCAATGAAATACCCCACGCTTCAGCCATTTTCATACCTGCTTCTTGTTTAGTGACTAACTTGGTTTATAAATCAGTCTGAGAACAGACAGTTAATAATCCTGTTTAGATAATCTGCCTCTAGATTTTTCTTCCTTTAACTGCCTCTAAAAATTAAACAGCTATTAAAATAGCTTATTCTTAAATCTCTCCTAGCACAACAAGAATAATAATAGCATCTCACATTTTCCATAGTCAATAACCTGCCCCTCAAGTCAGGGGAAGGTGCTAAACTTTGGTTTAGCTCACTTCTGAGAAGCTGCATTTTAACACGCGGATCATACAGCACTTCCATTTGAAGTGCTGCACTGCTGTGGACATGACCAGCAGGTCACAACATGCTTTGATTTGCAGTCAAGGTGCTCACCTGCTTAGTGTGGTTCAGAATAAGGAGTAAGATCTGGTAAAAAAGCACTACCTCTCCTGGACAAAATAAAGTGGAGATGCATGGACTGCATCAAATGGCAGTGTGCATCTCTGCTGTATTTCCATTCATTTACAAGAACATATGAAATTCTGCTTCCTCATGTGCAGAGAGAAGAGACGCATAAAGAGCTTCAACACTTAAAGGCCCCTTTCAATACCTCTCCTTGGGCTTAGACACATCCCACTATGGAAGAGTAATATGAATTGCAGCTTCCCACTCAGCCTTTTGTTTCTCAACTTGAACTGTCATTCTTCAGTGGTCATTCACCTTCATCCAGCTGGCTGGAAATAACTGAGCAATGTTTTTGTTCTGGGCACACACATCATTTTGTGTTCCAAGTTCAGAATTTACAGTTTATTTCACCTGCCTACTTCCATAAAAGACATTTAAAAATACTTTCAATGAAAAACAGCGGTTTCAGTCAACCTCTGTGCCAAGAACTAACCCAGACCGTAACAACAATATCCTGTAACAAATATTGACACTTTGAGCGCAATACTTTCTGCCAATATAGAAGAGACAGAATGCAACAACTACAGCAAGCAAGAAATCAAGGTCAGAATCCTAAACAGATGCTCAGATTCCAGAAATATGAGAGGTTCCACATCGTTGTTACTAACATTTTGGTGACAGTTGATGAGACAAGCTTGTTAAATCTTATAACCAGGATAAATCTCTAACAAAAACATAGGCAGCATAACACACACTAGAGGAAAAGACAGAGAAAGATGTTTGCTGCTAATCACATCTCTCATTACCACCATCCTTCAGACGTATCACCTTCCAGCAGCAGTTCTAAAGGACAAAGTATCTTCACAGGATAGTATCTTTCCTGTATTGATCTCAAAAGCACTTAACAGAGCAGGTGGCACAAACTCAGGAATTACAGTTTTTCTAAGCTGAGAAGCTACTATAATACCTCAAAACAAATTGCATTTAATATTTTAGAATACAGCACTTAAAAAGACATAATGCAACACGACTTGGGGGGGCTCTCTATCCAAACTTCCTAACATGAAAAGGGCTAGTGTTTAGTATTTTCAGTATGATTACCATTTCCTCACTATTCTAAGACTTTCCTTCTAAGTATGGTAATTGAAACGAGTATTGGCTCCTAAGTTATATCTGAATGTTAGAGTTTATTCTTTGGGTCTATTTAAGGAGATGTGTACACAAGATTCTTGTAATAAAATTGTTGTCAGAGTTGTGCTACAGCATAAGTGCGTAGCTTTGGAAATTTTTGAGTCATTTTCCCTCATTTAAACTGACTCATTCCCTCTTGTCCAAAAACCCACTAAATTACAAGTAGATTCCCAGCTGGATGATAACATAACAGTTTCTCTTTTAGCCCGAGTCTTTACAGTTCACTGTTACAGCAAAAGGAATCTCCATAATCCACAGCTAGGTGCACACCAAGTTGCTGTCTGTCTCTCTAATCTCTTCTGTAAAATCATCAGATTCTACATCTGGCTGGGATGAAGATGAACCTCTAGCCAGGCAGCAGTTGTTCTAAGCAGCAGAGCTAAAATGACAAACCGCAATCCTCTTTTTGGACACATTTACATATCTTCCCGCATGGCCCCACTGCAAGACTGAATTCACCACGTAACCTACCTTTGCCCCTTGCCATCACCAATTCTCAGGGCCTTCTTGTAGCAACAAGGTAAAGCTTTTTTTCTGTACTTTATAGCTCCAAAACCTCCATCAAATCACAAACAGAAATACATCTCTCTGCATTGAAGAAAGCCTCCAGTATCCTTACTGTAATAGCGCATATATAAATGCATACCGAAATCTGCTTTCTCTAACACCGAGAACCCTTCTGCGCTCCTCGGGGATGGCACTAGCACCCTCTGCTGTCACACAGCAGCACCAGAGCCAGATGAAACCCCAGTCCCTGCACTGTGCAGGGAATTTCAAGGGACAGCTTTCTAGATCCTCCGATAAAGATACTGAGCCATAAAACCTTACAATGATATCCTGCAATGATCTCTGCACTTCGAGACAGCTTATTTTCAAAGACAGTGATGGTGTCTAGAAATAACCACCCAAAATGAGCTTATTATATTAGTTATTTGCACTGATCAAACACCTAAAAACTACACTAGGATGACAGGAAATCAAAGCCATGCTAATAGAGCTATCAACTTCTATAAATGCATCAATAAATCACTGATATTTCAATGTTTGTTCTTAAAAAACCATCCTCTAAACTCTTGTGATTACAGAAGACTCAGGTTTGATTTCTTCTCTGGATGCTTTTTGTTCTCTTGGTTGCAGAGAGAAATTTGGAAACATTGATTGTAAAAATCCAGAAGGCAACTAAATTTAAAATGTAACATCACATGATTCTCATGTGGTTTTCTTCTTTTTTAAAATGACCCAAAGATGTCCTACAGCAGCTGGCTAGCAATACCGAAACACATTCAAACGAGTATTTACAAAGCTTCCTGTGCCCACAAGCGCAGGCCTTCAAGCCAACCCAGTACTGAAGAAGCAATAACTCTGGCAGAAAAGTAGAGCCATCAGCTCTCTGGTGATGTTTTAAACTTTTAAATAGCTAGATTTAGAAAAGTTCATTACTCTGACCAGCTGTGTTGATCAGTCCTAGGCCATACAAAATAATCTCAAAACAAAATCTATGCAGTATATCCATATATAGAGTCTATATTGACCAAAGACCTCTTTTTATTTTTTCCTTAATAAATGAGGGCCATCTATCACTCTTCTTTTCCCAGGATTTATATCATCATCACCACTGGCAACAGCATTTAATCATAAACCAAATACGGGAATGGAATACAAAAGGGGTTCCTTCAAGACAAGGATTACAAAAACATATATACATACAGAACACAAAAGACAGAAACAATATTAAGATCAAAAGCAAACACATGGAAAGAAAGATTATAGCATCATTTGCAGTACTTTGGGTGAAGGATCACAATCGTCACTGATAAAAAGAGAAGAGAGTTTGCTGAATATAGAAATGCAGGTATTTTACACAGGGTCAGTAAACCTGTAACGGGATGGCAGCTGTACAAAACTTCAGGAATCAAAGCTGAGTATGTTCATTTACATTACACTTAAAAGTTTCAGAGAAATACAAATGCTTCAGTTCTTTGTAAGAGAAGATATGCTTCCTAAAATAGAGAAAAACAAGTAGTAAAATAGGCGTGGATTACCAAGCCAACATGAAACTCTTACTCTTCTGGTGTTAGTACAAAAAACCCAGTATTTATAGTTTCAGTGAGCCTACTTAGGTAAGTTTTCACCTATATAAAAAAAATAAAATCACAGTCTAGCTCCCAATTAATACTGTTTTCAAATTACATATTAAATTTGGGCCAAGACTGGAAGATTAAAGTCTTGCTTGAGCTGACCTGAAACCAAATTTTTTGGTTAATCCTATCAGTAGATAATATTTTCCTTAAAAATACCTACCAGCTTTTCAGCTAAAATGTGTCCATCAGCCAACTCAATCATCAAATTTTGCACTGACTGTAAACAAGAACTACAGAAATGCGCGATGCTGCAAGGAGTGAAAAGGACTGGTAAGTGCCACTGCCACTTAAGCCACAAGCATCATTTTACAAAGCTGCTTTTTCAAATGCCTGCTTTCTTCAAAGTGAATAGCAAAACTTCTGTCAATTTAAGTGACTGCAAGGCCAGGCCCTGAGAGAATAATCCTTTCCCAGCTGCACATTTTCAGACTGATGTTGAGTTACTGGTTAAAGACTGATGAGGCAATGAGGAAACATCTGAGATGCCCCTTTTATCACTAATATTAAATAGACCTGACTAAATACACATACACATGAACATGAATAGTAGAGCATTATTTATTGAAAACAAGATGCCACCTTCCAGGTAGCAAATAGTTGTCATCCCCAACACACTCTTTAAGAGAGACAATTGGTTGAGGAATCTCACAAAAAATAAATCACTATTTGACATAATTAAAGGACTTTTCTTTTTTGGTAGAATGCCCAAATTATCACAAGATTTCCAAAGGTGTAACCAAAAGCAGAGTATATGCTAGAGTGTGGTGGTTTTCTAGGGCATGGGAGAGAACAGAAGGTGTGTGGCTCTGCGCCATTCCAGCAGGCATCAACGAGCAAAGCACAAGACCCACAGCGTTGTGACTTCAAACCATCCAAAATCTAGAATTACTCCAACTCGCAATGCTGTTTAGATCCTATAGCTATCACAAAATAGATCCATTAACAATCAGCAGCAAAGTCAGACTGCCTATCCCAGAGCATTAGAGGAAGAAGTGTGATGACATCAATGCCCATGAGTCATGATGTGTCAGTGCCCAGCATTGTATCTATTTTATAGCATACACTAATTTCTTGGCCAAAGCCACATTGCACAAAATACTGTAGTCTGCGGAAACTTTAAAAACACATTTTGCAAGGGAAATGTTTCAAAAACCTGAAGCATGTCTTCTTAGAACATCACTGTCAAATGTGTAAGGATTTAAAAAATTGATCAAGTTTTCCTAGTATTTGGTAGTAGGAAATGCTCAGCTTCCTAATACTTCAAATTAAGCCTGCGATGGCATTTCTTCATTGCGTATTTACATACAACAATCTGATCAAAAGTTTTAAGGCTCTTATTTCTCAAAAAAAGGTGACAGTAAAGAAGTGATTAAATTGAGTTAATGCAGCTATTGGCAATACAAAGAAGGATGCTCATGTCATTTGCTATTGTACAATCTGGGGCATTTCACTCCATGCTTTGGCTTTTTTCTTGGCCAGGGATAGCCACGGTGGTTCAGCAGGGCTGCACGGTGTCATTGGCAGGTTAGAGGAGTGTCTTGTTTCCTTTTCAACAGCAGGAATCACAGATGCTTCCTGAGTAATAGGTCCAACTTTACCTGCCAACAAGAAGATATCCATCACTCATCGGAAGGCCAGAGTTAAAAACTCAGTTTCTGCCAATAATATTTCCTTCTCTCTAAAGCAATTGTTTTACAGGCCAGAATGTCTGTGACTCAAAAACAAGTCAGAGGAATTGTTAAACTGGGTATTGCTAGCACTATCTGGTCCAGCTACAACAATGTCAAGGACTAGCTATTGCAATGGAGAAACTCACACTAAGCTGTCAGTGAATCATCTGCCCATAAAAGAATCTTCTCCTCAGTCCCAACAGCAAGTGTCTAGGCCCTGATAAATAAAGGTGGTCTTCAAAATTCTTCAAGCATGTGGACACTATAGCCCCAGGTATTTTTACAATTCATATTCTTGGCTAACTCATTTCTTAATCTTTTCAAACTCTTAAATTTCTGTGACAGTGCACAGCAAGGAGTTCCACAGGCTTGTTCTGCTCTGTGAGTGCAAGCAAATCTAGGAATAAGACTCCTGAGTATGCAGGAAAATGGAAATAAAGTATCTGCAGGGCAAGGATCACCCCAGACTTACTGTGGGGTTAAATGTAACTGGTATCTGTTTTTCAACACTGAGAAGTCTTAAAGATTATTTTTCAGTCTTCGCTGCTGGCACAAATATTGCTCCAACAATATTATTAAATACTAGATAGGGATCAAACCAGTGCTTTATGTTCTTGAACTTGTAAGCCAAGCAGGTGGGATTCTGGTGGGTCTAGATGTTCCTCTTCATGCAGCCTAAAACAAGCCTGTCATCCTCACAAAGGATGGAGGAATACAGATAACACTCCTTGTATGGCTTTGAGTTAGCTTTGAGTTACTATTTAGAAAAGGCCTCCTCCATCGATCTTGTTTGAAAATTTTCAAGATTAATGTCTTCAAACAGTCAGTCTGGAATGGGGCTTCACACAGTGCAGCTCTGATCAGACGCAGCTCTCATTTCTCAAGACATGGTTCACAAGCCTTTCAACATCGGGCTCTCTCCATCCATTTCAACCCAGGAAATACTTAATTTCTATGTGTAAGTCAAACTGAGAAAATTCAAACTTTTTCTCATACTTGATTAGTCTGTGGATGGCATGTGGCAGGCATGATGAGGCTGCTGTGCTCCAGCACAAGAACAGAGGCTACATGGGGACTTAAGCAATGCTAAGTACAAGAAGCTTGATCTCACTTGCACTGAAATCAATGGAAAATGTCCATTGGCTCCATTAGTCACACTCCTGAGCAAAGCCAAAGAAGTTCCCTATCTCCACTCAGGAGGTCTCTGGTCTTTTAAAAATCCTGGCTCATTGGTAGTTCTTGCAGGAGGCAACCTATACTTAGGAATACTGGAGGAAGTACACTATCCATTAAAAACAGGCTGCAGCTCTACATACACAGCGTATTTTTCAGAAGTACCTAAGGAGATGTAGGAATTTAAGTGTTAATGAAATTTTGATCTTGGAAATGAATTTTCACATTTTGGGAGACTTCCTTGTTTATAATAAGCAAAAATGAGTCTGAAGTCCTTTGCATGCTCTCAACAGCACAACACTCCATAAGACGAAGCTGGCCTGTAACAAAATCCTTTTTAAAAACTGTAGTATTTTAATCACACACAGTTAGGCTGGCAAATGACATGAGAGCCTCTCTGTTGGTGCACAGCCTCAGCTGGTCAGTTACCTGTAGTAATGGAGAAAGCTTATTTTGTAGCACCTGCAGATTCAAAAATGGGTAACAGGTCTATAAACAACTACTACAGGGAGCAGGCACAGAGGTACCCCCTAATATCTCTAATATAACAATTCTGGATGCTGGTGGATTTTAAGGGGAAAGTGGCCAGGTGCATGTGCTCTCTCTAGAAAGCATCTCTTACTGACAGCATCAGCAACAGGAACCTGGAACAGAAATGCCACTGCTCTGACGCGGTGGGGCATTTCTTATCTTTTTTAGGCCGTATCTGAAAGATTTCAGCTAGCACAATATGCTTTTACAGCTGAAGAACTGGCTTATCTATATCTAGCTGGAGCATGTCTCTGAGGTTTGGCATCACACTGCGTAAGCAGGGAGGGATAAGCTGCAGCCCAGCAGTAGCCCTGGAAGAGGTATGTGAGTCACGATGACTGAGTCACACTCTTCCTCAGCATCTTTCTTATAGAGAATCACAGCTAACAGGGCAGGAGAGGGGCCATCGAGCCTCTGTGTTCACCTGAGGGTGGAACTGACTCTACTTTAAATTATTTTTGATACATATTTATCTATTAAACACATCCAGCAATGGAATCTGCACACACTCTGTAAGCAGCCTATGCTATTCTGCACTTCAGCACTCTTATTGTTAGACACTATTTCTTAACGTCTAAGCTAAACCTCCCCTGGTGCATTTTAATACAAAGCATAAAGACTAGTCTCGTCCTCTGCAGCAAATTAAGTTGTCTTCTCTAGACTAATCAACTCCACTCCCATCAGTATTTCCTGTCTGACTGGAGGTCTAGAAGAGGTTTTTTGCTGCTCTCTTCTGGACACTCTCCAACTTCAACTGGTATTCTTTAGTACTGACCTTTGCCACTAATAAATCACCATACTGTTTACAATCCATTCCATGAACTGGCAGTGGAGATAAAAGTTTCCCACTTGCTTTCTCTGCTGAGTGAGCAAGCTAATACATTGACTTATACGCAAACTATAGTCTGAACAGGCCTTATATAAAGTGTGCTTATTATCAAAAAGGTAGCTATCTCCCCCCATTACCTGCCACCCACACCACTTATGGGTGTAAACTGTAGCAGCTATGTAAAGATGTAAAGAAAGAGAATACCTGTTGCAGCAGACACACTGGTCTTCATTTGCGTTTTCTTGTCCTGAGAGCTCAAGCTGGACAGCATATTCTTCTTCAGTATGTTCTCACTGGCACAGATCCCTTGCTACAAAAGGAGGAGAGAAGAAAAGAATGCACCTAAGAAACCTGATAGCCACTGGCACTCATAAAGCTCACCCTGGCAACATCTCTAAACCTGACTGTGGAAATGCAGCAAAAGCCAGACAAGGTTGGATGGGGACATCCTGTGGGAGGGAAGGCGAAGGCAAGAAGCAAGACAGCTGCTACAAATACAGGGTTACTTCACATGCAGGCAAGTTATCCTCTCTCTCTCTTACAGACGGGGAATTGAAGAACCTGCCAAGCTGCACAAGAAACTTGTGCAAGAGTCAGCGGAACCCCCAAACTTTCAGTATGCAGTCTCCAGAGCAGAGCAGTAAATGCGGCCTGTAAGTCACTAACAGTGAGGAAGCTAGGGCAACTCAAAGCAGCTCTTGGGCTACACAAATACATTCTGGCAACAGGCAAGCTCTGAAAAGGTTCAAGTTTGAGTAGTGCAAAGGAATATATAACAGAATACAGCTCTGAAACTAATCACTGTGACAGCATAGTCACACATGCATTTGCTCACTTTCATCAGTTGTCTGTCTCAATACATTTTAGAGGCCAGTCCTGAAAATCTCTCTTTGAGTAGTGCTCACAACGTGCCTCCCATGAAGATGACACTGAACAGTTTGCAAAAGTACCCAGTCAATCTGGTGCAGGATTCACACCCATGCAACATTACTTGGTACTCTACCTCCTCTTGATCCGCTTTGGTCAAAGCTTTGTCTTCAGCTTTATGTTCTTTGGCAAGAGGGTGATCCTGGAAACCCTTTTGTTTCAGTTTTGCCATGGAGACCCAAGCTGGTTCAGAGGAAGCAGTTTCCAACTGTGGAGAGGAGACTTTTTCTACAAAAGAAGCATTTTTGAAGTAAAGAAGGGATTTAGGTCAAGTCAGTCTGAAGCTAGTGTTTTGTGTTTTAAATCCTTCAGCATCTGTAGTACCCTTTGAACAGTGCGGAGATAAAATTACCTTCCCTGATGATTTTTTCTTGGCAATAACTGTTTTTCTGTTTATTCTGGAGTTTTTGACCTGACTGTGCTTCCGTTTAAGTCAATGGCAGAACTCCCACTGAGATCATTGTGAACCGGATTTTGCCTTTGAAACAACATCCTTACATTGCAGATTAAATGAGTACGATAACCATTCTTTTTTCATGGAGGCAGTAAAATACAGGCTGCCTTTTTGCTTTTTAAATATTTTAAATGAAGTGACTGTAGGAAAAAAATAATCACACCGAATGCATCTCCTAGTGAAGGTTTGAGCTGCTGCAGTCTGGAAAATTAACTACAAAACAGCAAGTGTTAAAAAGCTGTGTTAAAACTGCAACTATATGCACAAGTAGGTCGTACCAGAAATGTGTCAGAGGCCCTTAAGCTATTAATCTGTTGTTATTCTTGCTGGAACACACCCCTCATTAAGATAAGCCAAGAATTCTCTTGACTGGCCAAATCATCAAGCCAATTAAATTATGGCACTGACGAACTCAAAGCTGAATTTAGTCCGTGTCAAGAGGATTTTTATCTTTTGTTTGCGCTCTGCTAAGGTTTTCTACATGACCACTGTTCTCTACAATGTTTGGATAAAAATATAGCATAAATACCTGAAAGTTTATGAACATTTTGCTTCTTTGCCACTTCTTCTGATCTTGTCTTGGGAGGACTTTTGTCATCTAGGAGATCTGTTTTTTTAACAAATGATTTTGTGCTGACAGGAAGGCCTGGAGGTGGCTTCCTGGTGCCCACTGATTTCTGATCCTCCTTAACTGAAGCAGAAGCAGCAGTGGGAACAGCTGAGGGGATCAGCTTTGGATACTCAGCATGACTTTCATTCTGGTATTTTAGTAAAGAAGATGTTCTCCTTAGTCTGACCCCAAACGGGTTTTCAACATTTTGTGCTTCATGGTCAGCCTGCTCCATAGAAGAATTCAAATGCAAATCACTGTCCTTATAATCTCGATCAAATCTATCTGAGTTGTTTTTTGCTGATTCCTGGATGACTGCATCAAAACGTGTGTGTTCTTTTGTCACTCCTTCAAACAACTCTGGTCTTACAGGGGACGTTGGGGAACTTCTGGTATAGGAATCTTCCTTTGAATTTGAACCTCCTGAAAGAGATCTTTGCCATGCTGGTGCAATCGTAAATCTGACTGGTTTAGCAGAAGCAGTCTTCAGTGGACTTTTTACATTTTCATCTGAAGATCGACTGTCTTCCGCTGTTTTTCTGTGAGAAGCTGTACTGCTTACGTGGTACTCCTTACTGTCATCATCAGAAGAGGTATTACTCTTTAAGCCAGCCAAACTTGAAGAGGCAAGACATCCGATGGAAAGTTTTTCAGAAATGTATGACGGGTTGGCCTGTTGACTGCCTTGGTTACCCTTTGAAACAGAAATAGTTTCTGCTTTAAAACATACTTCCAGTTTGCTGGGAGGTAGCATGCAACCTGCTTCTGAAATAGATGCAGCAGTGTCTATTTTTTTTTCCGCATTGCCTTTGGATGGCTGAAATTCCATTATTTCACAAGTTTCTTTGTCATTTCTTCCTGAACTGTTTTCAGGCTTCAAAACAGCCACTGTCTTGACGTCAGAAGAAGAGTGTGAATCGGCTGCCGCAACCTGTGAAGTGTTTGATGCAGTATCTGAGACAGCTTGGTTAGAATGATTCTCAACAGTACCCAAGCAGGCTTCTACTTTGCCAATAAACAGTGGATCCTCCTTTTCCTGGTCTTTGATGCTTGCACAAGAGTCTTCTGGCAAAACTGTGGAATCACAAGAGTCACGGGCAGCATCAGTGGGACTTTTTACACCTTGTGTCTCATTAGAACCGGCTCCCTTTGCACAATGTCCTACCTGGGCTGATAATCCTATATTAAACAGAGGAGAAAAGCGTTCACTTAAAGGTTACAATTCAAGCACCATCAGTATCAGTAATTCATTCCAGACAGCGCAGTCATTTAGCATCAGCTCCCTATGTCTGGGCACCACAAGGCTGTTAAAAGCGTATGTAGAAATGGGCTGTCCAAGTGAGGAGACCAATAAAGTTTTAGTTTGAACATACCTAATCCCAGGAAAGGCTGAAAGTGTTTGTCTGCTTAAGGTGTATCAAATCAGTTGCTGTTTAGTTCTTTTCTTGCATACCCCTAGTTATAAGCCAGATTTCACTAGACATTTCTTCATGTGTGTGCCTAGAAAGGCTGTCTAGAATTATCTGGAGGATTTTCTGTATTCAAGCAGAACATCTCAGCATCAGGTAGCTCTGACTTCTGCAGCTCTATCAGGACTGCTGATCATCTGGATATCTTAGATGTGTCTGCACACATAACAACTCTGATGTGTGACAGCATCAAGTCCTGAGTCTGCCCTGACAACAAAGTGCCAACGTTCCCACAACACTATAGCATTACCATCAGCCAGTGCATCTGTAATGCAGTGCTAAAGAGAAAAGTCTTCAGTGCTCTTTTGGAGAAATTTAATTTGTTTTTACAATTGTGTTACCACTGGCAATTAGCTATTATTCAAACGATAAGGGGGGAGGTGGCAAAGGAAGATCTAGTAACCACAAACCAATTAAAATCACCTTACACACATAACAGATACAATGCTGAGGTTAAGGTTTTTATGAGTTTCAAGGAACTCGGATCCCCAGTCAATGAGATGTAGCCAACTGTGTAGCACAGGTACTTCTGAACACAGCACTTTCACCTCATGTATTTTTTAATGCTGCCCTCAAAGTTCACCATTTCAGCACCGCTGCGTTGACTGGAGTACATGATTTTTTCTGTCATAACACTTTAGGAGTCAGGATTAGTTTTATGATATAAAACCAAAAGGTGCCTAGTTTGAAAGGACTTACAATTCAAATAGGTCCTGTCAGCCTTACGTAGAAGAGTTCAAGCACCCAAAGTAGCAACACATAAGTCTTCATTACCTTCCCAATCACTTTTACGCTGGTCACTCTCAAGTAATTCTGTTGAATTTCCCTTCTTTTCTGGAGTTCCAGGAAGACATGCTTCAATTTCTAGCTGCTCCACCTAATGAGGTACAGTAAGATCTTTTAATTAAAGAATAATGCACAAAAATTGTATTTTATACACACATGTTTATGAATACTCAAAATGTAGACACAAAACCCCCATCCTGTAATTTACTAACACTGTGGGTAATGTACTATTCCAGTTAAGAATCCAGAAATCATTCAAGTTCAAAATGTCAAACGCAACCCATTGATCTCTCTTGAATCTGAAACATTCTAGAACGGACATATTATGAGTGAATGGGTATGTTTTTAAGACATCACCCAAGCTACCTGCTGGCATAGAACAGACCAAGCCAGAGACATTACCATCACTTCCGGTATCTCTGATTGACACTCCACAATTACCTTTTCTCCTTCAGCACTGTACTTGTACCAGCTGCAGCACAATGAATATCCAGCAAAGATGCTGTAGGGCCCAAGTTTCCAAGAAAACCTCATTCTGTATTACACTCATCCTGAATTTCTCCCCCCTACCTTTCACTTCTAACTCCAGGAGAGATTTTCATGCATGATTCTCTGATGGAGAGAGGAACAAGCACTATCCTTATTTCTGTCACACTCCAGCACAACAATCTTTTCTGTCTGGTGAACTTCATCTTCACAATGTGTTTCCTAGAAGCCAGGATGAGAAGCATCTCATCCTAATTTCCCACATGCAGAGCCACATTCCTTCCCAAAGTCCTTCAGTCTTTCCTTTGACATACAAAGGATTAAGTTAAAGCTAATCTGAAATTGTTTGTAGAAACAGACTTAGGCTTCTTTAAAACTGAAAACTAGCTTTTCAAATAACAGGAATGTTTTTACAAATGACATGTAACCTGCATCTTTTTTTGCTAAATAATGAAAAAACAAAGTTGCGCTTTTTTTCAGCTTCCATGATATTGAAGTCTTCTGAGTCTTTTTTGGTTGGTTAGTTGGTTGGTGGAAAATACGTGGTTTCCCTTCTTCCAGTGGAAGAACAAAAAAAGGTAAAGGATATAAATAAAAGGAAATAATTAAAAATTCACATCCATTTCCTTCTGCACAGCAATTCTTTTCCAGAAAACACTTACATGGAGGGCTTGCTGATTCTTGTTGGTAAAGCCTTTTTGTTTCCGGGGGTTTATGGCAATCCTGTGCCTGGCTGCTGAGGTGTCCAGGCAGCCAAGGGGACTGGCCGGGATGGTGAAGTCAACAGGAAGGAAGCTGTTACCTCGTGAGCTGGGGGTCCCCAGAGTGGCAGAGGATGAAGGACTGATGGGCCTGGTGGAAGTTCCTGAAGGTATCTGTAAAACACAAACACGTCATTATACATTTTGCTTGGCTTACCCCCATCTCTGAAACAATTCCTTTGCTAGCTCGTTCCATTTCAGAAGCCTGAAATGGCTGTACCTTTGGACATAAATCCTCGCTTTAAATGCATGCCTAACGCCATCTCTGCATAGAGATAGCTCAGTTTGTGTGTGTTCAGCTGTATGTAACACAAAAGTGAGAAATACCTGTCTCTCCCTCTCCCATAGTTAAGAGCCCCTGTCCCCTTCCCAGTTCTTACCTGAAAAATCATTTGCAATATATGTATGCACCAGCAGGAGACACTGGTGCAGTTTTTATAGCTGCCTTTTCACCCAATAATGTGACACAATGCAGGAATACATTATTAAAAAGCCACAAAAGTAGCCTGGATGCTTGCTCCTTATTATCTCTATTTCTAAGAAAGTTGCCATAACCACTTCGCTCTTTTAATATCCACTTGCCCAGGAAAATCAAATGTTTCTCTCCCACAAGTATCCCAGAAGCATCTTCCAGACAGTGATATGGATCTCACCCTCACAGCAATCTGCTCTGGGGAACTAAACAACAGTAACCTTAGAGTATGCTATCAAAATAAAGGGTTTACAGAAGCGTTTGTAGAGAAACCCCCAAACATGCAGCTTGACTGGTTTTGTTACTGTTTTGAAACATAGATCAGATTTTCTGGAACGCTTGCAAAATTTCACAGCCATGCCAAACAAGCTTCGTTCAGTATAACAACATACCTGCTATTTTGGCTTTGGCCATAAAGTTAGGTGAAACACAGCCATTTAACTGTGCTTGGCATGAAGATTTTAGTTTTGTTTAAGCATAGGACATAACACAGCACTTAAAGCATGTACGCTGATGAAGTTTTTAAGATCGTGAAAGCATCTTCCCATCTGACCTACAAAAATTGTCAATGTACATTACTTTGTATTTAAGGTAGGTGAAATTAATTTCCTTACTCTCCATTGAATTTTTTTAGTTCCTAGATCTGAAATAAACCACAACAGAATGTATTATGACAGATACAGACTCTTCTAATGAAAAATTTACACATTGTGAAAGAGAGAAAGAACAACACAGCTAACAAATACGCAAACTATTGTTATAACACTACAAGATTAATGATAAACCTGTAAGGCTCACTAGAACTTCCAAAATAGTAACATCATTACTAATTTCTATATAGAAATTCTTCTGCCTTTCAATTATAAAATTACAGTTGTAAAGCATAAAGATAAAAACACCTGAAGCTAGTATCTCAGCTACTGCTGTAAATAAATGGCAAATTCCCTACTTTTTCCTGAGCGCTGACAGTTGGTATGTTCTCTCAAAGACAGTAGAGCAGACACAAGATTTCCACATCAGTGTTTAAGTGTAAGATAAATTTGATGTTTGTTGGTTATTGGGCAGTTGCAGGAGCCTGCACAAGGAGAATGCTGCAGCTAGGTGGCCATTTCCTGAAGAGTATTTATGCCAAAACACCGTCCTTAGCCCCACAAGCTGAGACCATTTTGCTTTTAATCAGTCCGGGTTGAAGATGCCAACAAGGAAGTCAGATTTCCGTGAGGGCTATCTGGCAAAGGCAGGGTAATGCTGGTTAATGTCTCTGTGAAGTCATTTGCGGCTCACTTTGAGTGACAGCCTCACATTTAGCTTTAGATTAGTCAGAAAGTGGGTATTTATAAATGTGGAAGGCACTGAGAAGTTACACGGGTGAACATCAGGGTTTCACACAGAGGTGACAGCGGCATGAAGCTCTTGGAAAACCCAGTGAAGCAGCACAGGAAAAAGAAATGAAGTAACTATCATCTGCAGCAAGATCAATACAACAGTAAAATGTAAACCACTACACTGCGTGTAACTTTAGATTGCTTAGGATCAAATGCTCTTTTTCCTTTACTAAATATACAAACTGTTAAATGGAATAACTGGTGTAGATTTCTTGGTGCTCTTCATAAATTTCCTCATCTATGGGATGAGGTTATTCGGTTTAACAACTTGTGTCTGCTATCTCAAATCCTGGTATTACATAAATAGTTTCAAAAGCTACTGAAAAAAATTATGATTATTTAGGAAAAGGTTTTTTATTTTAGATAAACATATTGGCTAAGATAATATCTGCTAATCCTAATTGCTGACTAAGAAAAATATTTGGGTAAAGGAACATACACAGTACTGTAGAGAAGCTAGACAGATTCCTAGTGAGTTGAGGAGAAAAAGGAAGAGCCTTTAAGTGGGGAATTCTGTGCAACATAGAAGACAAAAAAATTTCTCCTATCTCTGTCTTTCTTTCTCATAGGAGATGAGGCTGCAAGACTGAAAAAGCTCACGGACTTCAGAAGTGGTTAGAAATGGGCTTTTTGCATTGTAAGGAAAAAACAGTATGCAGATTTACAAAATGGAGCATTTTGGTCAAAATATAAAATGGGAGATGAGTTAATGAAATGTACATTGAAATAATGATAAAATATATACAAGAAGTTATTACAAATAATGACAATCCAAGTTACCTAGATCACTTGGGCCTCTAGAGTTGTGTGACTTGTAGTCTACTACGAGGGGTAGACATTGCTTTATCTTTCTGCCCCTAAAGCAAAAGATCTAGGAATGACTGAGCAGGTGTGTCTGATCTCAGTCACAGACAGGAAGTTGAGCTGGTCTTGCCCAAAGGTTTTTCTCTCCTTTCTCAAAGGCTGGTCAAAGAGAGAGTGAAAGGGAAAGCTTCCTTAGCAGTGGGGTAAGCACCAACTGTTTGACCCTCAAGATGCTGCCCTGGCTGCTTAGGGCTCTCTTCATCAGGAAGGAATCTTCCAGGTACCCTGCTACCTCCCCTTTACTTGTGGGCTATTCTCAGTTTCACAAAGGGTTAAACAGTGTTCTCTCTGGTGAGCTTCTCAAACAGGCATTCTGTATGGAGGACTGCAAAGCTTGGGCCAAAATGGCCAATAGGTATTCTGGACCCATAAATATTCACCTTCTCAGCTAGATGGCAGATTACATTGGTTATACAATTGCAAGGACTATCCCATGAATCAGAACAGCTCTGTTGGAGTGGTGGTTGCCTTTCTCACTGGCATTTGAAGTCCTCATTGGCATAACTGTCGTCTGACTGGTCTTTCAGATATTATATCAACACTGGAGAAAGTTAATACAAGCAAACCTTGCAAGCCTGCCTTGAAATCGTGAGATAGGTAGGAAATCAACTCAGCTTCAAGCAGCAGGGTCAGTCAAGGTGAAGGTCCCCGAGGCTCCTCTACAAAAATATGACCTCCGTAAATTTTTCCAAGCTGGCCAAGGAATAGACTATGTTGTTCTGACAGCAGAACCTGCTGCTTCTGGTAGTCACTTATCACCCAAAGAAAACTGCAAATTAACACAGACCTTTTCCTGTGGAATATCTGGCATCAGAAAGGATGGATTCTGCAATTATTTCCCATGATAAGAAAGATGCAGGGGATTGCTCACAAGCCAATGCTGACAGGCAGGCATTATTAAGCTATTACTGCTGTTGGGTGTTGGGGCCCGGGGCATGGAAGCTGAACTGAAGTGCTTTGCCTTGTCCAGTTTTCTGTCCTGTAACTTTACAGATTCATACTGTGTCACAGGGCTGACTCTGATGTTCACACAAACCACTTACCAGTAGATTTCTGCCTCTCTTTATTTGGTTCTTATTCAAAACTCTGCAAAAGGTACATTTTCAGTATCGTTTGCATCACTCTGGACTGTTTATGAATTGTTTGCTAGGATACACTGTACCCAGAATAGATTAAAAAAAAAAGATTCTTGTACTAGCTCCATACAGACACCACACATGCTGCCTCAGTGAAGTTTATTATCAGGAAAAATAGCTATTTACCTGTTCATCTTCACTGTCTGTCCCGCCTAAACTCAAAGAGCTATGACGCTGAACAGAGTTGGAAGACTGTGGGATAAAATAAGGAAGAGGGTAAGTCAAGGGAAGTATCACATAGAATTATCTGGGACTGGATATCCAGTGCTAATTATAAGAAAACACAAGAGGAAAGACAAAGGAAAGGTCACCGAGTCCCTCCCTCACAGAGTAGGTTTCATTTGTTAACTGGGGATCAAAGATAAAGTAGGGGAGCTTTATCCTGCTATGAGATATGCCATGAAGGTTGCCCACATGAGGCAATACATCTTATAAAGTTATTTTGGCTTATTGTTTTAATATCTTCAAATTTAAAAATGCTCACATGCTCACTCAAGTCCAAAATCATGCATCTGCTGTGAGAGGGCAATTCTTAAGAAAGAAACTCAAACATCCTCTGAGTCCCATCAGGAGCTGTTCTCCTCAGACTCATAGGATTGTTGCTTTCCTGCCAATTTAACTAATATTGCCATGGTTTTAAGCTATTTCATTCCAAAAGTGGTAATTTTTTAAGATTCTGTTGCAGTTCCCCTTATTTTTGTTTTCCTGACTTAGCTTTAAAACACCCAAAACTCTTCCCCATTCAAGGGTGCAGGAAACTGCCAATCTCTTCAGCTCCGTGAAGCAGGAAGACATAGGAAGTTTGTGCAGTGTGAGCACCTCAGCGCACCTCAGCTTGTTCTTGGACTGGAACAGTCACAGTAACATAACACTCACCAGTGAATAATCAGCTTTTTATGCTCTCTGCCATACAGACCTGCCAGGAGAGACTGCCTTGCCCAAAGGCACTGAGAGTCATCATATAACTGAATTTCTCTCCTCTTTCCTTAATGATACAGGTCACAACTGCCCAAGCACTGGTCCACATAAAAGCATAGAAAATTGTACTCAGAAGGGGTATTCGTAAGGCCACTTCCTAGGCATTCCTCACAGTGACAACTCCACAATCCACCTAGGTAATTTGTTCTAGCTCTGACTGATCTGTGCCATCAGATTTTATCACAAGCAAGCAAAAAGGTCTTCCCCTTCTCCAAGCAGATTTTATCTTTTCTGTACAGGTGGTCACTACAGTGACATAATGATTATACCTTGCTTGGTGAATCTGTCAGAACGTCATGAAGGGTTGAAATTTCAGGAGGGCTTCTAGGTAAACCATCATCTTCAGAAACAGCACCTGCATCTTCCAGTTTCTTTCCAGTTATAACAAGAGGAGGTGATCCAAGTCTGATGTTCTGCTGCAACTGAAGCTGTGGTTGAAAAGAAATTTAGACTTTCAATGGCATTATTTATAGTGGACATTTTGGACACTTTTACCCCAGTTGCTCCCGTTAGGCATGCAGAATGTCTTAGTTAACAGAAATACTTGAAAAAACAGACCGTTTACAGAAAATAGCCATTAATAACATTTTTTTTAGTTATATTCATCAAAGACCCATCATTAGAACTGGCTTTGGTACAAAAGTAAAATCTAAATCAGTTTTATTCAGTAAGTCACCGAAGACAGAATTTTCACCATTCCAGAAAATTTACATCAGTTTAACTCATTTTAAATTTAAAACTTTAAAAATTCTATATTTAATTATTCTTTAAATAATTCCACATATCCAGATGTCCCAAACAGTAACACAAAGTACTGTCAGTCAGCAGTTCCCAAGCCCAGGCTTATGGTGTCAGCTTTCCTTCACAAAGCCCTTCCAAATATTGAGAACTTGTCACCACTCCCTCCTGCACAAGTAGCCGAGTCCTACTTTTTATGCAATCATAGAATGGTTAGAGTTGGAAGTGACCTTAAAAATCATCTATTTTCAACTCCGGTGGCATGGGCAGGGACACTTTTCACAAGACCAGGTTCCTGAAAGTCCCATCCAGCCTAGCCTTGAAGACAATTTAATTCAATAGAATACAAATAATAATACAAAGATATTTTAATCTAATTTCTGGTCCACCCTAATTAATTGCTTGTTAATTTTCCCCAGCATTACATCCTGGTCCTCTCTACAGCAAGAATGATAACAGCAGCCAGGAACAACTTTGTTTGTAAAGGAGCATGGGTATTCTTTTCCAAGATTGCACAAAAGAATGCTCTGGCAGGCCCTGACTCCAGAAAAATAAAACAAAGTCTGCAACCTCACAAGCAGACAGATGTTCCCTCAAACTAAAAAAGGTCAGACCTCAGGAAACACCATTACTAAAATTCTTGGCTTAAGTCTGTCAGCTATGTCAAAGCTGGAATAGAAACAAAGTCTGAACAGAAACTTTGTCCTTCAACTAAAAACATCTCGACTGAATATTCCCAAGATAAATATGCAGACCTGTTTTTTCTGTTTCTTTGCTTATTAAACCAGACTAGGAAATTCTAGGCCTAATTCTGTCCTCTTCTGCAAGCTATGCATTCATGTATATCTCTGTAAAATAGATCTAAATAGCTGCCATTCTTATTCAGAAAGATTCACTTGGAATGTAATTCCTATGGATCTAACCAGCACACAGGGTAGCACAGCGTCACTCTTTAACCCACCAGTCCCCCAGTTCAAACAGCTTTCTTGCCCTATTACCCACAACAATCAAAGACGTATCACCAATAAGATCTGCAAAAGCAGGACTGATGACAAACTGCACAAAGACTGCAATATACAGGCAAAACAAGACATACAACATACTTGTGTACTTCATGGGAAGGAAAACACAAAAAGTCAATTTTGCTTTTCTCTCTTTTCACAACTTCCCATCTTTGATTTATTAAATTTATTACATGCAGACAGCAAAGTGTTGTGGGGAAAACTGAATTTACAGTCTGTCTTCTACTGGTAGAAGTTAAATTACATTGCTAAGAAAATAACAGCTTTTATTAGTGCTTGGCTTTTATTCTAACAAGAGTCAAGCTCACAGAAAAAGGCTGTCTTTTACAGCTATAAAAATAGCGCTGGCAGTATTATGTTACCACGGAGGATGATGGATGGATGAAGAGAGGGCACAGTGGACTGGAGATAGCATGAAAAGAGCTTTTTTCCCCAACAAAGTTCTGTCATATATAAACACGATTTCCCCTGCTACTCCTATTGTTATACAAAAAATACCCTGAATCGAAGCTTAGCCTATTTTTCAGTCTTATGGAGGAACAAGTCCCTCTGTGCATCTTCTATTACTTAACATGTGATGCAATTGTGTTTTGCAACATGAAGCTTACACTGAGCAAAGAAGAATTTCAATGGCCTTTGGCTGCCTTATCAACGGTTTGTTTTCAGTCTCTGGAAAAACCTTAAACTTTTATCTCAGTGCTCTGAGCCGGGCAGTTATTTAAATGCAATTAATATAACCAACAGTTGATAAGGGAGCTGTCAAGGAGGGTTCAGCATGTGCCTTGGAAGAAGGAAATGACTTAGCAGAACACAGTATCCTTTGCTGGCAGAGATCGGAAGAATAATGATATAAATAAAGCTGTCACTAAGAGTGTCCTGACATATCCATCATCCCACACAGTTACACAGCTGTTGGTGCTAGTATGTACAGTGAAAACATCATGGCCAGAATTGCCAGAAAGAATAACATATATATAACATAATATGTAAAGAATAACAGTATAAGGGACACACTACAGTATAAATAAATAAATGGCCTTAAGCCAAAAGCAGTGGCTATAAAGTAAAGAATGGAAATCCCATTGGATGCTCATTAAGGAAAGTTTCCAAGAGCCCATGAACTGGATTCATGTCACTCACACACTATGAGGCCTGGGCAAGGCTGAAAGCACCAGGACTGCTCAAGGATTCAGCTTCCAAGAGGAAGAACAGACCCAAAAGTAGTAGCTTTGTACACTTTAGTCAACAAAGTCTTAAAGCATACAGCAGAGGCATCAAGCAACAGTTTCCTAGGAGACAGCTAATACAAACCAGCACTATGAATGAGGGGAAGATGTTCTCACCTGCAAAGTTTTCACTCTTCCAGGTGTGTTTTCCTGAGATAACATGTCACCTGCCACACTTTCTGGTGCAGACTCAAAAATGAAGACGCTGTCATGGGACAAGGCTTTGTTTCCCATGCTTCCTTTGGGCCTGGGAAGGAAGGAAGAGTGGTCAGTGCACTGGGTACAGCCCTCCAACTCTTCCCTGCACCACTTCGCCAGGGCAGAGGGATCACAAAGAGGCCAGGGTGGGATGCACCTCACTTAACTTCATATTTCTGTATGTTAGCTGTCTAAGGTAGCCACTGCTAGCTCCTTTTATATTCAGAAGGGAGAAAGAAACACTTTTTAGTATGCTGATCAAATGCAGGTGTCTCTTTTCAGAGGTACTCATCATCTGCATTGAACACTCAGGCCAGTCTCTGTGGACTAGAGAGGGAGTCCAGGGCGATTAGGTCAGATGCTGGGATTTAGTTGGATGCATGCCACCCTGAAAGATGTCTACAGCGCAGAGGCGACAGGAGTCTCCTACCCTCCTTTGGTGGGAATGTGCTTAACATGAGACATTCAGGATACAACCTTTGCAGCCTGGTGTGCGTCATACCAGCCAAAGATTGTAGATTATTTTTCCTCCTCTTGTAAATGCGGGCACAAAATGTAATTCCACTACATTAACAAACTTGACTTAAATCCTCTCGGGTCCAGCAATAAAACCAGTTCTGTTTACCTGTATCATGAACATCGCCGGATCCCAAGCATATTAAAAAAATGTAGATGGGACGAGTGTCCATGGCCACAGTTACATACCTATCCACAGCCAAGTTACAGTACCCAGGAAAGGTATTTCTGTGCTTCTGTGCTCACTGGGTGTTCAGCCCGCTGAAGCACTGATGAGATCCCACAACAGCTGTTAACTGAATTGTAATCAATTGAGATTGATTGGGGTTGGGCTATTAAGTTGTGCAGGGCACATTTTGCACTTGGGTGGCATGACATGGAAAGCTCCAAATCTTTTATTCACCAAATTCCACCAGCATAGGCAGGCACTGTCTGTACATTACTTTGTCCGAAATACCACAAGGATGGCCTCTACCAGGATTTCATTCTAGTACTTAACTGGAAAACAACAGAGAATACTCATGTCGTTGGCTTCCAGCCTCATAACCCACAAGTTAGAAGGATTCCTTGGCTCAGCTGCTGTGCAGGCAATGCTCATTGCCTCTGAAAGTTTGACTCTGGGTAACAGGGGATGATTAGGAACAGAACTCTGACAAGGAAAATCCCATAAGTCTAACACTCTTCTGCAAGGAAATCAAATAGAAGAGGTATCTGCTATTTGTCTAACCCCAGATTCTCTCTTTTTTTAGAAGAAATCCCTGAAAGACAGTGAACTTTCATAAAGTAAATACACCATGTAAAAATGCCAAACAAATTACTCTTTTTTTCCCTCCTGCACCTCCCTTCTTTACATCTCCGGAGACAACATCTCCTTTGTCTGCTTGACTAACCCTCCCACTGCCCCAAAAGTGTAGTTAATCAGCTGGGGCCTGTGGGGGGACAGCCACTGGCACCGGTGTCGCTATGGCTGGAGCCATGGCTTTCGCCGGTACATAGCGTTTACCCTGGCGGGTTTCAGGGAGTGTGATGTAGTCAATTTGCCAGGCCTCCCCAAATTTATATTTCAGCCATCGTCCCCCATACCACAAAGGTTTTAACCTTTTAGCTTGCTTGATTTCAATGGATGTTTCACAATCGTGGATAACCTGCGCAATAATGTCCGTGGTTAAATCCACCTCTCGGTCACGAGCACATTTATATGTTGCATCCCTTCCTTGATGACCTGAAGTATCATGGGCCCACCGAGCTACAAACAGTTCATCTTTATGTTCCCAGTCCAAATCTGTCTTGAAAATCTTAGCAGCTTGGTCCACTTGCTGATTGGTTCGACTCATGGGTACGTGGGCATCTACACAGCGTACTTTCACAACTAGTTTCCCTAGATGATCAGCAATACTCTGCCATAATTCAGCAGCCCAGATGGGTTTACCTTTGCGCTGCCAGTTGCTCTGCTTACGCTGCTTTACCCACCCCCACAAAGCATTGGCCACCATCCATGAGTCAGTATAGAGATGGAGTATTGTCCACTTTTCACGTTCAGCAATGTCTAGGGCCAGCTGGATAGCTTTTACCTCTGCAAATTGACTTGATTCACCTTTCCTTCAGTAGGTTCTGCAACCTGTCGTGTAGGACTCCATACAGCAGCTTTCCACCTTCGATGTTTTCCTACAATACTACAAGATCCATCAGTGAACAAGGCATACTGTTTCTCATTACCTGAGAGTTCATTATATGGTGGGGCTTCCTCAGCACGAGTTCCCACCTCCTCAGGTGGCATTGTGAAGTCTTTGCCTTCGGGCCAGTTTGTGATCACGTCTACGATTCCTGGACGATTGGGGTTTCCTATTCAAGCTCGCTGCGTGATTAAGGTAACCCACTTACTCCAAGTAGCATCGGTGGCATGATGAGTAGAAGGAACTTTACCCTTGAACATCCAGGCCAGGAGCGGTAATCAGGGCGCCAGGAGAAGCTGTGCTTCGGTACCAATTACCTCTGAAGCAGCTCTAACTCCTTCATATGCTGCCAAGATTTCTTTCTCAGTTGCGGTATAGCTGGCCACGGAGCCTTTATAGCCTCGACTCCAGAATCCTAGGGGCTGACCTCGAGTCTCCCCTGGTGCTTTCTGACAGAGGCTCCAGGTAGGGCCATTGTCCCCGGCTGTGGTGTAGAGCACATTTTTAATGTCCCGCCCTGTTCAGACTGGTCCAAGGGCTACTGCATGCACAATCTCTTGTTTAATTTGCTCAAAGGCTTGTCGTTGCTCAGGATCCCACACAAAATTATTTTTCTTTTGAGTCACTTCATATAGAGGTTTCACAATCTGACTATAACCTGGAATATGCATTCTCCAGAAACCCACAATGCCTAAGAAGGCTTGTGTTTCCTTTTTGTTAGTAGGTGGGGACATAGATGTTATTTTGTTGATCACATCCGTTGGGATCTGGTGACGACCATCTTGCCATTTAATTCCCAAGAACTGGATGTCTCGTGCAGGTCCCTTGACCTTACCTCTTTTTCGAGCAAAACCTGCTTTCAGAAGAATCTTGATTATTTTCTTACCTTTCTTGAAAACTTCTTGTGCTGTATTACCCCATACAATGATGTCAACAATGTATTGTAGGTGTTCTGGAGCTCCACCCTTCTCCAGTGCAGTCTGGATCAGTCCATGGCAAATAGTAGGGCTGTGTTCCCACCCCTGGGGCAGTCGATTCCAGGTGTACTGGATGCCTCTCCAGGTGAAAGCAAACTGTGGCCTGCACTCTGCTGCTGAAGGAATAGAGAAGAATGCATCCACAATGTCAACTGTAGCATACCATTTGGCTGCCTTTGACTCCGGTTCATACTGCAGTTCTAGCATGTCTGGCACAGCAGCACTCAGCGGTGGTGTGACTTCATTCAGGCCATGACAGCCTACTGTTAGCCGCCAGTCTCCATCAGACTTTCGCACTGGTCATAGAGGGCTGTTAAAGGGTGAGCAAGTCTTGCTGATCACTCCTTGGGTCTCCAGCCGACGAATCAGGTTCTGGATGGGAGTCAGAGACTCTCGGTTAGTGCGATACTGTTGTCGATGCACCGTGGAAGTAGCAATTGGCACCTGCTGTTCTTTAACCTTCAGCAGTGCCACCACAGAAAGGTCATCTGAAAGACCAGGTAAGGCACACAGCTGTGTAATATCGTCAGTCTCTACAGCTGCTATACCAAAAGCCCACCGATACCCTTTCGGGTCTTTGAAATACCCTCTCTTAAGGTAGTGTATGCAAAGGATGCATGGAGCATTTGGGCCAGTCACAATAGGACGCTTCTCCCGTTTCTTCCCATTCAGGGTCACTTCAGCCTCTACTGCAGTCAGTTCTTGAGACCCACCTGTCACTCCAGAAATACTAACAGATTCTGTCCCTTTATAATTCGATGGCAATAAGGTACACTGGGCACCAGTGTCCACAAGGGCTCTATACTTCTGTGACTCTAATGTGCCAGGCCATCGAATCCATACAGTCCAATAAACTCGGTTATCCCTCTCCTCCTCCTGGCTGGAGGCAGGGCACCTCCACTGTTGAGAACAACAACTACAATTAGAAGTTGAGTTCCTGCGAGGACTGGAGCATCACTTACCATGGACTGGAGCAACCTTCCTCTTGCAGAAATTCCTTCTTCCATCTGCT
Source organism: Chroicocephalus ridibundus (assembly GCF_963924245.1). Taxonomy (NCBI): domain Eukaryota; kingdom Metazoa; phylum Chordata; class Aves; order Charadriiformes; family Laridae; genus Chroicocephalus; species Chroicocephalus ridibundus. The sequence goes on from NC_086292.1 coordinate 10,699,951, forward strand.
TTACCTTGCAACTCAAGCACTCGTGCCTGCAGGGCTGGAGTAGGTTTTCTATCCCACTTACTCGTGTCCTCTCCGTAGTTGCAGAGGCAAAGCCACAGGAAATCTTGGAGTGGATCCTGTTTCCCTTGAGTTGGTTTTGTAGGAGGGCGTTTTTTCTTAATGACTGCAACCCGGGTCTGTTCAGGGGAAGAGTGGGATTCTTTCCCCTTCTTAGACAGTTTTTCAAGCAGTTCATGAAGCAGTTTTCTCATTTTGCTCAACTATTGTCTTAGTCATTTTCTCCAGTGTCTCAGCAATGGTCTTAGTTTGCGCAGCCATTTTCTCCACAGCTGCTACATGAAGGGGACGGGAGAGACTGTTTTCATACTGTCACACCTTGTTAGCCACCTCATTTACAGTTGGTGTATCAGTATCAGATCCTCCCCAGACCATTGTTGACAATGTGTGGGAATAATCTGATGGTGCACTCTGCACAAACTTCCTCAATAAAGATCGTTTCCACGGCATTTCATCAGGGTCTATAATCACTTGCCATTTGCTATAAATCACTTCTCGCACAGCCAGTTCTCTCAGGTACTTAATACCCTTTTCCATGCTGGTGCATTTGGTTGGACAGCATTCGATATCATCCATAAAGGGATACCTGCCCTTCACAGCTTCTAGCAGTCGCCTCCACAGACTGATGACTTCTGCCCTTCTCCCCATCACTTTATCAATACCTCCATCTTTGGACAGGTTTCCCAACTGCTTAGCTTCTCTGCCATCTAAATCTATGGTATCAATTCCATCGTCCCAGCATCGGAGCAACCAGGAGACAAGTGTCTCCCCTTCATGATGACTAAAGTCCTTTCTTATATTTCGCAAATCCTTCATAGAAAAGGATTTCATTATTATCTCTGCATCTGAGTCCTCATCCTGTGTTAATGCCGGCTGAGAAGGACCCTCTCCTGGATCTTCCTCAGAGGAACCCTCCCCTAGGCTGTCTGGCTTGGGTTGGTCTTTGTTGTCAGAGGCAAGGGAACCAGCTAACTTTTTCTGTTTCCTGGTCACTGGGGCAACTTGTGCCGGTTCTGCTGGAGTTTGGGTAGCAGCCGGAGCAGTGACCGTGCTCCTTGTCGGGGCTGGAGCAGCCAGTGCCGCTGCGGGCGGGGCTGGCGATACAGGCTGGGGGGGGGGCAGGGTGACTTTGACCGCGGGCTGCGGAGTGTCTGGGGCTGGGGCCTGTGGGGGGGCAGCCGCTGGCGCCGGTGTCGCTATGGCCGGAGCCGTGGCTTTCGCCGGAGCCGGTAGGGGCAGCCGCTGTGGGCCTGGCCGATGCCGGTGCCTGTTGGGGGGCAGCCGATGCTGGTAGCGGGGCCGGTGGCGTTGTTTGTGTCTGTATTGTGTCTCGGGCAGTAATCTGAGTTGTTTGAGTTTCTGCTGTGGCTTTTAGCGGCGGGATTGTCTGAATTTCTACTATCTTTGACTCTGGCCGTGGGGTTTGAGTAGCAACATCAGATGTCACATAAGACTCACTCCTGCACTGATATTTAACTACAAACCACCCCTGCAACACATTCAGGAAACCCAACAACAGAATCACGTACGAATGAAAGTAACATTCACTCTCTAAACAGCCCAAAGGCTTCTCATCCCCTAATTCTGTTACTGTCACTTTGGCATAATCATCAAAGGGTAAAGTAAACTTTACTCATGTAAGACCAAGAGTGTAATTAGCAAAAGAATCCATCTCGGAAGTGTAATTAGTAAAAGACTCCATGACATGATGCCCAAGATATGCAGGTAGAACCATTATCCAAGCAATTATTTCATAAATCTGAAGGCAAATCCACAGCAACATAGCACACTTAGACTATCGCATCCAAACACAGAGTATAAATAAACCACACAATATATTTGACCAGTTAATCCCCACTGCATCAATTAACTTCATACAAAGCTCTCTAAGGACACGATACAAGATGTCATGTAAGAATGACATGATGTGAACTGTCTGTTCTCCCTGAACAAGTTGGAATCCAAACTATTCAGGCAATCTATCAGAGCTCCGTTTGTGGCCTGCGTTGGGCGCCAATGAATCTGTCGTGGTTTTGGCCAAATTGGCCAATGGCTGGCGACAGATGCTACCCTCCAGCCTCTCCTGCACGGAGAGGAGGAGGAGAGATAGATTTACAAGTTTAGAAGAAACTAAACTACTTTAATGGAATATTAATAATAAGATAAAAAGGAAAATAATGAAATAGATACAGTATACACAAAACCGTATTAAGCTCCCAGGATGATGTCACCGGCAGGCACAGGGGAAGTCCCAGGCTGGACTCAGTGATGGGTGGGAACCGGGTTCCAGAGCTGGAGTCAGGAACACACGGATCGAGATCAAAGGCAGAGGAACAGGTAGTGTCCTCCTCAGACGTCGGCCATTGAAGGAAAAGAGTTGACCCTTTGATCCCTCAGCTTTTATACTGAGCATGGGGCAGGTGGGATGGAATGCCCCTGTTGGTCAATTTTGGGTGACCTGTCCTGTCTGCTCCTCTCCGCAGGTGGGACCCCTCTACGCTTTTCCACTTCAGATCCTCTAATGGGGCAAATAACGAAATTAGCTGACCTTGGCTGTTACAGAAATAAGTATAATCAAGAGCCTCTGTGCATACCATTCCTTGGTACAAACTGTCTTATCACTCTGAACGAACTGTTTTAGACCCAACACGCTGTTAATTTCAGAGAGTTAGAAGAGGCCTAGCTAAGAAATAAAATTAATGAACAGAAAGTTGGTTCTGTTTTACCTCAAACCAGGACAACAGTTAACGCTGTTTCACAGTAGGCTAAAATAATTTTGCTCTATGTTTATGTTGTGCCAAAGACAATTTGAGCTCTTTCTCTCACAGTACTGGCCAGAGTTTGTGCTTCCTCCCATTATACGTAATAGTTAATGTCTGTGTTAGTTTCTAGGACAGCAGTTCTACACACAAGTAAGACACTTGCCTTATCTCATCATTAGAGTGAATGAAGCCATCTCATCTTCTTGTGTGTTTGATTTTATTTTATTTACTGCAAAGAATTCATGTGCATTAGGATGTATAAACCTTTTTTGGGGGGGATTTCCTACTTCCTTTACTTGGAATTCTTTAGCAGTAAGAGCTGAGGTTTCCTTATTCTTGAGACTGCCAGTACAAGACTTGTTTCTTTCTTTATCTCTCCACATATGTATCGCGTGTTTGCAAGAGAATGACTGTATTTTCTTCCGGCAGTCACAAAAAGAGCATTGGATTAAATATAGAATTAACTGCAGCTTTAGTACAGATGAGTCTCTTATGTGCAAATATACATTCATGTGTAATTCCAGGCAGTGTATTTATGTTTGTGCTGAAGCTAAAGATGCACTGTTAGCTAAACCCCCAGACGTTTTAGCCACTGTATCTCCACACTGATTTCCCTATACAAATGCTCAATTCATTCATGTGTAGCAACACCTGAGCTGCCATGACTGAGGAAATGATGGGACTCTACGGCCAGCAATAAAGCTGCTCCTAAACTCATCATGGCCTGCGCTATCTTCCACTGCTTGTTGCTTCAAACCCACTTATTTTATTAGTGTTTGAGGTAGGGGAAAGAAAGGTGACACAATTCCTTCAGGCAGAGGCTCTCTCAGAAACAACTGCAGCCCACCAAAGGAGTGAGCGTTCATTAGAAAGACCAGGGCAATATTCCATATTGTCCCAGCAGTTTTTCCTGCTCAAAGCTTTTTAACAGGAATAAGACTATTTGGGACCCAATTTTCCTCTACTTAAGGTCTTTTATCCTTTTGACGATACAGAAAAAAAGTACTCCATGGCACATGCTTTGAGTTTGCCATCAAGGTTTTTCCATTTCCATTCAAAACTCATGCCTCTCGGAAGATAAAGAGGCAGTGGCACATAATGCTCCGTTCCCCTTCACAGATGCCAAATCCCATTGATTCCTCACAGCACCTTGACATCTGGGCACATCCCTTTGGCTGCTACAAGAAGCATTGGCACATCTGTGCATTTGGTCTCTGCTTAGTATTCAGAAAAGTTAAATTTTAAAAACATTACATTATTTAAAATAAAAAAAAAAAAAAAGAAAAAGAAAAACCAGTGCTTCTGCCTCAAGAACAAACAAACAGCAGCATGGTTCTAGGATTGGTTTTGATATTCTGCATGCCAGAAATTGCAAAGCTCAGGGTTCTGCTATAAACCTTCACAAGTTTTATTTCCACTGGCTTTCAGGATCAGGTTTTCCAGAGGATTATGTTGTTCAGCCTCTCTAGGTACTTAGAAAGCTTGCTTATGTGATGCAGGGTCTGGACATGATAGGGTTTTCAAGTAGCACAAACATATCCTCTAATTTTTTTGGATAGTCCATTTAATCCTATCTCTAAGGGAAAAACCAGAAGGGTTTTACTCACTTCCTGATCTCTGGTCTTGCAAAACAGTTCGTAATCACTAGAGGATAGTGCTGAGGTAAACAGCAATTGGACTTGAAGTACTTGGTTAAGAGCAAGAGAAAGAGTTCGCACCCACACTGCCTCTGGAGCAGACGGCTAATTTTAAGCCAGATCCCTCCTATGGGCTGATGGGGTAAACTCAACTTTTCCTAAGCTTTTTGGACTGGGTTAGCTGAGTCATTCTAATTTCCCTTACCCCAGGGGACAGGTTGTGTGGTCACTTACTCTATTGCTGTTATGCTAACAAACAAACTAAAGAGATTGTTGTTTCATTCCCAGAGCATTTTCATTATGTGGTTGCGTAAACACAACAGGGAGAGTGGAGAAAGGTGGGGCAAGGAGAAACAAGCACCCATGAGAAAGTAACATCTACAAACTGTTCCACCAGAAGAAATGTAGTGTCCAGCTCCACCAAAGGCCTTATTTGATGATACAAAGCATTTGGCAGCAAAGCTGATTTCAACATGTCCCACTCCAGTCACCTATTCATGCCCTCTGCCAGTCTTACACTCATCCAAGGATCCCTCCAACAAAACACTGCAAATCATAGGATGTTTTGTCACACTTTGCACATCTGCAGCTCCATGACCCGAGGCTTAGGGTAATCCAAAGAGAAGCCTGGCTGAGGAGCTAAGAGGGGAGTATGAGGGTGGAGGGCTGGAGAACAGCCACATTATAGGTTGCCAGATACCAATCCATGACACCCCTGGCAAGAGACATAACCATGTTCAGAGGGCTGTCCCACCCGAGATTCAGTCAGAGACGTGCAATGGAAGTGTTGTGTACCTTGATGGTCTAAGGTTATCAGTGAAACAGCGTTAGCAGTGCAAGCTAATAGCTTGTATTACACCAACTGAAAAAAGGACAAGTTTTTGAACCAACATTATTCAGGGATCTGAGAATTTCTCTGGATACACCTTAAGGACTTGCAATCCTCACTGACAGGAACAGCCCTTCAGTGGTAGCTAACACAAAACTAGAGGCCTACAGTTGTTATCTATACCTAAATGGCTACGTAAGAAAGTTAAAACAGGAATCTCATACTGATAATACACCGAAAATACTTCTTTCCCTTTACTCTAGCCATGACAGAGGGCACTATTCATACTAAAAACCAGCAACTCAACTTCACATGTATTCTCTGTACTAACACTACTCAAATCATCGTCCTCTTGTAAAGTTGCTGCTGATCAGACCTTCCAGGACAGATTTCAAACACTAAAACCAATCAAAACAATCTGGGCTATCTGCAGTTTTAGACTAAGAGGTCGGATCACCCCTGCCCCTGGCTGCCCTCCCCCTCCTCTCCAGGCTGGTTTTTGAAGCACTAGCAAAGAAAGAGGAAATTCCTGGAATTCCTTCATCAGCATTAGGGCTTGTTTTGCATAAACTTGGACGGAGGTTACTCCTAAGGGGCCAGCTCATGCTTTCATCCTACTGCTGTGAGAGGTCTGCTTTTATTTATTTATTTTCCTTCCCCACCAGCTTACCCAGCCTCCTTCAGTGAATGAAGTGCAGTAGTGTCGAGCACAGAGATGCTGACATCGCTGCTGGACTGGCTAGGTTTTAAATTACTCTCCCCCCTGGGAGGTGGAGGCTCTTTCCTTTTCTTCTTGGCAAAGAAGTTCTTGAAAGTCTGAAATTTGGATTTTTTCTTTCCTGCAACATGAGAAAAATGAAAAATTATGGAAGTCGGAGGTGTTTCTTAGTTTGGAGAATGTTATCTCTTAAATTCTGGAGAAAGCCTCAAAGCTAGAGCAGCCCATTCAGTTTTAGTCAGCTCCTTTGTAAATAATTCAGTGCTGGAGTCCAGTGAAAGGTGAAGCTGCAGTTATTCATTTGCTGCCTATAAAGCAACACTGGCATTAAACTGACAATAGTGGTGCCTACTTAGGTTCCAGTTTATGAAAAATACACCTTATATAGAGAATGTATCTACCTACAACTGAACAGCGATAATGGCAATCATATATCAATAAAAAAAAATTACGTTGATGTCTTTAACTCTTATTGTTTTTTACTTAGCTCAGTTTAGTTCTGCTTTCTCTTTACTCAGTGCTGTAAGGAGACAACACCCGAAGGATATTCAACATTTGGCAAAAAGATTGAAACTGGCAAAAGAATTTATAAACTCTGAAAGCAAAATATCTGTTTCCACATTAAACCACTGCCCCAAAATAAAACCAACAACTCCTCCAAGGACAATGGAGCAAACTTAAATTAAGAGACTGCCCTGCAGGATGTGAAACCCCCAAACATGGCAAGCCTAAGAACACAATTAGAAAACTGTTATTCTGATTTCAGATTTTCCATTGTCCAAATGAAAAGAAATACAAAAAGAACAATATAAACCGTACTAAACATCACTGACTTCTCTCATTTGTAATAATCTAAGATACTTTAACATTCTTATTTGTATTTGCTTTCAATACACAAGTGCTGTGTTTTGTCACTGACCCTTACATTGAGGGGTCAGTTTAGAGTGGTTTGGGACAAACTATTGTACTAAGACTCCTGTGATTGACTTAAATACATATGCAGAGCAATAACATCACTGCATATCTGAGCCAAATACATTGTTCAATTAATACTTTAGAGCAGTTGGCATAATAAATGCTCACAGCTGGAGGATTCCTTCATAAGCAAGGCATTATTTCAACACAATTATTGTCTTCTCCCCGCAGTGATTTAGTTGGCAATGCTCTGTCTCAACGTGTGCCCTGTACATGTAGGGATCTCTGCCAATGGGCCTTATCTAGGTTGAAACTGTGCCACCACACAGCTGCATCAGACAGTAGCCACTTTGAGAAATAAACAATGATACTGAGATCTACTCACCCTGTCTCCTCCCTGCTCTCAAGACCAGTGCCAGCAGCATGTGTCAGGACTTACAAGGATGCTGCTACACTGTCCAGCACGGACTAATGAAACAGCTATCTCTCTGCAGAGCAGTAGCAACCAGGGAAGATCTGTACTGTGCTTTTCAAATCACTGAGACCAAATTATCTTTCAAACCATGTAGAGCAAAACTATCAATGGAGTCGCACTCATCTGAATAATAATGGGATGTAGCACTCCTATGGAGGATTTATCAGTGGAAGACCTTTTTATCTTCCACTGCTGCTTATCAGGCAGTAAGTGAACGAGATAGTCGTAGAAAACATACAGGTTATATTGCCTGCCCCAGACTACGGAGCTGACACTAAGGGTTTTGGATTTATTGAGACTCTCATGGGGCTCAATGAGTTTCATACTGCACCCATAGCAAGAACTGGTAAGAGAAGACAGGTCACACAGCAACCAGGAGGCCACAGTGCCTCTCAAATAAAACAAGTGTGTTGAGTGTCCTTTAGAGACTAATCTTCAGAAATGCCTCCCTACCATTACTGCCGTTCATCAGCAATTAACAATGTATATGGTACTCTCCCAGGAAACTTGTCAAAGCTCAGTTGGTTTATTTTACATCAGCAAAACAAAAGATTAAAAAGTTTCATGAAAGCAGCGCCCCAAAATTATCAATTCAGCAATGTCTGCTAAAATAGTCCAATGACTCAAAGAACAAAATGGCAGACTTTGCTACATGCAGAGAGCCCTGCAACTTAAAGGCAGTCTAAATGAAAAACAAGGACACTGTCATGTACACTGGCCAGCTGACAGTGGTATGGACAGAAAGCAAGTTCGATCCTAGTGCAAGTATTACTCATGAGCTTAATTAGATGCTGGTATTTCCAGCGAAGCAGGAGAATGTTTAAAAAAAAAACCACAAACCCACAACACAACAACAACAACAAAAAAAGTGATTCTAAGGAAATCTAAGAGAAAGAGACGTAAGTCCTACCACAAAGGATAACATTGCAAAGGTACTACTCCAAATACTTGTTTAGATCAGAAGTGATGCTAACTTTAGAATGGAGCCCATGGAAAGGATTTGCAAACACTGCCAATGACTAAACCTCAGCTGGCACAGGACAACACTTGGGTATCACTGTGCAACAGAGTGTCCTCTGATGCAGACACACCAGTTACTTCAGTGCCTTCTCTAGCCTCTAATTTATCACTGATGTGCAGGGCACCCCCCCTCCAGCAATAATTCCTCTGCAGCCGCGCTCTGCTCAGCTGCTTGCCTTCAGCTGTTTCAGATGAATGAGAAAACAGTAAGTTTCCCTGCAGTTCCAGAAGACGGGCACTTGCCATATCATTACGCAAAAAAACATAAAATCACTACGAGACACTTAGTGCCGCATGCAGATGAAAACTGTGGGACTGCGCTATGTGAGAGCATTTGGCAATAAAGACATGGTCCAGAAAGACGGTGTTGATATTCGTTTCCTGCTACGAACAGTTGTGCGCTGGTTTCACGCACCATTAAAAGGATGACACATTTAATTTAAAGGTGCCTACATTTCAGTGCACTGTTAAGTAGCCCAACATATCACTAAATTGGTTGAGTGCTCTATGATACTTGAGCTAATAATATACAAGAGGATCTTACTACTTAAAATGGAAAAAACTCATTGCGTAACAAAAATCCAGTCAAAGCAAGGAGAGGAAACCCAAGCTCAGGCAACTATGCCTATTCCCCCTACACTCACTGACGAATAATGACTCATGATTTTTGAATTCTTAATGTTACCAATCTTCAGCTTTATGGCACTAAAAATGAAAGATTAAAGGCTACTGCCCTAAAAAGCAAAAGCCTTCCCAAAAATCAGTTGCTTATGCTAACTATGATTTAACCCACTATAACAGAAAAGGAGCAGGAGTAAGCATTTTGCTTTCTCTGTAAAGTTTGTTTATTCTCTATTTTTTACTGTTTGGGTACTGCCTATTTCATTGTTTCACCTGTGCACAGAGAAAATTAATGCATGTCTTTCTGCTCTTTGCATGGTTCTTCCCAATAACAAGATAGAAGAGAAAAAGGTGCTTTTTCCAGTGCCAGACTGAGACTGTAAAAAGCATAGGGAAAATCTGAATTGAGAGCTCAATTATCACATTTAGATTAAACAGTTAATTTTGGGATCTTCTGTGCTCTCTGACTTCCTAAGGTGCATTCAATGCACATTTTCCATTTTTTCCTCAAATCCAAGGACAACATACTTTCACCAATAAAAACACATGATTAAAAAAAAACAACCACAGATAAGATTCTCAGAAAATACCATGATTCTAGCTTCAAAAAAACCCACCCTGATATTGCCAGAAAGGTAATTAAATCATGGAATTCAGTAAGGCTAATGGGTGCTGACAGTTTTTGAACAGTGACCTGGTTACTGCCATCAAGAAGGGGCAGCATGCACTGAAAGCCCTCTACTACTAGTCAGACAATAAGGTAAACCTCAAGAAATTAATCTTATTGACTAGACTGAAGGTTGGGAATTTTAGCCTCCTAGAGCCTTTACATCACAAGCCAATTAAAGCTATGAAGAGGAAGAGGTGAGGCAATCCTACGTTACATGGAATGTAAACAAAAGATCCTGAAGTGGCTTTATCCAGGTCCAGTGAAGTGTCTCATGAATGCTTCAGCAACAGAGCAGCAGGCTTTAACTTTTTAAAATTTTGTTTCAGTCAGAGACAGAAATATTCCTGGTGGTTTTAGAGCCAACACTTCAGACAGCAAGCCATCTCCTGCCTTCCCTGTCACCCTGGTCAGAATTTGATTCATTTTCTGAATCTCCTAGTGAACCCACGTACAAAATTTGCATGCGTGGGTTTTGCACAAGTTCACCAGTGTGACACAGATAGCACTGGACTATGTGATAAACTCTATTATAAATTTAAGAAACCAGCTACTGCTGAGCGTCCATTACACTTTCTTCACCCCTGTCTATCTGCCATGCAGAGTTCAACTAACAGTCACTTTGCCAGTTGCTTCTCTCTTCTACCAATATTCTGATGGTCGTAAATGTATTTCTAAAAGATAAAGCAAGATGACCTTAGAAACACAAACATTTAAGATGATTGTGAGACATTAGCCAAAGAAAAGAAAAAAAAACAAGTGATATGACAGCCACTTCTCATGAAATGCCTCAGCCATGATGCTATTCTTCATATTCACCTATCTCCTCAAGGATAGTCTGAACACTGGCAAAGGGGATTTCCTTTAATTAAGACAACTCTTTGGCATAAGTAAGATATTTTCCTTTCTTGCCTATTATTACATTCCCTCACGGCTGTTTGCATCAGCCCATGCCACTAAATTAAAGAATAAGTAACAAATAGTTGTCTGTGGCCAGAAGCAGAGAATGAGGCCGCAGTGCGGGTACTGATACAGCTCGCACAGACAGAGGCTGGCTAACACGCTTAGCTCCCACCTCTGTAGGATCCACCAAAGCAGGCACAACAATCAGCCCTTCAAGCTCTAACGCATGCTTTTAGAAAATCCAAGCTAGAATCGGAAAAGAATATACTCCATCAGTTTACAACCCTCCAGTACTGCACATTAAAAGATCCTTCCTATAACATTGTCAGCTGACAAAGCCACACAAATTATTTTTTTTACACTAAAAAAACAACACAACACTGCATAACAGGTCACTACAGACCCCTCGACCTGAAGAAAATAAATCTTGACTCCCAAATCAGCTATACATTCAGAGAAGAACTGCTTACCTGTGCACTCTTCAACTGTGTCTCCTATTTCAGGTGACTGTGTGACCTCTGTTGGCCCTGTAGCCATGATATAGTCACTGAAATAGAAATGAAAGCATCAGTTAAATTTTAGTCCACCTTCCCAGCAGAATATGGTCTCACCCAGCATGAAGAAACAACCTGGCTGGTTCCTTTCTGAAACTGCATACCCAAATGCTTATCACAAACACGGCTTGCAAACTTCTTTTGTACTTCAGCACAGAACATTTCCTGATTTTTTGGTAATGCTTATTTCTCCAGGCAAAACTTACAAATGAGTCTAATATCTTGCCAGTACCTCTCTCTTTTTAGGAAACCAGGATAAAAGTTTGCATTAATGAAAGATGTCATTAAACTTGCTCAGCAAAGACTGTAACGCTTCCCAGTCTCAGAATAATGAACCTTTATGATTGCTCTTTGCTAGAGAGTGACAGCTCCATGCTACTGTAAAAAACATCTTAAGAGCTCTGCTGCAGAGGGTTCATGTATTACAGTGTCCTCACAGCAGGCACCAGGCTAGTCTGTCAGCATTATTAAAATTAGTTAAGCATCAGCACTGAAGCATCATCCTGGGCTATGCTACATTTGTGGAAACCAATAGATCAAATTTATTTTGGATCCAGTGCAATCAGCTTTTAGCCACAAGCTTTGAAACCTTATCGCAAGCTGGGCTATTGATCAACCAAATTAGCTGATGGCATCATCTTCCTCCCCGATGAAAACAAAAGTCCAGCCTAGTTTTAAGATCATTCAATGTTAACTGGCTCCACTTTATATTTTCCAAGACTCTTAAATGGGTGTCTGTCAGAGACAAAGGAATTAAGCAGTAGACGACCACGAGAGTTACAGTACAAATGTCAAGCAACAATGGAAATGTGACAGTTTAGCAAGGCAGGTCATAAATACTGCCCTTTGTTATGGAAGATATCTAGGTGATACATTTACATAGGTAGCAGTTCCAATATGCTGTGTCAGGACTTAAAGAGTAAGAAATCTTTACAAACAAATGAAAATACCTAGAAACAAATCCCGCTCCCTTTTCTGCATAGACCTCATCTAACAATTTTCCACCTCAAAGTGGTATAACAATACTGCCAAGTTAAGTACCACAAGAGCAAGCAAGATTATTATTCTACACTAATTTTGCCAATCAGTAAACCATTCTATTTCTTCTGTATTACCCACACATTCTATAATCTTTCATGCCCAAAAGCACTGGAACTTTCCTATGAGCTCTCAGATAACCTTACAAGATTAGGTGCACAAAATCAGAGGCAGAAGTGATGGGGCTGTCTAAAAAAAAAAACGGGGCCGGGGGGGGGGGGGGGGGAGCAGACTTCTCCCGGGGAGAAGTGGGGCTTCTGCGAAAAAACAGACCGTGGAGCAAGCCCACCTGTACTAGCCACACAGATATGCAAACTGCCGCGCCGCTGAACTGTGGGTAGAAATGGAAGACATAGACTGCAGTCTTCTGGTTTATAACAGATCACCTGTGAGCCGGGAACACAGGAGTGCATTAACACACTGTAGTTCCAAACAATCTCATCTCAACTTGCTAAAATCAATTAAAAAGTCATTGCAGTGACCAGGACTGATTATACGTTTTCTAAATAAGATGCACTGAGGATGTTTTTGAAACAATTGTTAGACAATATTGAGAAGCAATGAAAAATAAGATTTTTAAGATTTTCCCTTTTGGACGATCATAACCATTCGACTCTTCTCCATTTTTCCCCATATCATCAATTATCCATGAAAATGTCTGCATTTCCTGCATATTTTGATTAAAGTAGCCATGAGCAGACTTTCTCATAGACTCTTTCTCTGTATTAGAAAGAAATTCCGTTCCAATTTTCCCCCTCAACTTTATACACTGTGCATGTTGATTATATTATATTTTTTCTTGCGGGAAAGGGAAATGCATTTGAAATAAAACATCGAGAAAGCACTCAACAAATTTACAAGGACAAACTGGCAACTCCCCAGATGAGCTTATTTTCACAGAATGTGAGTGTGCCTGACGTTTGGCTCACTTAGACCCCTAACTTCTGCTTTAGCCACCTTCAATAAAATCAAAGCAAGAGAAAATGCTGCTTTCAGATCCAGCTTTGTTTTCACTGCTTGTACATTTATTTAAATTACTCGACCATCTCAGCTGCTCACTTAGAATCCATCCAGCCTTTGGAGATATTTTGACGGCTGTGTTTATTATAACTGCAAGCATTTATTTCCAATTGGTATATCTTTTATACAAGCAGAACTATAATTGCAAAGCTCCAAGCAAATTCCAGCTCCAAGGCAGACGCTTCACACTCAAATCAGATGAGCTCCAGCATTAACTCGATTTTATAGATGAGTTCTCTGGGGCATATGGAGGTCAAGTGTCAATTGCCAGGGTCCATCAGTTGTTTGCAAATGTGCCCCATTTAGGACCTAACGGTTTGGCGCCTATGTATACATCATCACAGTATCATCTTTTTCAAGTGAACTGAACAGTGACTTGAGGTGAGGGAAACCATCACAGATTTTTCTAAGCTTTCAGTTAGCAAGTATTTAAATTACAAAAAAACCCAACTTACACTGCAAAGTGTAAGTTCCATCATTACAAGTTTGATGACATACCTGAAGGAAACTTAGCAATTAGATGACACTTAGACTTCAAATTCTGGTGGCAGTGAGTTGTACTTTGCAGAGAACAGCTAACAAATGTTCTGAGCAGCAAACCCTAGCCTGGGGATCAATGTAATGGAGAAAAAGAGGACAAAAACCCCATCAATACAAATACATGTGAGTGCATAGGCATTAACTGATCGAACCTTCAGACGTTCAACACTTCCAGGCCTTAATGACAGCTGACAGATGCAGTGTCAGGATGTATCAATACCATGTACGTTCAGTTCAATCAGCTGTACTAACCATGTGCACCCTGTGAGCCTTTCGAGAGCATTACGCCATTAGAGACAAAGTTTTAAACAAATACTCCGTGTGTATTGATTTTTAGTGATAAAAATATGAGGTTAAATAAATGGCCTTTTAAAGCAGTATTTCTGATACTCTTCAGGCCAGGAGATGCTAGAGGAGAGCTGGGGGAAGGAGCTCGCAGAGGGATGAAGGAGACTGTCTCGTCAGCGGGAAAGCAGTCAAGGGAGAGCAGTGACAGAGTGACAGCTATGGCCAGCCAAGGCAGTGGAGCTGTCAAGTCCCAGCTGCCGTTTGCTTCCTACTAGGAGTGGAACAGTGGGCACATTTCCCCAGTCTGTAACTTTCTAATAATGTTCTTAATCCTCTCTCAAACAGCATTTGCAGTCCCTGCATATGCACAGGCCTCCTGCTGCAGGGCCTCTGCCTGGTCCTGCCCAGTAAGTCCACTGCAGCAATTCCTGTGTAAGGCCATGGAAAAGACTGAAAGCTCACTGAGAGCAGCAAAGATTGACTACATGGTGTTCACCTCTCCTTGCACAGGGTGATGGACTGGATTATTACACCTATGAATTAATGAATTACTTGCAAACAGTGAAGTGGCTTCCTATACAGATGCCATCACAACAATAAAGCTGAAATTACTAGACCCTGTGTGCATTGCCAGGGTGTATTTTAAAGCAATAAAACTACAAAGTTGCAGGGCTTGTTTTACTTTCAAAGTAGGCAACAGGACGTAGTTAGCAATCATCACTACCCTCATCTAGTTTGATGGTTTAGACATAGGCTTCCTGCTAAACTTCCATTAACAATCCTACTGTGTTTCATTCACTTGAAGCTCTTCAACTCATTAAAGGAACTAATGAGTCTTAAGAGAAAAAAAGAAATCTCCAGGAAAAGGACAAAAATCCTCATCTCCCTTTTATGAACTGGGGCAACTGGACAGGTATTTGGAGTGCTCTATGGGAGGGCAGCGATAGGGCAAAAGAAATGAAGTCCCAAGGTAGTGTTCCGACCATTCCCTTTTCCCAGCTGAGTACCTTACTATACATTACTGAATACGTACCTCATATGGGAGGGGAGGGAAGGTGTGGGTGTTGAGGAGGGTGAATACTAAAAGAAGACAAGATGATTCCCTTTCACTGCTTGGTTTGTGTACTTATGGACTCCTGGGAAGTTAACATTGTACAGGACTCAAGTTTCCTGCATTTCACACAGGCCTAAGACAAACAGAAACGCTTTCTGCTCAGCGTCAGAAAAGGGACTCAGCCTCCTTGCTGTCTCTCCAGTGGAGCTGAAGACTTGGAGACTGCACAGCAAGCAAGCTCCTGCCCCACCTTTAGTGTTTCTTCAGCTTCAGTCTCGTGCTTCTGTACAAGCATTCCGGAAGACCTCATGACAGAGAGATGAAAGGAGATGCTGAATCCTGAACAGCCTCTTTCCTATCAAATAAATGCTTGAAGAAATAAAGACTCAAGAATACGAGGCACTGCATTCAGTTAGCATCTTCATAGCCTATAGAAGACAAACAATGGCAAGCAGCCAAGAGAATGAGGTGAGTTTTTTGCCTGGTGCTTTTAAAGACCTATTCCCTTCATGCAACAAAAATTACTCGAAATCAAGCTTATGCTCCAGATTTCAGGACACACACTTTGCACAGCAAGATGGATCGGCATAAGGAAATTCGTGCCCCTCATCTGGTTCTCTAGGCCATGACCCTGCAGCCAGACTCCCCCCAGAACACACTTCAAGCTACTGCAGGACCTCAGAGAAAGCCCCTCTATTTCTCCTGAGCACTGAGTTTCAAAAAAAACCATAGACTGCAGGATGGCTTAGTTTATTCAGATTACATTATGCATCAAAAGGTGACTGACAGGCTAAATTTTTACTCTGTCTTATTAAAGCACATTAGAGGACTTTGTTCTGACAAAATGTGGTTGATTGCTTTCATCTCTGGGAACCCAAGAGCTAACTATCAATGCACCTGTTAATCCAAATGACAGTAAGGGAAGTAAAGTTTACCCTCTGCAACCCCATGGAACAGGATTTCAGAGTCAATCATAAAGTGATAGCAGAGCCAGCAAGATTTCTATTCAATTTTCATATCCCTCAAACACACCAGAAACTCAACAAAGCCCCCTTTGCTCTCCATGCAATGCACCAAGCAAACTGCACTTCAAGGTTCGTGTTCAGGGAACATGCTGAATAGTGTGGGATCCCACAAACAACTTAGTTTAAACAGGGTATGACCCAACTGACAGCAGGAACTGAGATCTGACCTTGCACAGCTGATCCCATTGTACCCTTCCAGAGCACAGTGTTTCTAGGATGAAATTCCAAGTTTATTTGCCACCCCCTAGCTGGTATGTCCCTCGCCAGACTGTGATTGTTTTAGGTAGGCATAAGAGAATAGCACACATGGCAGTTTACATTAGGACTCTTGCTACTGCCTTCACTGCTAACAGCAAGGGGAGGAGTTTATAAAGTTAATGAATATTGCTTTTATAAGTTTCATGAAAGGAGGAAGAGTTTTAGAAAGTTTAAGGTCCTTTTCCAAAGACCACAAATAATACAGCAATAGTAGCCATCAGGAAGTCTGGATAAGCAACTAGATAATATTTAATATCAATAAAATACTCTCCCAGGATCAAGGAGAGGGTCATAATTCCCCATAGCAACAGACAACATTTAGCTCCTACCCGTGATGAGAAATCCAGAGCAAACAACCATTCCCATAAAGAGACCTATTCACAGCTTTCACACTTTGCATTCAGACAGCACCCCCACACCACCCTCTGTTCCCACACCTTGGCTTCTCCAAGAAGGCTTGCCAGAAGACAGGTCCCAATGTGATGAACTCCTTTCACCTACAGTCTGCTTTGAGAAGCCTCTGTCTGACAGTGATTCTGAGGGATTTGTGCTATTCAGCAGTGCCTGAAGCATTATGTACTGCCCTCCTAGAGAGCGTGTGTAACACTAATGGAAAGCAGCTGGTGGGCTGAAGCCGACTTGAAAAAAAAAAGTAACAGGAGGAAATGCCTTTCATACAGTCACACAGGCTCAGTCTGTAATTGTGTGAGAAGCCAAAAGGATAAGAAGGGGGAAGGGCAAATGAGAAAAAAAACATTCATAAGCTACTACAGAAAACAGTGGGAATGCACTCTGTTACCAGTCCGGGAACCGAGAGTAAATGCCTCTGTCCCCTGCATCCTGCCCCATCTCCACAGACTCACTCCCTCTCAGCAGTCATGCCATTTGCTAAATCACTGCGGAACGCTCTCCCTGCACGTGGGGACACGACTGCAGCATACACACACAGACCTGTGTTAACTTAAGCCTGAGGCAGGTACCAGTAGCAGAGCAGCTCTTAGTTTGTACTCAGCTTGAGGGGCCAAACTGAAGACCAAGCTACCATAGTTTTGCAACACTTGGTACCAATGCCAGACAGATTAACCTGGTTTGGACATGCCACTTCAAGCTGCCCTAATACGCCTAATTACTCTGCAGTGCTTATTAGCATGACCTAGTGTAGTTGCTGTCAGTGTGAGGATCTCCACTGCAAATTTATATCTCAGATAATAGAGAAAATATCTACCTGTTTGCCAAAAGCTAAGTAAAATGTTTCTGAATAGCCCCATCCCTGATAGTAATTTATCACATAGTTTTTCCAGTGCATTTTCTGGTCTGCACCAACCAGGAGAAATGTGACAGAACTTTGCTCAAATCAAGACTGGCACTAATATAGTCATGATCTAAGCACACGCAAGACCTCAGCCAATATTTTGTGCCCATTTAAAGGAATGTACATTTAATGTACATTTAAAGGAATGTACATTAAATGACCCGGTTGAATTGCACCATTTGGCATTAGCATAGGAATAAGTCAGTGCTTTTCCCATGTAGTAATTCTTTTGCTTCACACTACCACATGGAGGAAATTTCAGGAAACAGCTGGAATGAGGACCTTCTTCCACTCTTCCTAAAAATAAGAACCAGCAGAGTCATCCAGCAACTGTCCTAAGGAGCTAGTACATTGCCAACAGGAGACACTCTCAGATCTACTTGACATGGATACATTTGGAGTAGTTGGGAAGGAGGGGGAATATGCATTTAAAAATCAACAAGGATGTAACCAAAGGCTGCCTTTGCCAGTTAGGGAGCTACACCCACTAAGCATCACTGCCTTTGTAAGCAGTTTCAAGAGCAAAGCAACAGGAAACGTCAAGCCACTATCGCTAAACAGCAGTCATGCCTCATGCTAGCAGAGCCAAGATGTCAGAGAGTCAAGTATAGGAATAGAAGTAAAGCTTACTGTCTCTGCCTCTTCATGTGGCAAATTCAACAAATACCCATAATCTTCCATCCCAGACCTGGGTGGTGGGCATATTTGGCCACTGTTTTCTAGCTTGTGTGTGTGCTTTTTGCCCCCTCTCCAAACTCCTAATTAATTTTGTTTGACCTGTGGCCTCCCAGCATAAAGTTAGATGACTGATATCTGACCTGTGGTGTGCACAGCCCTGGGAGTCCACAGGCCACTTCGCAGGGTCAGCAAAAGGTAGCTAAGGAAAGGAGTTTACTGTCAGCTGACTTCAACATGCTCTACAGGGGCTTGAAAAACTGCGTGTCTCAGAAAACTCAATGGAAATTGCCAATATCTGCAAACTGGGAAGGTGACAATTATTAGTTTAGACAGTAAAATCTTTGAGACAGAGCTCATCTTTTAAACATATCCTAGCAGATGGAGACTACTGGGCTGGACTTGGGAGAATTGGCTCATTTTCCTGGCTCTGTCACTGGGTAACAGGGAAAATTACTGACTGCTGACAGTAGCTGAGTTATTTATTGCTCAGCCTTGAGCTTCTTTACCTGTGGAATCCAGGTGGTCACACTGAATGCCTGGAAAACTTAATGAGCCCTACGGAGGAGCTAAGCACTACCTCTGCTATGGGAGACCAGCATGCTGGAATCGTACCCGTTGACAATGCTATCAAGTTCTACCACTACACGGAAGGTCAGTAACAAATCCCATGAAATTTTGCAGAAGTAGCCTGCATATCTGCCATGCCCCTGTATTTGAGTCTCACACTGATTTCCAAGATCTTATTCTCACAAAATGTGAAGAATCATTACATCCTGGGCCTGAAAGAGAGTCAGGAGACATTTTACCAAATTAAGCTGTCAAATGTTGCAGGGGAAACGAGGCTGAAACAATAGCAAACTAAATGCCAGAAATGAAACATGGTACTTTAGGCTATGTCTAAAGCTTTCTTTTTTTTTAAGGTTTTTCCAAAACAGTCACTTATCCCTCAATTTGTGGCTTAAAGAACAACTTAAGGATGGGAAAAAATGAAAAAATAAATCTTCAGATAAATCAAACTTCCCAGGACGCATCCTTCCAAGATAAGTTAATATAGATGTTTAATGCCCAGGAATTCAAAGTGCACTCTAAAAAAAAAAAAAGAGAGGCTAACAGAAATTTCCAGGGCTAACTGTGTTAAAAATTTTCACTCTGAAGATCAAACTGTCACAAAAACAGTCAGCCATCTTTCGGCTATAAGAGAGCAAATAAAATGCAGGCTTTGTGGTCTCAGAGACTGCCTTTGGCAGGAAGCTCAGGAAATCTCTCTTCATGTGAAGTCCCAAAAACGAGTCAGGGCAACATTTACTGCCTGTACACACACAAAAAAAAACCCCAAGGCCAGCTCCCTCCTATGTTGAAACATACTGTGTCTGGCTGGCTAAACCCCCTGAGCTTCCACTGCCCATGGGTATTTCTGGAATTCAGACCCCATTTTGGCTGCTGATCAAGGAAGGTCTTGGGTGGCGTCCACGCTTGCAGAAAGAGCTCTTCTGGAGCTGTGTGTGGAGTTTGAGGCTCTAAAGGAAATCGCCTGCTGTCCCGGCTCTTCCTCCTGGCTGCTCTCTCTGGAGCCTCAAGTTAGGCAGCTTCTGAAGTACACTTGGTCTTGAAGCACGTGGAGAACCATTAGAGCCAAGGGAAATCATGAATGTGCTTAAAGCAGTCCCTGAGCCATTTCTGTCCCAAGGGCATCTACCAACCTTTCTCTTTAGTGTGAGCAAACACCAAAAAGGTATCCTACTTCTCCGGGATTCCAGACACAAATACCTCTCTAAAATAGGATCATCTAAAATAAGATTATCCGACCTAATGCTGTTTTGCAGCAATGGAATATCAAACTGTATTCAGCTGTTTTGAAGAAGGCGGTACGGTAGGACCAGGGAGCAGGGACGGTACACGACAGTAGAAAAACCCTGGAGGGTGACACAAAAGACAACAAGGACTGCAAGATTGGGTACTGACAAGTAGGCAATGGCAGCGGGGGAGGGAGGGAATCAGATGGGGACAGACATTCTGTAGGGTCTTCACAGGCCAAGGCTGCAAGAAAGGAAGCAATAAGATAATTTGCATTTTTTGAAGGAAAGCAATGAAATTTCAACTTCTGGAACACTCTTTTCACTAAACTGAGATGATGGAAAGCAGTTTGACTGCTAGAATGAGCCAGCAAACAATTCCTCTGCACCTGTCAGATCTGTATTTTCCCATGTACCCAGATAGCTTGATGATTAACATGATGTCTGCATCATAACTCTGCACTACAGCATTCAAATACATCCCATTTGCATCTGAACTACTATGTGGATCAGAACTGCACTGTTAGATGAGTGATACTTACAAGCCCTGGCAAAAGCGCACAGTTACATATTTCTGAGAACAAATAAGCATAAATGAATTCATCAAGAATAAAAGTCAAACATTTAGTTCACTAATTAGCACCAGATCCCTGAAACTCAGAGGCCAAAAGAAACAACTCCCACAAAAATTTGAAGCTGGAATGCCGCCTTAGCTCTGGCTCGATGGTTAAAAAGCAAAATCAGGCAGCTTTGTCTGCACAGACAAATTACGCTGCTCTGACCGAGAGTGCTACAATCCCCTCTAACAGTCACAAAAATACCAAGGTGCTATAGCATGGTGACAGGACATGACAGAACCACAGAATACCTTGGTACCTGTACACCCATGTGAATGCAGCAGCACACACTGATCTAACGATATTGTTAAAAAATGAATAACGATGTGTGTGTCCCAGGTCTCAGTTTTTTCACGTACATTGTGTTGGAAGTGTTGAGCTACTAGTACAACCCTGACTGTTAACACAGTGATGAACAGTGACAGCTCCGCATCTGCAAGCAAAATCATACAGGATATTAACTGACTGACTTTTTTGTTTGTTTGTTTAAACAGTGACTCCCACATTGGAGCCTTGGAAGGCCACCTGCTAACTTGATACAAATAATTATGAATAATATAACAACAAGATACCAAAAAAAATAATCAAAAAGTCTGCAGTTAGTATTTGCTGTATTCAAAATATTTCTTAAAACTCCTTGATCCATAGTACTTTTACCAATCTTGAAACTGAGCTTGGATCATGCTAGAGTAGGGCACCTTGTGCTCAACCGTTTTCTTACTGCAGCAACCCTTAGGAGAAACTTGGAAAGAAAAAAAAAATCAACCTTGAAATTACATTGGGGTTTTTTTTCTGTTTTCCCACAGACAGACTTATCTCAGATTTTTCCAAGTTTGGCTGGTAATCAGCTCTAGCAGCCTTACACCAGCTCAGGTAGGTTATCTACTGTAAGTACAGCTTGGACCTACTACATTTGTGTCCCACATATCTATAGCCAGTTTTCAGCTTCTAAAGCCAATTCTAGGCCTTCACATCACAGCTATTAAACTTTCTAGACCTCTGTACAAGGAAGAAATGACAAATTAATCTCTCCAGTTGGCTGTAAAGGTACAAACCTAGACACTTTGAGCAGCAGAAGTTTCTGTGTAAGAGGAGAGCACAAGGCAAAATTATGACAAGATGTTTTCATGGCTCAGCCTGGTAATTAATGTAGACAAAAAACCTGACAGCCAAATGGTGCAGAAGAGTGAGAATCACATTCAGCAGATTGTCACAAACCAAGAAGCTTCTGCTCCAGTGCAAGAGAAGTAGGACATGCAGCACCAGAGGTGCACATCTGCCAAATGCTCAGCACCTTGGTGACAGGGAAAGGGCTGTTCTGTTGAAACCAAACAAACGGGCATGCCTGCTTGGAATTCCTCTGGCTACAGCCAGCAAACGCACAGCATCACTGTGGCTGGTAAAACAAACATCATCCAGAGAGAAGCATGAACAAAATGAGGAGGACTGGGAGACATGGAGCGACTCACACGTGTATTAAGCCAGAACTGAACTTCTTGCACAAAGATGAGTCAAATGGAATGAATCGACAAAGAGCAGTATCTTTTTGTTAATAATACAGCACCGTTGTACTCACTGTGCTCAACCGCCTGCAGCGCCATGGCTCTGCTACCTCTTGACTACTGTTGTTCACTCTCTCTACTATTCTTGAGTAAGAAAACAGGACTTAAGCCTGTATGCATTTAATAACAGGCATAGCACTGAATGATTCCTGTGGGCTGAAGATAAAATGCTCACAAATGTTCACATACGCTGTATAATTGCCATGTACAGGAACGTGCTCATAGGTTGTGTATTGAAAGATTCCCTTGAGAGACTCACAATGCCTGGGGAGTCCTTTCATCTCAGCTCACCCTCTCTGATTTGGCCCCAGCTGGGAGAGGCTCTCCACGTTCCACAAAAGCACATCCCTTCTCCTCTTCAATGCTTTGCCTCTTGCACCCTCCATAAGCCATTTCTTGAAACCTGGTATTGTCACCCCTGTGTGGATCCAGGGATTGTCTCTGCACTGGTGAACTTGCTTTGCTGGGCAGGAACCACCTTTCATCCTCAGAAGTTTTCATCTCAAAAAAAGACACTGTAAAACTGTTAATGAGTGATTCTTGCCCCCGTTAGGAAATATTGTGTTAAAGTGGTGTACAATAAAGACAGGTAAACAAACATATTTCAGGATACCAGAGTGTTCATGGGAAGCATTTCACCTCACCAGAATTCATTTGTCACACAGACAGATCCCCCAGATCACCAAGGGACCGCTCTGCCACAGCTCCCACTGACTCCATAGCCACGCAGCCTCCTGACCGCTGCCAGCCCCACTGAGCCCACGGACCACTGCTGAGCCATGCCAAGCTAAGCCCAGGTATGCTGGGGGATGCCACAGGCAGGGATGGCCAGGGAACTCAATGTCTCACTTTAAACAGCCTGTGAGTCCTGGAGAGATGCTCCTTGTCTACAATTGTGCCAAAGAGGAAAGCATCATGTACTGTGGACAGTCAGTAAACACAGCTACTTAGACCCTGCGGCAATTACGTGCCTCCAAAAAGGGAGAGAGGCCACAGGAGGCGAATGAGCTGCTGACAGAGAAGAGACAACAGTTTTAAACTGCCCCGTTCCCCCAGTGCCAAGTTGCTACTTCAGTAGCAGTTGGTGGAGCTTTAAACCACTTCCAATTCACTTGCTAGTGTCCAAGCTAAAACGGCAGCTGCTTGCTGTGTATGGGGAACCAAAGGCTTTAAGGACCTCACACAGACATAAAAGCTGTAAAAAGGGTATTACGCACCAAAGACAAAGAGTCTTCTGGCACTCCTTCCACTGTCCCCTATAATGTCTCCAACAAGAGGGCTTGGGGCAAAGGTGCAGGAGGCAGTGAACAGACATCTCAGCTTAGCCGGTTATCCATCAGGTGGACAGCACTATATCATCTTTGCAATAATCCCAGTAAACAGGAAAATCTCTTCCCAACACTTACCTGAATAGGCAACAACGCAAGCTACAGCAACAGAGCAACAGCACCTCATCTAGAAAACACATTTTACTTGATTTCATGGTCACAACATCATTTTACATTTGCAATGACTTTCATCTCAAAGAATCTAAAAATATATTGAAAAATATACTGATGCCTCCCTTGATCAACTTGCTTTACCCAAACGCTAAACTTCTTTGCAGGATAAGAGTGCACATCAGCATTTTTTGACTATTTCAGACTATAAGAAAAGAACACAATAACCCACTGTAAGTGTAGAGCTTGGCATAGCAGAAGACCGTCAAACTGAAATATGTCCATAATTCTGGGATTGCTTGTGAAAGGCACCATGAAATCCTAAGTGACCACATTAAGTATAGACCAGTTAAATACATTTCCTTATAGTCTGTTATAGAAACCAGTTCTGAGCTGGCACGCAAAGTCTTCAGCCAAGTATTTTATATAGCTTCTAAGATACTATATTTGTCTTTGGAAATTGGCAGTTTGCATTGACCATGAGTAAACCTTACTATTCAAGCAACCACATTTTCAGCTCATAACTATGTATTTGGCTAGTACCAAAAGCTGAGAAACATAGGAAAAGATTTCTCCATAGGCTTTAGAAAACTTCGTCATGTCTGTCCAGGTCTAGTATCTTTTTTCTGACACCAGGACCAAGCACAACAAAACTTTGCAACAAGAATGATGAGCTATAAACTTACTGTAAGAACAATTTAAGATTATTCAGGTTGCAGATGCTGGTTAAAGAGAAATATGAAAGTAATCTACAACTTTTATTTCAGTGGCATAGCAGCCAAGATAGAGGCTGCGATGAAGAACTACCTCGATTAGCTTTGAGCTATTTTTTTAATGTGACATCTCATAAAAGAATATTAACAAAGCACAGGGACAGGAGACTCTGCACAAATACCAGATTCAGCCATACTTTATCGCAGTGTACCAAGACAGAGTCTTTGCTTCCCCTTGTAAAATGTGGAGGAGTGAAGGTAAATGTGAGAGCAGCACAGGAAAGTGCTACCCAAAGCAGATTTTTATAAAGCTCAGGTGCTTTAGCTGGACCCAGCAGCTCAAAGTCCTGGATGGACCCCTTTCCCAGTGTCAGTGGCAGGTTTTATGGCCTGCACTGAGCTCTGTTATGCTTTGGCTAAATCCCTACTGGTACCCAAGCCAATTGTTTAAAACATAAAAGTAATTTCATTCCAAAATAGCTTCCATTCAGAAAGCAAACTAACTCCTACAGGTCAAATGACCACATGAGGATCTGGGGAAGACGTTCCAATGATCCATTTGTCCAGAAAGACAAATACTTCATGTCAAACTCCAAACAAATTTCATCTGAAATTAATCTCAGGCTAAAAGCATCACTGTTACTGCAATTGGTGTCTTAGACTCATTTTAACTGCCAATAATAACAGCCAAAGCAGCATATAAAATTTGTAAAGACTGCAAAGTACTAACAGTTGCACTAATCCACTTGGGAACACATCACAGGTCTGAAATAACAGGTTGTGGAATATAATCTGTATATATATCAAGTGTAGAGACCTGACCGAAGAGTAACAAGAAAGAAGAATTTGTTGAAGAAAAAAAAAACCCGTTCCTCATAAATCAGGTGGAGAACCACCAGGAAAGAAGAGATCATAGGCCACATGAAAGAAGCTTCATCTGTCGAGCCTTTATAGCCTCTTTCAGACTTCCAAATTTGTTTTAACTGCCTTAGATGCTGGAGAATTTGAGGGAAAACCAACTTAGCATATCAAAAAATGTACGCTGATTTTTTCAGTCAATTTCAGTGCCAATCCTCCTACCTTCATCAGGACTCGCTCTTAACCATTTTAGTAGTTCTGATTGCATCCTCCCCCTTTATATAAGGCAGACTTACTTTCCAAATATTCATTCCCTCTCATAGACACTGTCCCAAATTTCAGAGGAAAAGAGACAATATGGGATAGAAATGCTAACTGAAATCCAATAGGAATTGTGTGCCTTTAAAAATGCACATTTCCACCAGAGTAATGTGAGATAAACTGTTGGTATGAGGGATAAAACCTTTAGGAGAGGGAAAAGGAGAAACAGTGAATTTCCAGCTTCCCTTTTGAACTCTTTCTCCCCTCTGCTAAGTAGGACTTACCTGTACATTTAACTATCAGCATTCATATCTTAAACCTCAAGACACAACTTCGCTTGCCTTTCACTGTGCATTTTCACTTTCTGTAATCCCATACTGTATGCAAGAATAGAGCCCTCTACAGTCTGCTGATGCAAAACATTATCAAAAACCACTGCTCAGTTTTTGCAGCAGAAAATTTTGCTCCATTCCTTAGCAGGGAATGTCAAAGGAAAAACAGAATGTATCTTCATGGTGGTTTAAAGCCCAAATAGTAACATGCATTGTCCCATTCTCTTCTCCCTTTATAGCCCGCTCCAACAGAATATGTCAGTGAAGCAAAAAAACCCCCTTATTTTAAATACAACAAAATCTCTCAACAGGGAGCGATTACAGAAACAAACCACAGGTTGCTTAAACAAAAACTGAGCACATCAAGTTCTAAAGAGCATTTACTGCCAGATTTCTGGCTGAACATTTTTTAAAAGCCAATGTGCATTTCTGTATTTATCATTTTTATGTGTTAATATGTAAACAATATAGCTAATCTATAAGGAATATTTTTCCTCTTGCTATAATTAGACATGAAAAGGTTCTTAATTCCTTTTCCAATATTTCACGTTTATACCTCTGAAGGAAAAAACAACATGACCAATTTTCACTGCTTTGGTATTTCAGTGAGGATTGATTTTTTGCACTTTTGTACTCAGAACAGTACTTGAGTCTCAAGGCATAAGCATTTTCTTTGGTACTGCTGCTGAAATACAACAAAGACAGAATTCCAAAGCACCCACTAGACTCAGCTCACTTTGGAAAGGTGGAGGGGAGGGCTCAGCATGGCACTTACTTTTTACTTTTCAGGCACCCGTAGAATCCAGCCATGGTCCTTCCCGGGAGGCGTGTGTGCATTTAATTCATCCTTGTGTGTGGATGCCAGCACAAAGATTCTGCAGCTTTGTATCCTGCTCACCAAATGCCCACACACGCACACAAGAAAGCCAGCATGCCGATGCAATTACTAGCCAGATAAAGTTCCTCATCTGAGGCCCTCAGACTCTGCTGAACTGGGTCCAAGGAGGGCTGTGCCTGTTCCATAAATGGTTATGAATTGTTAACTCCCCCTTTTCCTGTCTCCTTCCAGCTCTTGGTAAGCACAGCATCCTAAGTGTAAAATACCATATGGCATTTGATTCTGTCTCCCTGTGGGACTAATGAGAGGCTTGGTTGTAATTAGGATGTGAAGAAGCCCTGAGGAGATTAATTGTTATTGTTATTTTTTAGACACAGAAAGGCTACAGAAAATACTTGCAACATCTTTGAAATAACCACTAAAAACTGTAGTCATTCTCCAGCACATAAGGGGTGCACGGGATCTTCCAGAACAGGCATTATCCTACCTAACTGTAAATCACAATCTATTCTAACAAGCTATTCTGCAAATTAACGGAAAAAAAATACATCCCTGCAACATCGCAAGGTCAGGTAAAAAGCTCCAGAGTTTAAAGTAGCCAGCACACCCCTATGAGGAAAACACTGCCTGGTGATGCCCTCTGACAATACACTAACTGTTGTTACTCACTACCACAACTAAGGAGGCCCTCACTGGATGTGGAAGGAGGAAATGGCTATGGTTTAATCCTGGGGAACATAAATCTCAAGCAGCTTCATTTACGGGGTGACCCAAGCCCTGGGGACAACATAGCTGCACACATTTCTGACATTACATTGCATTAAATTCATATGGAAATGAATCCACATCATGGTTGTTAAGGACCTCTCTTAAAGTAAAAGTAGAGAGGTGAGGCAAGACATTGCTTGTGCTGCCTGCACACAACTAGGGAGCCTCAGCAGCCAGTAACAAAGTTAGCCTCTTCCTGGAGTCACATATCTTGTTAAGAATCTCAGCTCTTGATTAAAAAAAACAACGCATATTTAAATGTAGTAAGTTCATAACTCCCATAATTGCAAAGGAAAGATTTACACTCATTCCTAAAAGATCAGAAGAAAACCACATTTATTCGTATTTCTCAGCTACTACATAATATTTGAATGCTTGGGTCTGGCAAGCCAGTAAGAGGGAGTATTATATGAGTATTTCTATATGAGTTCCCCTTAAAGGTGTTGAGTAGCAAGACCAGATCTAAGGTGGAGCAGTTCTTCTGGAATACTAGGAAAAAAATATTTTATTTTAACACCTTTCCCATAAGAGAGACATGAAGTTTGAGAAATGCACCTCCGGTGAGGATTCCCATAACTGACTCAGCTACAGCAGTTCTATAACAGTGCAGAACTTTGAAATCTATGAACAGACAACTCCATTTCTCTATTTTGTATAAAGCCCCCTACACAAAGGAAAGCCATGACACAAATAATAAATGACAGCAAGTGCAAGGGCCATCACAAACAGGAACCAAATCATATCCTAGTCTAGTTTCCCATTTAGCAGGAAAGAGCAAGCGTCTACAAGCAGCCAACTTCAATGCCATCCACAGAAGAACTGCAAGTCAAACCTGACCTCATGGAGAAACACTTTCTCTCTCTTGGGAAAAGACAAAGAAGCAAAAATACTGTAATACTAGCTGAAGTTTTACCCAACTAAGTTTCACTGTTGTCCTGAATTACTGCTTTTGTCACAATGACTTTGCGCTGAACTCCTAATCCTAAGAGAAAAAAAGCTAGCTACTGAGCATTAGTCTCCACCCACCAGAGAAAGCCCACAGGGGGGAAAAAAAAAAAAAGGCAAAGTCAAGGCTCCAGTTATTGGGTAACAACCACCAAAAAGGAATTCCTGGAGATTACTGGAGAAACCTTCTGACTGGCTTAACGTACAAAACCTTGGACGTAGGATTGCATCTGAAATCTGCTTGGCATTTAGTTCAGAAAATACTGCCAACGGAAACATTTATAGTAAGAAATGAAGGAAACCTCATGAGAAAGTCACATTTGTATTTAAAAGCAAGAAAGAACAAATGTCCTTCCAGTGGGAAGGCCCAATCTCTAAAGCCAGTGGAAGGGTGTAATCCTGATGGCTTTGGAAGAATTTCATCATTTTAATTGGTGTAGAATATGGTCCACAAGCTTCAAAAGATCAGATTTTTTGCTAACGTTAAGCAGATTCCCTGTCTCCAAACCTCCTCAGATAGTTTGCCTTCAGAATACGTTTCCTTTTATTATCCTTTTTTCTTTCATGTATTTTTGTCTTGAAGTTCCTTACTTGAAGATGCAAATCTTCATCTGTTGGTTTCCGTTTAGGTCAAACAGTCCTGTTCCCAGGAACTGGCAATTTATCAACACATATTGCACCATCTAGAAACCCCCTTACTTTCCAAGAAGCACAGACTGGTAAATAGTCATTAAAAATAATTACTCCACCTCAAGATTTAATCCATTTTCATTCTTTATCTTCATATCAGTCTCCAAGCCACTTCATGGTAACATTTATTATTCACTGCTCTGCCTCTTTATCATTAGCACAGCTCCAAATGGTTACGCACTGAGCTTTTTGGGTACTGATCTGAAATCTTAGATGTTGATAAACATCATGGCTGTATATCCACAGGTAAATCAGTGCAAGTAAGCAGTTATGTACTGTACCTCAGGTCTGACAGCCAAACAGTCACTGCGCTGACTTTACCTAAAGCGAATAGGCTGCTCTACTGCCAGTTAATTAATTAAAGCTGTTGTTTTCAGCTTGGAAAGCAGATGAACACCAAACAACCACAGAATACAGACTTTGGCAAAGTATAAATGGTTCCTTAAAGATAGGGAAGACAACAAGTTTAAACACCTAGAAACTGAATCAGATCTGGATTTCCTCTAAAGTTTGTGGCTTGGCTTGATTGAAATAGTCCAGTCTAGGCCCACTTTCATTTGAAAATTATGGCCTTCCCCACTGACTTCTTCAAACTCACTGTCACTGCTTCCCCTCAAGAGCCCAACATTGCACCACTCCCTGTGATCACTGCAGACCCAAATCCACCTTGCTGCATCTTCTGAGTCTGCAGGCAGAACCAAGAGTCGAGGTGGCAAGCTGCCCTCCCGCAGTGGTACCGGCAGCGATGAAGATGTAGCAGCAGAGCTCCCAGCACCTGGTAAACTTCCCAACAAGTTTCTTAATTTCTCCGAAGGGAACGAGGGAGGTAAGTCTGAGCAAGGCCCAGCAACCCAATCAGTGAGAAATGCTTGCACTAAAATATATCTCCAAAAATCAGCGAGTTATTTGTTTCACAGACACCTGTGTCATTGCAAAAAAAAGGTCTCTTCAACGTAAGTAACCAACAGCAACTAGTAATCCAATGGGGGAAACTCTGAGTGATCTAAAAAACCTTGGCATGTTTCCACAGTCACTTCCTACACATATACACATACACAGGGTACAAGCAGCCTGACAGCAGAGGTGTTAGGAGCTACACACACAACCAGCAATTCAAAATATGTTTTGTGTCCAACAGATCTACTGCTTTTGTTGCAGCCTCTTGCAACTAGATCTCTAAGGGCTAACCATGTCCTTGCCTCCCCGGCTCTCAGATGGTGAACTCTTCACATGTCGCAAAATGTCCATTCAAAGTTGGCTTGCATGCAACCAGGATACATATGCAGTGCAAAGCAGCAGGGATGGACCACATGTCACACAGTTAGGAAATCCCATGATTCACAAACTGTGTTTAAACATGGATGTTTGCTTATATGTTTATTTACTTATTTATTTTCAGAAAGGGACAAAAGTTTCATGTGAATTTTTCACCAAACAAAGACAGGGGTAGGAGTAGAAATCCTACAGCAAACTGATGGACCGTAGCACTTCAGGTTTCCTCTACACTTTGGTGTCTCTGAACTGACTTCTTGTTAGCAAGGCCAGCTTTGGTCTCCCATTTTTAGCCTTTCGCCTCTACCAAAATCCAGTCTACTTCCCTCTCTCCTAGTCACTGTAACAAAGTGACATTTTGACTGCATTCCTGTGGTAAGTTTTGCTGTTGTGAAAAACACAGCAAATTCACTGAAGGACATTTGCAGCTCCCCTGTCACCATTGCAATGGGGTGAGCTGTCATATACTGATCTATATGCTACTTGGATTTTATATAATGAAGATTCTGTGTATTTCTTACATGCATTTGCACCCCCAGCAATATTTTGCACTTTTCAGTTATTTTGCCTTTCTGCACCTTTCCCAGCTGCTGTCAGCCTGAGTACCACGTGCGCTTCTGCATCTTGCAGTGCAGCTGCACAGACCCTCCCCTCCTTTGAGGGCAGGGCTGCACACCTGCAAACAACTGACATTTTCTATTCATTTGGTTAACTCTGAACAAAGTAACCCTGTCGGGGTCTGGGGCAAATCCAGCAGAATCCAAGTCAAGCTTCCAGTTCTCATGTCTTTACTACTGAGCAATGGAAGCCTAGGTTAATTGAGAACTTTTCAGACTAGCTGCATTTGATCTTGCCCAAGTATTTATAAAAATGTGCCATTCCAGTTGAATTGCATGTAAAGCAATTCAATTATAACCTGGAATAAACCCTGCACAGAAATCTAACCGTAACATTGCAAGTCACTCGTGCCATACCACAATTCTCTCTGCATTTGGTGTGTGGATTGTTTACCTGTGTGCTAATGTAAATGTGACTCTCAGGAAACACTTTCCTGAAGCAGAAATGGATTCGGCTTTCTTACAAGTGAGATTTCCAGGCTGACAAATGGGCCTGGCTCGGGATTCTTCAGTGAAAACACTTCAACACTAAAGAAACAACTAAATGTGCATCACTGTCAAAAGCTGCACTATCAGAGCTTTAAACAAACAGGGTTGGAATCAAACACAGTACTCTGCAGAAAACAAAGAAGTGGAGATAAGAGGATTTCTGCCCTGCAGAGTTTATACATCCATCTGTGATTAATATTAGGAGGAAAATGGGAGTCAAAGCCTATCTCTGAAACTGAAAGTAGAGAATGTAACCAGGGGCCTCTAACTATGCACTGTATCAGCTTTTTATTCATGCATATAAGCCTGAAGAATTTGCCATAATACTTGCTCTGGAGTTTAATCACTGTATGTGGCTCTAATTATGTCTATTTTTACACTTTGTGTACAATGTGTGGGATTTGGGGGATTTTTGTTGTTGTTATTGCCTGTTAGAGGACTTCCTGCAAGCTCCTTCAATAAAAAGAGTATTTCAAAGAAAGCAGCAATACATGTAATCTCTCTGATTCCAGTGTTTGGTAATTCTGAGTCTGAATCGTTTCTTGCAGTTTACCACAGACACACTGTCTTCACCTCTGAGGAGGGAGTGAAAATAAACTCTGGTATGGGGTATCCAGTGCATTACTGAATTCTAAAATATGGCCAAAAAGATACGGGTATGCTAAATCTGTCCTCTGTGTCCCCACAGTCAAACGCGAACTCTTCCTGGATTATCTGGAGATGAAGGTCAGGCATGAAGGTCAGAACATGTCATTCAAAAGGTAATTTCCCCTAGATTCACAACAGGATCACAGATGTAACCTCAGACTTGAGTGTCAGAAAACATCAATTGCCAAACAAATAATACAGAGATAGAAGTGTTTGTTAGACATTTTACAAATCTACAAGGATTGATTTGCATATAAATACATAATTTATTTATAGAGAAAGTAACACCATCCCTGTATACATAGACAATATAGCCAGGATGTGCTGCCTCTCAAATATCTCCTTTTTTCATCCAAGGTCATAAATTTAAAATCTAAGATTTTAATGAGTCTGAATGAGAAGCAGATTATTTTTGACACAGTGGAAGAGCTTGGTATTTCCTGTGAAAATACTAGCATGGTCAATATTTTATATACTAGGAACTGTGGTTCTTTTGTCTAGGGGGGGGTAGTGCAGAAGCTGAACAAAGGAGCTCTATTTCTACACATTCTGACTTAAGAAAATACCATGTTAAAAAATATTAAGTTCCAACAACACAACTTTTCCTTCGCGGTGTCCAGGCAGGCACCAATATGCAAGACCATCTGGAAAGAAATGTGAGAACACAGTATGCAGCTACAGGCACATGGATCGGTGCCTAGTCTAGATGTTGAACATCAGAGGTAACAGTTACTGAGTCTAAACAAATATCCTGAGATGAGGTGAATAATGAATTGAGTTTTCTACACCCCATTCTTCCCAAATTCCCCTCAAGGGATAGATCCAGTCAATGTCCTTGCAACGCTCTTGCCAAGCTCCCTTGGAGACAGATCAGACCGACACTGCCACTAATTCTTGTGCTGTGAATAGCAATCAAGTTTAATGACTTCCCATGTATATTAGTTTTGCACTAATGGAGGCCCACCTCTTCAACAGAATTACTCCTGACTTGTTTGTATGGGTATAAGCAAGAAGAGAACCAGGGAGTCACACATCTGGAATAATATTCCTAAACCATCAACATCCTGAATTTCAACTGTGACTGAAATAAAAATTCAAAAGTGAAGGTCATATCTGATACCATCTCACTGGCTGTCAGCTGAAGTAATAATACGGGAAATCACAGAAACACAGCTCTGGGGAAAAGGCTGTCTGACTCCAGTGCCTGCAAACACAAGGCTAAAGATAAAGTGACCATTAACCTTCAGAGAAGGGCAGTGAGGTCCCAGAATGTCCTGCCTGCGGGCTTTATTGCTCCAAGGGGAAATGAATAGAAAAATAAAAGTAAAAACTGCATACTCTTGACATTTAACTCAAATTAGTAGGCAATGGTAACATCTCGCTTTCTTTGTTAGTTTTCCTCTGTATAAAGGCATGAATACAGTACCTGGTTCATTCCACAAACTGCAAAATAAGTAGAAAGTACTAAGTAATAATAAATTTACTCCTACCACTTAATATCTGCAAGATTAATCACAACCATCAGACCTGTGTCCTCTGCACAGAATATAATATTACTTTATATTGCAGATACAGCTGGGAGAACTGAGGAAGGGTAATTCAGTCACTATTCCAGAATCCGTAAACTGCAACTGAACTCAAAGTTCCTGGTTCCTGGAACTGTGTTTTAGAGTCTTTCTCCATCCTCCCTCACTCAATAAGGACAGACAGAAAGACCCTACGAGAATAGGCACCCTATAAATATCCAAGATAACTTTAAGTTCAGTAGCCAGCCTTTAGCCGTGGGAACTCTTACAGGACCACTGGCATCAAAATGCTGAGTTAAATTAGAAATCAATGACTGCACTGCATGATTTGGCCCAGCCTGTCCAGAGTTTTAAAATCATCACATAATAAAAAATACCTCATAGTGAGCCAATTTCACAAGAACAGACCCACAGCACAGCAGAGTCCTTACATGGCAGCCCAACGCATTACTCTGATTTAAGTTCTGGGAATCTTTAAATATCCCAATGTGTTCCCAATTGTCTCTTAAATATGCTGGAGCTGTTCCCATCATAATGGGAAGGGAAAATATCTAATAAATATCCAGAGGCAGGAAATAAGCTAATTGCAGAAGAATTTTACCTAAAACTGTTGAATAAACTACAGTTCTGTGTCACTGAGTCACATAACCACATGCTTAAACTGGATCTCTGCTTGGTCCTTCCCATTTCAGTCAATCAACCACAAAGCTGGGCATGCACTTAAGTAATGCACTGAGCTGATGGATCTACCTGTTATCCCAGGATCAGCGGTATCTGAAAAAGCTACAGTTAAGAGTCATGACAAACTTAAGTCCATTGCTTTAGTATCTTTCTGCTTTACCACGGAGATTTGGGGATACCTGCAGCTTTCTTAGGAAAAATGCCACTCAGCCTCACCACCCCAGCCCTTATTGCTAGCCTTTAAATAGAACATACTTGAAATCCCCTGGTATTGGCTTTGGGTGTTGCATCCTTACTACTAAGCAGTTCCTTCCATCTAGGTAGTTTCCATACAGTGAAATACCAGACAACGCTGCAGGTATAAACAGGAAGAGGAACAGCTGTCACTATGCGCCATGTAGCTGAAAAGTCACCTACATTCTACAGGTTTTATCAGCACCTACACAAGAACACAAACTCATATCCTCTCATGAAACAGCTCCTTCGGATACAACATAGAAGCTAATATAACTGATACTGTCTAGCATGGCACTAACTGAGTCCTCAAGGGCCTCAATATATTGCCTGAAGATAAGCTAGTGTGAAGTCTAAAGATTAGCTATGCTTGTTCTGCACTCAGAGAGCTCCCTTTGGTCATGAAAATACTATGCAAGCCCTCTGTCTACTGAAGACTATTTATACGTAACATGTATAAGGCTAGATAGTATTTTAAAGCAACTGAAGTTTGATGAGCTAAGTTAAAAGATGGATTTGCACTGCTTTCTTGATTACACAACACCCATATTGTAGTATTTTCTCACTGCAGATGAGATTTAATATTTCATGAAGGCAGCTGTAACCAAGTACAAACGCTAAACACTAATAAGACTCCCAGATTTTCTTCCTAGATTGTGCAAAGTTTTCTCACCATGAATTCATATGCAATTGCTAAATATAATGGGATATTAGTGAAAAACATCCAAAGGAAATGCCATTGAATGCTGCAGAATAACCACTGGTCATCAGTAAAAGTGGTATTAGTTATGATATGATCAAGTTTTTATTTTGATCCGAATCAGTTACAAAACCAGCAAATATGTTATTTCTGAAGAGTCCCATACACACTGCAAATGTAACACCTCTTCCATCAAAATGAAAACCTGTTCAAAATCTGACATATTTTTCCTTTGGAGGAATGAGAGCACGTGATTGTGCTGATGCTGTATAATGCAAAATCTAAGTCACTCCCTATGACTGCTTTTATCCCCCTTGTAACTGCAGAATGAAGAGGAGTGGCAATGGCCATAGTTTCATGGCCAGCAGAGCAGAAGAAATGTGATCACCAGAATCAGAGCATGTAAATTGCTGTATTCCTTTTTTTACTCTAATCCAATCACAAAAGTTGTGGTGGTGGTGTTTCTAACATAGTTTCTTCAGACTCATCACAATAACAATGGCTGGTTTGCTCCTTTTTTTCCCCTCTTTCCTCTATTTAACGTGACTTTATACTGCTTCACATTAAAAAGATAATATAAAACCATTTGCATAGCCTAGAAGCTTGACAAATCAACTAAAGCAAGAACTTCTGAGATAAATGATAGTCTTTCCTTGACTCAGATTTCTTGCTTTAAGCTGATTTATTGTAAGAACCTTAACATTTTAATGTATTTTCTTATACAATAAGATATAATTTTTAATTATTGCAGAACCCACAGCTTTAGGAGTTTAACTCTCATCAAATCCACTCTTCAGTCAGCACAGTAGCAACAAAGTGAAAATGTATGAAAGACAAATCTAAAAAAAGAAAATAAGCATTAAAAAAATAAATGCTTAAAGAACTACATGTAGTTAACAACATATATAAACAGTTTAATGTTCTTCTGCTCACTGTAGTGCTCTTGAACACTTCAGAGCACATAAACACATTGTATTGTGCTTTCAAAATTTACTCTGACGTGGAATAGCTGCATGCTATGTCTCTTTCAAAGGACCAAAATCTTTAAAAAATTAAAGCTTTATGCATCTGTAAATAAGGTCTGTCTCAATATATCTGCAAAGAGAAAGAATGAAGGATTTTGGAAAAAACTTTCAATTAGTATTGTACACCAGGCAATTCTGAAATGGCATCTCCATCTGCTTTTATTCTCCTAATGCAGGGGAGGTTTTCTATGTCGCATTCTCTGTAACATTGTGTTCACATCTCCCTTTTTTTTAACTAAGATTTAGAGAGTCAATTATATAAATCCACAAGCTCCCTATGAGGTGTTAAATCGTTGGCTGGCAAACACTAATGTAATGTATAGACTGAAAAAGCAACAAAATCAAGCAAGCGCCATTCATACACGCTCCCCAAGTCTACCATGTTCCTGGGTAATTATACTATGGGTCTATAGTTTAAATTTACAGAGAAACTCTTGGACCATTTCTCAAATGTCAAGTAAACCGTACAGCGTACCTCCCCTGCTTTCTTTCCCTCACCCTTTCACTTCCTCCTACTGAGATAATGAAATGTATCATACAAAAAAACAGAGGGTAAATTCAGGAGAACTCAGAAATCCTGACACTGCTTTGAAAGAAAATAGGATGAGAGAATGCATCTTGTCCAAACCTTCCCGCTCCTTTCATTACCACTGCTTAGCAATATACAAATAGTTTCTTGAACGATAGGGATAAAATTTATCCTGACATTGCAAGGAAGAGGCCTTAGACCCCTGTTATCTGGCTGCAGCCACGTGCAGAAAGTAAGCAACAGACCTGGGAAAAGATGCTGGTTTGCCAGATACCATGATGTGAGACAAATGTCCACAGATTGCATGGTAAGGGCTGCAGCTCCAACTCTCCTAAGCTAGGAATCTTAAAAAAAAAAAAAAAAAAGAAAGAAAGAAAGAAAGAAAAAAAAAAGAAGTCTTGGCATTCAAAACAGCAAAGACTGGCAAAGAACCAGCCAAACTACAGCAGCATTAACCCATTGTGTGCTGGCAGGTATCCCTCCCACGTAACCTAGTGGAATACAAAAATGGTCTCGTAAAGTGTAAACTGGGAGAAAGGCAAAGACACACTTGAGCGCAAGCTGCTGTAACATTTTCTGGCAAATTATAGGAATAATATGAATGATGGCAACCTCTTCTTACTAGTAAATATCAATTAAATTTAAGAAATGCATGTTCAGCAGAAAGAATAAAGGGCTAGAACAGCTGATGAAAAGCCAAAGAATGGCCATGAAAGCAGGAGAGGCCGTATAACTCTTTGACATACCATTTTGCTGAGGTTAGCTCTACACAGGGCATCAAAATTATAAGCAAAGTAAGTATGTGCGCTAACCTCCATTTTCCCCCACAGGCTTTTAAGCAACAACTTAAAAAGAAGCTGTGAAATATGATCCTCATTACTTCCTACAGTTTTAAGAGCTTAGAGTAGTGCAAGCACCCCCAATTCAGCATTCCTGAGTCAGCAAAACTATGTGATGGCTTATATGACAAGTATATTGGAAATAATATTTGGCCCTCTCTTCATTTTCAGTTTCTGAATCATTAAAGATCCTGCTTTCAAACTTTGTGGATGTATTTTGGCAATTTTGCCTGATTTTGTTTGGTCAGAAGAATGTTCAGAGTCTTGCATGATTGTTTGGCTATGCAAACTATGACCTGATGACATCTCGTGAGATTTATGGGGGG
Source organism: Chroicocephalus ridibundus (assembly GCF_963924245.1). Classification (NCBI taxonomy): domain Eukaryota; kingdom Metazoa; phylum Chordata; class Aves; order Charadriiformes; family Laridae; genus Chroicocephalus; species Chroicocephalus ridibundus. The sequence continues at coordinate 10,738,024 of NC_086292.1, forward strand.
AACTGCAATAGTCAGCAGGAGTGAGGGAGGAATAGTAGTTAAAACGATCCTTGTTAATAACATCAGCTGCAAATCTCAGTGTCTGCTGCTTGCCAAAGAGGTGGTTTCAAGTTCTAACCTGTAGCGCTCCTTCCACTGCACATACAAGCTGTCAACCAAAGATACAGAGATAAACCTCTCCAGATGAAGAGAAATCTATTTAGCTTTATGCTTAAACTACACAATAGATTGACCTTAAACAGACAGAAGAATTGGCAGAGAAACTCATCTGAGGGAATGCTGAGGGGACACGACTGCATTTCCACTAAAACCAATGTCATGTAACAAAATCTCATGCAATGTGTTTGAATTCATTTAGAAGAAGCAGATGAAATTCAAACGGCATCTATGCTTGTGGCATTGGCATTGCTTTTGAAAGCTATTTTAAACTTTAAGAGGATGTACATGTATCTGTGTACGCATGACTCAACATGACGCTGGTGGCATTCCAATAAAGTCAAGCCACCGATTCTTGAGTTTGGGCCATATCCAGAGCTCATTAAAATCAATGACCGCCTTTCCACTGAGTTCAACTCTTCCTATCATAGCCTAGGCTGGCAGTCTGATGTACAACAGGGACTACAGTCACGCTGCTTTGTCCCCTGTGTGACTTACTGCACAGCCTGATGTTTATGTTACATAACAAAAGATATTGAGACCAACCCCACCACGTACACTGTCCACAGCACAAACATAAGGATTACTGAAAATCCTCAGGGGAAAAAAAATAAAAAAAAATAATCAGCTCCCCAGTTTGCTAAACCAATGTGTACTTTCTTTTCATTTATATAGACAGAGTTCATATAAATAAATATGAATGAACCTCTAACATACTTCAACAGTGTCAGATACAGTAAGCATTCTGGTCAGAATTGTAGTGGGTTTTAGCAGAGATTAAGCAGTAACAATTAAAGATGCATTTGTTGGTATCAAACATACTACACTGTCTCCGGCAAACACAAAGTATTGTTCACTGAGTGCCCACTTTCACAGCTGTTCAAAACTGAGTATATCTTAGCCTTTCTCTTAATGCTTATGCCCAATCCCAGTATTTGCACTTGCAGCTAGTGCTTTCCTGTGAAATATTCCAAGTAACCATTGGACTCTAGATTTATTTAGAATCTAGAAAAAATGGGCCCATATTGAGCAGGTCTTTGGATCAAGTACAATTTCTCATTTCTTCTTTGACTGTCACACATCTTCTGGTAAAAGAAAACATAGCTGTGCATTTGTCTGCAGCAAATTCTCTGACTGGTAAATTAAGATACATTTCAAGTGCAGACAAACACTAACTTTGAAACAGAAGCCAATGCCAGTAAAACTTCTTAAGTTGTAAAACTTAACTTTTGCTGATAAGTCTGCATCTACTGGCTTCCAGGAAGACTAAAGAGAAGTCTAAAAGGGGATCTACTTCCCAAATGTCTGAGTACAGCCAAAAACCAGTACTGTGAGTTCCAAAGGACAAAGAGTTTTGAGTCATCAAATCTGCACCAGGCGTATCTCCATCTTTGTGGTCACAGGAATCTAGGACATTTCATTGTCAGAAAACTTCCATCAAATCTTTGACAGAAACACAAGCAAAAGCTTAAGTGGAAAAGTCTTCCAGATCACAATGATCTAAAAAAATGGAGGAGTTTACTTTTAGTTCATGTAACATCCAAGTAACTTGGTTTTGCATAGTAGAAAAAGAATTTATAAACATACCTAATTGCATAAATCTATATATATACACTAAACTTGAGTCAGTCATAAAATCCAAGGTAAGAAGAAGTGCTCTGCACTTTCTTATACTATAGTGAGTAAGAACCGAGCCAACTTTGAATTTTGCAGACATGGGCCCAAATTCTCTGTTGGACTGGCCAGTTCTGGAATCCTTGCAAACCTCACACCCCACCTGTGCAAAAGGGCTGCATTTTTTTGTTAGTATGTAGGAGCTCAGTCTGGAGAAGTGTAACTGTGTTGATCTTGTGGTAAGTCATCTACGGACATTCTTTAGAAACAGATGAGCAATTTCACTAAGTCAATATAACTTTTCAGGTGCAATATTCTTCAGGAATTGGCCTGAAGCACTAACAATGTCCTGGTCTGTACATATAGCTATATATAGCTTATGTAGATAGAAGATCAAACTACAAACAATGCAAAAAGTGATTCCGTGCCCATGAAACCACTGGATTAATTTTTCGTTGTATTTTTTTATAACAGAAAGACAAATATGTAATGATCTGAAAGGTCCCTTCCAACCTAGGCAATTCTGTGATTCTATGATTGGACGTATTTGCATTTTGCATCTTATAATGTATCTGCAAAGGTACTGGAGTTCTACTAATCATTTATTCTATTGTATGAGAGAAAAACAAAAAGAAAACTCGCGTTCATTAAGCTGTTCATAAAAGATAATGACACCAAACTTGCCTTTCTGTTTTAAAGGTTCCTAACAGTATACTTCAAGTTACTTATAACTGCCTTCAGTTTCCACCAAATATCAGGACAACACAAAGTATAAAAGATCTACAGAGTGTAATCCCAGGCAGTTCAGAATATGTGTACTAGGCTACATCTTTCCAGTTCTCCAATCTGCTACACCATATCTGAAATCAATAAAACCCCACCCAAATCTTCATCAGACAAGCTCTGATGATTGTGTGGGTCTTGGCAGAGGAATCTACTCACACAGAGATCTCTGTACGATGTGGTGCAAGGACACAGCACAATGGCTGGAAGGGAAAAGGGACATTTCAAATGACATCTCCAAGAAAACAGTTGAACTAGACTATGGAAAAGACTAGAGGTGGTTCGCTGGGGTTCTTAGATACTCTGTGCTCATGCCCTGCCTGCAGTTGTTACCTTGATGAAAGCACCTGCCCTTACATGAGCCACTCCAACTTCCACAAGGTTAGTTACCATAGGAAATTCATCAGTCGTGACGTGATTAAGGCTTTACTTCTGCATACAGCTGTTTGTAAGATCAAGCTCTTAAACTACTGAGTGTATCAGCAAAATAATCATGAAAGAAATGACACAGTGGGTGTCTTCACATTTTGCTACAGGTTATGGATCTGATCTGCTCCCTTTACAAGACTCTACTAGTTCTCTCGTCACCACTGCATCCTCGCTCTGAGATCACATGGATTCTCCCAGTCCCCAACACCAGTGCTAAGACTTTGCATCTGGGAGCCAGCCAGCAATTCCACTAACAATGCAAGTGACAAAATAAAATCCAGCTTGTATTAATAACCGTGACTACTCCAGCTAACTAACATCAGTTAAAATTTTGTTTTAGGGCACAAAATGTAGAGATCTGACACTGAAAGCCTGCAAGTCTGTAAGTTAAGGATGAGGATGCCAATTTAGCCTGACAGACCCCACATTCGCAGGAGGAGTAAGCAGACGTTAGCCAGCAGTCGGTGAATAAAGCATTTGAACAAAGAGTGCATCACAGAAAGCTCACGCCGCTCGCGTACGCCACAAAACACCCGTTCGTTAGCGTGATCCCGTTACTACCGGAGGCTTCTGCCTGTGGAAAGCCCGACCCGAGGAGCTCTCACCAGCACAGCCCCGAGGGGCCCGGAGGTCGGGAGCAACGGGCAGGAGTCCTCTCCCCGTACGGAGCCGCCCGGGCTGGAGCCGTGCCCCCCCCGGTTCCCGCCTGCCCTCCCCGTCCCCCGCCGCCGCCGCCACTCACCGGCCGCCGCCCGAGCGCCCCGCGCCGCTCCGCGCCCGCCGCCGCCGCCCAGCGGCTCCCGGCGATATCGCCAAGCCGTCCCGACAGGCAGAAACCCGGCGTGCTGCTTCAAGCGTATCCGATCGAACGAGACACCTGGATGATTTGGGGGAAAAAAAGCAAGTGGTGGTCCTTCCACATGCCTGCCTGCCGCTGCTTCTTACTCGGTCACCCCCGTCTGTGCTGCTCTGGATTTGACCACCCAAACAACACAGACCCAGGAAAGGCAGCGGAATCGCTTCGTAATCAGCTAGGGGTGTTAGAAGCAGATTTCAGCTCAATAAATTCAAACCAAGATGAGAATCCATGCCTATCTTGCTGCATTTCTGCAACTTCAATGTTGCAAGGTTACACCTAGAAAACTCTGCCACCCTCCTTTATTGCTACCTCTCTTCTTCTAACCTTTAAATCTACTAATGTTGAAGTCAGTTCTCAATTCACATTCAGACTGACCTGCTCTGTAGCAGAACTAGGACTCCATCATAGCAGCAGAGAAATAACAGGCCCTGCTTAAGGGATATAGTGACACTAGTGAAGATGGCTCATGCATTCCAAAATGCAAAGTGAGTGTCTCCAGTGTAAGTAAAAATTGGTCTTTGTGAAGAACACGTGTATATGCAATGGATACCATTTCCCTATCCAGCACTAACAGAGCAGAGATAACATCTCCTACTCCCTCTAACAGTGCTACTGATTTGACGCAGTCTATAAATGCACCAAGTTTCCTTCATGTCATTGAGTTATTTTTGATACATAAAATCCTCCTGGCTCATTAGACTGTAAGCGAATCCAAGGAGTTACTGTCAGGAAGTCAGAGATTTTACTTATTCTTTCAGTGTCAATCAGTGTGCTTTCTAGGGATACTGAGACTGTTACATTGCAATAATCACAAGCAGACTTATGTTTTCTTTTTCCCTTGCTTCTTCCAGAAGTATCTACAACTTGTCCAGATTGTTTTTGACATCTGCTGCCTTTCAGAAAGGGAGCCCATACTGAGAATTCACACCCAGACTTTCATCCATAGCTAAAAGACAAGACATCTCCAAAACTTCCTAGCGTAGCTGCTGCGCATACTGACCAAGCAAGCTTTCTCGTCATGGTGACTGTCGGTCCTGTTCAGCATGACTGAATCGAAAACTCTAATAGTCCTGGAAGCCTGAAAGACAAAGGAGCAAGGGGGAAGTTAAGGCTGGGGGATAGCGGAGAGATTTTAGTTGCAAGCTCACATCAGTATGTTTCCGAGGAAAGCAATTCTCCAGCGTGAGCAGCCTCTGCCTTTCCAGCCCCCCTCTCTGACACATTTTCTAAAACTTGGTAAAAATTCCCATCTGGAGCTCCTTTATGCTGCAGATGTTTACACATACATCTCCAGGAATGACAGGATCTTGATAGCCTTCAGCACAGTGTCATCTTCACATTGCAAAGTTCTTTCTTCTAGCACTTAGCTGGATGAAGAACACAGCTAGAAAGTCAGAAGATGCAACTGAAAAAATAAACAGAAATGTGACACAGATGGAAATAAAAACTATTAAAAAATGGAAGTCCAGCAGAAAGATGGTCTATGCTTTCGATCTGAGGACTAGACATAACCTAAGGCATTCCTAGGTCAGGTGCCTGCTCTGCACCTGGAACAGACCTGCTCTAACAACAGCTTAATACAAACGCCTGCTGCCAGCATTAGGAGTACATTTGACCTACAGTTGCCTCTGCCGTTTAGGAAGGGGTTCTGTTTTCTTGGCATAGGTAGGTGTTAGACAGTAAAAGCTCATCATCATTAATTTCTTTTTCCTTGTTAGTAAGTTAAAATTATTACCGGGGGAGTTAAAAAAAAAAAAAGGAGGGAGAAGTAATACCTGCATTATACCAGCTGTGAGAAACAGGCAGGTATGATGGAGCTCGACTATGTAAATTTATTGGATGGTCTCATACAATATGTTGTCTCTCCCTAGTGGGCTTGAATTCCTTGTGTCCCTGTAAGGCACATTTAATCTCGCTTTCTAGTTTCTTTACTTAGTTTCCTGAGAAGTCTACAGATTCCAAGAGGCCATCGGACCACAAGGCAAAAACCTCTCTACGGCTGCTACTTGATGTTCCAAGCTGTTCGTAATGCAATCCTATGGTACTTTACGGAAATCTCTCAAATTATCAGGTGGAGTTACAAATCAGAATTCAGGCTGCACAGTAAAAATCTAACTTGCCAGTGGTTTTATTCATCACCAGTTCTCAGTAAGCTCAGAAACTAAGATACCTCATCTCTACTTCAGAACCCCTGGGTCCCTGCAGGTTGAATGAACGAGCAATAGTTCCAGGTGACCAGCTGCCCTGGGAATCTGCTCACAAGTAATGCAAATTAGGCACCAGTATCATCGCAAACTTGTGAAAACTTTCTTGCAGTCATAGTCTGAATTAAAATTGTAAGTCAGGTAAGTTAGAGAAAAGAATTCCTGTGGAGGGCTTCCAAAGGAACAATTAGAGACTGTGAGGACCAAATGTTACCAACTTGGTAACAACGGTCCCTGTGTACTTGGCCAAGGTAAAGCGTATTGTGGAGAATGTAAGCTAAGCATGCTTTGTTTAGAAGCATTAAATGTACTCTAAAAGATTCATTAAATCTACCAGACAAGTTCAAAGGTGAAAACAGAGCAGTAAGAATAATGCTGGAGTGCAGTGGAATTAATTTCGCTTAATCTCTAACAGATTCATGCTGGTTATCAAAAAAACAAGTAGGAATATTTTAAAACTGCTTGAACTACTCTGATTTGCAAAGATATGAAAGTTATCTGAGTTCCAATGTTTTCTTCAATTAATATGAGGAGAACATTATATTAGAATTGCTTTATCAACCCATCTCATCGATGTTGTTAACAGAACGGTTTCAAGAAGGAAACTTGTTGTCTATAGAATTGAGTGGAAAACCTGTGTGGGAGCACAGCTAATGCCTGTGGTATTTAACTGGAGCTGGGGCCAACCCTGTTCTGACTAGAACCTCAGTTCCATTTAAAGGAATTGCCAAGTAAGCTTGCTAGCGAGAACAAAGGGTTCATGAGTTTAGATAATTCTGACTGATGTATCATAATTTTGTTTATGCCCATTTATTTCTCAATATCTGTTCTTATTCTTTTCTTAAGTAAGATGCATTCTGAGGCATATGTATATTTTTCTATATGCTGCAATGTAAAAAAAAGAGCTTGACATTGGGCAACTGTAACTTGCAGTACCAGTGCTCGTATGGCAGATAACTTGAGATTCTATCAGTCTTGGCAACGTTTCCTGGACCTTCTTTATCTAAGAATGAACTGTTCTTGGATGGTTTATCTAGGATACCAGGCACAAACAGAGCTGCTTTTTCCCTCCCTTCAGTGTCTGGTTCACAGTCAAATTCAGGAATGAAGTTGTTTTGGAGTCTGGGTTTTTTCCTCTCTCTTGAACAAAACATATTGTAAAAAATGAAATAAAAATCTGCCTCCAAATAACTGTTTTTTCTACATCTATTCCTCTAACTTGTAATATCAAGACCATGAATTGTAATAGTGTCATCTCTACAATAAGCAGAATTGACTGTCATCTAGGTAATACAGCTCCTAGTTTGAATAATTCTAAAGTTTCGGAGATTTATCTAGTATCCTAAATAGGGTCAAACCCCAGACCTACTTTATTACCAAATACAGATCCATCAGATCAATGAAACAATGAGTTTTTCAAGTTACATGGCAGGTGGAAGCGAAAGTCAGTGTATACCACGAAAGGACATATCAAGGTCCAAGTGCTGATCAATAAAACAAGGAGCTTCCCAAATCAGACAGCAGGTGGAACCAAACACCCTACCTTGCAAGAGCCAACATGTTTAAACACCTTAGTACTGGGAGGTCTTGAATGTATCCCAAAAGGCAAAACTCTGCATCAGTAGCCCATGGAGTTAAAATTTTCCTAACAGTGAGAATTAGAAAGTAAATGAAATGCACTGCTTTCGATGTTATTTAACTAAATGTCCCAATGATAGCTTCAATAAAAGTGGCCTTCATCCTCTGAAGCAGTGATATGAACCATCTGCCAAACTACAATGCAAGATCAAGGTTGGTATGCTGCATTTCTTCTCCATGTGCACTCTGAACGATAGTACTCACTTATACAGAGGGAATGATGATATTCTGACTGGGCATGGGTTTGTGTTCTTTTTGAAGGATGGTGAGGACACAATTTGCAGAGACAACTACTCAGACCCAAAATGTCACTTCGGCTTTCTCATACCTGATACCAAGGCGCAGATGACACCAGTAGCACTTAGCTGCCTTCAGGGCTCCAGTTGCTCCCTGTGAATACCATATCGAGTAGATACATCACGTTAGTACTTCTTTCATCTTAAGTTTTACTTCACCAAAATTGCCATTGAAAAGAAGCCTGAATGAAGAAGTCCACACCTGGCCGCTTCTCTTTTTCACGTTATAATAGCACCTTGTGGTTACTGCTTCTGTGGTTTGTGGGGGCCAGGGTTATTACCTAAGGGGGAAAAACCGCAAAGTTTGGTAATTTCCTCCCTTTTCTCCTTTTTGAGTTTGGCACAGTCACTGTAAGCAATCCAAAATGATGCTGCCCCGTCAGGAAAGTGAAGCTGTGCCCTGGCACAGGAGGAGCGAGCGCGGCGAAGGTACTGCTTGGCTCCCACCGAACCGCACGGCAGCTTTGAGCGAGGTTGGTTTTGCCCAAATTTCTGTGAAACCGTGTGCCGCCGTGCCGCCACCGCGGCCTGACCTGACCCGCTGGCGCCTCGGCGGGGAATGGCGGCCGCCGGCGCCCTCCTCCAAGCGGCCCTCGCCTCAGCTGCGCGGCTTCCCTCGCCGGGCCGCGGGCTACCCGGACTCCCCTCGCCATCGCCGGGCTCACACCACCACCTACTGTCGGAGCCGGGTTAGGCGCCGGCCGGCACCGAGCCCCGCAGCCTGAGGGCGGCAGCCGCGCCTCAGCTTCCTCCCGCCCTCGGCCCCTCCCTTCCTCCCCACACGGCCGGGCCGCCCCTGGGCCGGCGGATCATCTTCGTCGTCCTCCTCCTCCTCCTCCTCCCTGCCGCCGCCGCTGCATCGCGCCTCAGAGCCCGCCGTGCGGAGCGCAGCCGAGCCCGATGGCCCGCGAGGAGGTGGCGGTGGCCGGCGAGGAGGCGGCGGCCGAGGGGGGCGGCGGCGGCCTGCTGCTGGAGATCGTGGGCTCCCCGCTCAACCTGAGCCTGCTGGGCCTCTGCCTCTTCCTCCTCTACCAGATCCTGCGGGGCGAGAGGCCGGCGGTGCCGGCGGGCGAGGCCGACCCGCCGCCGCTGCCCAAGATGAAGCGCCGCGATTTCACGCTGGCGCAGCTGCGGCCCTACGACGGGGTGCAGGACCCCCGCATCCTCATGGCCATCAACGGCAAAGTCTTCGACGTGACCCGCGCCAGGAAGTTCTACGGGCCCGGTGAGGGCCGGGGCGAGCCCAGCCGCGGCAGCCCCCGGCTCTTTGGCCGGAGGAGTCGCAGGGCGCTCGGCGGCTTGGCCGGGGAGGGTCGGTGCTGGCTGCGGGGGGGATCCCAGCGGCGCGGGGGTCTCTGTGCGTTAATGGCTGACCGCCTCCCGGCCTGCGGGGCTAGCAGGCCAGGAGCTTGCTTGGCCAAGCTGCCCGCTCCCTCTCGGCCCTGCTCACGGTCCGGAGGTTTGGAGAGGATTTGGCTCTCCCAGAGCCGGGAAGGGTGAGCACGGTGCAGCCCGTGAGAGGATCTGCGGTACTGGGTTACTGCGGCTACCCGGGCCCCGGAGTCGGGCCTCGGTGTTGTGAAAGCTCCGGCTCTGCCAGCCGACGTTGCCTCATTTATTCTCTTTATTTTCCCAGGGCAGGTGACACGCAGCGCAGGTACCGTCAGGAGTTGTGCCGCTCTTGAGTTGGGCGGCTCCCTTGGCCTCGGGTGCCTTTGCCCGATGCCGGGCAGCAGAAGCAGAGTGTTCCCTCAGTGTTTACATTCCATTCCCAGCTTCTAGTGGACATCACTCTATTGCATAATATTTATACTAAATGCTTAGCGATTTAGATTAAACTAGCTTCCTATCAGGAGTGTAGGCAGTTCAAATGTGCAGATTGAACAACCTGTGCAGAGGCTTATAGAGCAGCTAGCGATGAGGTGGGTATGTGCACCCAGGGATAAGAGTTTAATTACCTCTGCTAGCAGATGGGTTTTTATTTTTAATAGAGGCCTCCTGTTAAAAAGCTTTGCTGAGGCTTGCTGATTTGTACCAGGATCTGTCTGGCATGACCACTCTTGAGCCATCCAGACAGCTGGTAGCTTCAGTAGTGAGCTGCCAGTGCTACTCAGATGAGAACACTGCAGGAGACGTATTTGGAAGCACGATGAGATTATTACTTTTGGTCCAAACATAGACTGGAAACTGTCGCTGAATGATGCTGGATTGTAACTTTGCTTTCTGCAGCAGTCAAGGTGATACGTACAGCTGAGTTAGATGTGCAGGTTTGTGTTCGTGCAACTGAAAACCACTTGACTTAAGGACCATGCTTTGGTTGCCACCTTCTTTGACAACAGTAAAAGCTGCCCGTGGCATCTAATTTGGTAATTGCTGAATGGTTCATCAAAGTGTCTGGCTACTTTGGTTTTCATTTTAATGGAAAAGTAAGGTTCTTTTGATGAATTTAGGAAAAAGCTCACTGTAGGAGGTGTGGAAGATGGCATGCTGTCTACAGTAACCAAAGTTTGCATCTAACTTCTTTAAGCTCCTTTAAGAAGAACTTTCAATGTCCAGTTGCAACATGTGATACCTCAATTTTCGGCTTGTCATGCAAGCCAGTTAATCATTAATGAAGTTTAGCAAGAGTCTGTCGATAAGATATCTCTGATTTACTGTGAGTTGCATGTTTTAATCATTTGAGTTCATCTTGTGTTTTGAAGTTTTAAGAGATGTTTCTTAAAAGTTGGTAATTTCTAGTATCTTCACCAAATTTTCTGTCAAGTCATCCTTTCAGCTTTTTAAATAAGGAGCATCTCTTAGAAAACTTGCATTTCACCTCAGACTTATAAATCCTTCTTCTGTTTCTGAGGATGTGCTTCCCAGTTTGTATGCTTATTCATACCCTGTTTGTATGTTCTGTGCACCTTTGTGTGGTTCATCGTCCTGATGTTTCAGCAAACTCAGTATCTCTTCCTATAGTTTTGTTTCTTGTCCTCTTCCTGTTTTCCTTTCTTGCCAAGCAGAATAAAACTTTAATTTCAGAAGTTTGAGGCACCTCTGACCCACAGGTCAGGGTAGGAACTCATCATCTGTTTCAGTCTGGGGATTCTGATCCATGAAGATCATACAGCATCCATTACCTCTGTAATAATGCTGCTTATGTTTTTATTTTAAAGAGGGCCCGTATGGGATTTTTGCTGGAAGAGATGCATCCCGAGGTCTTGCCACTTTCTGCCTGGATAAGGAGGCTCTGAGGGATGACTATGATGACCTCTCTGATCTCAACGCTACACAGCAAGAGACCTTGAGGGACTGGGAGTCACAATTCACTTGTAAGCAATTTTAAACCTATTTACAAAGAAGTGGCTAACTAGTTGTGTAAAAAGGGAAGCAATGTTTAAAAGGCTCTTACAAGCTGGAAGCATCAGTCTGGAGACTTACTTTGAGTTAATACCTCAGTTTACTAAGTAGTACTAGAATTACCGTTGCTCAAAAGAATTAAGAGAAATGTCAGGTTTTCCTTCTGCATTCTCCCTCCCACTGCTCCTTACTTCTGTAAGGAGGAAGGACTTCCGAAGGAGCGATGTCATAGGATAAGAGCTATAAGACCACCCAAAAAGTTGCCAGGAACTGGAAATTAAGAGCATGTTTTGATACAGTTAAGACCCCATCTGTAAAAACGAGTAGATTTTAATGCCCTGAAAAATGAAGCTTATGTCCTGTTCCGCTTCTCAGAAATAAAAGTAACATTTGAATTACTACTACTTTGGGGTTTTGAGTTTTGAAGAGTGTTTAAATTTGGCCTTTTCCCCTTGGAGCTCTTGATAGAACTTTTTGTACTCCAAATAAGTTATTCTGCATGGCCTTGTGGGTGGCTTTATCAGATTCACGGAGAACTGTATACAACTGACTTTCCCCCCCAGAAGGTGATCAGAAATGGGCAAATTACAGCTTTGTGCTTGCAAGCAGCCTGGTCTTTACCGTGCCAGTGATGGCCAGATTGGCAGAGGAAAAAAGGCAACTTGCACACTTGAGATGTTTGTTCTAAAATGAACAGAAGGAAGTAACTTTCATAGTTGCCTTGTTTTTCTATGCTTAGTATTAAAAGTTTAAAAAAGACAATTCCAGCTGTTTTGTGTTGTGTGCCTCAACTTGCTGCTCAAAAAGGAGAACTTCAGACCACAGTTTTATGGAAACTGCTGTGTTGACCTGTATCGGGGCATGCCCGCTGGTATTTTTTTTTCCTTCCTATTGTGCATCTTGTTGATGAAAAATAATTCTTCCATATCTCATGATGCCTTTTAGGCAAGCAAACACCAAAGGGATTATTTCTATTTGAGTAAGACAAAAAATAAATGCATCAGTTGTTTGTCTTGATGAATTTTTTTATATACGTATGATGGAAAATGCATATACAAAGAATTAGTATAGTGGAAATCAAATGTTTTTTGTTTTTAAATCTAGTGTTCAGTATTAAAGGTTTACTATCACTACCTAGAATTGCAGCTTTTCTCCACATAATGTCATCAGACCGTCTCAGTCCTGACCTGACGTGCCCCTACTACATTGGCATTCTGCCTGTCTTAATCAAGACTGTTAATCACGCCACACCGAATGGCTGTTTTATGATGCTAACAAGTATGTCGCAGAAACCGGAACTATGCTACCAAGTATCTGACCTAAACTAGTGTTTAAATCTCCCTTTTCAAGAACCAGGCATCAGGACTGACAGTGAACTGCACTCTTTTTATTACTGTGTTTCTAGTAAATTTGGCAGTTAGTTGCTTGAAATTCTTATTAATTATAACAACGCTAGTCCGAAATACCTGTAGGCGGAAGCATCTTTTGCTTTGTTGAAGTTGGACAGATGGGCAACATAGCATAGCTCTCAGTTCTTACATGTATATGATCTTGGTGGTTTTATAAGGCAGAGGCTTAGCTGCATAATCGGATAATGGATCCGTCTTTATCTTTGGGAGAAAGGATCTCTTTTCTGTCCTATTGGATATTTTCAACATATATTCCAAAAAATAAAACCCCTTGAAAGTTGTGCGCGTGTATGTATGTGCCTGCCTGTATAATACATAACGTAAATATTCTAAGAATCCATTGGTTGAAAAACTAGCTTTGACATTGGCAAGAGAAATAATCTAATTCAGGATTCTGTTTCTTTAGCTGCATGAGTCCCTCAGTTTACATGCGTCTTTATATTCACTCATCTTTTGGCTTAGGCAATAGGAGGAGAACTATAGTTACATTTACTTTGCACGTTTCTTACACTTACTACCACATTAATAGTAGTTCAGGTAGTTTATTTCAGCTTTTCTCCTTCCCCTCAGTATTTGGAACAAGTTGCTGAGCACAACAGCTGTTTTATTATAATATGGGCATCCTGTTGATTCAGGAAACAGACATAGGAGTTAAAAAAGATACATCTTCAGGGCAGAATAATGACATGGATTCTTTTCTTTTTCCCAGTTAAGTATCACCATGTTGGTAAGCTGCTGAAGGAAGGGGAGGAACCCACTGTATACTCTGATGAAGAAGAAAAAGATGCCCAGGATGCAAAGAAAGACTAGAGTGCAGTGAGGAACAATCTGTTTTTGAATCGTAAGGGGTCGTTTATAACATCTGCTTCTGTTCTACAAGTTGCAACAGCAGCAATGCTTACAAAAGGTCCAGAGTTACAGTGGATTGTTTCTTTTCAAAGGTTTCCTTTTACAACACAGTGGTAAACTACTAGAGGTGAAAGATCTGTCTTCCTTTAAACACCTGCATAATCTGAAGTATGCACAAAAAATGTTTGTGCTAAAGTAAACTGCAATTTTGGCAATAAAGGACTATTACTGTTTTTCTTTGATCACCATTAAGTGTAGAATAGGTTGAAATCTGGTTTTTCATTAACAACCTAGCACTGTGGACACAAGCACAAGAGTAACTTCACATATGCAACACAAATTCCACAAAATCTTGTTTTGTGTTAGTTTCTGCAGGATCTAGACCTTGGGTTGTAATTCCTTTAGAAAAGGGACAATATTTTTTGTCCATGAAGCATCATACTTGTTTGTGGTGCAATGTAGTCCAATATTACGTAACATAATTTGGCTTTTAAGGAGTTACATAGCAGCTTACAGATGAAACACTAACTGCTTTAAGAAAAAAAATAATTTTTGAGGGGTTAAATCACTTTTAGATACTTAGAAAATTAATAAGGACTGATAAATACATGATGTATTCAGTCATGCATAATTATGCATGGATTAATATTCTTTGATTACTTTTAAAACACATCTGAAGTATTACAAAGGTTTAGATATCGAGTGTAAGTAGGCATCCCTAAAAACCAGGTACACTGTGAGTGTGACTCTACTGGACTACTATTCATTCATTTTTCCTCTTAGTAAAACTCTTTTGTGAATTTTAATGAAATTATATTAAACAGGGAAGACCAGCTGCTATTGATTCCCCAGCCTAAAAAAAGCTTGCTGGTATGGCATGATTAACAAATGCTCTTGTACATGCAGTTTTAACTAGCAGAAAAAATGTTTCTGGTCACTGTAACTTCTACAAGTTTCCTGTACAAAATAAAATAACATGATGTAAGCCGTTTCTGTGTTGAGGCCTTTGTTGCTTTGGAACATTGCCATTAAAAGAAACGGCACAATCTCATGCATAACCAGCAATGCTGTACCTGGGGGACCTGACCTTTGAATTGTTTTTTACTTATTTACTCTCTTACCTCACATCTATGCTTAATTACTAGGTTTGTTCAACTATGTAACCTAGTCTCCTACCAGAGGGGGCTGGGTAAATGGATTTCACCAAGGAAAAATGTAAATGTGTTCCTTCGTCATTCAAAATACTTGTGCAAAACTTTCTCAGAAATTCCAAGGAGGTAACTAATGATTTGCTGGTCACTTGTAAACGTGTTTCATGTCAAAGTGATTCTGCTTGGGTGCCTGTCTGGTATAGCTCCCTGTATTTAGTTTCTCTGGTTCAGCCGAGTTGTTTTAATTTGGCAACACGACTGAAATGATGAACTGAGTCCTGAGTGGGAAGGTGTGAACGAGGCAAAGTAAGATCGGAAGTAAGAGTGCGTTGCACAACAGCAGCTTTCCTGTACAAGTTGACACACACGTTAAAGTGCCTGAGACCATCTGTGGCGAGAACGAATGACTTTCCCTCCATCCTAACACTGACATGGTGTTTTCTTTTGGTTACACTGGGCCTTCAAATGAAGAGTGCGGTTGTTTGAGCCAGATAGCTTGTGTAAAGTGGTACTGTATAAACTACCTAATGAAGGTCTAGAGACACGTGTAAATCTTGTCATGACCTTTGTGTTGCTATTTTATTTTTAGAGACATTTATACCCTTTGCAAACTACTACTAATGGTTTACCTCAAATCAGAAATGTGCTTTTTTATTTGTTTAAGGCAGAAAATAAAATACTCTTGCATAATGGTGACGCTTGTTTTTTATTTCCTGCAACTAAATGTGATACTTAATCCTCCCCCAGTGTTTCAAGTTTTATATTGTCCTTCTGCAACGCCTTACATTATCCAACACATAGATTGAGTATAGTGTGTTCTAGCTGAATACCTGTAAATACAGTTCTGTAGCATAACTTTAACAGAACATTAAATATAGAACATGTTCATGTTGTATAATATGCTTGCAAAAAGAGAGTTAGGCATAAAAAGGCTCGAGTCATTGTGAAAAGTGAGCAAAAGCTGGAGATTTGGAAAGCAGTCATGTAGCAGAACTAGGCTGGTCTGTAACCTACCCTTCAGTGGACCCGACCATCTGACTCTTAAGTTGGTCCATAATGTATCCTGAGGAACTAGCACTATTTTAAGTATTAATCTATATAATCTATACGCTACAACACGATGCATCACAAAGAAAAATAAATAAAAACTACCCAGAAAACAGGCAGTAACACAAGGCAGAGCTTAATGTTAAGCATCTGTGTGCCTCTTGGGAAGTATTACACTTTGGCAAGACTGCTTTTTCAGAGAAAACAAATTTATTGCGAAAGGAAAAGCAGCAAGTCACAAAAGCAGTGGTTTCATGAAGCAGCAGGCATGGATTTTATTTTCTTCTAAAGTGCTGGAGAAAATGGATGAGTTTTAGCTTATTTTTTACTCTGTTGATTGCAATTTGATCCCTTCCTTCAACAGTGACTGGCTGCAATGACTAAGCAAAAAGAACCACGCCAGGTACCTTAACAGATTGTACACTAACTAAGGAGGACACAATGACCAACTAAGGGCAGAGACTCAGCAATCTCCCTCAGCTGAAGCATCCAAACACCCATTACTTGTGTGTCACCAAGGCATTTGGGAGGAGCTCTAGGACAAATCAAAACAATCAAGTAGCATCTCATTTCCAACCAGTTCTGGCGCGCTCTCAGCGGCTTTGTACAATTCAGGTATTCTTTTGTCTGGACTCTTACCTGCTCTTAAGCACCTGTATTAGCTCTTACTTCATGCTGTTTCAGCGAAACAAAAACAGTTCAGGAATGAACGCTTATGTCAAGGATTATGTAAGGGGCTTTACAAAAGGCGAAGTGTTTCTATGCATTGCCTGGGATCTCTGGATTAAGAAGAAAGAGCTTTAGATCATAATTGCTATATTCTTGTATTTCAAGCAGACAGAGTAATATAATAATGGACATTGTGTATTTCTAAACAGCCCACAGGATTTTGACTTCAGCATTTAGCACAAGGCACAACCAACTGGCCACGTTATTTCAAATAACAAGCCCAGTTCAGACAGCTCCCCTGAGAAGATTTCTGTTCTCACTAGCTCTGGTAGGAGGCATTTTCATTAGTTTTGTACAGAAATTCAGATTTGATTGCAAATCTGCAGTCTCAGGGCCCCACTTCATACATGTCAGAGTAAACCATGTTTCTATAAAAAACCCCCACCTCTTGAAACAGCAGCTGAGTACAACAGCACACACCAGGCTCAAACTGAAAGGAGTAAAATAATGCTAGCAATGTTAAAACATTTCCACTGCTGAACTATATAAATGCTGCTTTTAATGCATCTTCTTCACCTATGAAATGTTCTATTTGTCTAAACATTCTGTAACTTCCATACTTGACATGTGGCATTTATTTCTATAACTATTGAAATTTTATCTACAAAGCTATGCATTTGAAGAGTTCTAAAGCAAACTGTTATACGTACCTTTAAAGATTATCCTTCACGACAATAAACAAAATGATACTGAACAGTCCTGCATATGAAAGGATGGGGCTCAAACTAAGTGTGTCGATAGGAAAAGTAAGGAATTAGTATGAACATACCTGAAAACAGGTTCTAAATAATGCCATCTGTAAACAGATAGGAAACACAGAAGTTCTGTTTCAGTATGAAGATTACAATGGTGTCTCACATTTTAAAGTGCACATGTATTTTATTTACTAACAATCTTTTAGATGGAATGAGGACTTGGAAGTAGAGTATTTGCTTTATCAGCTTCAATCAATATAGGTGAACGCAAGAAGCTATTACAGAACTGGTATTTATTTGTTATTGAATATTGTGACATGTTCATAAAACACTGGACATTTACACCAAAGGAAATCTTTAGTTCCTGCTCCCCCAGATTAACAAGAAGAAATACTTCCTCATCTGTAATTGAAAAGCCTGTCTCATGGGAAATGGGTACTTAGGGACACAGGACTGTCTATGGATTGGCAGAGGGGAAAGTTTTGCCATACTTAATCTGCAAATATTGCGTAGAGAAAAAACAAACACCCTTGGTATGTTGTATCAGTGCAAGTGAAACATTTTACACGGTCAACAAATACAATAGATGATCTTCATTGTAACTCCATAAAATACTAAAAAGGAGACTTATGAGGGGCATAAAGTTCTCCAAAATAGTCAGAAAATATTTATGTCAAGAAAATAACATCTTTTTAGATAAAAGTAATAGACTAAGAGTACTTTGAGTAGCAACCATTTGTCATTCATGATCCTGAAAAGGCACTCAACATCTGAACGTATGAACAGAGAAGACTGATAAAACCTGGTTTAGAAGCCTGTAGGAATCACCAGTATTGAACACTGGGGGGGGAGGGGGAATCTATCTACCACGAACAATTACTATTTTTTTTTATTACTATTTATTAGACCAGAAGTTACAAACATGGGTAAGATTCTATGTAATGAAGGCAACATCATGACATTAACTTAGTATATTGACATGTAATAAATAAAGCATACTAAAATGAAAGCTGAAATAATCAGTGTATCGAACTTAGAACTGGTCCTCTGTATCCTGCTAAGGGACTTTGTCCAAAAGCAATTGTTGCTGTCTTGTAAATATAGGCAGCTGAACAAATATGGATATAACTCAAGCTCCTAGACTGCATTTTCACATTTTTGCCTACATGCAGCACGAATCTGACATTTGACAATTCTTCTGGAAATGTCTGTAAGGAAACTCATACTAAATAGCTATCTCACTGCATGTGCCTTCAAAAGGGCACATTTTGAAATCCTGTGGACAAGTTTTCAACCTGCATCTATACGGGGACTGTCAGCAAGCTGACAAACATTGCCCTTTCACCATCTAACATTCAGAGCTTTGCTTAGACAATCATTTGGGTTCCTGGAAGCACTACATCCAGCACAAGTTCAGTGAAATCCATCCTCCAAAAGACCAGCAAGTTTTCAGAAACACCTCTACAATTGTAAATAGAAAAAAAGCATTTTTCCAGGGTGGGTTTTACAGAAGATGGGATTTTTTCCATATTTGGAAATCTATTACTTCACACAATTAAGTATAAACGTCCCCCACACCTTCCAGCCCCATCATTTTAACGATCTGATTGAGGAGGCACTTCATATGCTTGCTCTGGTATTTACACAGCTATGTTTTTTTCCAATGACTCATTATTACTAAATACTGCAACTTTGATATTTACACGGTTCCCTACATTTAATCACAATATAACACTTTGAGCTCTCAATCTGTAACCTTTCGAATTCTTAGCAACTGGTCCATGAAAGTTCATCTGGCCCTGCGGAAAGTTTTGGTCGTTTGTTATCCAGAAGGCAAACACAGATTCTGGTTTTGTGGCTCACTACACGAGTTAGATATTCTAACCAAAGGAATTACCTAAGCAAAAAAAACCCCAGTATTTCATATACCATTTAATGGTCAAAGGGCTTTCTTCTCCCACTTCTATATAGAAACTTGAGAGCCATT
Source organism: Chroicocephalus ridibundus (assembly GCF_963924245.1). NCBI lineage: Eukaryota > Metazoa > Chordata > Aves > Charadriiformes > Laridae > Chroicocephalus > Chroicocephalus ridibundus. The sequence goes on from NC_086292.1 coordinate 10,757,212, forward strand.
ATATAGTAGCTGTTCAGCATCCTCTTCTGGGCTCTGCTCCACAGAAAGTATCTGAGCAGGGGTTTGTCTGAATTATCTCAAGAGGGAACAGAGGGCATCCTCTGACATCTGCATCCATCTCTCTTCTCAACATTAATTTCCTCTCATCTCCTGTAGATAAGTATATGAAAAAGTTACTTGAAATGAGTTTGTTGGTGGGGCAGGGAGGGAAAGGGTAGGGGGAGGTAGCTGTAGGGTATATGCCAACAAACAGAAAGCATAGGAAACTGTGAAAGGGCTGTGAGTAACAATAGCCAGAAACACAGTAATCCTGTATGCAGATCAAATTACTACCTGTATATAAATTCACTAACTTCAGACAGTACTTCCCACACAGATGTACCACATACTGAGTTGCCTAACAATGTTTTAGTCGTCTAAAGCATGTTGTTAGCATTCATGTTGTTATTAACAGAATAACCACCTAATGCCCATGACAGATGCTTTGCTATACAACTAAGTAGACAAATACTACTCTTCAACTGCAGATGTGTGTAGTGTTTCTGAGCTAAACTGAACAAACCTTTAACCGCAGAGAAGTCGCACTCTTTTTTTTTATGCTATGTGTATGCTTTTTAAAACTCTTTTTAAAAACACTTATCATTCATGACTGTAAGAACTGCGGCAACTAACCTCACCTGCCAGAGACCTGTCAGATTCAGTCACCTTAGTTCTGGTGCCCCTCTTTCTCACCTGTCCTCTGGAGAGTCTCCTGAAGTGGCGAGCCATCATGAGCGGCAACATCTGGTATTGTCATGGCAGCATGAAATGTCTTGAATTTCACTTTGTCATGGAGCATTTTCTTACATTTTGTTTGTATCTTTCTGAGCGACTCCAGCTGCATGCAAGTGTCCGTCTCTGAAAAGCCACATTCATCAGATAAAAGATTAGAAGAAAGCTTTTTTTGCCTTTTCTTCATTTTGGAAGCATTTCTCTCCTCTTCCCTGGACTGTCTCTCACTTTTCTGTCCTTCATGTCTTAATTTACTACTAGACCTCTTGCACGACTTCTTAAGCTTATGTTCACACTGCCTTACTAAGCCCTGATGGACAGAATTAGAACAGAAACTACATTTGCTGCTTTCCTTCTCTTGACCTTCCAGAGTTACATTTTTAAGGCAAACCAGTAATCTTCTTTCCCCAGCTTTGGCAGGCAAGCACCCTTTATTACAATTGCTGTAAATTTCTTCACACCTTCTTTCTGTTCTCTTCATTAAGCTGCTATGTGCCTCTCTGAAGTACTCAGAATCACTGATCTCTTCCAACAAATCCTTTAATCTGCAAGCAGATCTACGTATCTTGTATAGTACAGTACCTTCATCGCTACCATCTTCTGGTTTGAGTTCTTTATCATGACTAACAGCAGTGCAATGCAAAGAATGATTCAGTCCAGCATGTGGTAAGTTATTGACAGTCAGTGAGTCATTCCTCCGCACTTGCAACTTTTTTGCAAACCTACCCCCATGGGTCTTGTTTTCTAACACTGTGCCTGTTGACTGAAGTTCCCCAGCAGTGATCACCAGCCTATAGTTATCATCGCAACTACAATTTCTCTTGTTGAAGTTTTGTACAGGACTCACTTCCATGAAGTGCTGACCATCTTTGTTACTCAAGCTGATGTCAAAATCACTATCACCATCGGACACTACCCTCTTCCACCAGCACTTGTTCACAGTGGGTTTTGGCTCTGAGCAGACACGTGCATAGCCTGGTGTCTGATAGTAGTTCAGTAAATAATGGATGAATTCATCAGTCTCATAAACCTTTTGCTTTTTGCAACCATCTTCATCAGACACTGTCTGTGTGGGAACTACACTCAGTGCTGGGTTGTCCCTTCCATCGAGGGATTCGATGACCCTGCAGTCTTGTGTAATTGTAATCAGTAAAGGTCCACAGCCAAAGGAGTTGTACACGTCTCTGCCGGGCGGGCGGTCAGAACTCGGGGCTGTAGAGGGATCATTCCAAATCGTCCTGACTATATGGCAAGTAGATGCATGGAAGTTACTCACATCTCCTTCCTCACTATGTAAGCTGCCACCTTTTGGGGTTAATGGGCACTTAAACTCTTCCTTATATTTCACCTCTTTGTGTGTATGATAATGGGAGTTAGTTAGTTCCCGATGTATGTCTTTTAATGCTGTTTCAGAAAAGGAATCATCCTTCCTTACGCCCAATGAAGGATCCACTTTTTGACTTGCCAACTGCGCAATATCCTTCAAATAAAAAAAAATCAGGAAAATGATTATGTACATGTATTGAGTGCTATAAACAGTGCTAAACTGCAAATTCCTAAGCAAGCAGTCCCAGTCAGAAGGTTATACAGGTGAGAGGTAAGTTCGTCTTAGTTCAGAGCTTGACCACACAATCTCACTATTCCCAAGTTAGAACTACATGTAGTTCATCATCTCAGAAAGCTGCACTCTCAATTAAAATAGAAAGTGGACCTTTCAAACAATTCATCTATCTCACTGCAACTGCATAAGAAAATATGTTTGATCACTGCATCAAAACAACTAGTATTGTGTACAACAGTAAAATTACTACACTTTTGTAGACTATTTTATTTAGAATAAATTGCTTTGTTATATACTGTTTTAAATGAGTTCATATACAACCAATCTACATCTTTCCAAGTAGTAAAAAACAGAAGTTTATTTAACTCATCACCTTCATAACTAAGAGGGCAATGTCAGATATTATGGGGCCCTAGAAGTCATGCAGAATGGCAAGGGTGGCCTCTGACTTCAGCTCTTAGGAAATTGTAGTCCTTTAGAAATCTTTAACATTAAGGATTGGGGAAAACATGCACTTGTTAAAAGCTAACTGAAGACAAAGCCATGTTAGCACCCCTGAGAAATGACAACCCCTGTTTTCATTTAAAACTTTTTTTAGCCCAAGGCACTAAAATAAACCTCCAAACATCGATCTGTGTGCAAAACAATCAAATTTTTATAACTCCTCTGCTGACTCTCACAACACATTAGCTGAATCAAGCTGAAATAAAACTGACAGCTTAGCGTTGGCCACAAAAGAGAGGCTACCAGAAACGCAACGGGCGTATTCTATGTCAATTTAATTCTGTCTCCTGCAGACCTGAGGCGAAAACAGGCAGAGATAGCGTCATTTGCATTCCCACCCCGAAACTCCCCATTTGCAACACTGGACCAGGTCTAACAGAGCCGATACAGCCCTTCCAGCCCTATTTCTACTCAGTAACAACAAGGCCTCGGACAAGCATCAAAGGCAAAGTTTCTGGGTGGAAATGAGCTCTCAGAGCAAGAGGAGAGCCGACTGTCACACGCCTTAGACCTCAGGCCTTCTGAGTGGTCAGGCCCAAGGCATTCTTCTGAATGGCATCAAGACATCAAATGTCTAGTGAATTATTCAGGCTCAAATAAATACCCTTCAAAACTTAAAATATGTTTTAAAATAGTCTTACTTTCACATGGTTTAACAGCACTGTAAGCAGTCTGACAGACTCCACTCTTCTCTGAGCTAGCAGGGATTTCCTTTCTTCCCATTCAGGCATATTCTCTGGCCACTGCTGCTCTTCAGCTGGTACCTTCCGCTGCTTTGGGGGATGTTTCTCATCTCCATCTATCTGCCTCTCTTCTCTCCTCTCCAGCTTAGCTTTCTTTTTTCTCTCTTGAACTTCTTTTCAACACCACGTCTTTTTCTAGGTAATTATCAATATGGGACAATTTAGATGACATTTGTTTGACATTTTGAGTCCTGGGGAATTGGATGCAACTCTTTGAAATGCTAATAAGCAGCAACCAGTCGCCAAGAATCTGCATGTGGCTAACAAGAAATCTTGTTTGTAGAATAACGTGTTTAAAAAAAAAAAAAAAAACATGGCACAGAGATGACATGCATCCAACTGACGCACACATTTAGAAAGTTCTTTGTCTCTTCCAATGCTTTGTATTCCAGGGTTTCCGATAGAGCCACATCATTGTTTGTCTTCAAATACACAAATAGAGACTGATCATTTGGATCTAATTCTTAAGTTACCAAATCTCCCCTACAGATTAGCATGAGGGTCCCATTTAAGAGATACAAGACTATTCCCACTATTCTAAACAATTAAAATTGAAGCTGTGTGCTGCTTTTGGCTGCAGTAAAGTTAATTTTCTTCACTGCAGCTATTTTGGGGCTATGGTTTGAGTTTGTGCTGAAAACACTGTTGATAACACAGGGATATTTTCGTTTCTGCCGAGCAGTGCTCACACACAGTCAAGGGCTTTTCTGCTCCTCACATCACCCCACTAGTGAGGGCTGGGGGTGCAAAAGGAGCTGGGAAGGGACACAGCTGGGACAGCTGACCCTGACTGACCAAAGGGATATTCCATGCCATGTGGCATCATGTTCAGCAATAAAAGCTGGGGACATTCAGAGTGATGGCATTTGTCTTCCCAAGTCGCTGTTAACCATGATGGAGCCCTGCTTTCCTGGGGATGGCTGAACACCTGCCTGCCAATGGGAATTGGTGAATTCATTCCTTGTTTTGCTTTGCTTGTGAACATGGCTTTTGCTTTACCTATTAAGTAAGTGTTTTTACTTTAAAGTGTTTAAAAGTATTTTCTTAAAAAGTATTTGAATAAGAGGGTATTGACAATGGAAGCACAGCAGTGTTTTCAGACATCTAGCGTTAGAGTCGCTATGCTCTGTGTTCTAAATGTCGGGTTTTTTTAAGATATGAAAGTGTATAACATGATTAATTACTAGTGACAACTTAGGACACCATCCAAACACACTATCTACAGAATTAAAACTTCAATATACTATTATTACTCATATACAAAATTTAGGAACACTGCCCTGAAGATAACAACAATGAAAAAATAACACGTAAAAGAGGCTATTGGGAAAGGTGGAAAAGTGTTCATCTTCAGCTTTAGACCTTCCAGTCAACTGGGAGGGACCTAGAAATATATGTCACATTAATTTTCCTTCAGGGCAGAAAGACATTAGTTTGTGATGTCGCAGCATAGAGCAATACAAAAAGCCCACATGCAAAATCTTAAGCAATCAAGCCTCATCAATTTGAGAGCAACAGCTCTCCCATGTCACTCCAGGCCCACACAATCAGAGAATAATCCAACATGAAAGGGACCTCAGCATGTGTCTAGTCCAACCTTTCTCATTACCCACACCCCTTCATCTGATGCCTTATACACAGCATTATCACGATGCTTTCCTTTCCAACAGTAACACATAAATTAAAAACTACACAGTACTGCTTCAAGTTCTCCAACTCCTGTTTCCTCAAAGCCTGTATTTTTACATTCGCTACTCTTCCTGGATTTTACTCGGTCTGAGGTAGCGTAACAAATCTCAGGAAAATGGGACATCCTCTAAAAATACACTCTCACCTTTCAACCCCCTGTCTTTTTTTTCCCCCTTTTTTCGAACGTGCTCCTGTTCTTGCAGCTTTAGTCCTTCCAGGCTTCTCTTTCTTATGGCTCTTTCACTAGAATGACTGGTTGTATCAAAGGTCACCTGTCATGGAAGAAGCAGAATCAGTCCTAGAATCTCAGTTTGCCCTGTATTTATACAAACACAGACAATCTACTCAGCAAACGAGAGGCCCCAGGTGACTACTACACTTATGAGAATGTCTCTCTACCTTGGCATACTAGAATATCTCTTCTGAAATTCACACTGGGTTGTCAGTCAAGCTCAAACACCCCACTCCCAAACATCTCCTCCTGCTGTGACATTAGGGGCTCACAATTTGACATCATACCTTTGGCCAAACCTGTTCCTGGCATGCTTTTCTGGGGACTCAAAGTTCAGTATGTTCAGCTGAGCATTCCTAGCTGCAGGATTCATGCAGTTCTGCCAAACTAGAGTTCACTGACTCTCAGAGCAACATCTCTTGGATCAAATGCTTGCTTGCTTAAAAATGGATTAATTCTGTTGATGTGTGCTGCCTTTAATCAGTTTCAGATGCCCAGATGTGAGCACATTAAAAGAAAACAGTCAAGCAAATCACATCAAGGTCTACGTACACTGAAAAAATAAATAAGATCAAGTGTTATTTCCAGCACAGAGGTATATTTCAGGGTCACAGTTTAGACATCACCTGCTGGGAAAAAAATACTGAAACAGGGTACACCCTAATAAGTACTTACAGAGGTGTCCTAGTTTAAGCTATTAGGCTGCTGAACTTCAGCTTAGAGATTGCCAGTGTTCTTTTATAATGCCACACTAGGCATAGCACTTAAATAGATTAATCTTCAACATACTTAAGAAAAAAGGTACAGAGAAGAGAAAGGGTACTCTTTACTAGCAAAAAGCCACCTGATTAGGGCAGCTGATGCACCTACTTCATGCTTAGGAGTAAGAAACCAAGTATCTTTCAAAGAGTCTCGCCAGCTCCTGAGATTATCTCCCACTTTCAGTACCAACCACACTGAAAATATTTACAGTTTTTACCTTACCCACACCAATTTTTCAGGAAATCAAAACAGTAAAAAGCCGTTTTCTGGTTAAAGGACTTAAGTTCAGATACATGAACTTCAAATATCAGTATCTCTATGCCCAGTACAAACAGGACAACTGTAAGGTTTTTTCCCCTCGCATGCTTAAGTGTCCAATAAGTTTAAGAGAAGCTTCCACTGGTTAGCAAGGACTTCTCAGGTCTAACTTCAAGGAAAAAAGAGCAAAAGTTGGCAAACCACCATCTGTGCCAGTTTCTTCCACAAAATCTCAGCAGCTAGTAACAAATAAAGGTTAGTATATTTTAGTGCTGTCCATATGCTATATTTTTATTTCTTTTTTTTGCCACCTAACTGTGTTTTTGGCTATGCTAACATAAAAACCATATACAACCAAAACCCAAGCCAAATAATAAAGCAAAGGGGGAAAAAAAAAGATACATATAGAGAGAGAACTGTAGGAGTGCCACATAAAAGCTTCCACTGAGGCAAAATGAAAAAAAGTCTCTAAGAGTTGTCACAGGTCAAAAACTACACTGCCATTACTCGAGGAATGCCTGTTTGCCTTCAATCTATAGGGGAAGACAAGTGCAGTGCAAGAAGCTGTCTGGTAAAGAGGGTGACTGGACCTAATATTCAGAATGATGGAGAAAAGAAATACAGATGTACTGAAGGAAAAGCTAGCATAGTTTAAAAAAAAACAAACCAAACAACAGGAATCTCTGGAAGCAGCAGCTACAGCACAGACTGCAGCACTGCTCGTGTTAAAAGAACTGCTGCCAAATGCACTCAGAATTAACCACAACTTTGTCAGGCAAGGCTGAATATGTCACGATTAATCTCTGAATACGGCTGTGTCTATATACAGACACACCTTCAGTATCTCATACAAGCAAAGCCAAAGTACTTACTACAAAACTGAAAAAGTGAGTAGTCTCTAGAATCCTTTCTGCCCACTGTGCATTAAGACAAAGAGCTTCCTAAAGCTCTCTATAATCTTAGTATCAACTGCACTTTTTCCATCACACTAAGATTGGAGATGCAGCTGGTTAGAACATCCAGGACACTGCTGTTGAAACCTGTAGAGACATGAAAGTCAAGCCTGAAGAACAGCTGGTGTACACAAACGCTTGTTCCATTTTGCAAGTACATCCATTAAACCAACTGATATTATCCTGCCCTTGCAAATCTTTCTTCACTTACATCCTTTCACCATCATGGCTGCAACCATATTCCTACTACTGCAGTAAATCACCTAAAAGTAAGCCCGAAAGTCTCTTTATAGAGCTGAGTAAACTATAATGGTTTGCCAGCGCGGACCATTACCTCTTCCCCACCCTTCTTCATAGCCAGGAGGTTTTCAAGCACCAGAAATGTATTTCTCGTCACATCACTGGGTACAAAGCACAGAATTATCCACTGGCTGATCCAATGGCTTGCTGCTCAGCAGCACAGCCTTTTGGAATCAACCCTGACGTATTAATAAGCTGTTAACTTTAGATTTTAACAGTTCCAACTGACAAATCACAAGGAATCTGACATTCAACTCCTTTACCAAATGATTATTTCCTTTTAGCCATTCTGCCACGGTTATAACATCAGGAACACACTTGCCCTTGCACTAGGGTTTACTATGATAACTGCAGGCTGAACTGTCCTTTCCTAGCTGCATGCCTTTCTTCTGGGATCACGTGTTGTTATGACCCTGATAGATGCTCCACATAAAAAAAAAAAAAAAAAAAAAAAAAAAAAAAAAAAAGGTGTATAAATGTATAAAAAGGAACTAAGATACTGACCTGGGACTCTACAGATCTGTGACCATTTCCCAGCTCTGCTGAGGAATTCTCGTGAAACTCAACAACTTCCTATGTCTCAGGGGCCTAAAATAATACAGTATTTTCGAACAGATTCAAGCTGATCGGGACTACAACAGGCCATCGGATCACTTCTCTGGCCTGTGCTAACCGTATTCGGCTGCACCTTCTCTTCCAGGAAGGCACCTGGCTCTGGTTCGAAAACATGATGGTACAAAAACCTGCTGCTTCCCACCAGCAGTTTGTTCCATTCCTCACTCAGTTGCCGTTCGAAATGGAAGCCGCTTCCAAATACTGATTTTTTGTTAAGGCTTCCTCTACTAGATCCACATCCTTTCAGCAGCTAGGTGGTTTTGTGGGTTTGGGGTTGTTTGGTTGGTTTTTTTTCCCCTTTTACATGCTATAATCCAGGTGCCTCTCAGTCATCTTTCTTACATAAAATACATAGCTTGAGCTCCTTGACAGCTCCCTCAGTCTGTCATGGTGAGGCACTTTCTCCAGCCCCCGAGCAATTTTTCTTGCAATATTCTAACACTCTCCAATGGAAAACATATGAATCCCAAACGCACACACAGTATGTAAGA